>NW_024038427.1:600000-1200000 GCF_016077235.1 Cyprinodon tularosa | reverse complement strand
TTCCAGTTGTGCTATGTTTCTCTTTTTGCTTTTGTTTAGCAAAGCACACATTACACTTCTCCGAAATATGTGGTTATCGACCAAATTTCTCTCTTTTTTAATTATCATTACTCCTCACAAAGATAATTGCAATTTATTTGAGATTGAAGATCATTTTGTAAGTATTTCTGTCTTTCAAACATTTTAAGGTGGGCAATTTTGATATGTACTGTATGCAGAATTGTTAGATTTTACTTTTCTGCTCTTCATCTCATTAATCAATGGTAAAGCATTTTGTTTAGAAGTCTGAAATCAAGCTGGATCAGTTGTCTCACACTATGTTATATTTAGAAAATCCTGGTTTGTTTGTTTTTCTTAATTGCAGGAGAGCAAACCTTTCTACAAATGTAAATGAGGGAAATCAAGACTTTGAATTGGCCGCATTTATGGTGTGTGGAAAATCCCCCCTGTGAAGACTTAATGGTTTTCACAAAACTAACAGTTACAAACACATTTATTGGTGCAATGCTTTTGAAACAGGTTTAACTGATTTTTTTTTTTTTTTTTATGTGTGCCCTAACTGACCAAGACCCAATCATGGGCCCTTGAGGCTTAAGAAGCAAATAGGTTTAAGCTTAAATTGTTCCTAAAAACTAAACACTGATCCTGGCATTTCTGTTGCATTGGGATCAGAAATGTACATCTCTATCTACAAAACCCATTGTTAGACACCTTAAAGGAATAGTACACCCAAAACATGATTAGCCTTCATTTTCTACTCACCCCCATGCTGAACAAAACTCTGGAGTACTTTTTTGATATCTCAAATGCATCTGGAGATCTGGGAGGCTTCTTGCTGTCTGCTGACATTCAAATAATGGAGGTCTATGGCGCCCGAGACAGAAAGGTCCACAAAAGTCCACAAAAACGTGTCAATATTCCTCCATACTGCTCGTCCAATGTAATCCAAGTGTCCTGAGTGGGTAGCATCCAGAATTTACTCGAAACGAAGTCATTTAGAATGTTTTTAGAGCCTAAACAGTAGTGTATAGGATTTCCTAATAGCGCCCCCATGCGCGCTCACGATTCTACGGAAGCCGGCAGACCAAACCAGCGCATTCAGCTCGGCAAAGAACTCATGCTCTTCCTCAACACTGAAGTCCTCAGACATTTTTCTTTCGTTGTTTCTTTCTTTGCACAGGTAAACAGCACATTTCTTCTTCTACGCTTGCATTATCGGCAGACCAGACGCTGAATGCGCACTTTCTTCCGGTTTGGTCTGCCGGCTTCCGTAGAATCGTGAGCGCGCATGGGGGCGCTATTAGGAAATCCTATACACTACTGTTTATGCTCTAAAAACATTCTAAATGACTTCGTTTCGAGTAAATTCTGGATGCTACCCACTCAGGACACTTGGATTACATTGGACGAGCAGTATGGAGGAATATTGACACGTTTTTGTGGACTTTTATGGACCTTTCTGTCTCGGGCGCCATGGACCTCCATTATTTGAATGTCAGCAGACAGCAAGAAGCCTCCCAGATCTCCAGATGCATTTGAGATATCAAAAAAGTACTCCAGAGTGTTGTTCAGCATGGAGGTGAGTAGAAAATGAAGGCTAATCATGTTTTGGGTGTACTATTCCTTTAAGCCTCAAGGATTTATTTTATATTATTTTTTTTAAAGGGAAAGTGTCCAACATCTCTGTCTGTCTATGATTCAACCTGTTGGACTTTTAAAGGAAAAGCCTATGTTCAGTTCTACTGGATAAAAGGTTGTACAAGGTGTTAATATTGCTGGTAATTGTTTTGTTAGCAAAACAAATGAAAGTGTTTTTTGTTGTTGTTTTTTTAGATTATGCCTCTGCAGTGAAGATGAATTACTTTTAAGGCTTTTCACAGATTAGGTTAAACATTGTGTTTGAATGAAAACGCATCATAAGCTTGACACTAATAGGATTTTTTTATACTGATGTCTTTTTATTGCTTAATTACATATTATTTTCTCTCCTTTACAAATATTAAGTAAAATATTGGCTCCTTGTTCTGTTAGTGTAACTTTACTCTGCGGGTGTTTCTAACTGCTTTCCACCCACCACACTCTCACCACAAAAATCAATTGCCACCTTTGCTCATTTTTTCTTTAATTATTCACTATACCAACACTTGGCTCCTACATTATCACAGAACCTATGCCCTGCTCAGTTTTAGATGTCTGTAGCGTAGGTGAGTAGATTGAACTCCCATCCATTGTCCACTGTAGTCAGGGCAAATTGGTGCGCATGATGAGATGAGCTAAATGTCTAAAACCTGAGTCATGGTGTGTGGGTGTGATGGCCCACCTGGATTACTAACTGCTAAAGGGGAAAAAAGCTTCAGTTCTGGGTTCAGAAGTGTTCTCTGAAACTGACTGGGTGACAAGTTGGAGAACAAACTGTGGAAATGAAGTTCTTCCTTTTATTGTTTGGTTCTTAAGTTTTTGATTGTTCCTTTTATAAAGATGTTTGAGCTTTTTAAGTCATATCTGAGTGTGACAGATGTCTCAGTAAGGTCTATTTGCTTTTGAATTGACAAATTGAAAAAATGCATTTATTATATTGTATTTATATAGTATGAAGAGCTGCACATTTTATTAGCTTTCAGATATCTGATTGTAAAATAAATAATTCTGTAAATGATCAGGCGGATGCTCCTAAAGACTTTAATTCAGTTATAGGGATGGCAGAAATATTTGCCTTGTTTAAGATTGATTCTTCGTTTTCCTTTAGTACATTTAATTATCGAATAAAGTTTAACCCCATTTTTTCAAAATTAGGATTTAATTTATTAGGACAGAAACAATTATTCCACATAAAACCCTCTCCCTATGTGATAAGGTGGCTTTCCTTTGTTAGATTATAAATAAAGAGTAAATTAAATTATAACCTTTTATCTGATTTTCAACACCCAAACCTGTGGATCATGAAATTACTTATAAAACACCATCTGAAAACATAAAGGAGATTTAAAGGTAGAAAATGTGGTGAAATTTAAAAAAGATTGGTTGCAAAATTAATTGGAATGAAAATTAATTGTATTAATTGTGATTAATCGATTATTAAAATAATCATCAACTAATTTAGTAATCAATTAAACGTTAACTGGAGTATAGAGACTCTAAAACATGCCTTAAGCTGACAGAGCAACCTACTTACAGCAATAATTATATAAAAATTGTAAAAAAAAAAAAAAAAAATATATATATATATATATATATATATGTAAGATAAAAAAAAAAGATTTTGTCTGACAATATGCTCTATCCAGAACTCCTCAATTGGAAGAGGTTTAGTTTCACCTGGTTTAATTTAGTAAAATATCTTCTTTAATTAACCTTTGGCTATCCGATTGTTAATTGAAAAAATAATCGTCAAATTAATCCATTTTCAAAATAATCGTTACTTGTAGTCCTATTGCAAACACGTTTGCCATACATCTTTTGGTCTGGAAAAAGGTCACAATATTGGAGCCTAGATGGAAGTTAAACTTAAGGAACTGATTGCTTACCTTCACCTGCCTCCAAAACCAGCTAATCAGCTTCGAACTATACCTGCACAAAACACAATCAGCATCCAGAGTTCACCTTAAAAGGTCTTCAATCCACAACTCAGTCTGCTACCCAATGTGCAGGCAGTTGTTTAGTTATGTCTGACTTCCATTTAGATGACCCCGATTCAACCCACCTACACCCCCTTCTCCAGCATCGTAGCTAAAGCTTCGTCAGAGTGTCATTCGTCTCGGACACTTACTGGGTTTCCTGTCTCATCTCAACCGGTCCGGCAGAAGACCGCCATGTTGAGCCTGGTTCTGCCAGAAGTTTCTTCCCAACGGGGAGTTTTTCCTCTCCACTGTCGCCTCATGCTTGCTCATCATGGACAGGTTTACGTAACCTGTGTTATCGTAGCTGGCCTTCCATCTTCCAGGTTCCTGAGTGAAGCACTAAGAATTAGCTCACAAAGTCTACTGGATCTCTCCATACAGCTCAAACACACCTTCTTGCTAACTAGCAGTCAATTTACTGACCAAATTTATCTCCATGCAGCCAGCAGGTTCAGGCCTGGGGGGTACATCCTTGTTCTTTACTCCTGTTTATGCATATCAAAGGAAAATTCAGAGCTAATGTTTCCTGCCGAGGTCTGAGCGCCAAAGACTAAAATAATTGTTTCAATAAAATTTTTCTAATTATCTTTTTCTTTCCGTGTGAGTTTTTTCAGATTTAACTTTTTCTAATGTTGTTGGGGTGCCTGTAAAATATAATAAGAACAATTTTCCACAGCTGAAGAAAAGTTTTAACAGAGCGCATCAACAATTCATCTAGTAAGGAACAAAAGCAAAATTCACGTCAGTTTAGATGAAAGGAGAAAAACTGGGAATGAAATTCTAAAACGAGAATTCCTAGGTAACCACTGCTGATCAATAATACACAAAGTCATGTCTTACATTTGGCAAAAAGTATCTAGATCATCCACAAGATTTTCAGTGAACTTTTCACCAAACTCGACAAAAAAGTGTTTGTCTTGTTGCATCTTTAGTAAGAAAAACGCAATGCAGATAAAAACAAGAATAATTAAACATAGTGGTGGTAGGGTAATACTCAGAGATGTAGCTACTTTAGACAAAAATCAAAGCCTCTTCTTAATGGCAAAAAGTGGCAAAGTGAAGGTTTTGTATTGGCCTAGTCAAAGTCAAGAATTAAACTGAGATGATGCCACATGACTTATAACATTTTTCTTCAGGCAAAAACAATGAAGCAGTATTAAAACAGCTCTATAAAAAGGCTGTATCATAATTCCTCCATAGTAATGTACAGTATAATACTCATAGGACATGGGCAATTTTATAGGCTTATGGGGGCAGTGATGTATTGAGATATGGCCAGGTTGGTTCAGAAAGCTATTTCTCCTCCCTATTGATGAAAATGTCCTCTAAATACCTGTTCCTTTTATTTATTCAAGTTATCCTTGTCTGATATTGAATTTTGTCTGATTATCTGAATCATTTAAGGGTCACAAAAAAGGGAAAGAAAAAGAGGAAATATTCTCCACACTGTAGAAATAATCTTGACTTTGCTTTGGTGGAAACCTTCAAACTAAACAGGAATCCAGACACTGTTGTGCTTATCTCGATTTTTGTGTATGTCTTTAATTTGTGCATGTGTGTGTGTGTGTGTGTTTTGTTGATGCAGACCAGCTAACTGTGTCACTGTTGCTCCCGAGATACTTTAACCCTTTCATGTCTTGATGGTAACCTAGCAACAGGGGCAGGAGCTGACAGAAGTACAGGCATGTCAGACCTCTTCTGGTTTTACTTCCATTTTTATATCCTTTTTTTCCTTTTTAGCCATTCTCCTTATAATGTAGCAACTTCGTCCCTTAACTATAACCTCAATTCTTCCGTCCTCTTTTGATCCTGAATCCATTTCTTAATCCCTATGCTCTATGGTTAAAGGGTTAAAGGGTAATTCGGTAGTACAATGTTCTGGTTTTTTCCAAAAATATCAGTGCTATTGCTTCGAGTACCAGGATTAAAATTTGACTCTACATTTGGCATTGGCCCTGCAGATATAGGGAAATATCCCCTCAGGTATTCATCAAGCTGCGATTACAAAGCCCACACATGCATTTATTGAGATTGAGATTATAAATACCCTTTGTATAAGCCCTCTTCACTTTGTTACCCCTTAAAAAGGATTTTTTACATTCCACCATTGTTGTCCTTACTTTGTGAGTTGCTGTTCTATTAAAGAATATTAATGAACACAAAACAAGCAAAAAATAATCAAAAGAGACAAGCCAATCAGAATGGGGTTTAGAAGTGTTAAATCAGTCTTTTCACTTAAATCAAAGGCAATCCTTGTCTAATTTAACCCTTGCATTCTATAGTTATCCTCCTCCAGAGATTCAACATATGCTAGTGGGGTATTGATCCTATTAGAGCATACTAGAGTGTGTGGGATTTCTACTGTAATATAAAAGGCTACTCTAAGGCTTGGACACTGCAATGTATGAAACATGAGAAGAAAATGGGACATTTTAAATCGGAGCCAGTATACTATAACACCAGCAAAGGGACCAAGATCAGTGATCAGAATGCCAAATTCAAATGATTATGGTTTCAAAAGGTGTCTTAGGTTATACTTTTCACAGACATCAAAAACAGGCACCAACTCATCAACTTTGTATCTTCTCTGAACCCAAATCTTTTCACCTGTTTTACTGCATTTCTCAAGGCAGAACACTTTCAGATACACATTATTGGAATTGCATGGAAGAACAATAGTCTATAGGGCAAGGAGGAAATTGTTGGTGTCTCGTCATGCTTCAAGGGACTTCAGCTCTTACTATTAAAGGAAAAGCCCGGTCACATTCAGAATACAAACTTCTGAGAGTACTTTAAGTATGAAATTATTACATACTGTTCAATAAATGATAAGTGTTTTTAATTAAGAGTAATTTCATGTGAATGTGCTTTACCAGAGACATTCATGTTTGTCAATGAGCACTACTGCCACTTACCGATTTGTGGCGTCACGGTGCTGTATTGGCTGTTGATCATGTCCCAGCGCTGCATCTGGTGTTTGTCACAACGCACTATTATCCATGATGGTGATGACCATTGCACTATGCGAAAAACAGAGTAAAGGATTAATGACCTGTTTTTTCTCTGGCCAGAAGTTCAATGGCAAATCCTCCCTCTTGAAGTTGCCAATCCAACGACAAACCCGTCCGTGGTGAATCATGAATTGGAAAGGTGGAATAACAATTTTCTTTTTTCCACTTTTACCTAATCAATGTATTACAACGTCCAGCTGCCATGCACGTGGGCATTGTCAGTTTAAATATAGCTTTCGTGAATTTCTATGGTGAAGTCCTCTTGACATCAACAACTAAGGCTACATTCACACCGCTGCCTGAAGTGACCCAAATCCGATTTTTTTTGCACATATGCGACCTGGATCTGATCTTTTCATGACAGTCTGAACAACACAGATCCGTTTTTTCCAGTCCGACCCAGGCTACCTGGCTATGTGGTCCTGAATCCGATACGAATCTGATCTTTTCAAATGCGACCTGTGTCTAAACGGCCAGGTCGGATTCATCCGACCTAAACGCCATTAATAACCGACATGGGTCACTATTCTGCGTCTTGCTACACAGAAGCGGCAAGAAAAACAAACACCGTGGCAGATGATGATGCGGAGAGCAGTATTTTTTTAACCATCTTGAAAAGATTGATGTTTTAAGGTTTGGAAAGATCGCTAGATGCGCTCCAGCACTAAATCCATGTTTACTTCCATAAACATGAAACTCGCTGGCTTCTGACTTCATTGCATCCTCTCTAGACACATAAGCTGTATGACTGCAGTTTACACAGGAGATCACATAGAAGTCGCATATATTTGGAAATGTGGATGGCAACACAAAAAAATTGGATTTCACAAAAAAATCGGGATTAAGCATCAAGGCCTGCAGTGTGAACGTAGCCTAATTGTTGTTGACTGCAGATGCGTCTATTAGTTCCCATTGATTTTGCTTTTAAAGAGGGGATAATTGCCTTCAGCTTAGCGCACCGTGACGTCAATGTCAGAAGACTTCAGGAGTGAGGTGTTACCATATTTGCACAAAAATGGCCATTCCCAGACTCAGTGATCTTGACAAACAGCATTGTTTTTCTTTTTTTACTAATTAACGCTAAATTAGATTTAGAAATGTTTTGCACAAATTAAACAGTGACTTGTATGATGTCAATGCGTCAACCAGAGGCAAAAGACTGCAAAACAAAGATGGCTGCACCGGTTTTAGCTTGAATACCCTTTAAAAACAAGAAAATAGCCAAAGTATGCAACATTTGCCTTTGTGAAACTGAAAGATGCTTGCGCCTTCCTGCCGACTGGATTTGGTAGGAGATTTATTCATCAGTTAACTCCGCTATTTGGGAAACAAATCTAGAATGTAATTCAGCAATGCTGTTACTGCTGATGTGATTGGCTAAAAGCTTGACATGGGAGGCCTGTGCCATTTGGTGATTTACCCAATCAGCTGAAGAATTATAATAAATGTCCCTAACCTTTACAGAGGGTTCCATTAATACAGTATATGTTCTGAATAATGCTCAGCTAAAACTGATGAATGAGTGGACGAGCTTTTATTCAATAATAACAGTATTCATATATCAAAGAACCTGCAGCATATTTTTTCCTTCATCATCAGTGTTTAATAATTGAATTAAAACATGAGTTTAGACAAATTTGCTGTGTTAAATGTCCATTGAACAGATCATTGTGAGGCCATTGTTATACATGCCCTGTGAGGAGATTGTGTGAATATCTGTATGTGAATCAATTTAGAGTGTTTATAGTGTTCTGAACTTCCTTTAACAAGCTTGATAGTTAAATGACATTGGGCTATAGTGTTGATAATTAATATAACTGCTGTAAAACAGATAATGCAAAAAGTTATATTTGGAGATTTTGGAGAATTTTTTTAATTTAAAACATCCAGAACTGCAGATCAGATTCCTTGACGAAGGCTTGTTTAGGAATTCAAGATGCTTTTATTAGAAGGTGATTTGAGGTGTTTTTTTTTTTTGTTTTTTTTTCAGTAAATATTGGAATCTCTGCAAGATGTACTTTGTCCATTATTCAGTATTCAAACATCTCATCAGCTCTCTTGTTATCCGTGGCTCTCCACTCTCACCTCCACGTCCTCTCTCCCACTCTTCCTCCCTCGTCCTCTTCATACCACCTCTCTCTCCCTGAGTTAATGAGGAAATCACCAGATAAAGCATCACAATGAGGATAATGACTGCTTCTCTGCAAATTAAATACAGGAAACAGGAATATAAAAACACAACTACCGCACAGATTAACGCTCTCCGTTTTTCAAATCTGTTGTCCTTTTCCTCTGTATTTTTCTTGCAGTCTGGCCCAAAACAGCAGGCTCTGTTTGCGGGGGAGTTAAGAGAAGCTGAAAGGAAGTGGCAGTGAAGGGTGGAGGGAGGGAGCTATAAGGGATGGAGACAAAAGCGAAAGTTGATGTAAAATACAGAAGGGTTACAGGATTGTGTGTGTTGCCGCATGTGTTGACTGGACATGACCAGTGATTGCGGAGGTAGATGTACTTCTGCAGTTAGAGTACATAGAAAGCCCTCCAGACACTTAGAGACACACAGCAGCCACACATACCGACTCACACATCAATTATTGTTTGCGCAAAGCCTAACAGAATAAGTGCTGCAATGATTTACAATAAGATCTGCTTCACAGGCATTATGGGTACTCTTTAAAACACATTTTCTTGTTTTAACATAATGTTTTGATGATTGGCATTAATAATTAATTCCAAAATATCAAGTTACTTTGATTGAAAAACACACAAAAAAAATTATTCCAGCAACTTCAAAACAAAACATTGATTAGTAGAGTTGCAATAAAGATGTCCTTAATTATCTCTAAAAATAAATTAAACGCAAAATATATAATTAACACCTGCTAAGTTTATTATTACATAAATAACACAAGCATAACAAGCTGATTTTAGCTTGTTACCTTACAGACATGCCACATTGTTTGCCAGCTATGGACACAAAGCAGGGTTACTCTAAATAAGGATTACAGTATGTGAGGCATTTCTTTAACTACATCACACTATTTGTTTTGGGTGTTTGAATGTTTTAAACAGCCAGTTTTTTTTGTTTCTGTTACTTAGGGAGAATTACTGCACAGTTTTATAACCCAGCAGTGCATCAGAGGTGTAGCCAGAACATTTTTATAAGGCTTGCCGGGCAATAACCAATGTACATTGAAGGGGGGGCCAAAAGCGGATAGGCGTCAATCTACACTGTGCCAAAACGAAAATCCATATATAACCAGAACATCCATATTTTCTAAATAAAGACTAACTATACTTTCCTACAGCCTTTGCTAACAAATAGATGCATATTTAAACATTTAAACATCCATGCTGTCTAAATTAAAGGTGTAGTGGACAAAAGTGTGAGTTCTTGGGCTAACATCTTCATCATTGTTATTACTTACATACTTTTATCAATATTCGTTCTGCATAAAATTTATAAATAAATCCACTAATATCTACATTAAACTGATAACTTATTTTTATAGTTATTTGTCTCTGATTTCACTGAAGACTCCTAGATGACTTGCAAAGAGATCATTTTCTCTTTACCCCATAAGACAAAATCTAGTTCTGAAAAGAGCATGAATTCTGTATCTTTTTATGTTATTATATTGATGTGCATAATTAACCACAGTGTTTTTGTTGTCAAGTAACTGTTTATGTATGAAAAATTTAAATGTTAAATAGGTTAGTACATTCCACTTAAGAGTATTACTACTGTATTAGAGGGAAAAAATGGTAGGGGTGGGGCCATAGCAGTGGCCAATGATTGGCTAAGGGTGGCCATGGCCACCCCTGGCCCCCCATCTAGCTCCACCCCTGCAGTACATAGAAACTGGTATCAAAAGAGAAGCACTCCACTACATTATGCTTCAAATAGCTGGTGAAATCTATCTGGCATCTCTTTAGGACTCAAAACTGTAAAAACCATGCACTAGACCCTGGTGAAAAGCAGTGTTTTAGGTGGAGAAAAGTACCCCTTTCCCACTGGCCAAGGACCAGAACTAAACTCATTTGAACATCTTAACATGTGCTTAGAAATCTTGTAGATTACCTGCAGCACACCCTATTGTTGGCACATACTGAGAATAAATTACACATGCAATTGATACCCCTAATTTGAAATATTAACAAAATATGGCAACAACTTAAATCAGCCTGTTGGACTTCCACTGTTACTCAGTAAAGGATGGAATGAGGCGGAGGTCCTATTCAGTACTAGGGGTGTAAATAATAATCGTTTTGTATCAATGCATCCAACAGCCGAAGATTCGATGCATTGACACGTCTGCAAAAGTATCGACTCATGTTTTTTTTCCTCCTGTCTCTTATTATCCTTTTGCTCCTCAAACAACTTTGCTACTGCTGTTATTTCTCAAATAAATAGCATAACGATATTACAACTTTTATAGATCTATATCAAATTTGAAACATTATCTAAGCTGTAAGGCAAAAAAACCAAACAATTAATCGAATTGAATCATAGTGTATTCTTGAGTATCAAAAATAATTGAATCGTTGGGTCAGAAAATTGATACTGAATCGAATCGCCGTGATGGGTGTGATTTACACCCCTACTCAGTCCAATAAGGTCTTAAAAGCTGACTCAGATAATCATTTATCAACCAGTTTCCTATTTGCTAGATTACTAAAACATAACATAAAAAACTAAACTAACATAAAAAAACAATGTGCTGGCGGAGATTCTCAGTCATCCAGGTCATAATCATTCCAAAAAAAGTAAAAAAAAAAAAAAAAAAAAAAAAAAGAATCCACTGGACTTAGTTTCCAAGTTTAAGACGTTTGACTTTCCATCCAGGAAGCTTTTTCGATTCAAGTGTCAGGAATAGCATTGAGCAGAAGGTTTTTTACAGTAGCCCATCAAAACCTTGTTTTTGTTTTGAAAACATGCAAATTGAAATGGCAAATGGGTCCACCCCTTTGGACTGGGGTCATTTGGCTTCTTTTGTTGGCCTGCAATGCCCGATACTCGTCTAAGTCTCTGAATGGGGTGTAGTTAAAGGAAATTGTTGGCCTGGCTGAATAGGCGAGGTCTTCTGCTCTCCTGTACAGGGGTTAATTCCAATTTGCATGTTTTCAAAACAAAAACAAGGTTTTAATGGACTTCTGTATAAAACCTCAAACTCAACGCTATTCCTGACATAACGAATTGAAAAAACTTCCTGGATGGGAAGAAAAACGTCTTCAAACAGTGGATTGTTTTCAAACCTTTTTTGGAATCACAAACAATGAACATTTATTTTATTTTGAAGTACTTTTGTTTATTACATAACCAAGAAATAAATATATTGATATATTTTTTAATCCAGGAGAAATTAACCCTAAATTTAAAAAATACTCTTGAAAATGATTATTAAAATAAATTAGTATTGTAACAAATTGAAGCTGGTCATATGGTTTCTATATGTGTACCTCTAGTTTACCAGTTTGTTTTGCTTGTTGCTTGCTGGTACCTCAGTTTGCAGGAGCTTTGGTAAACATGCGTCTACTTATCTTTAAAGGCATGGTAGTCATGTGAATCATGGCAGGCTTCCACGAAGTTTGTCTACTCAGGGTCTGATGGATATGAAGTCAAGACAGTGAATGAAAGGTAAAGAGATAAACGTGTGAGAGAGAATAAGGATGGAGGTGTTTTCTGGAGCAGATAAAAGCAGAATGTGCCAGAACCTTCACAGAGCTGGCACAGAGCTGAAACGAATATAAAACAACACACAAAGCTGGCCAGACTCCTGAAGAGAGAAGAAATTGATTGTCTTGTCCTTCTCCATATTTGAAGGTGTGAGAGATTATTGAATTATATTTATAATTTGGTTTTTTTTTGGTTGTCTTTTAGCCATTTAATAACTACAACATTAATACATTTAAAGCATTGAATAAAACAAATAAAAGAGTTGGGGACTTTTGAAGTATGTGTAAGAGTAGGTGAATATTTAATTTCCCTGTTTCCTGAGTGAGGAATTTTCTTCCTGGCCAGTTTTTCCCTGGATCTTCAACTGGTGGTTCAGGTTTTGCAAATTCAAATTTAAGTAAAATCGATCATCCGTATAATTTGTTTACACTAGCCTGTACTGAAAGACTCATTCAGACTGAACATGTGAATATTCATCTGTAGTTTCACATTTGGGTTTAAGCTTAAAATGGAGTCCAGACTAGCTGTGAAGTGGTACAGTAACATTTTTAAAGTAGAGAAAGGATTTTTTTTTAATGACACTGAGTGTAGACCTCACTGTTACATTGATGCTTCTTATCTGTTTGCTTTATTTTGACTATCAAAGGCTTAGAAATCATCATTTTCTATATGTTTTTGTGTACATCATGTGAATAGGTTTCGTTATTTATTCTTATTTTTTTGTTTTTTTCTGTTTTTTGTTTTGTGTTTGTTTCTTTCTTTCTTTCTTGTAATTTAAATATTACACTTTTATCTGAATATGCTTTTTCTGTTGATCTTTGCACATTATTTTCACTTTCTCTTCTTATTCTATAGAGCCTGACTTTTAAGTGTAATAGAGTCCCTATCACTTTCTTTGATTGGTTAATTTCTATTTTATGGCTCTAGATTTTTTAAGCCTTTCTTTGTAAAATCAGGACTTGGGCCCCCCTTTTTTTTCCTTTTTTTTTTTTTTTTTTTGAAAATGCTTGCTGTATTCTGGAAGTTCAATGAATGGCCATTTTTTTCAATGAAAGTCCCTGGATGACATTAAGCCATGACATAAATAAAAAGAAAAAACATGTAACTAAAAGATTAATGCTATTTTTATTACAAATTTTTATTTATGTATAGGATATTATAATAATTATATTATGTAGTATTATAATCATTGCAACTTAGGTTATTATAGAGTTGCAATCATAACTTTTATCAGCTTTTTGCAATTAAAACTCTTTTTCCTGATTTATTGTTTCCTCATAAAAGACTTTTCTTTTACATGGTAAAACTAATTGATTGTTTTGTTTTCTAAGTGGCTTTTCTTGCATTCATTACAAACTGGAGGTGCGTGTTTGCCTGCCAAGTCAAATTTCGTTGTGCTTTTGTGTAACTGCACCAAAAATTGTAGATTTTGAGCCGGAGGAGGACAAAAGAGGATGCTGTGATGGGAGGCAGAAGGAGGAGGAGTGATATGGGTATGCTGACTCACTGTGACCCTTCTCCCTGCTCCACCAGCGGCATCGTGGGTATTTATACATTAGCGTAGGCTGTTCACCCCCTTATATAAGGCCATACACACATATGTCATCACACAGACACGTGGGGAGGCGCCTGGGGTGAATGATGAGTTTTGTGTTGATTATTGACTTGATTCTATTTTTTTATTCTTTCGATTCTTGCTTTGTCTTGCTCTCATATTTCTTACTCCATGTTGCAAAAGCTTCTTGTTTGTGTCTTCCACCCCACTCATAGGGATATTTCCTTTTCTGTGAGACTGTAGGAAGAGCAGAAAACAAAAACGGCAACAGGAGTCTAGCTCGCCAAGACCTCTCTCCATGCTGTTTAAACACTGCCAGGTCTGTCTGGCTCCAGTCAGGAATGAAGATCTGATACAGGTGTTTAGTAGCTGATCTTAGTCTGTTTACAGACTGTGAGCATTGGATTGAAGGTTCAACTGGGGAGATAGTTTGTCAGTTACACAAGGCAACAATATAGATGTATTTAGGCAAATTTTAGCAAATAAAGTAACTTTGCCTGACATGTTTTAGTTGGAATCTGGGCTGCTTTGTTATTTATTTGATCTCTGCTGACGGTTCAAAGTAGACATTCTGAAAGTACCACTGATAGCAAATAATTTACATTGTTTGATTAAATAATACACTACACAGGGACAAACAAAGGGACAAGATCAAAGCCAATATGGCGGCAATTTCCTGGGATAAGGAAGTGTACCAGCTTATTTGGTTTATATTTTTCCAGCTATAAAAGTCACATTTGACAATATTTTTCAGATCAGATCAGATCAGACATAATTTAATAATCCCGGAGGGAAATTACTTTTGTTACATGCTTCAGAAATACAAAAATTTATTTATATATGCATATGTACAACAATTCAATTCAAAACAAGGTAACCAAGGCTGTAGAAAATAAACTGAACTTTGATCTCCTATATTTATATATTTATAACAGTATCAATACTTGAAAGCACTGAGTAAAGAGACTAAAATCTAAAAAATCAAATAATTAAATTGGATATAGTGGCTCAGTTTGTGTTCATACCATTGAAGCAGAAACTGCATACTTTCTTGAGTTGCAAAAAACAGAGCAACTCGCCAGGAGCTGATATTGTTATGCTAAAAGAAAAGTAAGTCACGATTAATTTTTTATTTTTTTTTTTACAAACAGAAAGCCCTCCATATAGGCAGAGC
Organism: Cyprinodon tularosa; assembly: GCF_016077235.1. NCBI lineage: Eukaryota > Metazoa > Chordata > Actinopteri > Cyprinodontiformes > Cyprinodontidae > Cyprinodon > Cyprinodon tularosa. The sequence continues at coordinate 1,184,969 of NW_024038427.1, read as the reverse complement.
TTTGAACAGTTTTAACTCCTATTTATTTATTTATTTATTTATTTATTTATTTATTTATTTATTTATTTATTTATTTATTTATTTATTTATTTATTTATTTATTTTTACAAGGAGAAATGTAAAAGAGCAAAATTAAGAATAAAGGAGGTTCAGTTTATAATAGTTCCAAACAACATAGACATGGTGACAAACAGGACAGCAGCAATTATTATACGGCAATACATAAATAGTTTGTTAGCTCTTTATTTCAACTTTGCAGGAGTTGTGCACGGTCTCTTCTTTGGTTTGAGAGCTTTAATGCTGCAAATAAATGTCAAAATATGTGAATTTGTTGCTGCTAGCATGTAAGTGTGCTAAGAGAAAAATCCACAGAAAAGCCCCACCTTTGTATAAGCCGTAAGGTTTGGTTCGGGAAAAAAGTAGCAGCTTATATTCCAGAAAATACGGTAAGCAGCATGCAAGGTCAACCTTTGTGTTAAACCCACAAACCTTAAAGTATGTTTGTGGAAGCATCATGCTGTTGGGATGCATTCCTTCAGCAATGAGAGGAAAGCTGGTCAGTCTTAATTGGCAAAGGATTTAAGCTAAGGGTAAAACTTATAACTGAAAAAGTCGCCTCTGAGAGGAGGTCTGCAATGTGCAGGTAGAGGTATTGCAGGGGGTTAGGTCTCAAAAGATGTACCAGTACTCCCATTACCCCCTACTGACAGTATAACCTCCCAGAAATGAGGTTCCCAAAAGAAAAAAGTAAAAAATACCCAGCCTTAGCAGATAGATTAAAATAAATGTTTAAATCTGTAAATGTTAAAGCTGGTAGGGACAGACCCACATACGAAATGGCAACTACTTCAGGAAATATGGTTCCACAAAGTTTAGCGTAAAAGTTATATTTTTTCATTTACGTTAAAAAAATATTCACAACTACAGTGTTTGATAATTTACCATATAGAATCCAATACAATGTGCTGATGACATTCGTAGTCAAAACCTCCAAAAATAAGAAGTAGCTAAAGGGGAGTGAATATTTATTCATGACCCTGTATCAAATTATTCTACTCATTCTCTAAACAGATGTATAGATCTTGAGCACATACTGAACCATGCAACATAGAAGTTGCATATATTCACTTTAAAACCTTATTTATAATGGATTACGAGAGGTATAGGTTGAGAAAACCTAAAAAGTAGATATCACTCTAAACATGGCTGCAGAATCTGACAGCATTTGAATCTGGGACATCGCTGTGCAGCTTGTCACTGCGTCTCGCAGGCACACACAAATACACACATGTTGGCAGCTCATTAGAGGGAAACCCTGTGTATAACATCTGTCTTCTGCCAACATTTAATAAAGGAGATCGGTGAGAATTAACGCAATATAACATGGAGGAATGGAGGAAAATGAGCAGAACAGGGATTAATGAGTGATTATACTGATTAATATGGGTCAGAGGATGAGAGTTTGAGAAAAATCTCACACATCCTGGGCATTCAAGGTTAATCCTTTCTGGTAAATAAATCAAAATCAATATTTTAGCTTGATAGCTCTAACAGTAAACTCCTCAGTATTTATTTTCCAACTGGGTAAATGAGCAGGCTTAAACCACATATCCATGTGAGATGAAGCAATCATGCAACAGCCAGTCTGTGTTGACAATGTAATAATAAAGGGACCATTGTACGAAGCTGATCAAATTGATCACAAGCAGTTCCGTAAATATATTAGGTAACATATGTTGATATGTTGGTAAGACATTTTAAGCCACAAGCGCAACGTTTTGTTTGTCAAATATTTTTATTCTTCGTAAAGTGTAGCAGAAATCAGATAACTTTGTTTTACGATGAAAACTCTGAAAGGTGGGGCATTAATTTTTACCACAGCACCTTTGAGTTGATAGCTATTAGCTGCTTTTCACCATAATAAAAGTCTTAAGGGGATTCCTCTACTAGCTTTGTATATCCAGACATTCGAGTTTTGGCGAATTCTCTTGTGCAGCATAACTGAAGCTCAGTCAGGTGGATGGAGAGGGTCAGGAAACAGAAACAAGTTTTACGATTGATTCCCAATTATATTGATGTCTAAGTATTGAAGCTTTTCTTCTGGAATGACTTCGCATTTAGCTACTCTGACCAGTGTTTCACTCTTGAGGTGAAGTTCAGTGTTACTGTTTATCCTGACACCCAAAAAACAAGTTTCATCTTATCAGAGCAGTCCTGTATGTAAACTATACCCCATACTTCACTTGACTTTTTTTGTCATTAACAACAAACTTGAAATAGGTACTCAAAAAAAGCAATACTTACAGAAATGGAACAAAGAAAGATTTTCATTGATAAAAATGTGGGAAAACATGTTCTTTAGTTTTCACTTTACACTTTACACGGCCTGACTCATAAAATTTAAAATCAAATATAGTGAAAGCTGCAGTTGCAATGTAAAATGTGTCCATCCAGGGGAGGTCTGATGCAAAACCAACCTCCAGAAGTCATAGGGTGAGATGCGGGATACAAAACTATTGCTAAGCGCTAGACAGACCAATTAACTTAACATTTGTGATGTTTTTTGGGGGAATTGTGGACATGCATGCATTGGGAGAGGATGCAAACTTAATGCAAAAAAAATAAAAAAAATCAGTTATGAATCATACACAGAACTGTCTTGCTGACATTGGGAACAAATGCTTCCCTGTAAAACTTGCAAACAGGAACAGAAAAGCCATTACCTGATGTTGGTTGTATTAGTCAAGAATCTGTGATATCTTCAAGCTGCAGCGAGGCATGAATAATTGTTTTTCAAACATGTATGTTGTTTGAAATCATGTAGTGACACTGTTAGGCTAGGATAAATGCAGAGTTGTAATATGCAAAAATACTTACTGGATACAGTTTAATTATGAGGGAAAGTAGAATTTGCGTGGGAGACTGAATTTCCCTTAGGGATTAATAAAGATTTACTGAATTGATTTTCATAGAATTGAATTGAATTACAATTTTCTTTTCTTTGAGGAGAATGCTAACTGAGCCTTAACGAATGACAACAGTGCTAAAAGAAGAGAAAAAGGAAGGGCTGCATGTGGCATAGGAAGATAATTATGGGAGTGACTACAGAGTAATATGTCTGAGGTGTTCCTTGAAAAGCACTCACAATTAACTAAAGCATTGCAATCATTCTCCTATCAGAAGACTAAAAAGCAATTGCTTTATCAGGGCTTTTCTGTTTATTCTTTTATTCTTATTTTAGTCTATGTAAACTTTTGACTTTGAAGAAGTCAGTAAAGAAAACAATGAAAGATAATCTCATTATTCCGGCCTCTAACAAACAGAAAAGTTATTTAGGTAATAATTATTAGCTTAAACCAGCAAAGGTTTAGTCTTCTCTGTCTTATTTTGAGACAGTAAATTAAAAAGATATGTATTTTATATAGAATGCAATAAATGTGTGTCCACTAAAACAGCCTAAAATAGTCTTTTACTTACCATTTCTGTCATCCAAAAAAAGAAAACCTAACCCCCAACTTTGCATTCAATCCGTAGAATATAAAGTAACGTTCCACCTGAAGAGAAAGTAAGTCCAACTTCTCTATTTGAAGATCCGCTCCGCTGCTTTAATCATTTCTTTTCACTTAGCTATATTTATATCTTGCATTGCATCTTTGCAATTAAGTGGTTTAATCAGTCTTTATTTAAAGCACTATGTACTTCTTTTGTTGTTGTAAATATTAGAAGAAGCAATCACTAATTATTGTGGTTACAGCATTTAAGTCCCGGCTCTATTTATGTTCAGATCGCCTGTTTGTTGTGGCCCCTGGGTTGCAGTATTGAAAATGTGTAGTATAGTTTAGTAGCATCACTGTGTGTGTGTTTTGTCTAAGGATTTGGCAGTAGTGGTAGCCCAAAAAGAGCAGTCGCCTCGAAGCAATCTTTGCGAACAGCTCACACCATTCCTATCTGTACTCCAATCCCTCCACCTGCACGTTCCGTGTTTGCAATCTCATGTCGTTTGAGTGAGGGGGAGGTTTTCAGTGTGTGTGTGCGTGTAGTACTGTATCATCGCTGTGTGTAGGTGGTGTAACCAGTAAGAGAATATTGCGTGGGAGTGAAGTACCATTCAGGTGCACATGTGTGTTGTAATGTGTGTGTCGGAGAACATGTTTTGTGCTAATTATTCTCCCTCCACTCACAGCTGCAAAGAACAATTCATTTAAATATAATGCCATATCTGCCCTTTAATGGTAAAATTATTGAAAAAATAATGTATTATTTTTTATTGTTAACTATTACATCACATAATGTTGCAGTAAAGCAACCAGTGTATTGAGATATGACTTAATGGCCAACATGACTGTTTCTTTAAAATTATGTTAGATATTGTGTGGTTTGTAAAGTATAGAAAGCTCTATTAGAGAGTAAAACGGCAAAAAAGCTTTCATTTTGAAATGCAAACATCATAATTAGGATGCAATATCATGATGAGGTATCGAGTTAGGACGAGATAATCATAGTGTGAGATAAGTTAACAGCTTTAAAATAAATTGAAACAAAAATGTATAGCATGATCTAACTCTTTTGATAGAAAAACAACCTACCACACTCCTGTTATGATAATTTCATATTCCAAAAACCTTGAACTTAACGCTATTCCTGACATTTTGAATTGAAAAAGCTTCCTGGAAGGGAAGCAAAACGTCTTTAAACTTGGAAACAAAGTCTAGTGGATTGCTTTTAACTTTCTTTTTTTGGAATGAATATGACCTGAATGACTGAGAATCTTCACCAACATCAACAATTTTTTCCTTTAGTATAAGCATTTTGATAGAGTTAGAAAAATATTTTGATACACCCACTTAATTTAATTTTAGTTTTTTTTTAGGACTTAGCTGAGTTAAACTATCTGCACCCATGCTGGGCTAGAACAATTAAGCACAGCAAGATAAGGAAAATTTAGACATGAAGAAAGGCTAAGCAGAATATTACTAGATTCAAGAATATGGTAGATGTTGAATAAAAATATAGTCCATTAAAATCCTAAGCACTACAAAATTTACAGAGGTCAATATTAAAAGCAGAGGTGAGTTCTGAAGAGTTTCATTCAGGCTGTTGCTTTTACTTCAGTAACCTTAAAACAATGCATTAAATTCTTCTGTTACTTTAGTACCAATGTTGGCTTCTCTACCCACATCTGGTCACTTCAGTGACTAAAAACAAGCATGTTTTAAAAAAGGTGCAAACTTTTAAAGTTAGATGTAAAGGGCTTTTGTCAGCTTCTTGGTTCTAATATTATTTTCTGTCATTTGGGTTTGCTTTGCTATTTGGAGGGTAAATGAAAATACATTATAGCACAATATTGCCTTTGTTTAAATAGGTTTTAAAACTTCATATTGTTGGCAATATATTTCTCATCTCTTAATGTGTTGTTTTGATAATTTTTATTCTAATGATTGAAAAACAGCTAAGAATTAGGACACAATATCTGACTGCATCAGAAGACACCTAATAAATGGTGAATTAACTAATTTTTAGAATTAAGTAATTGGGGTTAAGTAGGCAAGAAGTTATGTTGTTTGTTTTTATTACCTGACTAAATGTATTTTCCATTAACTTTACTTATTTGTTATTTATTGTAATTTTTTACTACTTTCCCCACTACTGTCGCGAAGAAAAGGAAACACGGCAAATTCATGACAGCTGTTTAACAAACTGCTACCTTCACGGGGGAATTTATAGTGTTACTTTACTTTGACACCATGGCACCCTTTGACCAGATATATTTGAAAATAGACAAATGTGTCTTTGATAAAACAGGAAGGAGTGCAGTAGCACTCTCTTACCCAGTTTAACAACAGTGTTCAGCAACATGTCTTATTAAAAACAACATTTTTTGTGTGGTTTTAAAACCTTAGTCTACCTTATGTTGTCCTCCTTAGCTCTGCATTATAACCTGAAACATTTTTTTATCCTTTTAAAGCGCTAAAAAAAAAAAAAAAAAAAAACGAGAGCAAATGTCCTTTGGCAATGTAAAACATACTGTGGACATAGTTTACTGCTTCTTGAGTCATCTTGTAGGCAGGCAAATTCATCCTCACAACCAATGAAGCCTACTGTATTATTGGGCTAAAAATAGAAAACACTAATGTTTCTATTTAAAATTAGACTTCATTTGCTGCCTCAGAATGGTGCAAATTGGTGCATAAAACTGCACAGCCAATGGCCTCGCACTCTTTTCCCATGGAGATAGTTAAAGATACAGTGTCTGCTGCACCTTTTTCTCCATTTCTTTGAATTTAACTCCACAAGCTCATCATTAAGAGTAAATCTGTCCATATGGATTGATACAGGAAAACACAAACTTAAACTTTTCATTTACATGCACAATGTTTGGTGCACTTACATTTTCAGCTTAAAAAAAAGATCCACAATATTTTTTTATTTACTATATTAGGGCTTAAACAATTAATCAGAATAATAATCTATTATTGAAATTACTGACTATTAATTTATTAATCAATTAATTGTTAACTCGAGTATAGAGAGTGTAGGTGACAGAGTAACCCACTTAGAGCAGTTATATCCAAATTTGGAAGAAAAAAAAAAGAAGAAAAACATTTTGCATTTGAAATAAAAAAAACTTTATGGTCTGTCAATAGGCTCTATCCAGAACTCCCTTAAGTGAAAACATTTTAGTTTCACCTGGTTTAATTTCCTTAAAAAAATCTTTTTTAAGAAAGCTTTGGCTATCCCATTATTAATTGATTAATCGAAAAAAAATAATTGACAGATTTTTGATTTGTAAAATAATCAATAAGCTGCAGCCCTAGACTATATAGAACTAGCTTTGATGTCTCACCAAGTAAAATTTCCTTATGACCTCCTGCCTGCATTTGCAACTGACTCGTCCAATTATTCTCTGAACTGGAATTTAACAAGTTGAAGTGACATGATCTCCTTGTTACATGCAATTTAGATTTCAGTCAACAATGACAGTCATCATAACAACAGTATATGTGGTATTCTGGGCATTTTTACATCCCTAAAGCAAATTGCCCTCTAAGAGAAATTATTACTTGAACGACTGCATTCATGGTAAATAAAATTATTAAGAGCCGCTACAAATAATAAAGGTAGGAATGTTTCATGCAAGTAACATCTGTCTTGAGCCTCCCACCTTTTCTGCATCATAATCAATTCTTAAATTAGTAAGCCTAACCAAGTAGATAAAGAAAACTCTAAAAGGGAAGATTTAGATCTGTGATTGAACGTTCCAAGAAATTACCGTTACGTCTAAAGAGCCCAATTCAATTCTTCCAACCACAAATCTGATGCTTATATGCTCTATCTATAATTCTACATGCATTACCAATGTCAAACCTAATAACTAATTCACTTATAAGATTACTATAAATTTTTATTTTTCTGTAAACTAGATTGACTTTGGCTTCTAAGAAATCATCTGTTAGACATTCAGTAGATTTCTGTACTATATTCTATATATGGACTCCAGGGCGTCTTCGGATTTACTGTTTCTCTGAGTGTCTGTGATATTTTTACCCTTCCGTGTTTGTCTTGGCTGTCAGTGGAGCTGACACTGATCGGGGGGAGATGGCAGGTTTCGTTGTGCATCAGTGCTTTCACGTTTGTGCTCCGCTGATTGTTACCAACCTGACAAGTGGAACCATGTCACGCTTTTCATATCCTTTGGCGGCAGGTTGCATAAGATTTCTTTGATGTGCATTCTTCTTGTTTTCTACAAATCTGGGCCCAGGGAGGAAAAGTGTAATGCTGTTGAAAGGCCATAAACAGAGGGGCATGGCCTGATAAGAAGATGGTGTACATTCTAGCTTGTAACACTTGCGTCCTATAGATTCGGAAGGGCCGTCTCACTAAATGACAATGCTGTAGGAGTTATAATAAGAGAGTGTAGGTGTTAAGACAGACGCACAGGATCCCTTTGTTCCATTACTTAAGCTTTTAAATACTGAAATAAGTGCTGCTTCCAGGAGTGAAGTTACCGCAGCCAAGACGTCTGTCTAAAAGCATTTGTAATTTGCGCTGATTTAAATAAAAACATTTGTGTCATGTCAAAAGTACTCTCACAGCGAGAATTTTTCTGTCAGCTTCAACCTGGATGGAAATAAATCAGAATGCAGAAAATCTGTAAATGGACTCCTCAATATTTCTATTTGCAGCCCTGTTTTATCATGTACTGTAGGTCTGACAATATAGACTTTATGCCCGCAAATGAAGACGATTTTAACCGTCCTTTCTCTCTTTGGTTGCTTTTTTTATTTTCAAAAGAGGAAGAGGGGGGGCACTGTAAATTTGATCATGCATACTCATTTTGTTGCAGCAGCAGTAGAAACTACAAGCTGCGATTTATTTCTGAATGCCACTGCTTACTTTTTGAGTAACTGCTAAAGAAATATTAGGATTTTGTGATTGTGTAATCACTAGAGTTTAATACAACTTTCCCTTCAGTATTGGGGTGTTTACAATTTTTCTTTAAAATTTACCTTTTTATTGTTTCCTTTGTTATAATAAAATGTTATTACGGTTGTATTTCTGGTATTTTGTTCTCCTTTTCACCCTAACAAAGACACTTACTAGGCTGTTCATCAGCTGCATTAAACCTCGAAAGAAACTGCAATCGTCCCTAACAATACTTTAAAAAACTGGTCAGAATTACCTTGTTGTAAATGTTGATCTTCATATTGAAACATTGCTTTGTGAGTTTAGACCGAAAATTTATGCATTTTGTCTCCCCTTCTCTTTTCACAGTGTGTTGTTTCGTGGTTCACAAGCGTTGCCATGAGTTTGTCACTTTCTCCTGTCCCGGCGCGGACAAAGGACCTGCCTCAGATGTGAGTATAGTCCAAAAGGTGCCTTTAGATATCAATAAGACTTCAAATTTTCAACAGCTTTTCAGATTAAGATCCCAAATCTCCATATTTTTTATTATATTTCATATGTTTGACCACCCACAAGGTGTTACACATCCACATGTGCAACGAAAAAGCCTAATTACCTAAGGAGTGAAGTTTAAAAAAATACATTGTGTGTTTTTGTCAAATAGGTTTTTATCTAGTCACAGAAAGGATCTTTTCATCCAACTCTGGTCAAATGTTTAGCATCGTTACCCTGATAGAAGGTGAATCAGGTTTAATGTTTTTTGCGTTCTACAACAGCTTCTGTTGAATGTTTTTCTTGTGTCTAGCTCCATCCATCAAGTCACAGTTTTGCTCTAATTTTACCAGAGAACCTTATGCTGTATGTTTGCGATTTCCCCTACAGGATTTATGGCAAACTGCAGACAAAACCTTTAATCGCTTCTCTTCTCCAGTGGCCTCATCTTGTTGCTCTTATATAAACTCTAGTTTTATAGATTGCACAACTATAGTCTTCTTTTAAAGTCTTCTCTGGCTCCCGCACAGTGTGCCTGTGGTGGAAATGGGGTCTGCCCGGGGCCTTTCTCTATTTGTTTTTTGGTTGCATGTTCAGACCATGTCCCTTTGTAGTGCGCTCCGGTTTCAAGGCTTTTGTCTGCAGACAATCAAGCCGGCCGCTGGCTGCAGCTCCGGTGTACATCTCGACTTCCCTTGGTCCTTCAAGTCTTTGCTGCCATGTTAGGCCGATGGATGCCCAGCTGGTTGGAGCCTCTCCGGGGAGGGTCTTCCTTTCTTGGTGCTCCCCGATTTTGCTGAGTTTGCCCTGCAAAATGGGAGATTGCAATGTGGCTGTTGGCTGGATTGGGGAGGCTTTATAGCCTACGTCCATCTGTCCTTTGTTGCTCTTGTGAGCTTGGTGTTGCAGGTCTTCAGCCCTTCTCGCCACATGAACAACTACTTACGTTCAGGTGACAAACTTACTGATATATTAACACCCACTCCACTAAAAAAAAACAAAAAAAAACTGACACACACCAACAAACCCACAATCTTATTCCTGTAACGACACACAAATAGTCCAAATGGTTGGAAGTGATACAAACACATAACTACTGTCAATCTGGCGTTGCAATTTTGTTATTATAGTATACCTAGCATGCAGTGACATAATACATACAATTCAGTTTGAAATAAAATTAGACTCTAGTGGGAAATAGAAGAAAGAGACATTGCATGAACATTGCTCCTTGATGAACCTCAATCAAACCTCTCCACGCTGTTGAGACACAGTTGAGCAGCCAAACCATAGTTTCAGTTCTCTCTGCTTTTTTCATCCTCGTATTAAACGGATAAGACTCCCTTTAGCATGTGAATTTACAGAAGCTGCTGTATTAGTAATTTAAGGAAATAGTACATGTGTAGCTTCATTATTGATTTAAATTTGTTACATAGAGTTAAAATCAAAATCAGAGATGAACTCTTGGCCTTTTTTTCATGCTGCATTTTGCTTTTAAAACATCAAGTGCTTTTAAGAGGTGCTTAAGTCACGGGTATTAAAAAAATACAAATCCACTCTCTTATCTCAGAGAACCAAATGATTTGCCCTTTTCTCGTTAATTATCTCAGCACCACTTCTTAAGTCCCACCTGTTGTCACCTCCCTCTGGAGTGCTCTTTCAATCTGACAAACTCACTCTCTAAGACGCCTCCAGAGGAAATACATGTGTCTGCCTATTGGCTTCCTGACTGATAAAGCTATATCTGTTTCTAAAACCCACCTAGGTTATTTTCCCCATCTTTCACATCACTTCTTTTGCAGCTCTTAGTTGGTGCAGTGACTCAAAGAGAGTCTTCTCTATAATCTCTGTTTCAGAAACTCCCTAATGGCCAAGCTTTTCCCACATGCAACCTGAACCATTATCTTTTTATTTAGCTTTTTTTTATATATGTTCTCCATTTGATAAAGAACCTTTTCTGTATCAAATGTGATCTTGACAAAGGAAATTCTATATAAGCTAATTGACCCTAGTTTTAATGTCCCACACAAATCCCACTGTGCATAAAAAAATAAAAAAATAAATGGTCTTTCTAAAATGTCACATCTCAAAATGTTACAATATAATGAAAAAGTTAAATAAGCTTTGTTGCTCCTTTCAGAGATAGTAATATTTCAAGACTTTATTTCTTGTAGTTTTGATGAATAAGGCTCATAAATCCCTTAAGTTCAAAAGAAAAAAATATGTTGAATAAAAATAAAAAAAAAGAAAACATAAAAGAAATTTAAGTCTTCTAAAAAATATGACTATTTCTTCTCATTCGGTACATTGTTCCTCCTTTTTGCATGGATTCCTTCATAAATTAAGTGTGGTTGTGCCGAGGTCTAATGATAGTCAAGATCGTTTTAATACGGGCCTTCATCTGCCTCTTAGTATTGACAGGTTAGGGTTCGGGTCAGCCCAGATTGCCAAGCACCCAAACATAGGAACATACTATGATCATTGTGCTGCAGCTTTTTGTTACCTTCAGTAGTAAAGACAGGTGCAAAATCCAGTTGAAAAATTAAATCCTCACCATACAGCTTGTCAGAATGAGAAGCATCAAGTGCTTCTGGTTGAGGGCTGCAAAAACTGTGGGCCGCACAGCAAAAGGCATGGTAACCCAAGGCATCAATGACTGTGGGAACTTCATACTGAAGTAGGATACTACTCCTCTCCACTCTTCCTCCAAGCTTCAGGACTTGATTTCTAGATGAAACGAAATATTGATTTTCTCTAAAATGAGGTCTGCAGAGCAATGAGTAACAGTCTAGCTCCTTTTCTCTGAGCCCAGGTAAGATTTTTCTTAAATCTCTGGTTCAGAAGTAGCTTGAGACGAGGAAAAGAACATCTGAAGTTGATTTGTAGATTTGTTTCTTTGCATACTGGCTCCTTTGGCACTAACTGTAGTCTTTTTCAACCCTCTGTGAAGCTACAACTAATTATTTAATGGATTTTCCAGAGCAATCCTCTCAAGGGTGTGAGAATCCTATTGCTGGTTCACCTTTGCACTTTGTGAGCAACCAGCTTTGTTGTCAGCTTCACTGGGACTGTACTATGGACATCTGTCAAGTCAGCATTTTGTAACCTACTGACCCAGACTGGGAGCCTATTAGTGGCTGAGGAAACATTTGCAGGCATCTATTAGCTGATTGCGATGCCACACTATTGCTTTCCCATTTTTAACTAATTACATTTCTGAGATGTACATGTAAGCATGAGGTTGTGTTTCGATTTGTTTTCCTATGTGTGAATTTGTTCTGTTCTGGTGTAGACTAGTAATAATAGTAGTGATGAAACTAGCGATTATTTTGTAAATCGATTAATCTGTCAATTATTTTTTTTGAATAATCGATTAATAATCAGTTAGTCAAAGGTGTGTTGAAGAAGATTTATTACTAAATTAAACGAGGTGAAACTAAAACTTTTTTACTTGAGGAGTTCTGGATAGAGCATATTGACAGACAAAAAGGTTTAGGTTTTTCATAGTAATGCAAGGTTTTTATGTATTTTTTTTACAATGTTGATTAAATTACCGCTCTAATTGGGTTGCTCTATCAGCTAAAGTAATGTTTTAGAGTCTCTAAGCTCAAGTTTACTATTAATCAGCTCATCCAGGCAAAGCCTCATCACTCCCATCCTCTCCTCCCTGCACTGGCTCCCGGTCTGTTTTCGGATTGATTTTAAAGTTTTAACACCTGTTTTTAAAGCCCCTCATGGTCTCGCACTGTAATATTTAACTTAGCTTTTGACCGTACAGTGCCCCAGCAGAGCTCTCTGGTCTGCTGATCAAATGGTTCTGGACGTCCATAGGTCCCGCTACAAACAGTGGGGCAATCGTTTCTTTGTAGTTACCGCAACGAAACTGTGAAAAAACCTGCCCCTCGGTCTGCAGGTTCTTACAGATCTGCACCTTTTTAAGTCCATATTAAAGACTCATTTTTTTAAAACTGGCTTCTAATACTTAGGACACATTGTTTTATGCTATTTTTTTTATTTATTGATATTTTTTTTGCAATGTTTTTATCTTTCTGTGAAGCACTTTGGTCATCCCAGTGTTGTTGTAAAGTGCTATATAAATAAACTTTGATTTGATTTGAATTAAATTAAATTAGTTGACGATTATTTCATTAATCGAATTAATCACGTTTTATCCGATTAATAGTTTCAGCCCTAAATGATATAAAAGATTTTAAATAGTCTACAAATTAAAATGCTATTTTTTAGAGGCAAATGTATGACCTTTAATTTTAAATATATTTTATCATATTTACCTGAAAAATGAACAATCTGTCGCACAACTATTTATCATACGGCTTTGTAATGTTCTTTTGAGTATTTATGTTATAATTATAAAGCGAATTAGAAATCCCCCCTCAGTCATTTCTTAATTTTAACTCTAAACTTCTGTTTTTTTGTTTCGTATTCCATTCGTCACTTCTGTTCTCAACATCCATCTCCATCGTTTCCTTTCTATTTTCTGCCAGCTCCCTTCGTTTATGGCACTTGAACATTTCTATATTTGGCATCCATGTACTGTAGCGCTCCCCTTCCTTGAAAATACCTCCCACTAGTCTCCTTTTAAACCCAACCTGAAACCACCCCAGTACATTGTCTATTTTAAGTCCACCCAGGGGTCTTCCGCTCTTAATTATGGGGCCGTGCCACCATCATCATACTGTTTCTTTAATGAGTTCATGACCTTATGACTTCGACCCTTGGGAAAGTATGCTACCTCTGCTCAAAACTAGTTGCTTATTTTAATACTTGAAATGGTCCAAGAGCAGAGTACTTGTCAGTATCATTAATAATAATAATAAAAAAATCACAAATATTTACACCCAGTTAAAGCAGAAATATTGAGTTATTTAGATTGATGCCTAAAGCAACAAATTAAAAAACAAGACCTAAAACATTTAAGTGTGTTGTCTGCAGGATCATGTCTTTGTGCCTCATTAATTCCCACACTACCTTTCATTTTCTTTCCTTCTGTCAGCTATGTATGTATAAAAGAAGAATTCAATTATAGATCTGGGTTAATAGAATGAGTTCCCTGTGGGAGAAGTCGAGGGATGATGTCCTCTAATGAAACCTACATTTGAGGCCCACAGCTTGCTAATGGTATATAACTCTGAGGCTTAAGGAACAAGCATATACTGTACACATGTTTAATATATGTTTTGTTAACCTTAAGGTTTGTTTGCACAAATTTAAAATAACTGTTTCAAGCTCCCCCAAAAAATAAATTATATCATGCCAGTTGTGTTAAATCTGTAATACACTGAGACATTTACTTTGAGATATGCTCCACCTACGACAGAAAACAGTTTTATCTTTTTAGGTATTGGCTTTTGAAACAAACTACACGTATAAATGTAAGAACTTAAGGGTGCTATCTAACTGGAATTGAACTTTTCTTTCATATATATATATTCAAATATCAATGCATTTTTTTTTATTGATCTCGTTTAACATTGTGAGTTGTCTTATTTCCTTTTTTACTTATTGGGTAAATTTTGTTTGAATGCACATTGGCTGCTGCTACTACTTGTTGCAAACAAGTTGCCCTTAAATGACCAAATAAAAAATTATATTTTTTGATTAAAAAAAGACAATATCATCTTTTGGAAAGTATTTCTTTAAGTGAAAAACTGGGATCAACAGTTTTTTTGAAAGAAACAGATTCAGAAATCTTGCTTAAAAAAAGCAGTATGCTGCAGATGTGGGGCACAGGCTAACTATTGCAACTAATTAACAAGCTAATATTAACCTGTCAGGAAATGGAACATTTCACTTAAGGTGAAATTTCATCCAATTTCACTGCACCAAGTGAAGCCTGCCTATCACAGGATATTTCCAATAACATGACAGCATGTGTTTGATTTGTGTGTCGGCGGGAGATGACTAATGCTGTCGGCAGGATATATACTTGGACAGGACAGTGCTTTGATAAAACAAAGGAATGCAGGGAAAGACTGAACAAAAATTGAAGTGGAAAATAATTTTAAAAAATCATGATATGATAATTCTAAACTTGAAGCAAGGATTGAATTAAAGTTTTCCAGAGAATCGAACTGCAGTATTAGAAAGTAAGTGGATCTCCTCTGCATTGATAAAATTAAGATGGAAAGTAGCAGCCAGGTTCTGGCAGTGAAAGCAGCAAAGTAACAGATAATCAGCAGTAGGGCTGAAACAATTAATCGGATTAATTGTGATTAGTGATTTAGTAATCGATTAATCATTAACTGGAGCATAGAGACTATAAACTCTGCCTTTAGCTGAAGGAGCAACCCAATTAGAGCAGTAATTATAGCAAAATTGTAAAAAAAAAATATATGAACATTTTGCATTAAAGATAGATTGAAGATTTTTCGTCCCTCAATATGCAGCCTCCTCCAGTGGAAAAGTTTTAGGTTAATCTAATTTGATTTCATGAAAAATCTTCTTTAAGGAACCTTTTGCTATCCAATTATTAATAGAAAAAAAATGCTAAATAATTGTTAGTTCAGCCCTAATCAGCAGGTCTGACAACTTCTATAAAATTGGATGTTTTGATGGTTTCCTATTGTGTAATACAGGCATTTGTTTAGATAATGGAAAGCCATTGTTAATGACTTTAGAGACTCATGTTTAAGTCCATGACAGTGAAATTAGAAAAAATCATGACCACATAAGGCCTGTTTGGAAGGATTTTCAGGAAAAGGTCTGTTCTCTTGTCTGTGGCCTGCCACAGACTGGCGACCTGTCACCCATAGACTGCCGATGATAGGCTCCGGCCCCACCTTGACCCTGACGGAATAAGTGGGAGAAGATAGATTGAGTCTGTTCTCCTGTTAAAAGATGGCATCGTGGGCGTGATAGTGGAGCTGTGGTTAGCGTGCACGACCCATGTATGGAGGCCTTAGTCCTCGACGTGGGTTCCAAACCGGCCTGTGGTCCTTTGCCACGTCTCTCCCCCTCTCTACCCTCTTTAACTGTCAGCCTACTATCCAAACAACAAGCTGCTAGTTCCTTAAAAACTCAAAAAAAAAAAAAGATGGCAGTGTGACTTAGTATTACTAAGTTGTATGTGGACAGTTCTGCAACAAAGACCACATACAAAATACCAAGCCTTGTAGCTGAGGGATGAGGATTTGGTTCGAAAGAGCATACAGTACACACAACAGTTTTTGCCAAGCAACCTATTCTGCTCGGTGTGTTTAGAGTGGAGCGGTTGGACATGGATTTCATCTTCACAAGATATTAGAGTACATTTAGGCTTTAAATAGAACAATAAGATGGTGATTTGGCCAGTAGAAACCATGTCTTGCATGCCTGCTCTTTATCTGTACACTTAACCTTTTTAGTTCTTTCTGGTGTTATTAAAAAAAAAAAATAGTGTCATATATATAAAGGTGAGTTTTGCATGTTCAGGCCATATGTCTGAAACTGGAATTAAACTGGGTCGCTAAACTGGACATTGACACAAAATAGCCCAGCAAATAATCAGTGTAACATAGATTGAATTTCAGGGTCTGGTGGTAAAGCTTTAGTTTAACTGAACTTATTATTTTAAAGATAGGTTAGCTAAAGTCTTTCAAAAACAGCAGGAAAAAAAAGTTGTTGAGAGACTTTGACAAGAACAGACTGATAATAACAATAATTGAGAATAATAGCTGAGAGTTCTGCAAGCTTTTGAATTATGTGGTGTACATTTTTCCACTGACTACATGGACAGTCATGGCAGGTTTCTTATTCCATGGACAGTATATCACTTAATCCATTTGCTTATCTAGGAGCTCCCTCATGTACCATCTGCTTTATTTGTTTTTTTTTATATATATATATATACACTTACCGGCCACTTTATTAGGTATACCTGTCCAACTGCTCTATAACACTTAATTTCTAAGCAGCCAATCACATGGCGGCAACTCAGTGCATTTAGGCATTTAGACATGGTCAAGACAATCTCCTGCAGTTCAAACCGAGCATCAGTATGGGGAAGAAAGGTGATTTGAGTGACTTTGAACGTGGCATGATTGTTGGTGCCAGAAGGGCTGGTCTGAGTATTTCAGAAACTGCTGATCTACTGGGATTTTCACGCACAACCATCTCTAGGGTTTACAGAGAATGGTCCGAAAAAGAAAAAACATCCAGTGAGCGGCAGTTATGTGGGCGGAAATGCCTTGTTGATGCCAGAGGTCAGAGGAGAATGGCCAGACTGGTTCCAGCTGATAGAAGGGCAACAGTGACTCAAATAACCAACCGTTACAACCAAGGTGGGCAGAAGAGCATCTCTGAACGCACAGTACGTCCAACTTTGAGGCAGATGGGCTACAGCAGCAGAAGACCACACCGGGTGCCACTCCTTTCAGCTAAGAACAGGAAACTGAGGCTACAATTTGCACAAGCTCATCTAAATTGGACAATAGAAGATTGGAAAAACGTTGCCTGGTCTGATGAGTCTCGATTTCTGCTGCAACATTCGGATGGTAGGGTCAGAATTTGGCGTCTACAACATGAAAGCATGGATCCATCCTGCCTTGTATCAACGGTTCAGGCTGGTGGTGGTGGTGTCATGGTGTGGGGAATATTTTCTTGGCACTCTTTGGGCCCCTTGGTACCAATTGAGCATCGTTGCAACGCGACAGCCTACCTGAGTATTGTTGCTGACCATGTCCATCCCTTTATGACCACAATGTACCCAACTTCTGATGGCTACTTTCAGCAGGATAATGCGCCATGTCATAAAGCTGGAATCATCTCAGACTGGTTTCTTGAACATGACAATGAGTTCACTGTACTCAAATGGCCTCCACAGTCACCAGATCTCAATCCAATAGAGCATCTTTGGGATATGGTGGAACGGGAGATTCGCATCATGGATGTGCAGCCGACAAATCTGCGGCAACTGTGTGATGCCATCATGTCAATATGGACCAAACTCCCTGAGGAATGCTTCCAGCACCTTGTTGAATCTATGCCACCAAGAATTGAGGCAGTTCTGAAGGCAAAAGGGGGTCCAACCCGTTACTAGCATGGGGTACCTAATAAAGTGGCCGGTGAGTGTATATATATATATATATATATAAATATAAACAGAGTGAAATACAAGTTTGAGATCACTTTTAATAGTTTAATAGTTTAAACAGCCTTTTCCTAGAGGAAGATTAAAACTGTTAAAAGTTTCACTCACTTTAAGGCAAAGATCCTCTGCCCACGTATAGATGGAAATTTCCTTTAGGCTTTCTGCACACAAGCAGAACAGATGTGTTGGAAAACTAATAAAACTTTTCTTCTTGCCTGGATGTCAAACTTTGAAAGAGGGCACTAATAAAGAAAGTATTATTTTGTTTTGTTGTGTTTTTTTCTCTGTATTTTCTTGACAAAAAGTTTTCATACAACTCTGTTTTTCTCACCCTAAGATTACTTCCTATATTTTACCCAGTTTTAGACAAAAAAAAAAAAATATATTTTACTGATTTCCCATTAGCCAAATCCTGAAAAAATGGAGGCACAAATTGGATATTATTTGTTAATTAGGGATCCGTTTCTGTGTTTCTTTTTGTTAAAATGGGTTATCTGGAATTAAAGCTATTCTACCTCCCAGCCAGTGGCGGCTGGTGAAAAATATTTTTGGTGGGGCTGATATAGCCTAGTGTATGTCTCCAACTAATCCGGAATAAGAATTCAAATAAACAATTGGACAATACATACAA
The DNA here is from genome assembly GCF_016077235.1 of Cyprinodon tularosa. Taxonomy (NCBI): domain Eukaryota; kingdom Metazoa; phylum Chordata; class Actinopteri; order Cyprinodontiformes; family Cyprinodontidae; genus Cyprinodon; species Cyprinodon tularosa. The sequence goes on along the minus strand of NW_024038427.1, from coordinate 1,166,355 downwards.
TTTAACAGTAATGATTTAATTTACTATATAATAACAGTAACAGTGATGATTTGGGTCACTGTGACGGGGTTCTTTGGCCTCCAAGAATCCAGGCTCAGTCGGGTTACCGGTGTTGGTGATTTATTGTGCTCAAAAACTCAAAACAGGGTGGAAAAGAAAATAAACATGTACAAGATCCTCTGGGCCTCAGCCTCCCTCCAGTTACCAGCAATGTAACAAAGGAACAGAAAACAAAAATGGCCGCTCTTCTTCCCACAGCCCTCATTAAATAGTTTAAGCCCCTCACCTCAGGCTCTCTTATTTCTGATTTCTTCTCATAAATCAGTTTTGTCCATATATTACCTCCACAAACAATTGATGTACAAAAACAAATAATTTTTACAACTTAATTATTTTACACAGATTCATTGACTTATTCAATTACACCAAACTGGGTTTGAACCCAGCAAAGACGCAGCCAGACTGAAGATGACAAGTCCCCGTAGCATAAACACGTACACCCCCCCCCCCCCACACACACACACACACACACACGGCTAACCCCACTGAAATATTAAGTGTGCACCCTCAATATGCCAGCAGGTAACCAGGACAGCTTGTGTGTTTTAAGTTAATGGAGCTACTGGTCTCAGCGCGAGCGGATTGGTCCTCACAAACACAGTATAACAGGAATGTGTGTGTGGCGCGCAAAGTTACAGGATGTGGATTCGTCACAGTCACAATAACCATGACATGAAATTTTCCTACCCTACAACAGGGATGTTCTTCTGGCAAACGGGTAGATAAATAAGGATCTCACCGAATTTGGTGGAAGCTGCATCTCGTTTGTTACATTCGCCATCTTCCCTTTAATTGTCTGCACCTGCGCTTGGGTGCAGAAGCCTGTTAAAGTGCAGTATTTTCAGAGCCCCAAGACCATAAAGTTCTGAGACGCTGATTGGCCATTAAATTCACCTAGCAATAGTACATGATTGACAGATTCTCTGCAAATGTGGGTCTGTCTGATCAGCGCCCCCAGAACAGAGACGGTAGGAGTCTGTCTGTGGAAATCCACAAATGAATGACAGTAGATAGGAAAATGTAGTTTATATAATTTGTTTTGCTTATATGTAAACACTCTAGAGAGTAAAACTGACATTTATGAGTTAATTTCTAAAAATATATTTTACGTTTCTCTCTTCTTATCAGGGAGGGCGGTGCCCCAGCGCCCCCTATGGGCCGGCCGCCACTGCTCCCAGCTCAATTCTTGGACTACAAGACAGGAGAAGAAAAATGCACATATTAAAATCATGCAAACACAACTCCATGCTAAGAGTGTCTTTGATTTCTTAAGAAGAGGTAATGTTCAAAATGTTCCATCATATCCCAGATTAGATGTGATTCAGAGTAGAAATCCAGTTGAATTAGTTCTTCCTTTTTATCTAAAAGATTCAAACTTTCATTATAACATGAAGCTACCCTGAAAACATCTTGACTGTCACAGAACTCATATGCAGGTGTGTATTCTGACTGCTGTGGTTGCAGGTGTCTGACATGCATGAATTCACAGAGGCACTTTACTGACATCAGACAAAAATAGGTTGTTTTTTTTTCTTCCCCCACCCCAGTTTGACATTTACATATATTTTCAAAAGAAGGATTTGTCTTAAACTTAAACCTAAGAAGACAAAAGAATCATAATCTGTTTTGTCAGATGTCTAAATAACTCTAATTACTTTCTGTTTTTTGGAGAATTGATCGGAAATAACATGTTATATTCTTTATATGCTTCTGATGCCTGCTTGCATCAGAAGCATGGTAAAAAGCTATTTTAACAACCTGCAAATGTGCTTCTCTGCCCTTGACTTCACTACTGGATGGCAGCGGCTTGAAGTCGGAATAGCGATGGGGTGTGCCATTTCACCTACACTGTTTGTAGCAGCGTTTGAAATAATCCTCATCGGTGCAAGGCAGATGGCAGGAGGAATAACTGGCCAGAGGCTCCCCCCGCTAAGGAGCTACATGGACGACGTCACCACCCTCCTTCAGACAGCACCATGTACAGCAAGACTGCTGAGGAGGATTGATGAGCTGATGTCATGGGCAAGGATGAAGATCAAGCCCTCCAAGTCCCGTAGCCTGTCACTCAGGAGAGGTGTCCGGAACGACAGCACCACCTTCGTCGTCGGGGGAGAGAAGATCCCACTCCTTGCAGAGCAGCCCATCAAAAGCCTTGGGAGGCAGTACACTGCCGAGCTTTCTGACAAGCAAATGGGGAAAACCGTTATGAAGCAGCTCTCTGATGGCTTGACGAGAATTGACCAAAGCCAACTACCGGGCAAATACAAGGTCTGGTGTTACCAATTTACACTCTACCAGAGACTGCTGTGGCCCCTGAAAATGAGTGAGATCCCCTCATCAACCGTGAGTAGGATGGATGGGAAAGCCAATTCATTTATCCGAAAGTGGTTGGGGCTGCCACGGTGCCTCTCTGAAGCTGGCCTATTTGGGAGGAACATGCTCCAGCTACCCCTAAGATCGCTACAGCTGGGCTACATGCAAGAAAAGACCAGGTTGGTGCTCGAGCTACGGGAGTCCACAGATGAGCTGGTTAGGAATGCTAATGCCAGGGTCCTGACTGGCCGCAAGTGGAACGCCCAGACCGAGGTCGACCAAGCGGTAAGCCGGCTGCAGCACAAGGAGATTGTAGGCAGGGTGCAGGTAGGAAGAGCAGGCCTAGGATGGGGAGAAGCACCACGCTTCTGGTCCAAGGCCCAACACAAGGAAAGAAAGGAAATGGTGGTGGCGGAGGTGATGAGGATGGAGGAAGACCGCTATAAGATCAAGGCTGTGTCTCAGGGACGACAAGGAAGCTGGACAACCTGGGAGGGAATCTCAACCAGGAACATCAGTTGGTCAGACTTGTGGAAGATCCCACAGGCAAGACTTAGCTTCCTTATCCGCTCAACATATGACACGCTTCCCTGTCCTCGGAACCTTCATCAGTGGTTCGGAAACGAGGAATGTTGTGCACTCTGCAATGCTCCCAACGCAAGCCTCCAGCACATCTTGTCAGGCTGCAAAGTGGCCCTCTCACAGGGCCGCTATAGATGGCGCCACGACCAGGTCTTGAGAAAGCTAGCCGAAGTGCTGGAGGAGCGCAGAAAGGGTAGTAGAACACCATCGCCAGCAGAGGACCCCACCATCTTTGTCGCGGAAGGAGGAATCAGAAGCTTCAAGCAAAGAGAAACCTCAAGGCCCTTCACTACTGGCCAGGAGTGGAGCATGAAGGTTGACCTGGACAGGAAGCTTCAGTTTCCCACAGAAATCACCACCACATCTCTCCGACCAGACATTGTGGCGTGGTCCATAAAGGCAAGAGCGGTAGCCCTCATTGAGCTCACTGTGCCAATGGAGGAAGGGATCGAAGCTGCCTTTGAGCGAAAAAAGGCCAAGTATTCAGAGCTGGCTGCAGAGTGCCGGGAGGCGGGCTGGAAGACTACCATCTACCCAGTAGAGGTCGGATGCCGAGGCTTCACAGGGTTGTCGACCATACGCCTCCTGAAAGACGTGGGAGTCAGGGGAGGAAGGCTGAGGAAGGCAACAAAGGAACTGGCTGAGGAGGCGGAGAAAGGGAGCTTTTGGCTCTGGCTGCGGAGGAAGGACAGAACCTGGGGGAATAACACCTAACCCCCAGATAACAGTTGCAGGGAATAACATCTTTCAGCTGCAGGGGGTGACAGGGAGACGTCCCTGTCACTGCCCCGCCACCAGGAGACGTTCCAGGATTAAAGGGGCGAAACGTTGGTGAATGGTGGTTCCTGGCTGATGACCCTGCAGCTGACCCATGGGCACCGGAGGAGGTGCGACAGGCAGAAATGCCAAGCAGGATTTAACACCCTCCTGTATTATCCTTAAATAAGTCATATGTTTGATGGTGCGATAGCACAGAAAACTGAAGGTAGTGCCTCCCTAAGAAATCACTCCCACGTAAATCCTCTAATGTATGCTTATAAGCAAGTGATGCATATTAATGTGCAGAAATGAGCCTGTTATAGACAATAGAAAGACAAAAACAGAAAGCTGGAACTAGTGATGTACCTATATGCAGGTGGTGAGATGCCCTATGTTTCACTAGGAACAGCAGACATGTGGAGGAGGATGCTCTGGTAAGAGGAGACCAGATAATGATAAAACTTTTAGTTTTACTGTTTGTTTTATGAACTAACGCTGGAACCTGAACCCCATGTGAAACATGGGTGCGGTATCACACAGTAGCAAGGCAAGGAAATCCATATCTCAAAATGGCCTAATCAAAGTCCGTATCAAAATCTGATTGAGAATCATTGAAAAGACTGAAAAACATTAGATGTCCACAGATGCTCTTCATCTAACCTGAGCTAAGTATGCAAAGACTGTTGAGACATGTCACAAAAAGACAAAAAGTTTAAAGGGTAGGTCCTGTATTACTACTCTTTAATGTTTCTACAGACTGAAAGCTAAGAACTGAGATAATTATTAGAAAAAGAATTGGAAGAATAACATAAATATTTCCAAAATCTGAACTCATCATCATTGAAAGACTACTGAAGAACAGTCAATGATCCCCAATGTCTGTAGCCGCCAGAGGCTCATGCTGAAATATAATCCTGCTTTAAATATTTCAGGAATAATTCATTTTTTTGATAGAATAGAAACTTAAACAAAAAGATTTGTATTAAAAACATACTTTTTCTCCCTGTAAAACATTTGAATTCACAGGTCTCTATTCTAGGTTTATTTAGCACCCAGTAACCCATTATGTGATTCAAACAGGTGGCTGCATGTTTTTGCATGACCACTACTCCCTTTTAACAAACTTCGAGGAAGGCTGACCTTCTCTGATGGACTATTGTGCTCACAGACAGGCAGGCATGCTCACCTACACACATAAACGCTGTCAGACTTTGATTGTAGACGTTTCTGTGTTCTCCTGTAACTGATATGAACAAAGTGATGCAGAGGAAATCTATCTTTATCAGATGAAAGAGTCAACCCCCCATTTCTGCAAATAAACTTCCTGTTAATGCTTACTGGAACATTTTCTTGCGATTAAAGATATTTTTTTGTCCTTTTTTGGCAAATGATAAATAAATCATTTATCCAATCAGGTGCGCTGAAATGATTGTCCCCATAAGTGGATTATTTTAATGTCTAACAAGTTTTTTTTCATGTTTCTCTTGATGTTTCTCATCAGGACCCCAGGGCAAAGCATAAATTTAAGATCCACACCTACTCCAGCCCCACCTTCTGTGACCATTGCGGCTCCCTACTGTACGGCCTCATACACCAGGGAATGAGATGTGACCGTACGTGCTCTAAACTACCCCTAACCTTTCATCTATGGACATTTTTATCCATATCTAAATGGAAATTTTTGATAATTACTTTTGTTTGTGATGTGTTTAAACCTGTTGCTTCCTTAAAATACCCAAACTAAACATTATATTCAATCTATGTTCTGAGATTTGGCCTTGTATGTGTTTTCCAGACTGTATGATGAACATCCACAAGCGCTGCGTTCCCAATGTGCCGAATCTGTGTGGAACAGACCACACTGAGAGGAGAGGCCGTATCGAGATCAGTGCTGAGGTCAAGACTAATGTTCTCACCGTCACTAGTAAGTACATCTAGTAAGTGCATCTTAGGGAGACGGCACAAATACCTGTGCTGGGAAAGGTGAAAAATACAGGTGTATGTCTCCCTCTGCTGTTAGGATGGGTGAGATGAAGTGAGAAGATAGTTTCATAGTATCGCCATCACACAAAACAGAACAGCAAAGTGCAGCATTATGGGAAACGATGCTTGACACAGACAAGGCTGAGAGTAACAGGATGTTAGATAACACTGACAGAGCAGATAGGCAGAGAAAAGGAGTGGTTCAATTTCTGCAAAGGGGGTCTAAAGTCTACACAATGTTTTTATACCACCTATCATTTTGATTTTGTTTAACACCACTCTGTGTATAAAAGCTGAAGACGCTGAATATTTGCCGCTCTGTTTTTGGAGTTTGTGTGCATCTTAGTGAAAAGAACCGAGTCCTTCTACTGACAGATTTTAGTGTTAAATAAATTCTAGACGGAGAAGTTGTCATTCGTTTTTTTTTTCCTCATCTTTCTAAAACATACTGTACTCAAAAATATTCTCATTAAGACCTGATTTTTATTTGTTTCTCCTTGGTTAAATTTCCTTTGTCATTTGTTTGAATTTTAGGCTGTAGCCATAAATATTTTAATTTTACAAATCTCTTATTAGTGGAGATAAAGACACTTTACCTGAACTATGAACCCACCTGTTTGCCTCACCTTTTAACTCAAACTGGGCAGATTATTTTATTTCCTTTTATGATTTTAATATAGGTTTGTTATTTTTTAGTTTTATAACTTTTATTTATTTCCATCATTATAATTATTTGATGTTGGCTATTAGTTATTTTATACTCATACATTTATAACGTTAGTTGTCTACAGCTAATATCTGTATCAAATGTTATTCACCTATTAGTTTAGAAGAAAGCTTTATTTATTTAAGCCTTTTGAGGATTCCATCCATCCATCCATCCATCCATCCATCCATCCATCCATCCATCCATCCATCCATCCATCCATCCATCTTCTTCCAATTATCCGTGGTCGGGTCATGGGGGTAGCAGCTTCATTAGAAAGGGCCCAGACGTCCCTCTCCCCAGCCACTTGCACCAGCCCCTTCCCTAGGGACCCCAAGGTGCTCCCAGGCCAGCCGAGAAACATAGTCCCTCCAGATGTCCTGGGACGTGCCTGGAACACCTCACCAGGGAGATGTCCAGGAGGCATCCTAACTAGATGCCTGAGTCACCTCAAAGGGCTCCTCTCGATGTGGAGGAGCAGCGGCTCTACTCTAAACCCTCCCCAGATGACTGAGCTCCTCACCCTATCTCTAAGGGAGATCCCAGACACACTACGAAGAAAACTCATTTCAGCCGCTTGAATCTGGGATCTCGTTCTTTCAGTCATGACCCAAAGCTTATGACCATAGATGAAGGTAGAAACGTATATCAACTGGTAAATCGAGAGCTTTGCCTTTTGGCTAAGTTCTCTCTTCACCAAAAATGACCGGTACAGTGCACGCTTCACAGCGGACGCCGCACAAATCTGCCTTTTAATGATTATTAGATTTATTTAGAGGAGCCTCCAACGTCTCATTTACCTTCAGATCAAAATTTAAAATGTTATGACTTGATGAACAATTGTTTAGCATAAATGAAGGTCTAACAGAAATTTGCAGCTGTTGTCCTACTTAATAAACCTAATGAAAGTTGCATAATCCCTATGATTGTATGCTGTTTAAAGAGTCTTCCTCTCTCCACCACATATTTATAAGAAAAACAAAAAACGCCTTTAACCTAAAATAAAAAAAAATTGGGTTGGTTTGTAAGAACTTGTCTTTACATGAAGTACCTACTTTCACCTGCAGGTGGCAGCAAAATACCATGTTCTACACTCATTCATCCCAGCATAGTTTTAACAATACTTCAAAATGAAATAAATCCTTTTAATGTCTAATTACCATTTCATTGAGTCAATGATAAAAGGTGCAGATTAACTTGTGTATTCTTTTGAATTGAATATCTGCTATTATAAACCTAAACTCTGTCTCAGTTAATTCATTTTTCATATTTTTTTAAATGTATTTTGTAATTGCACTCCAATTTGAGCAGTTGTCCAAATGTGGGCTTTATTTTTCTGTATCTTTGTGTCATCAGCTCTTAAATAAATTAAATGCTTTTAAAAAACTGCTTTTGGAAACTTGAAATATCTGCAAAGATGCTGAATGTATTGTTATATTTTGTTTAGCTTTACATTTAAATACAGATAAATGCTGACTAGATATAAAAGGGACAAAACAACAAATCAAAGGGAACATCATGGTTGTAGTTCTGCTGCTGTAGAACTACAAACAAATCTAAATCTCACCATTATTTAGAAAAGCTTTATTTTAACAGTTGGATGCCTTCATAATAATGGCCAGCTGCTTTGACTTCTTCCAGCCAGGTTTCCATGCTCACCATAGTACAGAGTCTGCTAGTGTCTTAATGTTCATTGACGTCCATATGAATGCAGACTGGGGAAGAATAGAAGTCCTTATCTGTGCATTGCAAAAATGTATTCAGCTAAATAAAAAACAACTGAAGTGATTCTTTTATGACAAAAGAATGAGCAATCAAAAGTTAGCACCCAGCTGCAGTTATTAAACCTACAAAGCAATGATGAGACCTAAAACCTGAGTGTAGTGAAGGACTTAAACTTTAACCTTTATAGCGGAGGTCTTCAATAGGCGGTCTGCAGCCCCTAGGGGGTCTACAGAGGTACTGCGAATGTTTTGGTTGATTAGACTTTTTTTTAATATTCCCCCCTGCAATTTTTTCCACTAATTGAAATGTCTTTAAATACATATTAACATGAATTCAACACACTGTAGTAAATAGATAAATGGAGGCAGAAGATGTCTTTCAATCATCAATGCTCACATTGGTGGTCACCGTTTCATTCACAACACCTGTCTCATCAATGAGGAATCCGAATCAGAAATACTTGAATAATTCCAGGATTATTAAAGTACTCTATTACTCCATCTGTAATAGAGTGACTATAGGAAAAGGTTAATATAACAGAATTTCATACAATATATATAATTAGGGGGGCCCCGCTCCATCTCGCCATCAGTTTGGGGGTCCTCGTCCTGGAAAACGTTGAAGACCCCTGCTTTAGAGGCACATAAAGAGAATTTCATATTTGGCTGGCTTCAACTTTTTTATAGACTGGAAAAACAAACAAACGTGTAATTTGCTTTGAACACAAAGAAAAAATTTCAATCACTTTGTACGGTTACTGTAAAAAAGTTAAAAACAATCCACTGGACCTTGTTTCCAAGTTTGAAGACGTTTCGCTTCCCATCCGGGAAGCTTTTTCAGTTGTCAGAATAGGGTTAAGTTCAAAGCTAGCTTTTTTATAAAAGATTTTTCCCCCCATGCATGGGGGTGGGGGTTGAGATGATAAGAGGATAAGAAAAAAAACATCTAGTCTGAGCAGCTAGGCCAACAATTGCCCCTAATGATCCCCCTTCTACAGGCATAGACCAGTGTAGGGTATTGCAGGCTAACAAAAGAACCCAAACCACTTCCCAACCCTAAGGGTCGGACCCATTCTTCTGGTTCACTTTGCATGTTTTCTAAGCCAAAACAAGTTTTTGGGCCACTATATAAAGCTTCAAACTCAATGCTAAATCTGACATTTTGAATTGAAAAATCTTCCTGGATGGGAAGCAAAACATCTTCAAACTTGGAAACAAAGTCCAGTGGATTGTTTTTTAACTTTATGGACTGACTGTGACCTGGATGACTGAGAATCTTCCGCATTTTGTACGGTTACGTTTTTGGGCTGCTATATAAAGCTTCAAACTCAATGCTAATTCTGACATTTTCAATTAAAAAAAACTTCCTAGATGGAAAGCGAAACGTCTTCAAACTTGGAAACAAATTTCAGTGGATTGTTTCCTAACTTTTTGGGTGGTACGGTTACGTTTAGTTAATGATAGCTTGGCTAACAAGAGCTGGGAAGCTGCAAACCAACAACAACAAGAACTCGTATCAACTACGGGAAATAGCTGTACAGTAGAATAACTTAATATAACATTGACTTTTTTTTTTTGTTGTTGTTGTTTTGAACTTGCCTTTTTAAATGCTTCTAACACAGAGTCATTTATATGGTGCCCTTTTTGTTGAAGGTAATGTTCAGTGTTCTTACTGCTGTTTTGCTTTCATGTTGGAAAATCAGAACTTTTTCTCATGGTGGTCATGATAAGAGCTATAGTTGCTCATAATGCAACAACTCCCCCACATGTATTTGTTTAAACGAGCTTCAAAACAACCACACAGAATCACTTCCAAAATGCATTGCGTTTCACAGCTGTGCTTATGTGAGGTCAGTGTACTCAATAACAACATAACATATCCAGGATTAAATGACTGTCTTGGCAAGATCTTGAAAAACTAATGTATCTGTTCATCTTTTGTAGAAGGTATTAGAGTCTTCATCTAAAATTTGTTGATCCAGAATGCTGCTGCCCACATTCTCACTGAAACTAAAAAAGTAAAGCACATCTCCCCAGCTCTAAAATCATTACAATGGTTCCCTGATCTCAGAGACATATTGAAAATAATCTGTTTGTTTAAAATAGTATATCAACTGCCCAGAGCTCTAAGGTCCTCCTGCTGAAGTCTTCTTTGCACACCCAGAAACAGAGCCAAGCCATTATTATACAAATCTAGCTCTTTATTTGGTCAAATGTAATAAAACTGATTATACTACACCCTATAAATACTATTACCATAACGCCTTATAGTAGTTCCTCTTAAAGTTGTATTGATAAATTAGTTTAATTTGATCTAATAATTCCTATCATAAACTACCGTATATTTTGGACTATAAGCCGCTACGTTTTTTCCACTCTTTGAACAATGCGGCTTATGCAAAGTTGTAGCCAGGTGGCGAAAATCAACGTTTTTTTTATTGAACACGAGCACATGCTGGCATCAGGCATGACAGAAACAAATCTGAATTCACACATTTTGACATTTATTTGCCAGATTGAAGCTTTTGAACCAATAAAGAGAATTTGCACAATTCATGCAGAGCTGACGAAGCCCCATCTTTTATTAGAAACTGCAACTGCCACGAGTCAAGAAGCTAATGGGAGCTAGTTTTATTCCTCGTCGCTACTCAAGGAGCGATATGTAGAGCTCCCCCTACAGGTTTGATGGGGGATAGTTTGTATCCCTGTATCAAATTAAACACTTGCACTTTGAACTTTTTTTTTTCCTCACTCTGCTTTTCTTTCAATATTAAGTAATCATCACTCTTATTCTGTGTCATCTTAAAGAAAATTCTATTAGTGCTTGAAATAGATATGCTGAATTTTCCTACCTTACTCCTCCAACAGTGCTTTCTTACTCACTGTTTAAGTCCTTTCTTTGGTTGTGGTTCCCACGCTCATACAATGGATTACCAGCCGCTCGTTACTATGGGAAGTGATAAGAAAGCACATTTATCACACACACACTGCCAGAACAGCAGCACTGAAAATCCATTAAGCATAGCAGAGCATTGAACTAAAACAATAATTTTTATTTCCATGTATAATTGCATAAACCTAATATTACAGCTTTTTTTCCCAGAATTAATTAATGTTACTACATCATTCTGGTTTAATGTGATCAATATTTATCAGTAAAAGACAGACACAACAGCAGTTCCCTTTTCTACCAACAGGGATCAGTGTGAAGCCTACTGTTACTTAACTCTCTTAATGCAGTGATGGTGAATAACTAGCAGGAAGCTGTTGCATGTTGCCTTAAGCTTCACAAAATAGGGCCTGGTAAACAAAATATGACTCCTCCACTGAGAGATGTGCTTGAGTTGACTCTGATTTTGTATTCCATGAAGCTCTTACTGCTTGTGTAAAGCGACTCTGATATGATGTGTAAATCTACACCTCCATCGTTTTCTTGTAGGCAGATCAGAGTTCGTGGTGATGCTAAACTCAGGGGAAAAGATGGAGCTTGGCATGTCTTTCAAAGAGACTACTGCATGGTAAATGGAGTGTAGGATAGACAAACCAAGATCGCATAGATCCCCTTTTCTTTTTGTTAATGAAATGTACTGGAGAACAAATTTGTTAAGAATACATATTGTCAAAAAGCAGTCAATTATTTGGGTTCCAAAAACTGGCTTAAAGCTGCATAGGAATATTTCAAACCAAAGCTGTACCACTATTGTGATCTTGGTACATGTACTTTATGTAAATCATTGTGCAATCACCAGGCAACAAGTGAAGTGATTAATTCAGGGTGTTCATTGGGGGTTCTAAAGCTTCTATAATATAAAACTGCATGCTTAGATGGATTCTAATGGACATAGCACCAAGCTTTTAAAATATCATTTTTTTGTTTTGGAAATAATTTTTTGATGTGGATGCATTCTTCTTTTTTCCTTCATAAATGGATTATTAGCATGCCTTGAATTGGATTTCTGCTTCCAACCAGTGGTATAACTAATCAAGTACTTTGGAAATGTCTCTTCTTGACAATGTAAACAGGTTTTACATTACTTGACTTCTCAGTGATTAGATTAGATTAGATTCAACTTTATTGTCATTACACGGGTACAGGTACAAGGTAATGAAATGCAGTTTAGGTCTAACCAGAAGTGCAATACAGCAAGTGCAGGATAAATAATGATTCCATAAATAAAGGACATGGGTTTCTACTGAATAAGTATAGAGGTGAATACCATAATAAACATAATCTTACTGAAAGATGAATATAATATATAGATAACTAGTGTTATGAACTCAATTTACAGCTGGATATGTAGCGAATATAATATACAGGTGGATATTACTATAAAAAGGGTTTTTACAGTTACAGTATGTACAATAGCATATATACAGCTGGGTTTTACTATAAAATGAATAAATAAAGTTTGGACAGAAGCTATCTAAATTAAAGTGCAGTGGAGGGTAATTGCATATTACAGTTAAAGTACGTCATTGCAAGTGTATAGGTAAACAATTGGTACTGTGAATAAACAGTTGGCAGTGCAAATATAAGCAGTCTGCAGTGCAAATCAATATTCAGTCAAGGTGAGTAGTGCAAGATGCATGTAAACAGTTGTTACAATAGTAAGAGTCAGGAGTGCAGGTGAACATTACAGTCTTGTAGAAAAACAGAATAGCAAAAGCACCCAATAATGTCCCAATGCCTTGAAGAGGTGTTTGGCTCCTGCTTGATCCACTTGGTTAGACCGCTGTTCCATAATTGTTTTATCTATTGTTACCTTTAATTACGTCTTCAACTAACTGCTGATTTCTGTCTGAAGACACCTTATGGTTGTGGTCCAGTAGATTCCCCCATTCATTATAAGAAGCGAGATGTTTAGAACTGCTGAGGCCCAGTATACTGTAGTCCACAAAAAGCCCCTGGCTTTAAGGGGTTTCCCTATCAGCTACAGTAATTTTAACGGCTTATATCATGCAAAATCATTTTCTTTTGCTTCTAACAATGTTATAAAGTTATTTCCTTATCGCACTCATCCCTAAAATGCTATTTTGCTTGATTTATGCATGTTTGAGTAATCCTTATGAATCCTGCCCTGTAAAAAGGCAAACAACCCCTACTGTTTAATGTGGGACAGTGATAACCATCCCTCCAGGAAGCACCGGCATTGACTGGGCTGCGCCTGTCCAGAAGACCACGATCCCAGTTAATATGATATAATAATGTAAATCTTACACACGTATACAAAGTATGCAACAAGATGTCTTCTTGAACATGACAGAATATACGTCCTATGAACATCTGAACACTGTTGAATACTCTTGAGTTGATAAAAACTTCTCTTTTGTAAAGTTACTTGTGATTATTCTCTCAGTCTAAATGAAATAGATTCAGAGATTGCAGAAAATATTACACAAGCTACGCATTGAATGCACTAAAGCTTAAATGCTTTTATTTAGTTAGCTAAATAGAATAGCAATGATCAAAAATCGGTTATCAAAAGTGCTATTTATTTTTCTGGTTTTTTTTTTTTTCAGAACAAAACTTAACTTTGTAATTATCTTAGTATTGAATAAAGGAAGTTTTATATTTTGAGCTAAATTTGGCCTACCATAAATATCTCTTCTCAGCTGTAACCTGTCACTATATTGTCACTAAATTTAGATACAATTTGTACAGAATATTACCTAAAAAGTAGGTTTTATTTGCCCCTAATTATGTTTTCCAAATTGTTTTTCAATGATCCCCTTAAATCCTATTATTAATCTCATGTACTGATATTTGGTTAGAATTTTAGGTGTCCAAAAGTCATAAAAATGTATGTTTCCCTACAATAAATTTTTGATTAGTTTTATTATTAAAATAGTTATTGTAATAGATTTAGTTTTGCGTCTAGCAGTAAACTGATCAGCTTTAAATCCATGGTACATTTAACCAGTTTTAAAATGCTCTCGTCAATAAACATGTGATTCAGAGGTTTGTTGTGTAAATTATTTAAGCTATTAGATTTTCACAAAGGAACATTTTGCTTTGAAAATTGAATATAAGAATAGTGGTATGCCACCCTTGAATGCGCTCCATGGTCATATCTAATGGGTTTTATATCAAACTAGAGATGGAAATGTTGGTAGTGATGTACTTTACCAAGATGTCATTCAACAAGTTTGCAGATCAATGTTTGTCTGTGTACAATGTGGACATCGACGTCCACAACATACACTTGTCGTCACATTTTTGCAACACATCTGCCAGCTAAGATGAGACTTGACAGATCAGAAACTGTTTTAAACTCTAGAAATTATTTTGCAAAGCAAAAGGTGCTCTGCCAGCAAACCAGGCTGCTTTACACATAAACTATTCTGCTGTTCCTGGCCTCATAAATGCTCTTCTTCCTTCTCGTGCAGCCCCCACAGCTATAAACAGACCTATATATGTCGTTTCTATTTAGAACGTATAATGTGCAATAATACAGAGTTGCATTTAAATTCCATAGATATGCACGCCCGGGCAGATACATTCATTTAGTCGCAGTGACGGATTTGCGTGCATCTTGACTGTTTACTCTGTGTCCTCTGGGACTGCTTGGTATTCTACCCGCTTTACAGCTCTCCACCACTATTTGATGGTCACTTTAACCGGCATCATCTAAAATTTATTGACCTGCTCTGCTGAGAGTTTAATGTGGGGGTCTTCGTTGGGGTTAAGCTATTGGAGGTTAGCAGAGAGTAATGCTTTGGCAGCAGCAATTTAACTGATCTCTTGAGGTTTTCTCACTCTGTGAGTTAGCTGAGAAGCTCTCCTTTTCATCCTGCTTCAAAGCACAGTTGCATGCCAACTTAACAGACCTTTTAGATTTTTATTAAAAGATATTGTGTAGATTTAAGTTAATAGACTGTCCATTTGTTGTTATAACCTTTTAAAACATTTTATTTAAAACCAGTCACCAGATTTTTGCAGTGTCTAATCCAACCAGATATTTAATAGAGTCCTCTCTAAAACTCTTAGATAATAGGCTTGGAATTCTTCTGTATGTCTTTAAATCACTGAATGATTACTGACTTGTCATCGTTGTATCGCCCTCCAAGCCTCTCAGGTCTTCTGGCTCAGTTCTACCCTACAGACCCAGACCCAGAACCAAACATGGTGAAATAGCTTTTAATTCTTATGCTTTATTAATCTTAATGAAAAAAAGGCCAGAAAATATGACGAAACCCTAAATTGCATAAGATTAAAAATTCATTCGTTAAGATCAGCTTTTGACTTTAAACCTAATGAGGTATGTAATCCAACTTTTCTGTTGCAATATATATTTTCCCTGTGTGTTTTCCAATTATGTAAAGCACTCTAATTGTCTTGCATGTCTGACATTTGCTATAGAGATGAACATGTCTTTACCGGTACTTGCTTTGCTTTCTTAGAGTTCACTGCAGAACGTATTATGGGCATCCTAGTGCTTTCTAGCACTAACCAAGCCTTAGCGTCCTTTGAGATTTGCTGTGCTGTATTTCTAACTTTTTCTTGAATAATATTCCTTGAAAAGTATCGCAACTCCTACTTAAGTAAAATCTCACACTACTCTGTCCTCTGAGTAATTTGAACTATTCCAAAATCAGGTAAACAGTCAGTAAACAGTAGATATTAACAGTGGGAGTTTGTACCCTCTCCTAACATATATACAGTTCTCATTGTAAGGAAGTTTTATGTTGTGAAAAAACATTGATAAAAGCATTTCTTCTGTAGGAATTTCTTTCTTGTGTAATCATGACATTTATTTGTATTCTTTAGGCATTTGAGTCTTTAAAATACCAGAACTTGCACATAAAATCGGTTTGCCAGCAACATTTATAAACAATAAATTTGATTTTATTATCCAACAGTTACTCGGTACTTCAATAGACTTCTAACCAAATATCTTTTAATTTTACTTGAGCAATTTTATGGGTGACTACTTTTTACAACCTCTGCTGATAAGTAATGTTTCACTGATGCACAGAACAGAATCCTGCAGCCTCTTTGGGTCGAATATTGCATTGACCAAGTTGGAGCTGACTTTCTTGGAGTTTAGAAAGTAAACTCTTCAGTGTTAAATATTGGGCTGAAACCTAAGTGTTTGCTGCCATGAAATTGTGCCTTTTGCAGCCAGTTGATAGTTTATGACCATCTGTCTCATCAAGAAACTGCTGGGCAGCTGTTAACAGCTTCATCTTCTTGCCATGTTCAGGTATTATAGCCACTGTTGGTTATTACTTTAAATTCTGAGTGATATACATCTAGCTGTATCTCTGGAACTATTCAGGGCCTTTGCTTACATTTGTCTATTTTCTCCTTGTTTTCGGCAAGGCAGTGATCACATTTCTAAACTTACGGGAATGTTGCATCGCCTTATCTATATTTTCTTCATGAAGTGAAATCTAATGTAAGTATTTGAGCTGTAGTAAAGCTGCACCCCTAATGAAGCCATGAATGGTTGCACTGGTTGTGTCTAAGATCAGGTACTGTATTCTCATTATTCAAATGGTAATTTGGTGAAGCTTGTTAGGTTATGCCATGGTGTTGTTTTATATTATGCATTAAATATCAGTGCAGATTTTTTAGCAAAGTTTTTCAGTTTATAAAAACAGGAATGCATACTATCTGTTTTCATTGCATTTTTGTGCATATTTTACAACATACAATTTTTTTCTCTCTTTCAAAATGTGCTTTCTTTTACCATAAAGAACTTTTCTGGTTTGAACATAAAACAGAAATACAGACGTTCTGTGTTATTATAGCGTTATCATGGATTGGGGCTGGAAAAAAGTGTTTTCATGAGTGCTAGCCTTGCATGGCCCATGACTCAGCATTTCTTGTGGTAATTGATGTGAACTTGCAACTTCATCCTACGGCAATTATTAGAAAAACACGGGGGAATTAACACCAACGGCGTACAAATGCCTTCCAATCACAAGCTGCCTCAAAGAAGGGATTAGTGTGGAAGCTGGACAGCTACAGTATATGGCCATTATGGTCCGATCTGGCAACCATGTCAAGGGTTATGACTTTAATCCTCTGCTTGTTATAAATTATGTCAGATTGCAATTTCAAGAAAACTGCTTTTAATTCTCAATAATTCAGAAATTTAGGATTGTTTTATTACTGAACCGCCTCCAAAAACTGTTTTAATTGTGTAATCTTCATTCAATGATATACAACCTATAATTATTTATGTTGTATGGTGTTTGTACTTTTTATGTATCAAAGTGTTTTGTTTTTTATTTGAGTTTACACTGTACAGCTAATTTAAAATATAAATACAATGTAGACAACACTTTTCTATCATCTGGTCTGCATCTGTTAACTATAAACACTATAAATGTAGGTAATGTAATCTAATGTAATGTAGGTAACTGTAAAAATACAGTTACCTACATTACATTACAGTTACAGTCATATACATTTCTCAGCAATCTAAGTTTAATAGCGAAAACCTGATATTATTTTGTAACTTCCGGTCTCATTTTAAGTTTTCTGTTTCAGTCCAGTCAGCACTGACAGCTTTCTTTTTTTTTTCAATAAATGGTTTTATAACTTTTGATGCTGTATCATTAAGCCACCACAAGAGGGCTAGTGTCCTGCTTAAAGATTTATTTAGCTTTTTTTATAATATAAACATAAAAATATTGCAGACTTTGACCTGCTATTTCTTCTTTTCTTTTCCTTCTTTCAGTTAAACAGGCCAGGAATCTGATTCCTATGGACCCCAATGGTCTGTCAGACCCCTACGTGAAGCTGAAGTTGGTCCCAGACCCACGCAGTGAGAGCAAACAGAAGACCAAGACTATGAAGTGTAACCTAAACCCCGTATGGAATGAGACCTTCAAATTGTAAGGATGTTTAAAACATTCCCAATTCTTTAATATATGTCAATCTGTACTCTTTTTTTTTTTTTCTTCACCGTTTTCCTATTTCTTGCTTCTCCTATGCATGTGTGATGGCCAGGACTCAGAAGAAAACATCTGGCTTCCTGTATTTTATAAAATCTTGCTCTTGGGGTTGTTTTGCTGCTGCTGCATCTTTAATAACCCTCATGATGATTAGTGCAGGAGAAGAAAAGATTGATAACTGCAGGCATTTCTTTGCAGATGTTCAGGCATTCAGGAGCATTTTGCATCGTTCTAGTCACAAAAATGTAAGATAGAGTAACATTGCACTTTAATGGGCTTGATCCTGTATTAATTGTGGTTAAACATAAACATAAAACAGTTATGTTGGACCAAGATTCTTAAACTGTGGCACAACTCTAACTCATGGTGCTTAGGCTGCTGTTAGAGGCACTTTAGTTTAAACTATACAGTGTTTCTGTAAAGAAATGACCTGTGACGTAGATCTAACAGGGACAATCTATCAGGATCTCTAAGACTGTAAATATGTTGAAATCTGTTTTTTCATTCCCTCTAGATAACGTTTGTCTTCTTTTGCTCCAATTCTTTTCACCCCCTGTGTTGTTTCTGTGTTTGGCTTACTGCACTTTTTATTTTTTTTTTTAGCATTAACTTTTTGATGTTTTGTTCATATATATTTCATAATTGACTCGGCTCCCTGTGTTGTCTGTCTTTTTTCCCAGAGCACAAGTTTTTATCCATTAATGATTCATGTCACGTTCTTTCAAAACCGTTTCTAATTTCTTATGTAGATGATAATAACCTTAACAAAAGAAACTCATATAAGCTCTAAAGCATGTTGGTGTAAGAGTCATGGTTTGGAATGTTTTACTGTAACATGTTAAAATAACTAACACATGTGAGCATTTTTTTTTTTTGTTACAAAATGTAATATTTAATTGACATTCTATTTTTTTCCCCACATCAATACAAATCTCAATCAGGTGTGAAGGGCGGAGTCTCACTTGCTTACAGCTACGTTTACGAGCGCAAAGTTTCACTGATCCGATCTAAACTTGGTTAATCGAAAAATTCTAAATCTCTGTTTTTATGGACACAAAAAAAAAGATCCGTTAATGTGTGTAAAGAAGAACCAAGATTTAGATCAGATTAAATAATTTAAGCATATACGAAGCTCTCAAATTTTCTGGAAAAGTGGCAAAAAAACCGATCACACTGAAGTTGCACAGATGCGCAGTGGAGATTATTTGACTCCAAAGGTCCGGCTTGTTGTGTACATGGACCCCAATGGGAACGCCTTTTGGAGTGACATTTTTTTCCAATTACAAAGAATCGTTTTAAAATCTTCAGTCTGACGGGTGTAAAAGAAACATTTTTGATCAGATCAGGCCTTCAATTTGTATAAACATAGCTAATGTCTCAGTTGACTGAAAATTAACCAAAATACAACAAAAAACTCTGCCTTTCTCGTTGTCTTTGACATATCACACCAAACAAAATAATGTTTTAAAATGTCTGTCAAGATGGTGATACCTTTCAAACAGGTTTATTAGGATGGCACTTGTTGTAAAAGGCGATTTCTGGACTCACAGATTTCCCCTCATGTCTCTTCCAGCCACCTGAAGGAGTATGATAAGGACCGCCGCCTGTCGGTGGAGGTGTGGGACTGGGACCTGACCAGCCGCAACGACTTTATGGGATCGCTGTCCTTTGGCATTTCAGAGCTTCAGAAACAAGGGGTGGATGGCTGGTAAGAGAAAGCTGAACAAATGGAGTAGAGAATGGTAAGACTTGAGTTGGAGACCAAGGAGGAGCAGGAAGGAGAGTAAAGGTGACCTTGTTCATTACTGTAGCCTAGGAGCACAAACTTTATTTGGAGCTCCTCTCCCTAATCTGGTTATATTCAGTGCCAGAGCTGCTCTTCCCCCATCTTTTTATCTCTGCTTCTTTATCTCCCCTCCACCCTCGCTCACACTTCTACTTCCCTCCCTGTGTGTCTGCAGCCCAATCACTATCTCTCTAAATCTTCCTCTTTTTTTTTGCTGACACTGCTCTGTCAGGGTTTTTAATGAGATGCCAGCTTTTGAGGTGGGAGGATGTCTTAGTACACCTGATATTCAGAGTGTGCCTTTTAAAATGCAGGTGTTACCTAATCCACCTCAGTACAGTCCTAAATACTTTCTGGCATAACACGAACAGGACAGACACAGACTAAGAGAAATAAATTGAGAAAGACCCTATGTTTGGATTTTTTACTGCTGTAATATAAATGCTAGCTGTAGATACCTCTTTAACTAGGAGTTAGGTTTAATATTTAGCATTTCATTGGGCTCTTAGATACAAAAGAACAGGCATCATCTGTCACCGCAGGGAACATTTATCTGATTTCAGGTTGCTGAAGGTAAATCTGTGTCAATAAACCGATTTATGTTAGATTAAAGCCATGTGCTGGTGGTCTGCTGTGTGGTTTGTGATGTAGTTGGAGCAATTTCATTTGTTATGGGCTAAATTATACTGTTATTCCTTTAATTTCACAGTTATTTGTGTGTTTTCAGTCGTGGCCATCAAATATTTAGCTGTTAAAATCTCTTCATTTTAGGTTTAAGCTCCTTTCTCAGGAAGAAGGCGAATACTTCAATGTTCCCGTGGCTCCGGAGGGAGAGGAGGGCAACGAGGAGCTACGGCAGAAATTTGAGGTGTGTGTGCCTGCCTGCGTTTGAATGTGTCGAATGTTTGGGCATGTGTGTGAGCAGTTGGCTTCGGCCACCATGTGTGTGTGTGTGTGAGTGAGAGCCACTCTTGGAGAGCTGTTAGCAGTTGGCAGGCACACTTACAGCACCATCCGGTCTGGCACACGGCAGGCCCAGACGTGTTTGTCCATGCGTGTGTATGTGGAGGGGGGGCTGACCAGTAGGTCCATTCATTAACACATTTGGCAGTGATAGGGATCACCCCAAACTGTGTTTTTTTTTTTTTTTTTCTCCCTTCCTTCTTCCTTTCTCTGTTTGTGTCACACTGAGTCAAATGCTGCAAAGAGGAGACTCATTCAAAAAGTGTGTCAGAGTTGCAGTTTGCAATATTTTAGGGGGATGCAATGTGGATAATGCAACAAAGCACTTCCTAAATGATGCACTCACTGCAGTTTCCTGTTCGGATCCTGCACCTTCGGTGTTCCTGTGATGATTTCTTCTGTCCATCTGTTGGCTGTTTAGTCCTCTGATTCCCTTCTCCCATGTGTGTTTCCAACCCTTTATATCTTGTAGCCAACCCCTACCCTTTTTTTTAAGGCCACAGTTCTGTGTCTTGGTGGAAGTATACACTCAATAAATACACTCAAAAACATGTACTAATGATACCTCTAAAGTGAATTTCTAGAGGTAAGGAAAGGAAAAGAAGGAGAGAGAAATAAGATGATTTAATATATCACTTTAGGTACATAAGATGCATGCCCCATATCACATCTGCCTAAACCACACATTCTCCATAAAATTAACGCACATGGACTCTGAATTAAACAAATGTTTAGTTCGTGCATGATCGGACTAGAAAATACCTTATATCCTCTTTAGACGTACTTTAGGCGCACTTTGTCCCGTATTACTGTGAGAGTAAAAAATTATCAGTAAACAGCTAATAGAAAATGAAGAACAAGGGCACATTAGATAGAAAACTTACGGTAAACTTGTTTCCAAGGCCTGTCCTGCGTTGTGACCAATGAGCTGAAATCATATAATTAAAGATCCAGAATACCCTCATCCCATTGGTCGAGCCAAATGTTGCTCATGGAGAAGATAGCGGGAGACAACAGAGCACTCAGCTTTACTCTGCAGCTCTAAACAAACAAATTCCAAACAGTTCCTCATTGCTGCAAGAGCTCTGAGGAAATACAAGTGGAAAAGTAGGCTATCGCCACATAATGTGGCATTGAGCTAATGATTTTATTTTCTGCTTTACAACTACCCTACAGTCATTACATTTAAGGCACGAATATCTTTATGAGTTTTCTGTTGCACAAAATAATTTTGCAATTATTTATTCATTGTTTTATATTCATTTTTACAATTATAAGTTAAGCAGGACAGGCTTATGTTTAAGTTACTTATTTTATTCAGCAGAGTTTGTTATTATGTATTAAATTGAATTGCTGGATAATAATTTGTTTTCCATGTGTTCATGTCACTCGCAAATATGCATCTAATTCAATGCAGATTTGAGTCAAATAGTAAAAAAAAAAAAAAAAAAAATTCACAGACAAAGGGGGGCTAAAAAATATCTCCACACCAGGAGGGGTTAAGGCAATCAGGTCAGCTGGCACTAAAAAATTTTTTTCAGGGAGTTGGCTACCCTACCCTTGTTCTTGGCTCTCAGTTACAGGTTAAAATTAACATGTTTCCTTATTGTACAGACAGAATCAGACTGCAGAGCTTCTACATATCTTGAAATTTTGTTTTTTCCTTTACTTTGCTTGTGCAATTTGAGGAGTATTGAACTACTATAGAAATTCTCTTCAATCTAATAAAAGCTGAATAGAGTATCTCTGTTTTGCTTTCCGTTAAAAACATGTTAATTCAGATTTTTGTTTTGTCTTTGTTCTCCATCCAGAGAGCTAAAATTGCAGTAGGCAAGAACATGGAAGGAAAGTCAGCAAATGCAGCCTCCAGGTTCGACAACAACGGCAACCAGGATCGCATAAGGCTGTCGGACTTTAACTTCCTGATGGTGCTGGGCAAGGGCAGCTTTGGCAAGGTGAGAGCAATGTGTTCTCGTTTTTACATACTTTCATGATTTTTTTCTCTGCCTAGTGCTGTTAAGCATGCATTTTTTGCTTTGTTTTTTAGCAATGTCCATGGTAAACAAAAATTTACTATATAAAATTATGGATTTCATCTAATATGCTTCTGAATAACATATCAAATGCAAGACAACAGTCATGCATATATACGACGTCATGGGACCTCATGGGGTTTTAGATTTTTAGATCTAGAAACAAAAGATAAAAGTCCAAAAAATGGACAAGAAAATGGAACTGGATGCAGAGGGGATGAGGGAAGATTAAGCACAGGTAGATAGAAATGGATGAAGGGAAGGAGGCAAAGAGGAGGACATGACAAGTAGTGAAAGTGATGAAAGGCGTGGGAGACGGCGATGAGATTTGAGGTGACAAGGCTGACATGAATGAATTGAGAGAGAGAGGTAAAAATGTCAGGGTGAATGAAAAGCAAGTCAGTGAGCTAGGTGTGGGGGGGCCTTGGAGATGGGGAGAGGGGAGCATAAAAGAATGAATGGAAAATGAGGCAAAAGGCAAAGAAATAGGATGCAACGGAAGAGAGGAAGTGCAAAGAAGAGAGGAGGATTTGGGGAAAAGAGGAGTCAAAGATGAATGGAGCGTGTGGGGGGGTTGGAGAAAGACTGAAAGTGACTTATAGAGCACAACAGAGAGAGGGAGAAGAAAAAAAAACACCATTGTCTGTGTCAGACCTGTACAGCAACTCCTTGTTTCCATGGTAACAGGGATTTAAAGCTACTCGGATGCGTCACAATGGAAAGCCTCATTCATTATAAGAGTCGTCATTAGCAGAGTACCTGACTCACATGTTTAGGGCATAAATAAAAAAAGAATACCTAAAGCATACATTTTTATTTAGCAGACACATGAACCGAATGCAGGAGCACGCCCTCATGTGATGCTGCTCATTTCAAGGATTTCTGGATCTATGTGGGAGGCTGAGGCTGAAACCCTCAAAGCTGTTTTTTTTTTACAGGTGCTGGTCATAAAATTAGAATATCATGAAAAAGTAGATTGATTTCAGTAATTCCATTTAAAAAGTGAAACTTGTATATTATATTCATACATTACATACAAACTCATATATTTCAGATGTTTATTTTGTTTAATTTTGATGATTACAAATGACAACAAATGAAAATCTCAAATTCATCATATCAGAAAATTAGAATATTACTGAAGACCAATAAAAACAAAGGATTTATAGAAATGTTGGCCAACTGAAAAGTATGAACATGAAAAGTATGAGCATGTACAGCACTCAGTATTTAGTTGGGCCTCCTTTGGCCTGTATTACTGCAGCAATGCGGCGTGGCATGGAGTCGATCAGTCTGTGGCACTGCTCAGGTGTTATGATAGCCCAGGTTGCTCTAATAGTGGCTTTTAGCTCTTCTGAATTGTTGGGTCTGGTGTATTGCATCTTCTTCTTCACAATACCCCATAGATTTTCTATGGGGTTAAGGTCAGGAGAGTTTGCTGGCCAATTAAGAACAGGGATACCATGGTCCTTCAACCAGGTACTGGTAGCTTTGGCACTGTGTGCAGGTGCCAAGTCCTGTTGGAAAATGAAATCTGCATCTCCAAAAAGTTGGTCAGCTGCAGGAAGCATGAAGTGCTCTAAAACTTCCTGGTATGTGGCTGCGTTGACCCTGGACCTCAGAAAACACAATGGACCAACACCAGCAGATGACATGGCACCCCAAACCATCACTGACTGTGGAAACTTTACACTGGACTTCAAGCAACGTGGATGAAGTGCCTCTCTTCTTTTCCTCCAGACTCTGGGACCTTGATTTCCAAAGGAAATGCAAAATTTACTTTCATCAGAGAACATGACTTTGGACCACTCACCAGCAGTCCAGTCCTGTTTCTCTTTAGCCCAGGCAAGACGCTTCTGACGCTGTCTGTGGTTCAAGAGTGGCTTGACACAAGGAATGCGACAGCAGAAACCCATGTCTTTCATACGTCTGTGTGTGGTGGTTCTTGAAGCACTCACTCCAGCTGCAGTCCACTCTTTGTGAATCTCCCCCACATTTTTGAATGGGTTTTGTTTCACAATCCTCTCCAGGGTGCGGTTATCTCTCTTGCTTGTACACTTTTTTCGACCACATCTTTTCCTTCCCTTCGCCTCTCTATTAATGTGCTTGGACACTGAGCTCTGTGAACAGCCAGCCTCTTTAGCGATGACCTTTTGTGTCTTGCCCTCCTTGTGCAAGGTGTCGATGGTCGTCTTTTGGACAACTGTCAAGTCAGCAGTCTTCCCCATGATTGTGTAGCCTATAGAACTAGACTGAAAGACCATTTAAAGGCTTTTGCAGGTGGTTTGAGTTAATTAGCTGATTAGAGTGTGGCACCAGGGGCCATCAATTTTGAAC
This sequence comes from Cyprinodon tularosa, assembly GCF_016077235.1. Taxonomy (NCBI): domain Eukaryota; kingdom Metazoa; phylum Chordata; class Actinopteri; order Cyprinodontiformes; family Cyprinodontidae; genus Cyprinodon; species Cyprinodon tularosa. Next base: position 1,141,203 of record NW_024038427.1, on the reverse strand, counting down.
CTTTTCACAATATTCTAATTTTATGATATGATGAATTTGAGATTTTCATTTGTTGTCATTTGTAATCATCAAAATTAAACAAAATAAACATCTGAAATATATGAGTTTGTATGTAATGTATGAATATAATATACAAGTTTCACTTTTTAAATGGAATTACTGAAATCAATCTACTTTTTCATGATATTCTAATTTAATGACCAGCACCTGTATGTAGCCGAGAATCTGAGGCCTTGTTCATTACAATTCTACTGTTTTCAGTTCTCTGAGGACATTCCTACAATGTGATTTAGAGCAAATGCTCACATATCTTATGGGCCGGAACGGCAAAGGCCATGTGTTATTTTTTTTCATCTGCTTCTGGCCTTTACCAAACTATTATGTGCCAGTGTAGCAGAACATAACAAAGATGTGTTTGACCTTATTTGTAGGGCTTCAGATATTAAGTATTTTAGTATTTGAGTTGCCGCACAGTACATTGAACCATTATTGTCATTGTCAAGAGTTTGAGTTTTCAATGTCAAAGTTCTGCTTTGATATAAGGTTTTGGTAAATAAAGCTCACACTATTTATAAAAATAATATCTATTAAAGGAATATTTTAGATCCCATAAAAGTACATTAGCATGCAGATTAAAAATGATTTCCAATCTAATACCACATCAGTTATTGGATCAGATGTTGGGCTAAAGTCACTGATCATTTACCAATCCAGACTACATATTCCTGTAAATTATATTGTAACTCAGATTACTCTGGATGTTTATTCTAAAACTGTTAGAAAACTAAACAGAAAATGCACATTTTGCATGGGTTTTCTTATATAAAATTATTTATTTTACAGAAGCAAGGCTTAACTTATTTGGTATTTAAGTGCTGAATATGATAGCAAATAGTAGATATTATTAGTTATGTAACTATGGTTACAACTTAAAAAGCAACAAGTATTTTGGTTCCCAGAGTTTCTTTAACCCAGTTAGCTGTCCTGTCCTAAACCAGAAATCTTTGGAGCATTTTAACTGTCTCTATCCTTTCTACCAACACCTGCTATAGATAATCTTTTTCTATAGTTCTAAAGCTATGTATGGCAATCGGCTCACATTCTTTGATAATAACTTGGAGACACCAGCATCCACTATTACAATCATTTTTCAACACGTATAATGAAACTTCCATCTCTCCTTTGGCTTTGCGTCGGTGCTTGTATTTAAATAGAAATCAGTGTAACAATATTTAAATCATTTATTTAAATACCTTTCCACCCAATGTCCTCTTTACAAAAACAGCCATCTTAGTCTTGCTCACCTTTGTCTGCAAGGCTTCGATGTTGAGATGACTCAAATATTTTCAGTGTTCTTTTGTGACTATTATCTCTGTACTACTGAATAAGTATAGGAGCAGGCGCATAGCCTTTCACACCTAAGGTATTCTACCTCTATAATGGAATTGCAGAGCTCATGTATCTGTAACCATGGCAAGTTTATACTTATGCAGTAGTTTTAACAAACATGCAATCAAAATTGTATGTATTCGAATACCCAGGCCCTTTTTTATAAGTAATCCCTGGCTTCTTCTATTGCTATGTGTAAATGTAAAGTCCTGTTTTACCAGGTTTCTTTTGAAATTGGGAAGAGGACATCTGAGTTATGCAGATGTATGCATTTACTCATAAATAAAGAAAGACTCCAAAAAGGCATCTACTCTTTTTTTTTTTTTTCTTACTTACAGCCGGAGCAATTTAAAACAACTTGAACTGTGACAAATAGACTGGATGAAATTGGACTGCAGATTTGACTGTGTGAGACTGTGTGCTACTGCAATAAAGTATGAAGTTAATGCTTTCTAGAAACGTTTACCAAGAGTGCCAATAAAAATGGGTGCTATAAATAACTTTCAAAGCCTGTTACAAATCAGTGCATTAAGATTCTCTCTCAGAGCTACTGGACTCTTATTCTCTGTTTTTTGGGGACTGTTCTGCATCCACATTTAACAAGTACAAATTTTTTTTTGTGTGTGTGGTGGGGGGGGGGGGGGGGGGGGCATGCTGTATGTGAACACATGCCCAACAATAAATGAAAGTATGAATCAAGCTGAAATCATGATCAAACAAGTAACTCTGCGCATATATAGAATAGATACAATACGCCAGTGATTGTAAACCGGATGTATCCCCTAGTGGTACGGAAGTGCATTGCAAGGGGCACATGAAAATATTTTATTTCTTAGGTAGTAAATAAAAAATATGTGGGGGTCGACAATGCTTTTGACTGAAAGGGTAACTCATGGTAATGTAAAATGCCCAAAAAGGGTACACAAGTCAAAAAAGGTTGGGAAACACTGCAGTACACCACAACTTCTTTTGAAAATATAAGAAATGTATTAACAAAAGCCCAAATTATTTATCCAAAAACTCTTTTCAAAGATCTACTCCTCTCTGATTTGGAAAAGGCTGAGTTGTCTACAGTATTCGGCACTTTAGCATGTCCAGTATGCAGAAAGAAAGCTGTCCTTTCTTCTTAAATGCTCCAGTCTCTGGCATCACAACGTTTCTTCTTAACCTAGAGAGAAACGTTGCAGAGGGTCTGTTTTTGCAGCATCTGGTTAAGATGAGCCACCAGGTCCACTTAGCCTTAGATCAGTCTGCAGTCTCTGGTCCTTGGCTTGTGTGGCCTTTCATAATGGTGTCTCACCGACATGAACCTCTTCTTTAAGAAGGCTGAAAGCAAAATTAAAGACTAAGAGGTAAGGCCTTTTTATTCAAGCACAGTTTTTCGTGAGAGGGGGGTTTGCAGAAATTAGAGAGGACAGTCCAAAAGCAGAACAGAAATATATCCTCCTACAGCAATAATCAAGGTTAATATTAGCATGGACATTGGTCCGCAGTGTCCAAATCTAATGTCATGGTTTAAGGCTCAACACCACAAAACAATTCACAATCACACAGATTCAATTAAGTACTGCAACAAAGTTTTTTGTTATTTGTTTTATTTCTTTTCCTTTAATATTTTTTAGAGACATACTTTTTTTACAGCAAGTAAACTTAATAAACTTCCAGTCCTACTAGCATGTTTGCTGTTTCTATTGATTCAGCTATTTGGAAATCGTTGTCCCTGCTTCCTTGCAGACTAGTCTGCAATATGGATACTTTCAGTCACACTGCTCATATGTTTGCCATTTTGCCAGATTAGACATTACATTGAGAGGGTGAGGTGAATGCATAAGGTCAGAGTTTTCTTATTACAAGGTTTCATGCTGCCATGGCAATTCACATTAGTCTGACAAGCGTGCTGTGTTCCAGAACAACACTGCAGAGGCTGAACTTTTTTAGTACCTGCTGTGATAAAGGACTAATGGCTCCTTACCTTGCTTTCTTTTCAGCTAAGGTCACTAAACACAATTTGCCGTCTGCCCTGTTTGTGTCAAGCAATGAGGAAAGGCCACAAATGCCAAAGAGAAGATCCTTCATTTCTTTCTTGTTTATTTGAATCGGTGACATAAAAACACATGGGTTCTGCAGCTATACAGTATACGCAAAGGGAAAACACACTATAAGGAGAATAAATGCAATCTATTTTATTCCTGTTGGTTACCTTCTTAAGACGAACGGATGTACATTATAGTAAGTATTGATATAACTATGCTATGATGAGTAAATGTGTGTAGTGTTAGGTTAAGAAATTTCTGGAGTACTAGCTCAAGTGTCTGTATTTAAACACTTAACAAAACGCTAGTTTTACCCAGATCAAGCCAGAACTCCTCAACTGGCTGTTTAGGGTTATGCCATATTAGAAATCTTGCCCTGGTTAATAATAACAAATAATACAGTGATTATATCATGCATGAGACTGTATATAACCGTTATCTTTCTTTTTGCTTTCATCAATCTGTCACCTTTAGCATCTGGGCTAAATATTTGATTATCTTGTATAATGCAAGCTTATAAGACATTAAATATATGGGCCAATACTGTGCAGCCTTAGTCAACAGCCGCTTTCTGGGGAAAAGCTTGCCTTCGGAATGACCTCAGTTTTTTGTGACATACAAAAGTTGTCGAAACATTCCTCAGAGACTTTGTCCAAGTTGACATGATAGCATCACTCAGTTGTTGCTGATCTGTCACCTGAACATCGATGACTTGAGTTCTTTCCACTACATCAGTAAGGGACTTTCTTGGGATTTAGATCCGGTGGCTGTCAAGTTTTATTGGAGAACAGTGAGCTCTTTGTTTAAGTTTAAAAAAAAATGTTTTACATAGTGTATTGTATTAAAAGCATTGAAACTTTCTAGACTCTTCCTGCCCCAAAGATTAACTATGTACATGGAATATATTCTTGCAAATTATACTTTTAATGGACACATTGAATCAATTCAAAAGATGTCCTAGAAGTTGCAAACATCTGCATTTGTTTTCAACCAAATGTGCTGCATTAGCTTAGCACTTTTTCCCCTGAAAATTCAACTTTAAATCTACTATTTACTACATAAAAATGGTTCAGTGGGAAAAGAGTAGCTGCATACAGTAGTAACCATTCAAAAAAGCATGCCCAGGAAGAGGGGGTCTCTCCCTTGGCTGGAAGCTGAAGGGGATTTTGCTGGGAGTTGCAGGGAAGTGGGCTAGCATTTGGCTGGTGTTTGACTGGGAAGGCCCATTTTGAATGGTTGCTTTTGTATATGATTTGATATATTGTTTAAATGTTATACACAACCTCAGGTCAGTACCACAACACCGTTGTTTGATCCAGTTTTCATAGAGGGTAGATTAAATGATTTGAATGAATAAACTCACTCTTTAAATGCAGCAGTGAAACTACAGTGCTCATCTAAGGTTAAAGTCAGATGTCTACTAATATTCTTCACTTTGCTTGCTGGCAAATGACCCCAAATTACTTTCCATGAATGAACCACTTACACATGCTGCAGTTCACAATGTACTCTCAAGCTTCTGCATAACTTTGTAGTCGAATTTATCCTTGAGTAACACACTGCTCTATGTGAGAGGGCCCTGTCATTGCTCTGAGCCATGCAGCTTTAACTTGTTGAAGTATTCCATTTTTGATATGCCTCTCTGGTTTCCTCATCGTCATTTGTTCTCCTACCCCAAGCTTGTCCTTGTAGTCGTGCAACTGAACTCTGCGCCAGATGGTGTCCTTTGGTGTTGCTGTTTCATTTTTAAAGAGCTTTTATTTACATACAGCCCCACTGCACCATATGCTGAGTGCATTCAAAAACATGCACAGACAAGTGTTATGTCCCACTATTCTTATGGGGACTTTCCATTCATTTCCTATACATTTCCATGGCCTAACCCTAACTCTCACCCTAATCATAGTCATTATCAAGACATACCTAACTCTAAATTTAACTGACCCTATTCTCATGGGTACCAGTAGACTGGTCCCTGCAAGTACCTGTCAGTGCCCACAAAGTACTATATTCCTGGTCAAGTGGCCTTACATTGTCCCCCAAAATAACAAATACTGTATCTGCACATGTTTCTACTAGAGTTTTCCAACAGATTTTATTGTTAAATTGTTTTAGGCACTGTCAGCCTTCTATGCGAAATTCTATCAGACATGCAAATTCACACACAGGCTCATCTTAACGCATGGGTTTCTGTATCAATCCATTTGTGCTGCAGTTCAAGTAGAATATTGGTCCCAACAACCCCTCTACATTATCATACCTGAATATGTATAAAGCAGAAACACCTAAGCTGCTCATTTTTTAGTTCTCCTGTGGAAGACATTAATATTAACCCCTGAATGACTTGTGTAATTTAGAAGGATCCTGTTTTAAAATCATGTCTGAGTTAATATGCAAAAACTGTAAGGTCAAAAAGCCCCTGCAAAAAGGACACCTGATTTTTTGGTGAATGGCCTGTGTTTATATATTGTTTTTCAAGTCAGGAGACTTGAACAAAACACTACATTCAGTCATTCACAGACACATTGATGGTGGAAAGATACACTGTAGCCACAGCTGTGCTGGGGCTCACTGACAGAAGAGAGGCTGCCATACACAGGCGCCACCGATCCGTCCCAACACTATCGGAAGGTGTCTTGCCCAAGATCTAAATGACAGGGGCTTGAACCGACAACCATTTTGTTAGAAAGTGGTCTGTCTGACATTTGCTTTGTTTTTATCTGTGGACCAGATTGATACTATATTTTTTTTTTATTCATGTGACAAAGGGTGTCAAAAAATGAACAAAATGATAATGTTTTGTTTACAAATGAGTCTTAGTCAGTTAATAGACTGATCAAGTTTACACAAGTAACTACCCCTTAGAAAACAGCAGTCGAATATGAGCTGATTTTTTGTGGCTAGATTATTCCACGACTGTCTTGCAACAAGAGTGGTGTATCTCAAGTTTCTATTTTTTTGTAATTATATATAATTAGGGTGTAGCTAATGGGAACTCATCCATCCATCCATTTTTTGTAACACTTATCCCAAGCAGGGTCGTGGGGGTGCTGGTGGTGCCTATCTCTAGCTGTCTACGGGCGAGAGACGGGGTAAAGCCTGGACAGGTCACTAGTCCATCGCAGGATATGGAAATTCAATACTCTGTTATTTTCTATGTTTGGAATCTTAATCACTTAAAATTCGTGTCGAGCATGAAAATTTAAAGGTGGAACATTTTTAACTGGACTAAACAATGACACATATTGCATCTTCTTAGTTGTTATCTTATTTAACACATGTTTGTAGTTTAAATGAGTCATAACAAAGATAGGCAATCATTAAAAAAGTAACGTGATACATTTTTCCTGTATTTTTAACCAAAGGGTAATCATAGGCAAAGCCAAAAAACAGGAAAATGTCTGTATATGTAACAGAATACAGTACATTATAATCCTCTCCACTTTTATTCTCTTCTTTCCTCACCTCCAGCTCACGCCAGACTTTTCTGACCTACTTCATACTTTTAAATCCCACTTTTTCATTCATCAACTGTCCTTGATCTCAGCTCACCTCTAAAACGGATCCTACTGAAGTTTCTGAAAAAAGTTACAAAATCCTTTCATTCTGTTTCTCATTGTTTTACTGTATGATGTTTCTTCTCTTCTTGCTTTCCTTCCCAGATGTTCTGAAGGGCAAAGAAAATCCCCACAGAAAGATCTTAGAGAAGCACTAAATCTTGGTGACTGTCAGATTGTTACAGCTCATGTAAACCAATTTTTATTCTCTTAGAAAGCGCACACCCTATGCATGAAATATTGACAGCTGTGTCACATTTAAACACATTGAAAGCCAACGTATGATTAAAATATGGTAACTTTTGAATGATGACATTATTTTTCTTATATTTGCGAGTACTTCTTTTAGAGTTTCTATTAATGTTTTAAACTTTCTCCTTTTAAGTAAACCTTCTATTGGGGGCATTATTAATCCTAAAATCAATTTAGTATAATTTATCAAACTAATCTAATGAAAAACATCAACTGTTGTTCACACTCCGCTGGTGGTACCTGAGTTGTATTAACTGGTATTCAGAAGAAAAAATGCTATTTATTATTTCTAAGGTAGACATAAAACAATGAATTAAGCAAAATTTCAGAATGATTTTGTGATTATGGTTCTTTCAGATCCATTTACTTTTAATGGTAAATCGTAGAGTGATCTAACACCACACTTACATTTACTGTGTTCCAGGTCCAACCAGGTACAAAATGGGTATTGTAAGCTTAGACACCCAAACACTGTGGCAGGAAAAGGAAACAGATGGCACAATGAAGCGTCAGACCCTTTGTCCTGTTACTACAATGTTGAAAATCCTTATTCAGCCTTTTTGTCTTCCATGACATTAAAGCAGCTAAAGCCCTGCGCTATGCTTTATTGCTGTAACCATATAAGAATGTATTGACACCCTATCTGGCTTTGTTTCTCTCCTCCTTCTCTCAAGGTGATGCTGGCAGAGCGTAAAGGAACAGAGGAGTTGTATGCCATAAAGATCCTGAAAAAGGATGTGGTTATCCAAGACGACGACGTTGAGTGCACCATGGTGGAGAAGAGGGTGTTGGCTTTGAGCGGAAAGCCTCCTTTTTTAACACAGCTGCACTCCACCTTCCAGACCATGGTGGGTTGGTTGGCTAAAGCCGGGCGTACACTGTGCGATATTTTTCAAGCATTGCACGCAGCTACAGCTCAAACTAGACGACGACACTGCAGGGTTTAAAAGTTCACAGCTCACAATGTGCTCTCAATATGTTCTCACACTGTGCGGCCCAACACTCTGACTGGATCTTATGACGGCAGACTGAATTTCAAACATGTTTGATTTTCTCCCGAGCTCACGATTACTGATCTGGAGGTGGTCGTGAGAGGCTGATCGCCCCTCGTTACACTAAACAACGCACGATCAGGCTGAAAGTCGGCCCGATCAAAAAATTCCTGCATGACTGGAGAATCGAAAAAAATCATACAGTGTATTCCAGGCTTAACGCTCAAAAATTCTCTAGTCCCTCCTGACTTGTGGGTTAACTTCCTTTTCTGGTCTGATGCACTTTTTTTATATGTTTTTCTAGTGAGCTTGCAGTTAAAGTCTTTCTGGTCCAACTTTTTCTATTACCCCGTTTACACTAACCTTGAAAAACCGTACCGAGACCGGTCCGAGCTCAGTAACTACGGTAAGATAACTTATCGTGTATAAATGGAAAGCAAACTGAACTGAACCGAGCTAGACACAACCAGACCGCGTTAGCTGCAGACCAGTTCCAGAGGTGGGCTCAGCTCGGTTTTTCCCTGGCTCGGTTCTCTGATAACAAGAGCGCATGAGCAGAACGCATCATCTCCGTCTTGCTGTACATCCCGATTCACACTCCATTCCAGTAGTTGGCGGTTATGCCCCTCTGGAAATTGCTTGCCAACCAACACAAAACAGAAGAAGAACATGCAAATAGTCAACATTTAAAAAAAAAACCATTAACAATTTTATTGTCTGGCTCAAACCTTTAAAATCAAACTTCAAATTGTCATCCTTTTATAGAATTGAAGCAAACGGAACATCAAGGACTTTAGTGTGGAATGAAAAATCTACAGATTCATACATGTGGAGCATGTACTGATGAGAAACTGACTAGATAAAACTGAGCTACCGTTGTTGGTCGCTTCATATTCAGGTTTCATGGGAACAATTGTAAGAGCAGCATGCTGCTGCAGGGTGCACAGAAAAAGCTCTGGTCTTTACTGCAGCTACCTCTCCTGCCGTCACCAGCTCCCAGCTGGAATACACAGCCTGAATTCATGTTCAATTCGGGTTCAACTTATGATTCATAGCCCATATTACACTAAAGATGAGTCAACAGAGCTTGCTGGTTTCATGTGTATCCTTTAGTGCATGTCTTTTAGTTTCACATAAAAAACAAATACAGGTAGTTATTAATGATTTGGTGTCACTTAATTTAAAGAAATGGAAAAAAATCAGCTGACCTAATCTACAGACTCACTCACACATAACTAAAGTAAATATGCTAATCCAGTTAAATAGTAATTATCTGCAGGACACAGGCAATAAAATTACCTCAATTATCACACATCAGCAATTATAAAGTACATACATTCATATGTAGTTGCTGTACATGACTTGTGCACATGTGCAAGGAAGTTTTAGTCAAAGACACACAAGCCTAATTTTTTGCTCTCAGCCCGTTTATGGGGCTTATCATAGAGTACAGACCTTTACACACACACAACCTTTTCTGTATTTAGTTCAAAATATGTGCACTCACACACAATTTATGTTTCCTTATCCTCGTGGGCACTTTCATTTGACATCCATTCATTTCTAAAACATTTCTACAGCCTTACGGTGACCCTTACCCTAACCCTAACAATTACAGGTTCATACCTAACCCTAATCCTAACCTAAACTCTATTCACACCATAGCCGTAAACCTAACACCTAAGTGTAAAATAGCATTTGTACCCGTGGGGACCAGACATTGGTCCCCACTAGAACACCCGGTCCCCACAATGTGCTAAGATTTATGGAATTGGTCCCCACCATGTAATAAAAACACACACACACGCAGGCTCCTACCAGATTCCTGCCTGACTTTCTGAAATACAGAACCATATTGGCAATTCTGTAGATAATAGAAGACAATATGTTCTTAAATTGATCTCACTTCAGGACTGATTGGATGCATTTAAGACAGTCACCTCTTTCCCTCTGTGCCCTTCCTCCTTCCTCCCTGTATCACTGCTCCTTTCCTGTGTTGCTCCATGCTCCTTATGTCAACAATCTGTTGTAAACACTTTTTCTCTTATGACCGTCGGCCATTGTCAAAGAACCGGGGTGAGAAAGGTGAGCTTCAATGACTGTCTGAAACTGTAGCTCACCACACATATAGGCCTTAACGTGCAGATGCACGGAAAAAGATAGCTAACAAGAACATGGGACGGCCTTACGTAAACACCAGAATGACTGACGGTCCTCAGTCTGGAAACACTCTTAAGAACTTTGCAGCCGAATTATTCAAAGAGGATGCTTGTTTTCATTTCATAACCTAAATTTACTATTATACATTATTTGTGCAATACTACTGAAAAGTCTATGGTTATTTCACTCCAAACTGTGGGAGAAAACTTGATCCATGCTTTTATTAATGGTGGAACATTTATGGTTTTAAAGTTACATTTAAAAGCTTAGCTTTTCAAAGCAAAGCTTTTAACATAATTCATCCATTTCACATTCCTTTTACATCTGAGTTCTCTCTGCTACTCCTTTTTATTACTGTAAATGCTATATGATATAAAAAAATAACTGATGGAATAAATAATTGACTGATGCTCTTCTGACCCTTTTATTTCTCTCTTTAGGACCGTTTGTATTTTGTCATGGAGTACATAAATGGTGGAGACCTCATGTATCAGATACAGCAGGTTGGAAAGTTCAAAGAGCCCCATGCTGTGTGAGTACACAGGAATGCACCTCAGTTCTGTGATCAATGTCAAATCTAGATCCTCAGCAGATGTTATAGATGTGCCGCAGCTCAGCTATGCTTGTTTTTTTTTTCCTCAGTAAAGACGGTGAGCAGCTTGATTGTTAATGAGTCTCATAAGCTGTTTCTGCAAGAACTAGGTGTGATACAAGTACACATTGTCTGTGATCATTAAGTCTGTTTTTTTTTCTGGGCAGCGCATCGCCTCTGCAAGAATGAAGGACACTGTTTGTTAGTCAAATTACATGCTTCTTTTTAGAAAACATTTGGCTTGTTAAGCTGTCATCATCGTATCTCTAGTTCTTACAGATTCCACAGATGCGTCTGATTGATAAACATTGCTGCTGTGATTCAGAGTGCTTTATTCATTTAATTAAACTGTTTGTAAAACAGTTGATTTTCCTTAATTGTCTCAAAGTCAGATTTAATTGGCTCTCTAACCAGACTAGTTTCCTCCATGAGTTTTTGAAAAGATGAAAAATGTGTCTGTTTTTTTCCTTTCAAGCAAACTTATGTTCATTTCTGTTATATTTCGCTTTCATTGTACCTTTAATCAAACCCAAGCCCCTAATTTTTAGATATTGTGGTTAATTAAAGAGAAGTCCAAAAAAAAGGTTTTAAATTATTATTTATTGTTATTTGATCATGTGATATTTTACTATTTTTGTCATTTCCTCAAATTAAATACAGTTATACATAAAAAAGGGTGAAGTTTAAAAAAATTGTACAAAAAGATTAGTAAAAAATCTATAACAGATGGCCAAATATTTGAACTTTATATTAGAAGGACTTCCTTTTCCATTTTGAGAGTATATGATGTAAAAAAAAAAATTTCTAAAGCCAGAGTCTAATATTGCTTTAATTGTATTTATTAAGCAGTAGTTCATTTTATCTTTCATGATAATGCATTCTACATTCCTACTTTATCTTTCAGCCTTTTGGGTCTAACTAAAAAGCATGATGTCTCAGATTGAAATAAACGGGCATTAAACAGACTGCTTCTTTTAACTTACCTTCACACCTTCAGATTGTCTTCCGACACTTCTTATGCGCACATTTCAAACAAGCCCTGGACGTGTATTACCATCCAAACATGTCTGCCTGCGTGGTCAGTCTATCCAAGCCCCTTCTGTTGATCTTATCAGCAGTTTTTTGGCATTAAAGAGACAGCTCCGACCTTTATACAGGCACACACGTAAACACTCAAATGAACCCTCCCTGTTTACCCACTGTCTCTTAGCCCCACTGTAATTGGCGCTGTTGTTTCTCTTGTCCTTTGTGTTTTTTTTGTAGGTTCTACGCTGCTGAGATAGCCATCGGTTTATTTTTCCTACATCAAAAGGGCATCATCTACAGGTAACATATGTAGAAACTCCTTGACTAAATCACAAGCGTACCAAATAAAGCAGATTATACTAAGAAATAACAGACTTTCAGCCCCATAATGTCCCTGTGACTTCAAGTTAAAGTAAGGTAAAAGAATTAGCTTGTTTTATTCATGCAAGCGTGTGTGTATGTCGTTCACCTGCTTCATATAAAACTTCTTAGTCAATACATGGAAAGCACATATCCGATGCTGGATTCCTGCTTGATCTGCTTTGAAAAAAACTGAAAGACCTCAACTAATTATTAAATCTCCCTGTAGCTTTAAGCCGATTCTGTTTTTAAAATGCGTCTCTTTAAATGGCATAGTGCAGAGGTCACGGATTAGCGGTCTGGATCCGGACCCACCTGCTGGCTAATCCGGACCCAACCTGATTTAAAACATTTATAAATTACCGCAAACCTTTGGCAAGCTGGGCAATGGGAAAGAAGGAGAAGATGATGAGGAAAAAGTGAAAGAAAGTGTGGAAAGTGCGAACTAGTGAAAGAAAAGTGAAAAGGCGTGCTCATAGATGACCCTGCACATTTTGAGTATGTTTGGCTCAACCTGCTGCTGGAAAGCATCATTCTCCACCATGAACAGAATCAAAAATAAATATGGATCCAGGCTCAAAATGAGCACCTTGATATGTGCTTGAGAATGGTTTTGTCTCCATTCAAACCCAGGTTTAAAAACCTTGAGGGGCAGCCTAAAGCCTGCTTCTCTCATTAAGACATAAAACATTTTTTTAAAAAGTTCAGTTCAGGTGTTTTGTAAAATATGTGAATCAGGAAATTGTCTATATGCTAAAGTGAATGATTGATATTTTCTACTTCAAAAAAAACTTTATATTTTAAAATAGAATTTTTTTTTATCTTTTTCTTTTTTTTTATTTAAAAATTCAATGCATAACATGGATGCATAAAAAGCTCATTTTATTTCAGTGTTTAATTCTGTATAAAGTAACAGATCATACTGTAATTATAAATGTCTCCGGACCTTTACTGGTTGATGATTTTCTTTATTCTGACCCTGCTGATTTTTAATTGGTTACCCCTAGAATAGTGCCTCGGCATTGTTCACCTTGATAAGCAGCTGTCATGACACTTTCCCCACCGTGCTTTACATTAGAAAGTGGAGGGGGGGTTATAGGTTGTTACCGGCTGTTGTGAGTTTGCCTATTTTCTTTCAACCTCCAAAGGTTCAAGTTTCTGTGATATAAATATGCATCATTTAAGATTTATTTTAAAGTTTTGTGTTAAAATTACCTAAAAAAAAAAAAAAAGCCCAAGGGAATTTTTTTATTTAATAAAATTACATAAATCTAAACATTTGGGGGAAATATTTATGTAAAGGTACTAAACTGGAGTTAATATGTCAATATTTGACCTATTGATTGAATTAAAACAACATGAGACATGTATTTGTAAGCATCTCTCTGTCCCCGTTTAGATGACCAGCAAGGTCTAAAATATCAGATACAGGTTGGAGGATGGTGTCTTCTATAATATATACAACACTCATTGGATTATGTTGATCTTTATATTTTAGATTAAGAACCTACTTAAAAGATTTCAGACTTTTGAGCTTTTCAGACCTGAACAGCTGGAAGCCTAAATGTACCGTTCAAATTGTAGGTTGATAATTACCTTTAAAGAGCCTTTACCTCTGCAGGGACCTGAAGCTGGATAACGTAATGCTGGACTGTGAGGGCCACATTAAGATCGCAGACTTTGGTATGTGCAAAGAAAACATGCTTGACGGAGTCACAACCAAGACCTTCTGTGGAACCCCAGACTACATCGCTCCTGAGGTATTCTGTCTCTCTGTGCTGCTTGCATGATTGCTGCTAATCACACAGTTTGGTCAGTAGACTTAGAGAAAGCTTACATTTTAATATATGGAGTTATTGTGTTATAAAATGTTAATTTTTACAACTGTTCATGTTTCATTTTAGATTATTGCCTATCAACCTTATGGAAAATCTGTGGACTGGTGGGCCTTCGGAGTATTGCTTTATGAAATGTTGGCAGGACAGGTTGGTCTGCAGCTTTATGAAACCAGTGTGTTGGTGTTAACTGAAAATAATGCATTAGATCAAATAAAACAGAAGGTAGTATTCATACGAATATTTATATGTACTATAAAGTCTCTTAATAACTGATTATTAAGAAAATCTTAAAACTAAATCCCTTAGCATTATTACTTGTTCTAGATTAGATTAGATTTTTGTAAACAAAAAGAATTTTGGTTAAAACAGCTCTAGACAATTTCATTTTTTAAAGTGCAGCCTTGAAAACAGTAATAAATACATACAAAAATAGTAATATAAACATGTATATTTACAGTTCTAACATCATGTAGGTCATCATTCTAACATTGTTGTATGTGTGCATGTATTAGGACTGAAACAATTATTCAATTTAATTGTGATTAATCGATTATTTGAATAATCGTCAACTAATTTAGTAATTAATTAATCATTAACTGGAGTGTAGAGACGCTAAAACATGCCTCTAGCTGACAGAGTAACCCACCGTAAGCAGCAATTATACTAAAATTGTCACCAAAAATAAACATGCTATGTGGAGAATTTATTTTTTAAGAAACCTTTTGCTATCCGCTTAATCGGTTAATCGATTAGTCGAAAAAATAATCAATGGATTAAACGATTTGCCAAATATTCGCTAGTTGCCGCCCTAGTATGTATAAAGCTCAAATTAAAAGATACAAAACTTAACATTAAGTATAGAAAAACCAAGCCATTAATCTGAACCTGTTTGTTCAATATATAAAAAAAATCCCACTTAAAGAATCTTCTTCTTCCATCCCTGTCCTCAAACTGAATCCTAAAGAATTGTATTAGATTAGTAATTATAGATCCCTCTCTTTGATTTCTCCCAGCTTGTGAAATGTTATAGGACGGCAACAAGCTACCTTCTATAATCTACTGCAAAAAGGGCCAATAATTAACTAGTGATTTTGTTTGAAATACATACATTAAGGGCATGGGATTTGTCTCTGCTAAATCAATGCCATTTGAAGTAGATTTGGCAACCTTAAATACAAAATTTTCACATCTTAAACATGGCAGTCAACTTATCAGGCGCTATTCATAACTCCTATCTTTATCAAGTCATACTGTCCCTTCTCCTCCCACAACTTCTCCTTCTCTCTTCAGCCCCCGTTCGATGGTGAGGATGAGGATGAGCTGTTTCAGTCCATTATGGAGCATCACGTCTCCTATCCCAAGTCGATGTCTAAGGAAGCTGTCGCCATATGTAAAGGAGTAAGTATTTGGGCATACAAGCCTGCCCTATCAAACACAGAGAGAAAACGTGAGGCTCTATCGTTACGTGAAAAAAAGAAAGGAAGGCGATGAGCAGAGATAAGAGTACATGAAAATGTCTTTCGTAGTCATAGCACACATGCACTACTATGGTCTGATAGCTTAAATGTGTGGCTGCTCAGTTTCCTTGGAAATAGATCAGGTTTTACCAACTGACGCTCTGACAACTCCCAGCTGTATTGGACTGGTGGATGTTGGGGGTTGAGGGAGGGGGAGCTGATTACTACAACAAATGGAGTCGGCCCTCTCTATTAAACCTCTGTCTCATCTGCTAGCTCTAAGCTTCACTGACCGCAGCAAAAACCACACACACACACACACACACCTCCAGCCTGATGGATGGTATATCGTACCGTTTGTTCCGTCCTTTCACTGTGATCATCTCGTCTCGCTAAAGCAGTTTTGCTCATATTGTGGATCTAACTGCTTTTAAAACCAAAAAATACAAATAGAAAACCATGGGTTTTGTGTATGTCATTGTTTAAAAATTTCTTTTTTTTATTTTGAAAGGTTAAAACCTTTTTTTTTATTTAAGTCAGACTTCATTACAGTATATGCTTAACTCTGACATCGTTATATGTTTACCTGTGTTTGTTCTGGTCTGATATTACTCATACTTAAAGGGAAAGTCCTTCATCAGCAACTTAATGCTCACTATGACACACACATGCAGTCAGGCACACACAGGCTGCATGTTATGTATTAGTTATGATTACAGGGTTGTAGTGCTACGACAGGGAATCTTCAGCAGAGCATGAAAACTCAGCTGTGTCTCCCCCCCACCCCAACCCACTGCTGGTTCCCTCCGCTTCCTTCCAGCGCAGCCGGGGTTAAGTCATTCAGTGTCTGTGCATCTGACTGGAAGGGCCCTGGCTTTTTAAACACTATTAGTAATTTCCATTTAAGTAGAGCTGACTTTCAGGTTTACGCAGAGAACAAATGCAGAGATGCAGAAACAAGTTTTCTTAGCCAGCTCCCATGAACAGTTTCTCTTATCTGCTGATTCTAACTCTAGTGTTTAGTTTTTAGTTCTGAAAACTATAAAATAAATCTTAAATTGATTTCCATCTGGGTTTTTTTTTTTTTTCATTTATTTTATTTTTGTTATTGTTAAGCCTCTGTTTTAGAATCCACAAAAAAAAATCTTTGTATGACGTTTATGTCCGGAGCACCTCAAAATTTGTCAATCTAAAGCCTAAGCAGTTCTGAAAAAGGATCAACAGTTCGTTGTTTGATATGATCCCGTTTCATTTTGTTTTATTTGTTTTCCACCCAACTAGAGATACTGTAGGCGATGCCGATGAGTCAAGGCTATAAATGTTTGCTGTTGTTTGATGCTGAATTCTTTTTCCTAAAAAAAATGTAACAAATAAATGTGAATTTTTTAGTGATAAAAAGTATGTAAGCTCTGAAGCTTTCTGTGTCTCCTTTGGTAGATCTTAATCTAAAATAACTGATTATGAAAATAATGATTTGATTGACAGTAAAGAACCACAGCAAGCATCTAAAAATGGGTCAGAATGGGTCCTTTGAGTCTTATTCCCCTATAACCATTTTAAAACCTAAAATGTGGGAATTAAATAAAGGACGAACCAGGTCCTATGTTAATGGAAAACAGTTTTCAGATCTGTTAGATTTAAAATGATACATTTTATTATATAAAAAACATTCCCATCAATTTGTTTATATTTTATAAAACATTTTTTAATATTAAATGATAGTTTAAGATAAAAGTTTAAATGCTTGGCATAAAGATTTCTAATATTCTAAAAGTGTTCAGTTGTGGACTGCAGATGAAAACATTTCAAATAATATATTTTTTTTTTGTATATTTAATTGAAATATAATTTTTCTTTCCAACAATCACCGTTGTTAACCTTCTTAGTTTTTAGTTTATTTTACACAAATTAAAATACATAACAATTATTCGGAAAATAAATGAGGAAATGAATGAGACAGAAGCCCAATGGGCCTATATAAAGCCACCACCCAAATGGTATAAAAAGAAATATAATTCAAGATTATATCATTTATCAACTCTTTCTCTCAAACTTTTTCTTGTCTTCATATTTCAATTCAAAAAGCCACTTATTTAAGTACACATGCCATCATGTGAGATGCAGCAGCTATTATTTTTGACCTGGTGTAGTTTTACAAACATGATGTCCTCACTTCATGGGCTTCATCAGTGAGTGTATCATTCATCCTTACAAATCCAAAACAACGGGACACAAACTGAACACCACATGTGCCTTCTCTAGTAAGATATAAATGATAAATAAATCACAACACAATGTGACATTTATATTTATAAATATATTGCAGAAAAAAAATAGAAGATAAAAGTTTAAAGCAGTTTTTGTCTTTAACCTGGGAAAGTGACCAAGTGTCCTTATGGATTTTTCTGTAATGCTCACTTGCAATTGTCTTACCTCTTGAAAAAAATTGCATTATTGTTGTAATCTGAGAATTTATGATTGCGTCTCCCAACTGACCAAAAACAAAACAAAACAAAAAAAGCTGGATATCATGTGAGGTAAATCAGTTATTTCCAGTGTCACACCTTTGAATTATTTCATCATTTCTTTCTTAAAATTCTCAACATATTTCCTTAGATTTGGTTGGCTAGATCAACCAAATACATAATTTACATGCGGAAATGAAGTGATGTAAGCAATTATTTATTGTAAGTAAAATTCTAAAAATGATATTTGAATTTGTATAAGATAAGTGGGAAATATCAGGTATTAAGGTGGCTAAAACACATTGAGGACATGACTTTGAACACAAGGCAAAAATATTAAGAGAAGAAGAGCATTTTAAAGAGGAGAAAATTTCAGAAACGAAGAAACTGATGCAATTTTTAATAAACAGAATGCATAATCAGATCCAACAAAATTATATTGAAAAGAAGGAAAACAGTAAATCTGCATTTAAAAGGGCTGTAGAAACGAACAGTTCCAGATCAGATAAAAATTGCATACATAGACTCTACTCTGATACTTCTTAATGAAATGTGTTACAACCAACTGCATTCAGAGGTCACCAAACTAGTAGATAAATAAATAATAAACTTACGTTTTTTTTTTGCAGAACTTTATGTGCATAAACCTCATTAGAACCAGTTGGCCAAATGTTACGATGAGACCTGAACTCTTGTGGTATTAAAAAATAAAAACATAAAAAAATAACACTTTGATGGAGGCAGCACCATTCATGCTTTTCTACAGCATGGATGAAAAAGTTGGTCAGAGTTGATGGGAAGATGGATGGAGCTAAATACAAGCAAAGCCTGGAGGAACCATCAAAAGAATTAAAAGAAGGGCAGAAGAAGTACCAGATAGGCTTTCAGTTAGAAATACAATGGGCATGAGAGTCAGTGGTAATAAAAAATAGATGCTGTTTATATGGTTCAGACATCCTGTTTACACAATTAACCACTATGTGTTTGCTTGAGTCTTATCTTCCGTTCAACAATCTATGCTGACACGCTTAAGGGGACCCATTTATGGCTATGACCCATTTCTGCCTTTTTTTCTTTAAATACGCTTGTAAATAATAAATAAAAAGCAACACTGCAAAGTTATACTTGATCATAGATAGATTAGGCCTATTGGTTTAAAGAAATAATTGGCTATCATTTTCTCTCTGCAAAACCTGTAATACACAGTTGAAGGAGCTCTCATATGTTAGAAGTTAAAATTATTTTTTTTTAATATGTTTTTTGCGTGCTGGTTATGTAATGAACTAGGATTACACTGTTGTGCATCTTTATTCACTCTGACATTAACATAGATGTTAGCAGTGTCCGTGTAGCAGCTGAAGCACGAATAGGACTGTGAAATTAGGCAGTACCCCTGATGACGGACATGTTCATTGTACAACATGAATAACTGCAGATTAGTTACAGTCATAAATAATTCATTCCCTAAAAGGAGATAGTGAAGGAACAATGCACGTGAGAGTGAGCAAGATTCTGGTTGCATGCAGACAATAAAGATGTGAAAACAGAGCTAAAGTCAATAGAAAAAGTCACTGATCCATTAGGCCGGAGAAATGAAGAATATGGGTGGGGGAAGTGGAGCTTCATGCAGCTAATGTGTCTCTCTTCTTTCATTTTCTGTGCAGCTGATGACGAAGCATCCAGCCAAACGACTGGGCTGTGGTCCAGAGGGGGAGAGGGATATCAGGGAGCACAGCTTCTTCCGCTACATGGACTGGGAGAAACTGGAGAACAAGGAAGTCCAACCCCCATTCAAACCCAGAGCTGTAAGTCTGACCTGCAGATCAAACACAAGATGTGCAATTGATAGACAGGCAAAAGAGCAGAGAGCAGGAGGGTAACTGCTATGACAGCCAACCCGCTCTATGCTGGGTCTCTCCTTGTCATTCTACAATCTACACATCTGTACCTGTAAATAACATCATTATATAACACTGTATATCTTTCCATGTTGTTCCCAGGTAAGTCAAAACCTAAAGATGTTTATGCTGAAGGATATGTGACGGGGATGGTTATAGCTTTCGGTTTAATGATGATTGTGAAGATAACATACCGGATGCATCTCTGTGCATGCACAAAATGGGTGCTTTGCAGTTTGGTGCAGATGTGCTCTGCATGAGCTCAGAGGGAGGGGTTTGTTTTCCGCTTTGGTATGAACCTCCAGGGAGTAGGTGCACGTCCTTAAAATTTCTGCAGGTCTTGAAAATAACTCAGTTTCTTTTTATTCTTTTTTTTTCCTTTCTCTGACAAGCTGGGTTTGATCATAGCTGTAATCAGAATGATGTCACCTAATTCTCACACACACACAAATACATATGGACGCTCTCATAGCCTTGGGCTATCCTGCTGCTTGAGAGTTTCTTTTTTTTATTTCCCTGTGTTGAGCTTTTTATGCATCTTTTTCTGCCTGCAGGGTTGTTGTTATTTTTGGGGGGGTCGGTGGACTGTGTGCTTGATCATTAATGCGGCTGCATATAAGCATGCAACTTTGTGCATGTGAGGTTTCTTTAAAGTAGAGGTCATCATGAGGACCTGGCTGTTGCAACACTGGCAAATCTAGAGTATATACATCTAGTGTGAGTGCAGACAGAAGCTGTCTGATCTCTTCGCTCTCTGTATCTGTCTCTTCTTTCAGTTTGATCTGGTCTTTCAGATGCCCATCATCTCTCAGGCCTCTGCCCTGACTCCTATTCCTCCTCTCCTTTTATTATTTCTATTTATAAGAACAGACAGCTTTAGTATTTTCTGGCAGAGGTTTAGTATCTGAAGCTGGTTCTTTGATCGTTTAAGGTGGCCTATTTCAGTGATGGGAGTTTGTTTTTTATTTGTTTTATTTTTGACAAAGTCACTAAAAGTATCAAAGCTCTGCCCTATCATGTTGTTTATTTGTGATTATTTATGCTGATCAAATCATTTCTGGTTTCAAAATGCAACCAATGCCTTTGGAGAATATGCTTGATGCGGAGCCGCCTTAACTTTTGAATGTCTGAAGAAACAGACCAGCTTGAATGGCGGGATTATGCATTTACCCAAGACACAAACATATTCATATTCAATTTCATTTGAAGTTATCGCTGTGAGACCGTTTTCATTCATCTGTCCTCTCTGCCATCTATTGTCAGTTCCTTTCTCCTCCACTGCCTCTCCATCTGTTCACACCCACCATGCCTACATCTTATCTAATCTCATCAGCACATTTTATTTGTCCTCTCAGTGTTCAGAGTTTTCTAAGTGTTTATGTTTTACTTGCATGCTCTGGGGTTCAGTCTCAAATGATACCTGTCATGGAGTGCACTACAAAGAAAGTGTGACATAAGTCACCTGAAACCATATTTTAATTCTTTTTTCACAAACATCTGATCGGATGTATTGAATCGAATCAGACACTTGTCTGTTTAAATGACAACTCTTTCACCAAACCATCAAACCTGCCACCTTTTTATTAGGGCTGCAACTAACGACTATTTTGTAAATTAATTAATCTGCCGATTATTTTTTCGATTAATAATCGGATAGTAAAAGGCTCCTTAAAGACTTTTTACAAAATGATACCAGGTGAAACTAAAAGTTTTCCTCTTGAGGAGGTCTGGATGGAGCATACTGACAGACAATTTTACAATTTTAGTATAATTACTGCTCTAAGTAGGTTACTCTGTCAGCTAAATGCATGTTTTACAGGCTCTATACTCCAGTTAACATTTGATCCATTAATAAATCAGTTGACAATTGTTTCAATAATCGATTAATCAAGATTAATCAATAAATTGTTTCAGCTCCAATTTTTATAACTCTTATGAACTCTTCCAACCTAAACTTGCGTTTTTAAATTTCTTATTTTATTTACTATTACGAAATCCCGTCTCATATAGGCTTGGAGCAGTTTAAGGTACAAAGTGACATCAAGGTATTTAAAATGTTTCTATCATAATGTACTTACACAAAATACAATAATCATGATCATGAATCATGATCTTTTATTCATAGCAGGGCTGCAGAAGTTATTCATGCTTCTACTAAAGTACTTTATCATGATTATTTTTAGTTGCACTAAGTTTAATATTTGTTGACATTTTAATGCTTTCTGAAAGTTATACGATTGTTAAAATAGAGTTAAAACTAAAGTAATTCTCTTAAAATGAAAATACATTTTTAAATGCTAGTTCAGCAAAATTATTGGATATTTACCTAGTATTATGTTGGGCTATTTTCTCCACTCTTTGGAGCTTAAAAACTAGTTTGAGAACCATGTTATCTCAACAAACGGAAAGGCACTATAAACAAGTGTGAATTTGTCTTTGCATTTAGACATTGGAAAGTTTAGCAGTTATTTTTCAGCCCCCTGACTGGCAGTGTTCAGCAACAGGTGGGGGACGGAAAGCTCTTTATTATTCTATTCTCCACATAGCTGGAAAAAAACTCGGACAGATTCACATTGGAAGAAACTGTAGAAATTCTGATGAAAAATGAAGTTTGTAAGAATAGCTTTCTACCTGGATTGTTAAGTTGTCCAAAATGTATCTGGTATATTTTATTTTTTTTTTTTAAGTTAGAGCCAAAGGTCAAATACTTTTAAAAATTTTCTTTTGTCCATTTCCCCAAATCTCTAAGAATCCGGGTTCAGTTTCATCTGTTTACGGGAGTTTGATGTTTTTAATAACTTTATAGTTTTCCTCAGGGTGATGTCAGAGAATGCAGCATCAGTGGTGTGTTAATTAAAGCTCAGTGTAAGAAGATGGGAGGAAGTCCCTATGAAACCTTTTCATGGGAAAACTATGTTTTAGAGTCAGCAGCTTGTTAAGGTCGCCCATCTTAGGAGCAAACTACATTTTTGTTTGCAGCTGTCAAAAAAGATTTATTTGCCAAAAACTGTTTTTAAAAAAAAGAAAAGAAAGAAAATTAGCGATAACCTTTTCAGTTACATATGCATTTTATTTTTAGGAGATATATAGTCAAATAATCTAAGGTTATTCAAAGTGCTCTTTTTCCATCTGAGCTGATGGTTGATTTGGTTTGCAACATCTAATTAACCTACAATTAACCCACAATTCCTCTTATAATTATCTTATAGCTCTGAGGCTTTTGCCTAGAAAGTCCCAGCAATTCTAGCTCCAACAATGATCAAATAAATTTAGACACTACACATGCATGGTTGCTGGTTCATTGCAGTGCATTGCTCCAGGATGTTTGAGGCTTTTTCTGTTTGAAATTTGACGATGCGCCTCAAATATTTGAAAAAGGAAAGCAAAATGAGGTGTGCTTAAAATCAAAGTGCACCACAGTGACTTTGCTTGTTCTGATATTTGAAACCATTTCCAAGTGATGTCATCTCACACCGTGGTTCCATTCCTTTTTTCTTTTGTTTTTCCTCTCCTTCTACCCTCACCTGCTCCATCCATTCCTGTCCATCCCCCCGCTCTTCCTCTTCCCAATCCATCCCCCTCTCCCCCGCCCTCCTTAACAGTGTGGACGGGAGGCCGAGAACTTTGACCGCTTTTTCACTCGCCACCCGCCGGTGCTGACCCCCCCTGATGAGGAGGTGATTCAGAACTTGGACCAGGACGAGTTCCAGGGATTCTCCTATATCAACCCAGAGTTCCCAGCAAGTGCTCCCACCACCGCTGCTGCCGAGCAGGCTTGATTTCAGCTCCAAGCATGGGAACATGGACTCATACACAGACATACTCATGACAGAGGACTCCACAGTGCACACACCAAAACCCAGGCTGTCAATAATAATGCCTCAAGTACGGATTTGTTGCTTATCGTTTCAAATTTTGCAGTAAACCAACTGCATGAACTGTAGCAGTCTGGAAGGATGAAAGCAAAGTGTCTTGCAAAAGCATCAAAACTATTTTGTGAGGTTACAGCAACAAGTTTCAGATGTGTTTTATTCAGAGTTTAGCTGTTCCCATGCACCCAATTAATGCATAGTGATATGAGGGAAATTATAATTTCATGATTTTTTTTTTTTTTTACAAAAAATGTATGGCATTGTGTATAGCTCCCTTTGCTGTCATCATCTTAAAGATAATCAAAAAACTCGCATTCCAAATAAGCAGGCCAGGTAAAAGGAGGAGGGGCAGCAAAGATCCTCAGCCAATGGGAGAGGAAAATAACAGCTAAAAAATGCTAAAGAAGTTTAACAATTAAAAATTTGCCAAAGGGGAAAATTGGCCTTTATTTGTGTCAGAGGGACAAGAATAAATAATTTTGGTGGATTTACACAGATGTTCTTCACAATATCTCACTGAAGCTGAGCTATTCTGCAAAGAATTGGCAGAAAGTTCAATCTTTAGATGCGCAAAACTATGGCCGTGTCTCAATAATGTGTACTTGTGCGTTCTCATGTGCTCGTGAAATGAATCAGCCTCAGCCCTACTACTCTTCCAATTCCCAAGAACACAAGACCGTGAACAGAAAAGGCCCCGGATGTTGCTCTCGCCCCTCGCTCTTTACCCAGCATGCATCAGAGCGAAGTTTTCCATTCCCCAGACCGAAAGCTGTCCCAGCATGCACCGCGGCGGCAGCAGCTTTCAGTGGAGTTCTCATAAAGCTCAGAGTATTAAGTTAAAAGTTCTCTTTTTGCCATTGCTCTACAAAGGTATGTTTTAAAACCATTTCAGGCGAGAACATTATACTTCGTTATATGAGCCATTTACTGATTTAGTGCTTAATAAAAAAAAAAAAAAAGGTCCTATATTGAGAGGATCGAGGCAACATCAGAGGGTAACCGCAGCCAGGGCTAATTTTAGCCCGTCTGCAGCAGCCCTTTCTCGGCATAGCCGTGTATAAAGTACCACTGGCTCTGATGTCTGCTAGAGTATTATTTTTTGTTTTATTTGGCAAAATTTTCATTTGATTTGTGTTTATCTGACTGTGTTAACTATTATTCTCCCACTAAATGAAAAAAGTATTATTATTTATAGACTGAATAACAGGAGGTGAAATGCAGCTCCCAACGAGCCGAGTGTGTGGTAAGGGCACGAGTCCGCTTCTGTTCCAGTTGACAAATATTTATACTGCGTTCTCCCATTCTCCACGAGTCCAGACTTTCCTGTGTTCTTCTCAAGAACATACTTTGCGAGTCCATACTCGTGTTCTTGTAAATTGAGAAATGGCCTAAGTATTAAAATATTGAGGGGCTGAATCAAAATGCATTTTACATGTTCTTTAAAAAAATCCTTCCAAAGCCATCTATTACTTTTTAAACAGCAAGATTAGGCACTCAGTTATTTTGCTCTATTGCATTAAGTCCCATTTAACGGACTGAATCTTGTTGTTAGTATTAAGACTTTTGCAAGACACTTCATGGTTTATATCCAGCTATTGCTACAGCATAGTAAAAAAACACAAAAAAAACAAAAAACAGCATACAATATAGCATTAGTGTTTTATAAATATATGCATGATACAGTGAAGAAAATATTCGAGAAAGCATGGAAATCTAATTCACCCCAAACTTTTTAGAATCATTGTAACACTGCATGAAAAGTGAGATTTTCGTCCCCGTAAACCCCCGTAAACTCCCGCAGATCTGCCTGATTTTCGTCAGTTTCCGACAATTTGCAACCCGTGCTTGTCCGCGTTTGTCGTGCCACAAATTGTCGGAAACGGACTCTGACGTATGTGGAGAGCGATCAGCTGTACTAATGGCCCTAATTAGCATATGAATGCAGCAAACCCGCGCGGCTGGCCAGGTCTGGCTTGAATAACCTTCTCAGTATTGGCTGAAACCACTATTCTCAAACAAGTGAAATCGCTCGTGATTGGCAGCAAAACCACACGTGGCCACGCCAGGCTTTAATTTTCTTACTGAGTATTGGACGGAACCGCTTCCTTTTAAACAAGTAAAGTCGCTCGTGATTGGTTGGCATATATATATATATTTACATATATATTTATTCATATATATATTTATTCATTCATATATATATATATTCATATATTTATTCATTCATATATTTATTCATTCATATGGTGTGTATTTATGTTATCCTACACTACTACACAATTATTATGCTACCATCAAGGACATGAATGAATTTATACAGGAAATGAACATTTGCCAGGAAGCTGTTTATGCAAAGAAAGAGCTTTATTAAAACACACACAACTATATACAACGCGTATCCAAACACATGCGTATCTAAAAATTAAAACTCCGTGAACGGTCCGTTTGCTTCATCGGGGTTGGAGGTAACAGGCAGCATTCCCTCCGAGGCAGGTCCGATGTGCAGACGCATACTGTGCGTGGCCCTGTACTTCGGCATCGCTTCTAACCGGGACTGCAGCTTAACACAGAGTTCAGTGAGATCCGGCCTACGAAATGGCGGCGACCGTACAATCCATCCAGAGACACCGCCGACGACGGCGGACTTCCAGAGTTCCACTTCCTCATCTGCCAACACACTCTGCCTCGCCTTCAGCAGCTGAAAAAAAAAAACAATGAATCAGCGCACTGCATACGGACACAACACATCTATCAACGCACCTGAAAAATAGTCACCAAATAAAGTCTTACCATCTTTCTTCTGTCCCGACTCCGAGCAGATAGCCTGGCAGCCTCCGCACGCAGCGTGCTGGCTAGCAGCGTGTATCTGAAGCTCCTGCATACCGTCTCATAATACGTCTTACAGGCAGCTGGAAAACAAATGAGAGGTATGAATAAAAAAAAATAAAATCAAACGCAAGTCACAGTAACAAGGAAGGAGAAAACATTAAAACAAGTCACTTACACACAATGTCGTCTTTATCAACATCGTGCAAATCCGAGCAAATAGGAGGTCACCGCCTCATTGTGAGGCGACTGTAGTCTGTGAGAAAAAAAAAAGTACAGCTATGGTCGGTATCCATGTCCTTTTACCGCAGAATGAAAGCATATTCTTTAAACCTTACCCCTGCTCCGGTTCATAGCGCCTGCAATTAGTCTCCGAGTTGTTAAGACGGCATACTGATTCCTGTGAATCACAAAAAATACACTTTAATAAAGCTTTAGGCTAGGCTGCTTTTAGCTTACCTAGCTAGGCTAGGTTGCCTTTAGCTTGCCTAGCTAAGCTAGGCTGCTTTTAGCATAGCTACCAGTAATCGAACTTATATTTACCGCTAGCGTGGCGTTGTGCACCCGTCTTTCTCTTCCTCGAGTTCGTATATCCCGCAAAGTTGCTCGACTGCCGAGCCGCCATCTTGTCCTCTATGGACTACAACCTGGAATGCATCGAATTCTCCAGCGCTCATTCATGTCGGCAGTCGTTGGGCAAGCTGACGAGACAGTCCGCTGATAGCAATCAGCAGTTTCTTCTCGTCAGTCTGCGGGCTGGCCGAAAGTTGTGGACTAAGAGCAGTTGGAGGCGAGTTGAACGCGAGACGTCGTGCAGCCATTGTTCACGTAACAACAAAATACAAACACGGTAACTGGAGATTAAGTTCTTCTAATTGTAGTAACACAAACATGTCTGCTAATATGCTGGTCTCGCGAGAAGTCGTAGTGCACAAAAACTCACACGTGATTGGACGATGGGGCCGAAGGCTCATCAGGCTCCTCCAATCACATACGACGTCATTGTTATACGGAAGGACTCGCGAGAAGAGCTCGCTTCCCTCCATTCTGGAAGGTGGCGGTAATGCACCTATAAATTGTTTGCAATTGCAATTGTTTGTCTCCATAAGATTGAATTTGAGCAGGTGGACATTAGAGATAATAAATGCAACAACAAGTTTTTGAATCAATATTCTATAAATAATATGTACCCAGGAAGAACAAAAAGCACAGCTCTCTTACAAAATTTTAAGAAATCTATGATAGTCAAAATTAGGACAAATTATTTGAAATTCCCAATTCCTCCTAAATATAAAGAATTACAATTTAAAATAATAAATAACATATATCCTTCAAATGAGTTTTTAAGAGAGAGATTTAAGTTTAATGTTGAGAATTGTGGCTTTTGTACAACTCAATTGGAAACAACTAAACATCTTTTTTATGAATGTAAAGAAGTATTAAACTTATGGGATCAACTTCGAACCTTTCTGTCTTCTAAAACAATAAATTTAGATTTTATTTCCTGGCAAAACATTCAATTCGGTTTATCCATTAAAGAAAAAAAAATTTGGAATTTTTAATCAATATTCTAATAATTGTAACAAAGTATTATATCCATAAATGTCGCTATGCAAAATGCTCCCTCTCAATCTCTGCTCTCAAAAATGAACTTTCCCTTTTCAAAAGATGTCTGAGAAAGATGCAGAATTTAAATGCAATTAAATTGTTTGAGTTAATTGAAGAATTTCAGTTGGTAGTCCCCACTGAATAATTTACTTTAACTACTATTATTATTTTATTTATTTTTATTTATTTTATTTTATTTTATACTTTGTTCCAGCCTGTGCATTTAATTTTATTTTTCAAAAGCAGGAGTTGTGATATTTCTTCTTGTATTGAAATATTTGTTATTGACTTGTTATTTGAGATTGTTATTGTTTTCTTATATATTCAATAACAAAAAAAAAAAAAAAAGTGGAAATCTAAAAAAAAAAATTAACCATTACAGCCAACTGATTCTGATTAAAACTAATTTTTGAAGTAAATTATTTTGTGTATTTTTTTTACATAACATTTGCATACACAGTAATCTAGCGTACTTTAATTAAATAAATCAATTCAAGCTAAAATGTAAGAGTCTATAATTAGGCTATACTGAGCCTGATCTATTTCTACCATCTATTTGGGGGATATTTATTGCCACACTTTGGGCCACTTAAAACCAATTTAGCATGCTGACCTATGTCCTTATGACCACAGTGTACCAATCTTCTGATGGCTACTTCCAACAGGATAATGCGCCATGTTATAAAGTGAATCATCTCAGAATCATTTCTTGAAACTTTTCCACTTAAGTAATTGTGAATTGAGCATATTGACAGACAACATTTTATTTTTTATCTTAAATGCAAATTAAAAAAAAAAAATAATTACTGCTCTAAATGTATTGCTCTGTCAGCTAAAGATCTGTTTTGGTCTCTATACTTTAATTAAATAAATCAATTCAAGCTAAAATGTAAGAGGCTATACCTGATCTCTTTGTATCAGAGATTTTCTTACCCTGGTTTGCATTTGTATAGCTCACAGCATGTTCATTAACATGTTAAAGCCTCCCCTAGAATTCCATGGGGGGGAGGCATGGGGGGAACACTGCCTAAGAAATTCCACGTCAATTTCTGACAATTTACGGGAGTTTTCGGCGAAGGTTGCAAATTGCCGTAAACTGCCGCTAACCTGAAATTCCACGACAATCTACAGTGCCGTATATTGACGAAAATCCCACTTTTCATGCAGTGTAAGCCTTTGTTTTTTTTTTTTTGTTTTTTGTAATGTGAACAAAGATTTGCATTCGATTAACAGTGTGTAACCAAGTTGAAACTGCTCCTAAAAGGTCAAATGAAGCAGGAATTAAAAGAAAAAAAAACTCTGAGCCATATTTACTGTACGTCACACAAGAGTAACTAAACTGACAATCAAACGGTGAGTAAAAACTTGCTATTTACTACTGTATATCAGTAAGTTTTAGCTAAGAAAGGCCAAGCCTAAAAGGGAAGGAAAAGTTCCTGTGTAAACAAGCTCTGAACTTTGAGATTTTTAGTTTCGCCTTATGGGGTTAAAACGTGAACATTTTTATTAGATCTGTGCATTTTAATGACTATAGACCTGTACGAGTGTCTGTATGTTTATTCTTATCTAAAACTGGAATGTTTCACCTATTTGCATGGTTTCTTTATTAGGAGTTTCTATAAAATTTGTTTCCTACCTGTGCTTTCATCATACAAGGCCTTACTTACTTATTACTTAACCCAATAAGCCATCATTTGTACAGATTTGCACCACAAATATCTGATTTTTGTGTTGCATGTTATTGCTTTCCATTCATTGCATCTTAACGGTGAAATGGGGAACGTAGTGTTACTTGAAGTAATTCATTATCTAGAAAACAATTGTTTGTACTGTGATCAGGTGTTTAGTATTGAACTTGCAGTTAAACAAGTCTGTCTGTTTACGTTACAAATGCATGATTCCAATACCTGGACATTTGTTTACAGTGTGTGTCCACATGCACGGGGGTTCTTCAGATGTGTAGGGTACTTGATGGTGAACAGTTACCTCTTTTTTTAATGTTCGTTTTTAAACATTGACACCTTCCATTTACTTATCTTGGGAACTTAGGACCAACACTCCCTCATATCAGTTTAGCTTGTGTTAACTGAATTAGTCAGAAATGTATCTGATGTCAAAAAGTGGGATAGCAATCATTGACAACTTTGCAAAACATTTTACTCACTTATTTAGTCTTATAAAGCCTTCATGTACATGTTAGACCAAAAAAATAAATAATAAATGTTTTAGGAGTAATTGAAAAAAAATACATTTCAGAAAACTTGATGGCAAAAAACAGAAGGTGTAAAGTAATGGACCAAAAACAGTTTAAAAACAAAGCCGTGGAAGTGGTAGAAGCTAAAGAAAACAGCAGATTTGAGATCCACCTAAAAAAAGAAACATATTTCATGTTTCACTAGTAATTGTTCAACCAATGTTTCTTGCTCTTATGAAAATTTTTCTCTGACTGTGTCCAAATGTCATCCATAATCACTATATAGGGCCCTATAGTATAGGGCCCTATATAGTGATTATGTCATTTTAAACGAGTGTCAGAACATCTAGTGGATGAAAAAGTAGTGCACTCGAAAATTCCCACAATGCACCTTGAAAAGTCGTGATCATCGATGGCCACTAGATGAGTAGTGGAATGCTGTGCGAGGAAAGCTCCCCTCGCAAAGCATTATGGGATTTATTGTCACAACTGTCGCCCTAGGCTATAGCTACTCGTCAACAGTAACAATAACAAAGATGCCAAGTGTAGTGTACAGGGAGGTGGAGTATCCTGACCAACGAGAATGAAAAGTAGTGATCATCTGTCCAAATACTCACTTAACAGAGTCCCTATGAAGTCCACTTTATAGTCCCTGCTCTATATAGTGATTGGGGAATTTAGGGGTTAGGGAAGACATTCGGACAAAGCCTCTGTTTTTAGAAACAGATGTAGTGACACAGATGACGAGTGAGAACAGAGGATATTCATGTCACAAGATTTAAAATCTTTTGTGGAAGTGAGAATCCCCATTTCTTTGGTTCAAAATCAGTTTAAACATTTTTCCCAAATCTAGAATTTGTAACCTCTAATTTGGTCTTATTGCCAAATCTAATTATTCTTTTCACGAATGTCTTCAGATAAAATATTGCCAGTTCAGATTTGATCAATTTAAATTTTTTTGGTTTTGTAAATTAATTAAATTAATTGTAGTTCTGCCCCCCCAAAAAAACAGAAATAGCCCTCTGTGGTGCAAAGAGAAAGATCCGACCAAAGAAAGTTCTACCTTTCGCAACATTTCTGAAAATTAACACAGCATAGCGTCATCTCAAAAACTCCTTTCCTGCATCAATTTCCTGTTCTAAAATGTAAAGTTGTCGCCTGAAAGTAATTTGTAACAACGTGATTTTTTATCTTTCAGAATAACGCATTCTGCTCAAGCTTTCCATTGCAATCGGATTTGCTTAGTGCTGATATCTAGCCAGATTTAGTTATAAGTAGCCATACTCTCTATTTTAACACCAGTAAAAGGAAACTTTTTCACAGTTCCCTTTGCATCTGATCAAGAATTAGTTTTCATGCTTTTTTTCCCGTTACTTCTCTTTTCTATTCAGAGAGGTAGGTTTTAAAAGTAAAAAAAAAACATGACTTAGATCCCAGGATTTTACATGGTTTAGGATCCTGCATAGTCCAAAACACATTGCACTACAGAAAACAGCTGAAAACCTAAGAGTCTTACTGCCATTTTATACTACTAACATGTGAGGTCCGTTTTTAGTCACCCACGACATGTGTGAAACAGTTTATTTAAAATCCCAGATGTTTTAGGTTATATAAAATCAGAGATCCATTTGATACATGTAACATTTCTATCATTGAACATGTTACTCTGGTGAAACATGTTAGTTTCCAACAAATAAAATTCCCAAATCCTAGTTTCAACTATTGAGACAAATAAAACTCAATCCTCTGTCATCTTAGTCTGTTTAATACCCTAAGAAGTTTAGTTTTTCACGTTCATATTATGTCCGACTTTAATTTTCTGTTCTTTAGATCAGATTCAGTTTTTATCCAATCCAATTTTATTTCTTAAGCACTTAAAAACAACCACAGCTGACCAAAGTGCTTTACAAAAAAAAAAAAAAAATACATAAAACAGTACAGACAAAAAACAACCAGGGAACACATGTTTCTCTTATGCATTGTCACAACATAGCGCTCTTGTTTTATTGTTTTATGGTCTTACAAAGATAATTAACTCTGGTCTGTACGGTCAGTTAAATATTTTCCTTTTATAATTTACAACACAAGCATTTAAAAGCCCCAAATATTAAGAACAGTGGGAAAAAAATAAGTTTTTAACTCTTTTCAAAGGTTTCAAAAGTCATAATTTATTGTATTTTTAATGTTAGTCTTATTCTGTGTTCATTACATTCGCTTTGGCTACAGGGTCACATCTTTTTATTATTATTATTATTATTATTATTATTATTTACTGCTTGATTTTTCAACATTAAACAACATTAGGATACGTTATGCACCAATATATTTCTGTGTCAGTATCTTTATATACATATAACGATACATGTGGTCACGTATTGTAAATGAGGAGTTCTTATTCAAAGATTAGTGTTATTTTCTACTCTCCCATTCTGTTGATAAAAAGAGGAGATGATCATTGCATGAAAAATAAAACTTTTAGCATTTAGGACCTACTCACTTTTCAAATATTATTACGATATGTTTTCTGTAACAACAGTACTCCAATCTAAACAATTTTGTGTTTTGTGTGTGAACATTCATGTTATGAAAAGAAAAAGCTTTTTACAGTGCTTTCCATGTGCCAAATCCCTTTTTTCTCTTTTTTTTTTATTATTCTTGGGGTATTCCTGGAATAGCAGACATTCCTTAAATAAACAATTCAAAAGTTTTCCTTTTCATGGTTATTTTGTGCCTTTTATTGTCCACCGTCTGTTGGGTGAGCTTTGGCTTCTCTATTCTGCTGCATCCTTCTCTGATTTAGCTTTAATTCATTACACAGTCAAACTCCCAAATGCTGTTGTTGCCCCTGGGATACAAGCTGATGTGATTGTAAAGGGGAATGAAGAAGGAATAGACTTGAAGAAAAAGAGCCCAGAAGGTAGAGATTGGGGTTATAGAAGGTGAATGAAAGGGTGGCTATTGACCAGCCAGAGAAGTCACTAAATAATGATTAGAAATGAGGGAAAAAGGTGTCAGAAAGGGAGAGTTTAAGAGGAAAAGATGGAGGAAAGAGATGGGAAGGTAAAGCAAAGCTCTGAAACGAGTCAGGCAGCTAGGGCAGGCTGTGCATATTTCATGGCTGCCACTTATCATAAGAGCCTTTCCATGATGGGGGGGGCGTAGGTCTGATGACTTCAAGGAAATAACATGCAGAACACGGCCTACATACACACAACCCCGCTAAGCCACTCAGGCGCTCCTCCGCTGCCTCTAAAGCTGCTCTCAATCCACCGTACAAGCTGTAGTGCTGCTGCTCTGCCTGGCTGCACGGCATCTTTTTAATAATTGTACCCTGCGCCATTTACTACCCGCAGCACATTATAGTGTTAACAAGCATGGACACAAATTACATGCAGTGATTTTTGACTGAGCTGTTGTAAAGTGTAATGGGGGAGGCTAAATCTGTAATGCTGCCACTGCAATGTTTATAAGGCCAGTAAATGCAGGCGGGGACCAAAACTGTTTCATTTAAAGATAAAGACAGTGCTAATTAGGTTGACTGGTACATTAAGCTAGAAGTAAAATTTATGGCGAGCAAGGTTTGAATGCCATTACCTTTAAGTAATCTTCTTTGTCTGAATCATGTAAGATTAAGTTGCTTTTGCCAAGAAACACTACTTCTTTATTGGAAGGAATGCTTATCTAGAAAGCCACACAAGTCAAGAGGTAATTTTGTCAGCAGCTACTGTAAGATGTCAAGATGACCTACCTGGTCTTCCTTTTACCTAGTTGCACAGTGGCTCTGTGTGGCTCCTTGTTCAAATAGGACTTCATCCTCTTAACATCCATCTTTGAGTTGGCCAGTCGGGTAGTAATGCTCCAGCTGTGAAGGGAACGGAGCAGAGCTGAGTTTTAATCAACCCACATTAAAATTAGGGGAAAACATGGTAAGAGAATTTGCAACCTGTGGAAATCTCATTGTTTGTCTCTTTTTTTCTCCATTTTGTTTAAAAACATGGCCAACCCCCCGCCTCCATGGTGGATAGTTATATAGACTTTAATAGAAAAGGCATTCACTCACCTTTTACACACATCTTTGACTTCACTGCCTGGTCAGCAGGGTTTAATATGTCCATTCTGATCTGTTACTGGAGGTCAGACACTGATGTTTGCCAATCTTTCGTTCATCCTGAATGTTTTTTTTTTTTTTTCTCAAAATAAGGTTTCTTTCCTATGTAGTAAAGTCCATTTCTTCAACACTGAATCTGCTCATTCATGTCTTTATGGAGCATACTTTGTGCACTGGGTGCACAGTCAATTTGGAACAGAAAAAGGTTGTTACAGAGGCTATTCCTATTAAGTCTTAGTAAAGTACATAAAATAACCAAAATGTCTTCTCCTAAAATTCCTGAAAACAAAACCAGAGCACAGTCTGCACTGGACTTTATCCTCATCATAGGGAAGTCGGACAAATATTCCTGGCAATCCAATAAGTTGCAAAACAGACAGACCTTTGTCATCACACCAATGGACTCCAAGGGCAGGTATTTCTTTAAGATGCTACTAACAGTTGATCATTGAATGATATTGAATATTGAATATTTTTCCTAGTCTGGACAGGTTAGTTTCTTTTAAAATAAGTCCAAAAAAAAAAAGCTGTTAGCCTGGTAATGGTGAGGATAAAGACTGATGCATTGAAAAAGCTACCATATCTGAAAAGACATAAATAATGGTTCTAATAGAAGTGTGTTGAAGTCACATTTCTGTTAGTTGTGTATTAGGCTGCATAGGTCTAAACCAGTTAGGGTTCCCCACAGGTGTTCCTACAAACCAGCTGAAAACAGCAACAACGCCCATTTCAGTTTGAACCCCTATGGTTGCGGGGCTGGTATGATTAAGCATGTAAACTTTTTTTTTACATCACAGAGGGGTAATAGTTGAATGTGAATACCTAGAAAAACAATGGCTTTAGGACACATGATGTGAAGAAGGAAAGCCGGCAGAGGCAGCGTGATGGAGTTAACCAGGTTCTACTCAGAAAGTGTGTGTCCCGTAGACCACAGTAATGTAACATTGATGGGAAACACCTACTGAAACACTGTTAATGGACATTAAATCCTTATGATAGACACAGTTACCTGATAGATATGGCCTCTTTTTGTAGTTTAATTAGTCTAGTCAAAAAAGAAAACTGCTTCAAAGGGTTTAAGATATCCTGGTAATTCAAGGTGCTGACTTCGTCTTCGGATTTCACAATTTTGTTGATCTTGCTGGATCCAGTCCTTGATAGGTCACAGATATTTGCAACAAAAGGGAAACTGAGAGACTATTACAGTATGCTGGTCTCTGCCAGCATATATATATATATATATATATATATATATATATATATATATATATATATATATATATATATATATATATATATATATATATATGAAAAAGTGAAAGTGAAAAGGCCTTTGGGAAACTCCTCCAACTCCCATTGTCATTGTGACACAGCACACACAAGTGAACACTGCACACCATGAAATTGCATTTATGCCTCACCCGTGCAAGGGGGCAGCCCTCAATGGCGCTCCGGGTACCTCAGTCATGGAGGAGGATGGGGGAGAGCACTGGTTAATTACTCCCCCCACCAACCTGGCGGGTCGGGAGTCGAACCGGTAACCTTTGGGATCCAAGTCTGACACCCTAACCGCTCACCGCTCACCCACGACTGCCCATATATATATATATATATATATATACATATACATATATATATACATGTATGTATATAACTATTATGTAGCTTTATACCAGTACCAGTAGTATTGATACACTGCAAAAAAAGTTTTAAAAATTCCTACATTTAGTGTATTTATCCTTAATTCAAGTAAGCAAATAGGGTGATTTTTCAATAGAATTCTTTTTTTACTCTCAAAATAAGATAGTTAGATAATATGGACTTGAAATAAGACAGTGCAATTGTTTTTTCTCATCTTAAATGTAAATTGTCTTGTTCCATTGGCAAAGTCTGAATAATGTCCTCCATTAAAACAATCACTTATTTTGAGAAAAATTACATTTTGATTTCATTTTTTTTGCAGTGTGCCTAAATGCTCAGTACATTTCTTTGTTTTCTAATCAGGAAGTTCATGTATACAGGATCTATTTCACCTCATTTAAACAATAACAAGGTCAAAATTCTCTTTTATGTATGCACATTTAATCATTTTGTACTTGTTTGGCCTTAATTATAAGCAAGGTTTGTAAATACTTATTTGTCTTCATTTTTCTGCCCCTGGGCATCCCCTTGCTACATCTAAAAACCCTGAACACCTTTTCCATCATTTAGATTAAGCAGTTTACCTGATATTTACATGCACATTAATGAAATCTGTGCTGTGACATTAAGATTATCTGAATCAACCATCTTTCTATAGGCATTATGAGTATTAATGGAGACAAAAAAAAATAAAAGTTTTCATAAATAGCCATGGTGTTGTGTTAGATTTTTTATCTTAAATGTTCATTTAACGTAGGCTAAAGATGCGGCCTTTAGAGAAATACCAAGAGTGTTGTTGCTCAATGTCAAAGAAGATCAACTCTTGTATACGAGTTAGAGCAGGACGCAGCAAAGGGCAAATTGTGAGTAAATACTAAACTAAACAAAACACTTGGGAACAGCCAATCCTGTTATTTGTTAATGGCATTTTTTTTTAACTGCACTGTTTAAGACTGTATATGAACAACAATGTCAGGATTAGTGAAGACTTCTTGAGGAGCCAAATGCAGAGATGATTTCCTGCAAAATTAAATGAAGTAACAATACAGAGGCCATAATCCAGAACTGATTGACAAGAAACTCAGGGACCAAAAACTAGGAGACATTATGGAGGAATAAACCTATGGAATGAAGGGGTGAGGGGATGAGGATAATCCAGCAAACATTAACTACAGAGGAGGAGGACATATGCCAAACACAACAATTAATAGTGTAATCCCGGCATCCCTAACCTTGGTGCTCGAGGCCCGCTGTCCTGCAGGTTTTAGAGGTTTCCTTGCTCCAGCACAGCTGATTTTAATTGAAAGCTGATTAACAGGTTTTTGGTCTACTGCCATTATTATAATCAGCTGTGCTAAAGCAGGAAAACCTCTAAAACCTGCGGGACAGCGGGCCTCGAGGACCGAGGTTGGGGATGCCTGGTGTAATCAACTGATTGGGAGCAGGTGCGGACAGAAGGATCTAGAAGGGAGCTAGAGGAAAGGAGACTGGCCCAAAGGTGGCAACAGAAAGTAAATAAGAAATACATAAGTGCTCAAATACAACCAGAAATTAGAATCACACAAAATGGAAATGAAACCAATTACCTAGAAAACACAGAATGAATGTAACTGAACACCCAAAAAGAAAACTTAAACAGAACCAAAAAAATCCAGAAAAGAAGAATCCAGAAATCTTCAATCTGTGTGTGACATTTGCAATACATTTGGTTAATAAAAGATTTATTCTGTCGCAAAGGTGCACATATAAGGTATACTTTGTCAAACAACTTTACAAGAGTCTTGATGTATTTTTCCCTCAATATGATGTTTGCTCATCGCTTTAACATTTGTTATGCTCAGGGTTTTATGGTTTTGTAGGCAAGGGCCAAAAGTACAATGATTGTGCAACAATAGTATCATTTTTGGGCTTTATTTTGTTTTCTTCTTGCAGACATATACATAGATCAAATTAAAATAATATATTCAAAGGTAAATTATAATTAATTATGTTGTGTTAGATTTAAGTACAAAAACGTAACTTTTAAAGACAGGTTTTCTGCATGGCTGCAGCAGGCTGTTTATTTCGCTGATAGATCACTGCTGGTCTGCTGCAAAGGACTGACATTAAAAACAGTGTAACACGTCCTGCTGAATATTTTCAAAGGTTTCTCTGCTGCTTGAGTGGAGTAATCTCAGGTCAGTGGGTTGTCCCTCAGTGTAACCCAGGACAGACTGCATTTATTACATTACTTCCAGGCAAACTATGAAGTTTAACTGAATAAAACGATCCACATCCATCTTGTACACATCCCAATTCACTGCATCATTCAGGATATACAAGGTCCTTGTCTCCTATATTAAAAATACCACACATTTATGCCAACAGAGAGACATTCTTCTAAATATAAATAGTGGTTGCATTTAAATGATGACTCTTTTAACCTATTGTGTACTTTCAAGCTGCAACCAAGCTATGCTATATTTATATAATAGAAACTATTATACTGTAGATAGTTAGTTTTGTTCCCACACATCTGATCAATCAATGAGTTTGCTTTTTCCTTAGTCAACATTTTGCATGCACATAGTATATACAAAACAACATTTCGTTTTGTACAGCTTTCAGACGGTAAATGAGCAGCAGCTTAGCAGTGAAATGAACATTTCCATTCCATAAAGTGCAGCAGCAATCACATGTAAACAGCGTGGGAGAAAAACATGGTGCAAAACGCATTTATGTTGAACTTTAGAGCATTGCAAAAACAAATATATATGGTGCAAAAAGCAGTAGAAAAATATTTTTGAGTTTAGTTCTATTTGGTTTGATGAGTGTGATGCAGACTCTCATTTTGTGACTTGATTTAGAATTTTTTTCAACAGTTCAGCAGTCTCTGGTAGTGGGAAAAACGCTGTTGGAGAACCTGCTGGTCCTGCATTGAATGCAGGACCAGCAGGTTCCCAGGGGGCAGCAGGGAGAACAGTCCATGGTGGGGATGTGAGGGCTCATTGATGATGTCACCGGCTCCAGACATGCAGTTCTGGGATGAAATGAAGAGGAGACCCTATGATCCTTTCTGCTTTTCTCACCACTTCTCCCATTCTTCTAGTCTGAGGCACTGCAGCCTCCACACCACACAGTAAGACAGCTGGTCAGAAAGCTCTCTATGGTGCTTCTGTAGAAGGTGGTGTGGATGGCTTGAGCAGGTGGGCTCTCCTCATCCTCCTCAGGAAGTACATGCACCTCTTTGCCCTTAGTCCAGGGGAGGT
This sequence comes from Cyprinodon tularosa, assembly GCF_016077235.1. Lineage (NCBI taxonomy): Eukaryota > Metazoa > Chordata > Actinopteri > Cyprinodontiformes > Cyprinodontidae > Cyprinodon > Cyprinodon tularosa. The sequence continues at coordinate 1,101,687 of NW_024038427.1, read as the reverse complement.
TGTGATGTGCAACCCCAGGAATATGGTGCTGCTGACCACCGCTACAGCTGTGCTGTTGATGAGCAGTGTAGTGTAGTTAGGGCGTTTTTTTCCTTAAGTTGATAATGATCTCCGTTGTCTTCTCCACATTCTCAGTCAGGCTCTTATCTCTGCATAAGCCTACCAGCACAGATGCTGTGGGATGATGGTGTTGAGAACTGAAATGAAGTCCAGGAAGAGCATCCGGTGTTCTTCTCCTCCAGGTGTGCCAGGTTCAGGTGAAGAGCAGAGGAGATGGCGCCCTCAGTGGAGGGGTTCTGTCAGTAGGCAAACTGGAACGGGTCAAATGCTGTGGGAAGACTGAAGATGATGTGTTCTTTAACCAACCTTTCAAAGCACTTCATCATGACTCCCTGGTCAAGGCTGGTTATAATGTCTAAGCATCTCCTGAACAGTTGTATATAGATTTTTAAAAATGCTGCTAACATTGATCAACATTTGACTCAATGCAAAGTCACTTCTAGGAAAATAAAGGTGTTGAAACGGGAACATAAGGGAACATAACCAGTTTTTAACTGCATATTTGCAGCTGCAGATGTATTATAAAGCAAGCGGGAGACCTCTGTAGCAATAAATTCCAGCACATAAGCTGTATAAAGTTTGTATTGTTGTGGATGTACTATTCAGCATGCACTGTAAGGCGCAGGGCTGCTGTGTGATAATTAATTCCAAATGTTGCAGCCCTCAAATTAAAGCCAGTGGCTTCAGCACAAAGAAGCTTCAGCTTATCAGCCCAAAACAGGTCAGCGTTCGATAGCGGCTGTTTTTATTTGCCCTCTTCTCGTCTCCGCTACAACTCCCTCCCACTCTCCCTGCATCTTCGGCGGACTTCGTCTCCCAGTAATCGTCTCGTCACGTAAAAGACGTAAACTGTAAGAGAGAAACAGAGGTGAAGGGGAGTCGGGAAGGGAGGGAAACAGGAGAAGGAAGGAAGCAGTCATGCTCTTCCATTAAAACCACTGAATCTAAAAATGCAGGCATGTGAAAACTGCTTGAGTTTACTCACCCCGATGCTGCTGTTTAATCTGAGTTCTCTATCTTTGCATCAGTACCAAAGGCCACTGATGTTTATCTCACCATCTGCTTGATGCCGATTTAGTTTTTTTTCTCTGTGTGCTTCACAGCATTTACTGCTACTGAAGTGAGCTGAGATGGAGCAAATTATGATCCGCTCTACATTGCTGGCAGCTGCATGTGTTGATATGTACCTGCAGGGTTGATTAAAAAAATAACAACATGCAAATAGTCTTCTTGGGAAATTTATTGGAGGCATGCTTATCACCATGTGGATATAGGTTTACCCATCAGATAAATAACGCTCTGACTGCTTTCCTGAGAAATAATCCCAATTGACTAGTCCATGCAGCACTAGCATTTTCATCTTACTCTATCTGTATGAATGGACACTTGTACTGAGATTTCAATGCATCTGTTTTTGCAAATATGCATGTAAAATTTCGAATTGATAAAAAACTAGAATGAGTTAGTAGAAGTGCTCCAGGAAATTAGAAAAACTCAAAGAAGCCAAAAATTTGTCATCTTTCTAAGGATCAGCACTCTGTGCATTTTGTGATTTTGGTGTTGAAATTATGTGTCTTGAAGAGAGACACCCACAAAACATTGTTATTTTAATCAAAATCACTGTTAAATCCTTAAGTTCTGTACAGGAATAATACCACAATAGGGAAGTGTTGATATGGTGCTATATTTAGAGTAAAGAAAAAGTCATACATTCAAAAGTTAAATCACTAGAAATGTTTGCCAATGGCTTTATCATGCTTAAACGATTAGATTTTGGTTTTCTGTTCCTTTCTGCTAGGTTATTTCTATGGATCGATATTAGTCTTTTCACTTGGTTAGTAGTGTCTTTCAATCTGTGTGTATTAGTCTTCGTCTCTTAGCTTTCTTGCTTTCACTCTTCCGCAGATGCTTCAAATCATCCTGATGAGCTGACCCGCATTTCAAATCATTCTCCACTCTTTCCTCAGTTTACAAGCTCACATGTTCTCTTTGTTCACTGCTGGATTCTTCCGTTTCTCTTATTCTGCCCATTTCTCTTTCTGGATGCCTTACTGTAAGTTTGCATTGTAAGTTGATCATCTTGCTCCCAAGTTCCTCTCTGAACCTTGGTCCTGTTGTAAACCTCACAACTCATGACTGGAGGCCCAATTCAAGGGTACCTTAATTCCAACAAACCCTTGAAAAGGCTTTTTAAAATCTCAGCCATTCTTGTTTTCTGTGTAAATAAACGTTTAATAAAAAATAAAGGTTTCCCACTGTAGGACTTGTTATAAAATAAACTCAAACTGCTTCCTGTCTTAATGCATACACCTTTCCTGTTGATTTCCTGTAATTCTACACTTAATAAATGGAGATGTTAGAATTAGCTAGCTGATATCCTGTATTCCTATAGCATTAACCTCCGTTAGAATGACAGTGATGATGGAGTGTACAGAAATCTATTGTTTAATTCAGTTTAAATCCCTTTTTAACTGTAACAGTTTGAAAAAAGGTTGTTTCTACAGTGTTAAAATTAACAAACTTTGCTTTTTAATAATTGATAACAAATACACACATTTTCAATATAATTGTAACCCAATTTTAGGCAGTATGGAACAGTGGAAGCACCATTGGCCACCCTGCCCGCCAGTGTCTTTCTGATTGTGCAATTTGTGGTTAAGAAGTGTGAATTTACAATTTACGAGGTGATCTTGAACTGGACACCATCTTTCTTTGCCAACATTCCTGGAGATTCTGAGGTCTTTTCCTCATTAGAGTAAAGGTTCATCCTCACTCAGTATTCCTACCCATTTTCAGGTATGTTGTTGCTGTTAAACATAGCATGATTGTGGTAATCCACTAACATGTTGAAGCAATATTAAATGTGTTTGTGGGATATTCTAAGTAGTGTGTTGGGGCGTGTTTACTAGCTTCCCGCTAAATTGCACTGACCAACAATGATTTTGTAAGTTTCATTACATTACATGACTATTTTTTGTTGTCTGGGGTATAAGGTTGTTTTTCCAATGTGTAAGGAAAAAGTTACCTGTTTATGCACAAAAGCTATTTACTTGCTGTTTAATGTTTCAATGTTAATCTCAGAGGATTTGTTGCTTGTTGTAGGGATTATGCCTCAGGTAACTATATTAGCTATATTATTGAAATATATTATTTATTATTAATATGTGCGCTCTCTATACCCAGGCATTTGTGTCCTGTAAAATTGTATAAACAGTTTATTGTTGTAAACAAGATATTGATTAGAGTAAAAGTTCTTGCTGACAAAAAAACAACTCTTTTCACTGTTATTATATCTCCCCATTTTCAGGGGCGTAACACTTGCACACTGTAACCCACCTGCCCCTCTCCCCATCCCACTTCTTGTGGCTCTTGTGTGCTCAGACTAAGGCTCAGCTCTTCAACTATAAAAAATGAATAAGAAAAAAACAATTACTGTTTAACTCAAAATGTTAACTGATCTGTATCTATACATATTAGATCATTAGTAACATTAAAAATCTCACACACGATAAACCAAAATATGAGTAGGTGTTTACTTAAGTCTTTTTCATAGTTTTCTACAGGCAGGTTTATTACAATAGTAGACTTAAACCCTAAATTTAGGGCTTTTAGTTTCACCCCTATGAAATATTTCTGGAGGTGCCACTGGACTAAGACCCTCCAATAGAAAATAAGCACCTTTCAATAATAGTGTGAGCTCAAAATTTGACAATTCAAGAAAGCCCGAATTTTTGTATTTTTCGATCTTCCCTCATTACAATAGTTGGCTAATTAAAATGAAAATCTGTTTGTTTGTTTTTTTTGTTTTTTTGTTTTTTTTGGACATATTAATAATAGACTGAACATTTCCACATTTGCTCAAAGTAGTTTTAATGAACTACAGACATAAACTTCCTATTGTTTGTAAATTTAAAACAGTTGTCCCTAACTCTTGTCCTCCTAACTGACTGCCATGCATGTTTGAGATGTTTCTCTGATGCTGCATTGCTTATTGAAAACAACAGGACATGATCAGGATAGTGAGGCAATAATCTACTATAAAGGGCCGATCCTTTTTCATACCTCGATGCAGCATGGAGATCATCAGTGTTCTACCATTTAGGTATGAATGTAGCCTCTGAGATTAGATCTGTTGCAGATATAATGCCCAGGTATACATGTGATGTGAACTTGTACAAGCAGGGCATGCTGGCTCCCATCAATAACAAAAGCTCCTCTTAGGCCTTGGGAGTTTGAGTTTGGAAACATTACCTTGTGTTCAAGCGCTTCTGTCCTTTACTGTCCTCCTCAATAATGTGCAGACTCTTTACTTTTTGGATGCACCTGCCCTTGCTGTATTCTTTATCATTGTGATCTATGAGATTTCTGTTTCCTCGTGTTTTTTTTCCCCCCACTGCTTTCTTTTCTTCCCTTCTGTGAAGCTTCTGACCTCTTCATATTCATTTGAGATGCAGTGCTTTTACAAATTAAAGAGCTTAATTTTCTAAATTTTCTTGTGTTTTCTAGGTTGGTAAAATAAAAATGTATCTTTAAATACAGTTTCTGAGAGTTACATTTATGAGTGAATATTCACAATTATTAGGATATATAGATAGAACTAGTGTTAATTGTAGTCCTGGGAAAAAAAAAAAAATTGAAAGCTCATTTCATATAGTAAACCTTGTGCACAAACTCATTTTTGCAACCAGCGCTGAGCAGCATAAGATTCTGATAATGTGATGACCTTGAGTAAAAATGCTGTGGTTGGATGGCACTAAAAAATGCCTAAAAAATACCATCTTATGATTGCTTTTACGTTTTATGTCCATTGTGCTGTTGAAAATGACAGAATACTTGTCATTAAAGTTATTAAAAATCTGACTTTTCACTCTTCTAAGCGAATACAAGAGGTGCAGTTTGTTTGGGGAGAGCTTGTGGTGTTAAGCGTTGTTACCAGCTCCTCTGAAAGGAAAGTAGCTGTTGGATTTTCTAAAAATCACTAGAACTAATTAATGATGTGCTCACCTAATCTGCATGCATGGCCTCATGCACATAATTCTAATCAATGCTGGAGGAACAAGCCATAATGTTTGGGAATTTAAAATAAAATGGATTAAAGAAAGACCTTCAGCTAATAGATATTTGGTGTTTTTAGAAAACTATGGTAATATTCTGCAAGATGAAAAGTCACATGATGTGACTGAATTTTCACAATGCTCAACAATCTGCTTGGTAAGCTGGCATGGAGCGATCAGTGTCTGTCCACCAAAAAACTGTTATTTTAATGCTTAAAAATAAAACGTTTTAAAAAAAGCATAATCTTTCCAAAAAAATCTATTAGCTCATAATTGAGAAGGTACTTAAATAGTTACTAATTAAAATATCTAATTGTGAAAAGGTGAGGGAATAATTGTTTATACCACAGCTACATACCTGAGCTGTGTGTTCAGTCATTATGTTGTTCAGGTTTTGTAAGAAAATACAAGCAAAGCTGTGAAAGTGGCCCGACGGGATTTGTTGCTGTCATGCTTTGACCAGGTCCCAGCTCGATGCTGGATGAAAGAGGCAGAAACTAATAAGAAATTAACCACAGCTCTGTTAATTAGCTGCTGCTGCTCCCATTGGTGTTGCCCTCCACCTTCCCCTGCAGCAAAACACCCACTCAGGAGTAAGAAAACCCTTTAAATGTTCTGATTGGATTTATCAAGTGCAACTAATATTCATATTATCTTTATGTGCTTATAGCCAGCTGACTAGACCTCAGAAGGTCATTGCAAGTCCTTCAATAGGCCCTCTGGTTTACAATGCTGTGTCTATTCCCAATGGTCTACAGATGCCCTTCTATCTAGAAACATTTATGGGGGGGCTAACATTATTTTTAGTGGAGCTTTTTAAAGGGTGTGTTTAGGCTAATGTGTAGTGCATGCTTGACATGTCTAAACTAAACTGAAAAGAAACAAATATTAATCACAGATTAAAAGGGAAGACAAGAGTATACACAGTGTTGGGAAAGTTCTCTTTCTACGTGAACTAGTTCAAAGTTCAGTTCACACATTTTAAAATGAACTAGTTCAGTTCATAGTTCACAATTCCAAAAAACGAACTAGTTCATAGTTCTTTTTTTTTCATATATTGCTCAATTACACCATAGCCTACTGTAGAACCACAGACAGCAATTATTTTATCAGTTGTAACACTGAAACTGTGCGTCAGATTTCATCTTCATATCCAGTTTTGAATCCTTATCCAACCAGGGTTTACATTAGCATTGAGGGGACAGCATTTCCCCATTGTTGCTTTAATGCTTTGTTGCTGTCCATTCACTTCACACTAGTAGCAGCTGCAGCTTTCACCCCTACGGTATATTCTCAAAAACATCAGGAAAAATGTGCTGCTTGAATGGTCTTTTTTATGAGTAATTATTAAAAGAAAAATAGGAAAGTAGTCTTTAAGGTGCAAATGTTTTTTTTTTAATTTTAATAATTTTTTCCATTTGAAATTCCATTTCAATACATACTAAAAAGGAATACTGGAATCCTGGAAAATTATACCAGGCAGGTTTAACAAACAAGTTACATGGATAGTAAAACCCTCAAGAACAGGGGTCTTCTTTTCCAGACCAAGGACCCCCAAACTGATGGCGAGATGGAGCGGGGACCCCCTAACTATATATATTGTATGAAATTGTGTCCTATAGTCACTCTATTACAGATGGAGTAATGTAAAGAAATTAATTTCTCCCTGGGATTATTAAAGTTTTTCTGATTCTGATTCCTGGTTGATGGGACAGGTGTTGTGAAGGAAACGGTGCCCAGCTTGAAAGAGCTCCTGTGTGTCGCTGAATGTGAGCATTGATGACTGAAAGACATCTTCTGCCTCCATTTATCTGTTTACTACAGTGTGTTGATTTCATGTTAATGAGTATTTAAAGACATTTCAATTAGTGGGGAAAAAAATGCAGGGGGGGAATATAAAAATATCAACTAACCATGCAGACCCTCATGCAGTACCTCCGTAGACCCCCTAGGGGTCGCGGATCCCCCGTTGAAGACCGCTCAAGAAGATTTTACTAACACAAACTGAGGGACCAGGCTGAGGTAGGAATTTAAGGTTACTGAAGTGCGGATTTTTTTACTGAAAGCCGGCGGGCAAACTTGTTGCCATCATCCTCACCGACCACCTGGTCATAAACCTGTTTTAAGTCGTCTCCTTGCTGCTGTGGCTTCCACGCTGCATTTTGTTTTGATGACGCACGCGGCTGTAGGCTACGACGCTGGTAGCTGCTGTTGCCAGATTGGGTGTTTTTCCCGCTACATATTAAGGCCTGTTTACGGTGTGATTTAGCCGGGGTTTCGCCTGGAGGACTCTATAGAAATCTGGCAACCTATTGAACGAAGTTGAACTGAGAGAGTATGCCGTTCACAGACGCCAGAATGAACGAGTTCACAATAACGTTCACCAGGCAATAATGCAGTACGTTCAGTTCACGTTCGCCCAAAATATGAACGAGTTCATGAACTTTCGTTCAATGAACGCGTTCAGGCACAACACTGAGTATACATGTTGTAATAGTTTACAAGACACATTTCCGAACTATGCCTTTCCCGGTGCTAACCCCCCCTCCCCTCCCCTGCTCTTCAAAGAACAGAGTTCCAGGTTAAGATGTTAACGTCTCTTTGGTAGTTTTAGCACCTCCAACATTTTTTTCCCTAGCAAGTTGTAGCCATGATAAGCTGATTTTCTTGGTGTACTGAATGTGAACTGGAAGGCAGCCATTTTTACTCACTACAAAAAAAAAAATGTCCTCCTCCTCCCTTCATTTCTAAAACGCTGTGCTCTCTTTTTTCCTCCACTACACGCCAGTTACTGGAGTCTTTTGCCAGGCGAAATCTGCGATGACACTTTCCTGTCCAGGAGAACCCTTCTGCTGCTACTGCTACACAAACACACATTTCGCTCCCCTTCAGCGCTGAGTCACAGTTATGTTTACTACAGCCTCTAACAATATGTTGCATTGGATACTTTCTCATTTGCTTTTTCAATCTCCACTTTCTCTGATCTCCTTTATGTGGAATCTCCCTTATGTGCCACATACTCTCCTATCAAATTTTTAAATGCTTTACAGCTTTTTAGTTTTACATTTTTCTTTTGCAACCGCAAACTAAAAGGCATGATAGAAGATTTTACTCAGAAATTAAAGGTGTGGAGAATTTTTGCATTTTTTTTTTAAAGGCCTTCTCTCTCCACTTAAAAAAAATAGCTCTCTGCGCAAATCAATCCCAGATATATCTGTCTCTTCTGAGGCCTTTATTTTCTTCTCATACAATTCATAGACATTTTTTCTTTTACGACCCTCGGGCCATTTTCAAAGAACCGCGGGAAGAAAGGTGAGCTTCAATGACTGTCTGAAACCGTAGCTCACCACACATATGCAGCTGAAAATGCAAATGCCCAGAAAAAGATAAAAGATAGCTAACTGTCGAAGCATATCGGACAGCCTTATGTAAACACATCACCAGAATGATTGACAATTATATTAAGCGTCGAAATTCATCTAAAATAACTTAATTGATGGATGGTATTATTGCACTTGTGGTCCTACTAATTGTTTTTCAATCAAACATTTTGTGTTTTGCCTACGCTGTTAGGCTAGTGTTCAGACATTATGTTGCAGCACGAAGCAGTGCTCATACACTGGTTTGCTGCTGGAGCTTTTTTTTTAGCTACGGTATTTGTTCAGTCTTTAGTGTAAACTCAAGCATCAATAGCTGAAAAGAATCCTGACCAACCTAACCAGAATAGAAAGCTTTTTACAATGTAGTTGAAAAGAGGAGAGCAAGTGGGAGAGAAAGGACCCAGCTAAGTAAGTCCCAAATTTGGATTTGCAGTAAATATAACGCCGGTGGAGACCTCTTCTTCTTATGGAGATGTCCTGCTGACTTATTGAATTTTGGCACTTTGCTGCCTCTCATGGTGAAATTTCCGGCGGGGGGGTTTCCAGCATAGAGAGCTTTTGCAAAGTAAATGGTAAATGGCCTTTTTCAAGTCAGGAGACTTGATCAAAGCACTTTACACTACATTCAATCATTAACCCATTCACACACACACACTCACTGACAGAAGCGGGGCTGCCGTACACTGGCACCCCCGGGCCCTCTGACCACCATCAGTAGACAATGCGGGTGAAGTGTCTTGCCCAAGGACACAATGACAATGAAAGTCAGAGCCGGCTTGAACCATCAATCCTTCGATTGACGGTTCCTACATCCAACATCCATGTTTTACAGTTGTGTAACAAAATTACAAATAAATCTAAGTCTAAGTCTAGTCTAATTTTCATTTGCACAAAAAAAAAAGAAAAAAGCAAATAGATATTTTACTTCAGGGTTGTTTTCATGACCTTGAAAGCTTGCTTGTCCAGAAACCATTGTCGCAGTACCTTACTGTTACTGCTGTGAGGAAAGTGCTCACTTTTACTCATATACATGGATCTCCGAGCTACCGGCAACTGTATTGTATATTAATGGCACCTAAAGGGCTGGTGTGACAAACTCAGTGTTTTACTTTGGCGACCGAAATTGAGTTCCACTAAAATTGGAAATTAGTGTTTCGTTAGATTGTGATAATATTGAAAATGCAATTACATGCCCAGCCCTACCCTAGAGGGAAACATGGTGGTGATAACATTCCCTGGATTTTGATGATGAACAGGGAAGTTGGGAAGATAAAAAGGAGCCAGAATCATGGCAATACTTGAAGAAAACATGTTGAAGGGCACAACAGACTTGAGACTGGAATGGAATCTGACCTTCCAGCAGGAAAATTACAGTAAACACACACTGTTAAAACACAGACGACCTAGTCAAAGTCTAGACCTGAATCTACAAGAGAATATGTGGCCAATTAAAAAAAACTTATGGGCGCAACATCTTCTTGAGGCCTTCTATGGTTTTCTGAAGATCTGGAGAAGAAATGAATTTGAATGGAAGGCTTGGTGATATCACATCTAGGATTATCTAAGCTAGCAACATAGAAAATCTTGTTTGTAGCAGCATTCAGAAACCTCCTCTACCATTAGCCATCAGGATTGTGGAGACACTATTTGGCACCTATATAGTAAATATGCAGACATATTTTATTCAGGTTCAAGAAAAAGCTCCAATTGCCATTCAATTAGAGCTCCAGCTAATCATTCACATAGTTTAATCACTAATAGCCTAGCCTACTACTCTCTTTGGCCTGTAACAGTTACAGCATCAAAACAAAGCTTTACATTATCAAAAAAAACTATCAACTGTGAAAGTGATATATCCTGAAACTGATAACCTTCTTTCAGAAACAACATCACAGTGTAAGCCTACCTGATGTAAAGGGAAGAATTTTGAGTTTAGCAGAAGCAATGAGCAGATAAGTCCTCTAGTTGTTATTCTTGCCTTGGGGCAAATACACCTGATGCATGCACCTTGTCTGACTGGTACATGCATCAGGTGTGCAGAGTTGTTGTTTTTATTTGTCATCTTCTGAATGGTATTGGAAGTGGAAAGGGCTTTGTAATTAATGAAAACTAGTCTCTTCTTGCAGAATCTTTGGCTCTTATTCTTTCAGGAGGAGCTTAGAAAGCCAGTTCCAGGCAGTTAGTCATATTTTCAGCAGGGTTTGGTCCCTGGGTACAAAAAGAGTAGTCTGTATATTACTTTGAAACCAAAGTTCCTTTTAAGATGCAGTTTTTCTTCGACCAGCAAGACTAATACATTCAAACACAAATCCTATTCAATGCAGCTTTAAAGCTTTGGAAAAAAGAACACTAAATTTTATACTTATTATCAGACTCTGTTGTTCTCAGACTCTCAGACTGTAGTCCACTTGTTTTTTTTCCCCATGGCTAGACCTTAAAACAATATCTACTATCTTCAGCTCTGATGATGTTTAATCACTCAGTTTTAACACTTCAAATGTTATTCATATGTTTTCTGATGCCTCCTCAAAGAGACTCAGTGTATTATAGTGGTAAGTATTGAACAAGTGCATTTTCTGAAAATATGTACAGTAATGCAAACCTCATTAGCTGCACCTTGTATTGCTTTCAGACATTATGTTTTGAAGCTTTGTGCAGGTCCCACAAAAGCAATTACCAACTTTATAAAAAGGCTTTATGACTAATTCCTAAGTCCTGGTGAAGATTCTCAGTCATCCAGGTCATAGTCATTCCAAAAAAGTTAATTGTGGAGTGTTTTAACTTTTTTGGAATAACTTGTTCCTAAATACTGATTTTATTTTCATATTAAATATTTAACTTACAAATGTTTATAAAATTGGAATCAAGTATTCTCAAATCTGGGTGCTAAAGTAGCTTAATGCCAGTTTTACTGCAGGGTTTATTAAAACTAATGGTTTAAAAGGCTAATCTGAAACTTTCAATGAGCTAATAGAAAATTATGAGTTGTATGTTTCATCCCATGAGGCACATAGACCTGCTTTAAGTCAGTGCAGTGATGAATCTGCTTTGATACGAATTAAAATGGAAGATTTGTCCTTGTGTCTTTATTGCATCAGATCATTTTTAGATGCTGAACTAAAGACGATCAAATTGATTCATTCCAATATAAAGTGAAATACTCCTTTATCATACATTGCTGGAGTTAAAGCCTCAAATCAGACACTAACTTCTGACATATTTTCCCACATAGTTTAGATTTTGCATAACATTGAGACACCATTTATCAATTGCTTGAACATTAAAGGTACCAACAAAAACCTGGTGCCAAATACTGATCAAATACAGATGGAGAGCCTTGCTGATCATATTAAAACTAGTAGCTGAGCAATGATTTCTATTGCACCCAAAGGTCACACATAAAGATTCATCCTTACAGGATTTTTTTAATACATCTATAACACCAACATTCTCACTGGGCTTCTAAAGGATCAGCATTGATCCATCCTATTACTCTTAGTTATGCCCCGTCGTTTCATTTTACTGTTTGGTCATACGGAAAAGCTTTTTCATCTCTGCTCAGGCACCTGAGAGGTTAGGAATTAGATTTGGCTCAAAAGGCATTGCAACACTCATCAAAAGAAATACACTGGAAATACCTGATTATTTAAAAACCTTCCAGAGAATCAACAGATCTAATCATGCTTTATAATTATATGTTCTTGCCTGGAGGCGCAATTTAGCTTTTGAAACTGTTGGAACAAATGTTTAAGTTGGATAAGGATGTAAAAAGTCTGGAGTCTTTGTTTTATAAAGTTAAACTTTACTGTGGCTGGAAAGATTGGACTGTAAAGAGCGAAATAATAAGAAACTTGTTAAACTTTAGGAATAAAGGATAAACTACTCTTTTATGCTGCCACACACTTTAGTTAAATCATTCATTTGAATGCTGAAAGGAAAAGACTGTGGTTTAAATTGATAATCCACTGAGTTGTTTAACGACACTATGCTTTCTTCCTCCCACACATTTCATTCCACTCCCCTTCATTATTTATTTATTTTTTGCTCATCTCCACTCCCTTTCAATACTTCATCCATAACCTTCGATCACCACTCGCAGAAAAACCGTAGGGACACCTGTAACTTCGACAAGGAGTTCACCAAGATGGCTACGGACCTGACGCCGACGGACAAGCTTGTCATCATGAACCTGGACCAGGACGAGTTCCTCGGCTTCTCTTTCACCAACCCCGAATATGTGGCACCTCCTAATTAATGCAATATAAGGACCTGAACATGCAACAACGAGAGTTAGAAAATAAGGTTTAGTATAAAACTGAGGCACAAAACCCTACAAAATTGCTGTTATATTGTGTTCACCAAATGTTTGTTTCTCTTTTAGATGTTTTAGGTTTGTCTAAATAACTAATCCCAAAGATTTGGAAGCAGTAGATTATGAGATCTGTTTTTTCCTAAGAAAATTTGTGGAAAATAATTATCAAACCCAGTATGACCTGACTGACTACTAATCAAGTTCTGAGTGCTACCTTTTGAAATATTAATTTTACTCTTTCAAGAGAAATGCAGTTTAAATGGCAACTACATATTTTAAAGGTATGTCTTTTTAAATATCATAACTGGCCTCAACGTTTTCCATAGTTTTGAGTCCTTGAATGCAATCTTTTGTTTGTTCTTAAAGTTAAAAAGAACAATTCAAAGCACCGATCTTATTCATCTGTTTTCACTTTTTTCATTTGTTTCATTTGTTATAACAGCATTAATGATGTGCCATGATTTCATGGTAGCTATGTAAAGTTTTGTATGTTTTTCATCTCTTTGTAGGAATAAGAGAAAAGTAGTAGACTTTATAACTACTAAAACATACTTCCATATTTTTAGAATCAATGCTGATGGTCTTTTTGCTCCCATTCAATGAAGAAGAGAATGAGACCCAGATAGACACCATGGGTGGTACTTTGACCCTTTCTCTGTGTGCATGAGTCTCACTGTAAACATTTCACAAAAACTATCGGAGTGGAGGATGTCTGATGAGAAGGTCTCTCTAAACCTTTTTCATATTTTCTCATATAATCACGTATTGCATTCTCTACACATGATTTTAAAGCTGTGTCCTTTTTTACTGGATCCCTTTTTTTACTTTGGCACAAAGTAATGTTGTATGAGACCACACCAACCGAGACCAAGGAGAACCAAGACCACGACAAGACCAAAACCAAAACCTTTAGAGACCAAGACCAAGATTAAGACCTTTAGAGGCAAAGACCAAGACCTTTAGAGGCCAAGACAAGATCAAGACCTTTAGGGGCAGAGATCAAGACAAAGACCTTATATGGTCTTGGCCTGTAAAAGTCTTCGCCTTGTCTTGGTCCTGGCCTTTAAAGGTCTTTGTCTTGTCTTGGGCTCTGCCATGAAATGTCTTGGCCTTGTATTGGTCTTAGCCTCTAAAGATTTTGTCTTGGTCTTGGTCTCAAAGGGTCTTGGCCTTGTTTTGATCTTGTCTCAGTACTCCTTGGTCTCAGTTGATGTGGTCTTGACTACAACAGGTCTGACACTAAGATTAGAATGAACTGGAAGTTTGAGCAATACAGCAGACAGTGAAGCAGCTGCACACATGCACATAAGCAGCCACAGGAGCACAAGTGATCTGCTTTTACAGCACCCAGGTGAGAGATTTTACCGACAGCAATAAGAGCAGGGATTTGGACATTTTTTTTCCATTTTGTGATACATTTTAGGACATCTGTATTGATTTTATTTATTTTTTTTCTGTGTGTGTAAGCATATTGTGCCTTGCAAAAGTATTCCTAACCCTTAAGATGTTTTACATTTCAGTGTGTTAAAACCACACATTTCAATGTATTTTATCAGGAATTTATGTGCCGAAATAACTCAAAGAAGTGTTTGATCATTAAGTGGAAGGAAATCTGTTTACAAATAATAATCTGAAAAGTGCTAAAGGTTTTTTTTCAGCCCCAAGAAATTTCAATTTAGTTAGAGATAGATTCTGCTGCAACTGCAGCTGTTACTATTATTGTCTGTATGAGCATATGTGGTAGCTTATTTTCCTCTTTAAAAAGTCAAGCTTGCTCTGTTTGAATGCAGAGTATCTGTAAAGATCTCTTTTTAGAGGCTGCTTCAGTTTTTTCAATTTGATCTAGGCATGCACTGGGCTAATCAGACACTTATGTTTCATTCAAACCATGTTTTGGGGTTGCTATCCTACTTTGAGTCTAAGCTATCCCCCACTATCACTAGCTTTTTGCATCTTCTAGAAGGAATTTTTACCAGATATTAAGATTCTTCTTTATATAGTTCCTCCATTTCCCATGGAGCTTGCATGCATAATGCTGCCATCACCATGTTTCACTATGGGAATGGTCTGTTTCTGCCAGTCAGTCAAAAAAATCAATTTTTGCATCATACCACAAAAGCACATTACTCTACAACTGCATGCCTTAGATTGATTGTGACAAATTGCAAACCACACATATTATGGCTATAATCATTTCACTGTACCATAAATGAGGCCATCAGAGAGCAGACTGAGCGCAAATTCAGTCAGAAGATCTCTGAAGGCAATTGGTTGCCCTGGATTTCATGTAGGGTAATCACTTTACATTCAAATGCTATCATACTGTTCAGATATTGTTTTTTTTTTTATTATTATTATTAAAACCTCAGGCAATCGTATTGTTTTTCTTCAACTTTACAGTTATGCACACCTTTGTGTTGACACATAAAATCCAATTAAAATACATGTAAGGTACCATTTCCCCATTGACTGCCAATCTGCTTGAATGTGTTAAAAGAACAAACATCTGTGTGAGAGGGGGTAGTAAAGAAGACATTTTACATTGTAACATCTAACAAACTAATAGAGCAAAACAAACTTAGAGTCTGATTCTAGACTGATGTATGTGTTTGTAATGGCAGAGCCCTATAAAATGTTTGTGGAGGCATATACTGTAGGTCCACTGTTCAAAACAAGATATTTTTATAATTCAGCATAAAATGTATCCCGATGTGTGTTTGTTATAAAGACCATGAGCTTTTATTGTACATATTTGTACATATAGCTTCTTAGTGTTTTATCGTTGGGGAGATTGAAGTCTGCTTTTGTTTTGCTTGGATGTTGTAACTGTAAAATACTGTCAGATATGTGCAGTGACCTGTTACAAGTATAAGACTGTGGATTTCATTCTGGTAAAGAGCGTAAATATCTACTGACATCAAGACCCTGAAGCACCTTTTAGTAAAATCTCTACCGCCTATGTCTTCATGTAATCAGCTCAGTGAACTCAAATATGTTAAGTACTAAACAAATCACTGCTTTGTGCTGATTTCTTTAACAAAAATAAAACACTGAACCTTATTTTTTTTCACTAAACAAACAACAAAGCAAGTCTGAATCAGAAACCTTATGGGAAACAATTAACCAGTACATGGTTATGTTCGATTATAACAATATACTATGCATGCACGTGATAATCTCTCTCATATCTTGTTCCATATGATATAAATTTATTCTTTGTTAGGTGTAGGTGTGCAATAATTGCTTTCTTAGTCATGAATAGATATAATTTGTGTGGCTTAATCTATGATTATGATTATTATGCTACTTATTCAAAAACATAAAAAGGACTATGCCCTGCTTAATATGTAAATATAATCTGCTTCTAAATGCATAGGAGGAAGAGTCTTCCATTTCTTCATGTCTGTTCTTTTGCAGGAGAACAGACTTGTTTAGGAGTAAAAAGGGTATGTTTATTTAGAATATGTGTTTAATTTCCAACCACAGACTATCTGTGTTGATTGTTTTGCTCTGCAGTTGTACTCTGTTCCTTATTCTCCTCATTTTCTTTCCCTGATCATACCTTTTAATCTTTACTTTTTTTTAACCTTTCTTATTCCTCCTTCCTTTTCTTCCAGCTTTTTTTTTCTGTCTCCTCCCATATTTGTCTTTCTTGACCTTTTTTCCCTGTCTGTAAGTTTTTTTTTTCTGTTGATTTCTTCTTTTCTCCTAGTTTTAACCCATACTGTTAA
Organism: Cyprinodon tularosa; assembly: GCF_016077235.1. Taxonomy (NCBI): domain Eukaryota; kingdom Metazoa; phylum Chordata; class Actinopteri; order Cyprinodontiformes; family Cyprinodontidae; genus Cyprinodon; species Cyprinodon tularosa. Next base: position 1,085,150 of record NW_024038427.1, on the reverse strand, counting down.
ATCACTCTCGTTTCCTCTCATGTGAATTGCAGTCGAATCAAGGCTTCTCACTGCTAAAATTAACATCAGATTAGGTATAGCTAAATTGATGGCCATATTTTCATTTCTGCTTTGATTCACATCAAGACTGCACTCCTAGCAGCATTTAATTTTCTGCACCTGAAGATGACCTTTAGTTTTTCAGGGGTGACACTTTAAGAGAAGGTGTTTTGTGAAACAATTAAATGATAGGAAATGTGTATTGTCATGTTCTGGAGGGTTGCAAATTAATAAATCACATTTAAAACAATTAATTAACTATGTTCTTGTCATTTTTTATTGTATTGAGATATATATTCAAGTATTATTTTGTTTATCATCTTCCTTTTTATTATTTGTTGAAGTGAAAAAAATTGATGGAGTTATCAGCCACAGATCTAAACAAAAACAATACAAGTAAAAAGATATGGCAGCTCTCGCGTTCTTAAAGCATGGCGAAAAGTTGAAGCTTCCGGTAGGTTAAACCAATCATCCTTGGTAAGCCATAAAAAAAATAGCCAAAAATTCCTGTGAGAGGTTTAGATTAGCTGATCACATGGTTATTTATGTATGTCCTGGTTTTTAAAAATGCATTTGAGCTTTAACTTGGTAAAGTTACAAATTATTGTTGACTTTCTCCAATTAAATATCACAAAGCAGGCTGGAATATATAGATTTATATACATACTTTATACATTTATTCAATCTCTGTCACTTAGGAGGCAGGCTTTATAAGCAAAAGAGTAAGCATCTCCATGAAGGAAGGAGATTTTACAGTTTGTTGGTATAAAGCATATAGGTGAGTCTAAAAACCAGACCAAGAACCAATGAAATCAGCAAGAGAGAAGCATTTGTTGCTACTCAACCATCTGGGATTGGGTTTGCTTTTACAAACTGTTAGTAGTCTATCATTCTTTATTGAGGAAGCTCACGTACAAATAATACAAATTTAAAATAACCGCCATTCTTCGCTAGAGTAATTATCTGCATCCTGTGCAATGCTGGAGAAAACATCTTTCTTACGTTTGATTTGATTTGTTTGAATTTTATGAGGTAAAAGCAAAACGCATGAAAACGGCAAAAAACAAGAAGAAATTTTTTTTTAAAGACGACACTTCTATCTCTAAAAAGAAGATTGTAGAAGCAGTTTGTTTTGCAGTTACCTTTGGATATATCAGAAAACTTCTGTAACAAGATTAATGTTTGATGTTTGGACATGATGCACAGCCACGTTATTTTTGAAATCTCCAAACACAAAAAAATATATATCCCATGTCTGATGCATGGTAGGGGAGGGGTGATGATTTGGATTTGTTTACCGCCATTGGAACAGGCACTTCTTAAAACCTTGAACCCTAAACATAACCATGTTTTTTTATAGAAAAAAAGCACTTTTGTTAAGAGGAAATGAAGGTTAGTTTAAAGGTTTTACAAAGTCTCCTTGTTCAATTGAATAATATTGAATAATAATAATAATATAAGACAAATATGTTTTCATAGTTTTACAGTTGTTAACTCTCCATTCCATTGTGAAACAGGTAAATCTAAAATATTGTTATTTTCGAAAAAATTATGGTTAAATCTCAACTTTTGTTCATATCTCCATCGAGCCAAATACTATAACTTTAGCTTTCCAGTTAAAAAGAAAAAAACTTGCCTGAATGATTTATTTAAACTTACACTTCTCACCTATATACTGTACTCTAGGGATGAGTATTGGCATGGATGTTGCGATACTATACATATCACGATACTTGGGTCACAATACAATATTATGACAATATTACAATATCACTATAGATTACGATATTTTCCTCAGCTATCAAAATTGAATTTATAGATTTAAAAAAAAAGGGCTGTTTAAGTTCATCAGAAGATATTGATCATTTAGTTAATTTGGTATCAATGTTGTTTGGGGTTTGAGTCGGTCCATGTCACCAACTGTCACTGGCGCTATCTGTCAGAGTGGCAGTGCAGAGGTAGCTAATTTTCCCTCATCGTTTTAGGTATAAAAAAAAAAAAATGTTTTTTTAAATCGATATTAGGATCTGAAAGATCCATATTATATCGGGCACCTGAAAATCAGGATATATGGCCAAAACTATTTTTTTCTCAGTCCCCTACACATTGTAAAACTGAATGTATGCACAGATTATGATTATGATTCTAGTTCCTTAAGTTGTTTTATGTGTTGTTATGTGTCTGCAATGAACGTAGAGACACAAATAAGAGAAACAAGTTTTTTATACTAAAGAAAGAAGTGTCCTGCTGTTGTTCCTGAACTAAACAACAGCATACTGCAGCAACGCACATGGAAGAAAAGCAAAAGAAGCTCTAATATATTTCATTCACGGCATCTTAAAAGCGCTCAAGAGAGGAGCATGACAGTGGAGCTTATTGGATTTATTTCACACCATCTTATTTACTTGCCCTTTTCCCTTTGCTATCTCTCTCTGCGACTTGTGCAGCACCACTGACGCTGCCATTAAGCAAACATATTAGAAACACTTTCTTTCAATTGAATGTGTTCGTTCACCTCGCTAAGCCAGCCACACTGGGTTTCATTCAATTACAGCCACAAAAAAAGTTTCAAACATTAAAGGTCATTATGTCCAGTTCTCTCGCTTTACTCTTGTTTTAAATCTTATTTTAATGACAACATGTCTTATATTCTGTCCTTGGTGACTTTCTTTCGACCTTTTTGAAAGGTATTATAAACTTTTGTAAAAATAAAATCTTTTTATCATCATTATTCTTTTTTCAAGCTGTAATTCTTGCTCTTTAGCATCTTTTTTCCTTTTACAACCACAAACTGCAGTGGATGTCTAAGTAGCAGCTCTATCTGTAGTCGTCCATACATGTAAAGTGGAAGGAAAATTATGTATTTTTTTCTAATTTTTCATTACATTCTGAAAAGTTTGGTTTGGTTTGATATTTTTATTCTTTTTTACGCTATTGTACCTAAAAAGACAGCTTTTTAAAATGTTTTCATATTCCACCTAATAATTAAAGAGTCAACCCCAAACACAGCCTTCCCAGGGTAAAACATGGTGGTGATGATATCATGCTGTGGAAATTCTGACAATGTTGAAATAAAACCTGTTGGAGGCCGCAAAATGTTTTGATTTTTGAGGTTCCAACAGCTTAGACCTAAGACATTAAGATAGAGCTAAAAAGTTCAAACTATAGATAGGAGACATTTCAAGAAAAACACCCCGTGACGAAAGTACAACTTAATGGAAGGAAAAGGAGGGCTAAGCTATGTGTTATTAAACTCCTTTCATACAAAATGAATTTTTTTTAATTCATAATCATGATCTAACTTAAAATGCAGGTAAAAACATGCTTAAAATGTAGGTAAAAACATCATTAACAAGTGAAAAATTATAAAAAAAAATTAAAAGATCATTATCACTCATTTCAAGATGTAAAATTCAAGTATTGCAGCAATGTATTAATCATTTAATACATATTTAAAGCCTTTATACAGCTGATAGGTATTGCTTACACATGGTGATCAGCCAAATCTCTATGTCTCTGAAAATACTGTGAAAAAGTTAAACATCGGAAAGTCATGCAGTTACAGCTGTTCAGCAAATGAACTTAACACACCTGGGTGGGTTTCCTGGCTCTCTAAATGGTCTCTCAGTCTGGGTCAGTAGGCTACACAATGATGAGGAAGACTTCTGACTTTACAACTGTCCAGAAAGCAGGTCAAGCCATAAAAAGTCACTGTTAAATAAGCTGACTGTTAAGAATCATAGCAAATACAGATAAGTTGAGTGAAAGGAAAAAGTATGGCTGAGATAACTAAGGTCATAAGACGATGGTCAAGCACATTCGAATAATATGTTTGGGGAAACTTCCCAATAAATCAACTGAGGCTGGGGTCAGAAATCAAGAGTAACTAAAGTGAGACAAATCTATTATAGACTGCCATTTTTTTTAATTGCATCAAGCCAATCCTGAACCAATTAAACATACCTGGAATATGCGGTGAAAAAAAAACATTGTTCAGTGCCCTAAAGTCAGTTTTGTTATATATATTTCTGAAGGAGAAGTAGAGTGGAATCCTTGTTTCTTTGAAGTCCTGCACAGACAGTGATTACTCTGTGTGCCATGTGACCTGTAGAGATGAATCAGCCTTGTTTCCTGAAGCCCACAGTCAGTGCAGAAGGACCTTTCCAGTAGGACTTTGTAACTATCCTCATTCCCAAAGGTACCAGAAGCTGTGTCAATGACAGTTCTGTTAGTGTGCTACTGTATAATCAACGACCTTAATCCCACAGTAAATCTATAAAGTATTGTCAGGAGGAAGATAAGAACACCAGAACCCAACAAAACAGATGTTTTTAAGGCCACTATCAAACCAACTCCTCAGCCGGCCCTCCGGCTGATGGTCCCCATACCATGCGACACTGGTGTAATAATTCCTCCAAACAGAAACTCAACCAGATACTGAGAGCATGGGAATCAACAAACATTTCTGTTCAGCCGTCTGGTGCCCGTTTAAAATGTTCTTCTTACAGATTGGATATAGAATTCAAATTATCTGAGGATGTGATTTTCGAGTCTTATTATAACCTTAATTTAAACAGGTAGAACATGTTGAATTAAAATAGTATTTTACAAGTCTTTGTATTTTACGTTGTCAATAATGCCACCAGTACACAGATACCCTGATAATCTGAAAGCTCAAAAGTATGAATTTAACTTTCTGAAATGGCGGAATAAAAGATAAAAAAAAAAAAATCCTGATATTTTTAGTTATTTGTTGTATGCTCTACTTCGTTTTGGTATGTCTCTGGGTTGGGGTTAGTGTAAAAGTTTTTGGGTTTTTTTTTTTTTTTTGCAAAGCTTGCTAATATCTTAAACTATGCACTCCTCAAGCAAAGTTCCTGTTGACACATTTATTTTTCACCCCATGAGGCAATAAAATAGGAAAACTTTCACTTTTATGACAAACAAACCAGTACAGTTCCATGCTCTTTGACCAGTTCACTGCCTCCACTTCCTCTGACTTCATAAATCACTGCTGTGACATAAGCATCATGCCAGCTTCATGCCACATTGCCATATGTCCTCTTCTGCTCTGAGGACCATTCCATCTGCTGAAAGACACACACAAACAAAGAAACACATCTGCACATGCATAATGCAGTCAACAGATTCATCAATGTCCTCTATCTGTCAGCCACCCAGCACTTCTTCCTCTTCTTTTCTCTTCAAGATTGTTCATTGTTTGCTCTCTAATTTCTGCAAGCTTGTCAGTTTCCTCTAACTTTTCACTCATGCATCCTCCCCTTCTCCCCTATCGCTGAAGATTGGCCAGAGGCATGAGAGGGTTCCAGTTCACTGAGCAGAAACCCAGCAGTCTTCCTCCTCCTCATTTCGACGACCGCCTCATCTCTCTGTCTGTCCTCCTCCTTCTGCTGCTGTTCGAATAACTGAGTGCACAGGGGAGTGGGGATTGAAAAAAAAGAGAGGAAGGGCAAAGAAAGGACACTTTTTTGTGATTGCAGACTTCATGTCCATTGATGCATTTCTCTGTCAAGGAGTGAGCTTTTCAGCTAAAGCAGGACATGACGCAAAACTCTCTGAAAAGTTTTTGTAATCGTTGGATCTAATACCCTTAAATGCTCTTTTTATCTTGGTTGACAACACAGTTTCACACCAAGATATCATCACTTTCTTTTTTGTCGAGTAAACCTTCTTCTGCTCTGTCCCTTTACCCTCTCTACCATCTGTCACCCCTAGATAGTATTTCTTCCTTTCCCTCGTCTTCTCTCTCCACTGAAAATTCTTTCCTCCTTCCTGTTTCTCAAACTCCCTCCTGCCTCTAACCAAAGGTGTAACACTCTGCTTCTCCTCCTGAAGTCATTTCTATGTTAATGAGTCTTATTTTCAGATAATGCAAGGAAGCAAGGGCCACTATCGCATTTTCACACATCTAAACAGGCTCTCTGAGGAAAAATAACTAAGAGGAATGATTTGCCCTGTCGTTCCTTACTCTCGTGATATGTATTTCTTTATGCATGATTACTTTATATTATTGATGTAAGACAATAAGACAGTTCTGCATGCACAGCAGGACTTGGTAGTCACAGTACTCTGTCTTTAAGTCTTGAAACCATCTTTAAATAAATGTCAGGAAAACCCTGCCAGTGTCTGACCACTCGACTGAGAATATCTTCTCTCCTAGGCTCTCTGGAGAAGTTGAGAAGCACTAAATCAGTTACATTTGTTTAAGATGTGTAAAAAAGCCATACAATAGTATATTTGGTGAAGCATTAATCTCCTTTTTGAAATTTCAGACCTATCCAAACTAATTAGATTACATTTATTCAATGCTGAAAAATAATTGTGAATAAGATCAGGCAGAGCGAATGTTGGTGACACTAATGTCATACTTTTTGCATCCTTCTTTTATAATAATACTTGGTTCTTTAATTTCAGAAGGTTTGAGGATTTAACAAGTCTTTGCACAATCTCTGTAGGTTACCTGTTATTTCTTATTGCCTCCCTAATTCACTCCACAGATTACAGTGGACTCATTTGGCCAAATATGTTTGATCTGTATTCTGTTGTAGTAACTAATGAGGATTTCTGTGTTTTCTGTGTTCACTTTAATCCACAAAATTATCATTTAAAGTCTGATGCAATGCACTCTAATATTGTTCATAAGACATTTGTAAGATAGCTATTCCCACAGCATCCAAGATCCTCCACCATAGCTTATAGTGGGCATGAGTTAATATTGAAGTGAACTGTATTAATCCTGTGTTTCACTCCTTGGAGTTTTTTGTTTGTTTGTTTTTTTATTTACAGCTTGAGATGATTTTTGGTTGTTGCTGATTTTTATTTTGGTCACAGCTGTAGATGGCATCTAATGATAATTATGGAGACTTGGTGGCCACTAGATCTGTCTCTTTGCTGCAGTTCTCCAGCAGCAGGTTTTGGATAAATTTAGTAAATCTTTAAATAATCCTGTTAGATGTTTATAGTGACAAAATTAATACAGGTCCTTATTGACTTTTGTTTGTCTTGTTTCTGATTGTTTTACATCTTTTACTATTAAACTTTGAATATAGTTGAGCTCAGTGTGTAGCTTTTTTCTTGTAGTCATATCAATGTTTAGATATCAGATTTTGCCTGAGATATCTTCAGCTCAAATTATTTATAATATAGTCCAATTAGTGTTTTGTTTTTTGCTTGCTTGATTGTTTTTCTTTTTGATTGTCAAAGTGAGATTTTTCCTCAACAATAACAACAGAAAATGATTTTAAGAGTTTTTACACCTCTATCTTTTGAAGAGTTCCTTATGATTTTAAAATGTTGTGTATTTATCATTCCGAGGAAAAAGCAAAGATGCAAAATCCAAAAAATAAATAAAAGGAGAACATTTTAAATTAGAGTTGTTTAAATATTTATGCCTGACCTAGTAGTGATTCCATCCATACCTATATTTGCTGGTATTTAGAGAGCTACCATTTTAAGCTGATACAGTGGGCTCCAATACAGACAAACACAATCAGCTTCCACCGAGCGTCCACACCCGAACAAGCTCACAGTGTGAAGCCCTTCAGCTAAGAAACGCAGATCACCTCGCCCTGACGCGGCCTAGTGGAATCATTAAAAACGGTCTGTGGCTCTTTAAGTGGCGTCTCTCCTTCTCTCCCGGGTGCGATTCTCCACGCATCGCTTGCCAATCTCTCATTGCCCCTCTCTTGCTAATCAGTGCGGTGCGAGGGCTGCTGGGCGGATGAAAGGCAGGGAGAGAGAAGGATTGAGAACTGAAACGGTGGCGAGTGCAGTTTGAGAAGAGACCGAGGACAGCGCCACATTCAGCACCATGGACAGCTCCTGAGGCATTCAATGAGACAGCTACATGGACACAATACATAGAAGGCTTTAGAGATCAGCAGTAGAGCGGGAAACGTGCCACATGAAAAGAATAAATGGATAAAAGGTTACATAATTATTTTTATATACAATATTTAAAATAAAATGGAAATAAATGTATGTATTTAATTATTTATTCAATCAATGTGACTATGCGACACTACAATGGCAATAAGTTGTACAATGTCAACGTGCACTTTACCATTTGACACCGGTGCAATAACTATATATATAATATATATAAATAGAAATATCCAACTATATAAATTCCTATGTAAAAATCCTGTGCAATAACCCGTTATAATGATCCTAACTTTATTTATTAACTTTATAGTAAAACACATCCGTGCTATTCTATCTATGCTATTGTACATAACTGTAAAAACCCTTTTTTATATAGTAATATCCACTTGTATATTATATTCATTACATATCCAGCTGTAAATTTAGTTCATAACATAGTGATCATATATTATATTCATTATTTATAATGGTATTCATCTCTATATTTATTCAGTAGAAACCCATGTCCTGTATTTATGGAAGCATTATTTATCCTGACCTTGCTGCATTTCGTTGCCTCGTACCTGTACATGTGTAATGACAATAAAGTTGAATATAATATAATCTAATCTACTATAGAAAATAAACATAAAAAACCTGCCATATGTGGATGCACTGTATATAAGGTATATATCCCATGCACCTTTTTCTTCCTTTGGAACATTTTTCTTCTTGGACTATTTGAGCTGATTAAACAAGTACATTTCTTCACTGTGAGATCAATAAAGTCAATCAATCAATCAATCAACAATACTTAATACATAATTCAAATTCTCACAACATGAATGTTTTCTAGATATTCAAACCACATGATCGTGAATCCATGAAAAAGACTATGCTTTAGTTATCCCATGCTACAGATAACTCCTATTCCAAAAACTTGACCTGCTAGTATTAGCTAACTTAGAAATCTTGAGCTGTCCTGTCCAGGGCCAACCATTTTTAGTTTTTCTCTGAAGTAGCCTCACTCCCTTGCACATTTTTGTTACAGATCATACCTTCTTAAGAGAGGAACCTAGTCATACAGTCTTTTAAGAACCAAAAATAAAGATAACCATAGAAACTGCAAGACTATGCTTTGATATTGTGTTTATTAATTCTACAAACTCAATTAGAGATAACAGGCAGGCCCATTGAGGCTTGTTCCACACTGGCGACAAGGGTTCACCAAATTTCCCTCTCAACCTAGCTTTAGCTTCCAACTCTGACGTGTTCTTTCTGTCTTACTTCGTCCAAAGGTTGAATTCTTGCCGTATTCCTATGTTTCCAAGAATAATCTTATGCTCTTTTTATAAGCAAGAGCTGCTGAGCTAACAGCCAAACCAAAATAAACAAGGCGGAACAGGAGGACAGCCATAGCTGATCTATCACATCTGTTTGTCAGAATCCAAGATTTCATCTTTGAAACAGAAACAGCAAGAGCATAAAAGCTTATGTTGTTGTGATTTCTTAAAGCATCTGCTGGATTGGCTACAACCAAAGTTTGGAGGTGAGCATTGGTGTCATTTCACACGACCAGTTCAAAGGGTTCTGCTGAATGTTTCTTCTTTCCCAGAACAGATTAGATCGGACCAGTCCCAGATTAACGATGTGTAGAACTAAAGCTCAGGGTTATACATTATGAGACTGACTTGCAAGGTTATCTTCTGTCCATCTAGTATCTGACCTTTGCTTCAGGAGTATCCAGGGACGCACCGTACACCGCCTTTTATATGTTAATATATTCATTTCCTCTTTATTTCAATTATTAGTGGCACATTTATTCAAGAATTCACTGATGTGTTAAATTTTAATCATGGCACCTCTGGACCTCAACAATAAACCCAATGTAATCCATTCTTCTGTGTTATGAAAACGTTGAAGTGAGTTTTGACTTTTTGTTATACAACCAGATTTATCTTCTCTTAAAATTGAATAACAGGAGGGTTTTTATGCTTTAATGAAGCCAGCTTTGCGGCGGTGGGCGGGACTTAAAAAATGAGGGAGGTTTATGATTGGCGCTGCTTTTACAGAAACCCAATCCGCATTCAGAGGTGCTGAAGTGGGCGCAGTTTGGAGGCACGCGCGGTTAATTTTAGTTTGTGTTGGTTGGATAGAGGGGAGGAAAAGGAGGAGGAAGGGGATGAAGAGGAGGAGGAGGAAAAGGGGGAGGCAACCATCTCAACTATCTTTTTTTTTTTTTCCATTGGTACCAACGGGCACAACTGGCTCAGGCGTGTAACAGACCGCTCCAACTGAACTGCAATTTTCTGCTTTTTATGCAAAGAAATCGCATCTTTAAAACGCATGATCCCTAAACAGTTGCTGGTTAGTTGGTGTCTTAACCCTGCAAGCTTTACATAAGATTTATAGTAGCATTTGACATCGAAGAGGAGAGGGAGGAAAATATGTCGGCGAGTCGATAAAGCACCATGGAGAGCCTACAGGTCGTCCTCATATAAGAGATGGGATTTGTTTTGCGTAAAAAGTCATGGATGGAGGAAACCCAGAGGTGAGTTAGGGGCGAAAACTCTTTAGAATATACAATTTTTTATATATATATAAGGAGGCGAGTTGTGTTAAAAAAAAAAAAGAGACAAAGCTGAAAATGAAATATTTCTTTGGACTGATGAGGGCAGGAGAAGCAGGATGTGGCATCACCCTGCGCTCTGAGTGACTGTGGGCAGTGCCGAGCTGCTGGGGACAACCGGTGGTCGCTTCCTCCCTCAAGCCGCTATTCTCCTCCATAATGCTCATCAAATAATTTTTATTTCATTTTTCACGTGCCTGTCTGCCTTCAACTTCTATCTTTGACTCCCGAAGTCTCTAAATTAGGAAAATAAAAGATAGAATCTAAAAAAACAAAAATAGGAAGGGGGGAGGAGGAGGGAGGTGGAAAGAAGAAGGATTAGGGCCCCCACGGAGCCGCCTATATGAAGATGCTGATGTGTGACCGCGGCGTCCAGATGCTCGTGACGACGGTGGGCGCGTTCGCCGCCTTCAGCCTCATGACCATCGCCGTCGGCACGGACTACTGGCTGTACTCGCGCGGGGTTTGCCGCGTGAAGAGCAGCGGCGACAACGACACGAGCCGCAAGAACGAGGAGGTGATGACGCATTCCGGCCTCTGGCGAACCTGCTGTCTGGAAGGTACGTGATCAGTCTGTCTGTCTGCCTTCCTGTCTGTCTGTGCGTTTGCATGGGTACGTCCCATGCGTTCACGTGCAGCCCCCTCTTCTCTGCACGCATGCGGTGGCAGACACCCTCCTATCTCCCATGCATTGCCAGACCAGAGGAGCATCATTGACTGCAGCTCTTCTAATCAAGAACTTGGATGCTCCTTCTCTCCAATGGAAAGCCTGCAATCCTGCAGACAGGAGTCTTTCCCAGTCAGAAATATAACTAATAAACGCCTCAATCTGCATGTTTTCTTTCTGCATCCCTGACAGACATTTTCCATAAACTAATCTGTTTGATGGGTTACATAGCTTTTTTCTGCTGACAGCTTCAGATGAATGACACTGGGGCTGTGTGGAGCCAGCAACTGTTGAATGAAGTAAACAAACACAAAATAAATTTAAAAATGACTGCTTTAGTGTGTTCCTATACAGCACTGTGCAAATTAAGTAAACCTTAATTTAGGCAGATTTTCTTGTAGTCTTTAGCAAGGTTACTAATGCTCCAGAAAAAGCCATGTTCAAAAATTCCATTTAATCTTACTTTGTTTTGCAAAAAATGTATTTCCATCTCAAGATGTCTGTCTGTTTAAAATCATTCGGCTGGGCTTAAAGAGATAAACAGATCAAAGCAGCATATGTGTTGCTTTTAAATTCAACTGCCCTCTTACTCTGGCACTCTGAATTAAACCGACTAGTGTCATTTTAAACTTTGACCTGATATATTTTATCGAATTTAGATTGGCATATATGAGTTAAATTATCCAATAAAAAAAGACAACATTTAGAAAATCCTAAAGACAACATCAAAGTTTGCTGATCCTTATTGCAATGCCAGTAAGAGCCAATTTTAACTTAATTGAAAAAAAATTTTTTTAGTTTTTTTGTGATGGTAATCAATCAATATGTGGGGAAAATAAACAAATTATATGGTCAGTATTAATTGTAATTTCCCATCAGCAGCACTTCATCTGCACACAAGGCATGCTAAGGCATCTGAGGAAGTGAATCACTTAATTTTTAATCAGTAAATGCAGTAGATTCAACATTTTTCCTCTTTTAATTTCAGTATAAATGCAAATCTTCTGTAAAGAGCACATATGTTTTGTAAGAGAACAAACAGCACAATGAAGAAACACAGCAAACTTCCAGCTATAATATAATATTTCAAAACAATTCAGGCGTGCTGTATAAATAAATAAAGTAAGTTTTCTGTCCCTTAGCCATGGACCATGGAAAATTTGAATCTCCTGTCTGAAGGTGCAAGCTCATATTTCACTGTTTGGTGGTTAAATAGAACAGGGGACAATAACAAGGGCTAGATTTGAGCCACCTTTAAAAAATCTCAAACAACTTTGACAAGGTGATGAGTTTACTGGCATTTTTTTATATTTATAATTTTTTTGTCTGCTAATAAAAGGCTGCTTAACATGCAATAAATATAAAATGAAGCACTGATTCTCAGCTTGGACATGCTCTGCAAATTCCCTCTTAAATGATCAAACTGGTGGATTTAGGACCTCTTTCTAAAATATATACATGGAATTTACTTTTATGATATTCTGTTGATTGGACAACTTGAGAAGGTAGGCAAGAACGTAGCCATTTTTGGAAGCAAACTAATAAAAATCTCAATCAAAGTTTTCCCCTCACCCATGAAGGGGACACATATGTCACATGCAAAACATGGATTCTGGAACAAATTAGAACAAAATGGAATTGTTTGCCTAAGTGTGAAATACAAGTGTAAAATTAAAATGTGGTTCTTACTTGGGCTGAAACAATTAATGGAATTAATAGTGATTAATTGATTGTTAAAATAAATCAAATTTAGTAATCTATTAATCATTAAATGGAGTATAGAGACTGTACAGCATGTCTTTCACTGGCAGAGCAACCCACTTAGAGCAGCAATTATATCAAAATTGTAAAAAAAAAAAAAAAAAAAAGGAAAACATATAAATATTTTGCATTTAAGATTTTTAAAAAAAGTTTTTCGCCCAGCAATATGCTCTATCCTGAACTCCTCAAGTGGAAAGATTTTAGTTTCACCTGGTTTAATTTCTGACAAAAATCTTCTTTAGGGAACCTTTGGTTGTCCGATTATTAATCGATCAATCAAAAAAATAGTCGACAGATTAATTTGCAGAATATTGATTTGTTGCAGCCTTAGTAGTAGTTACAGCATGGCGGTGGCAGCAGCATGCTGTGGGGATGCTTTTCTTCTTCAGCAACAAAGCTGCCTAGAGTTGATGGTTGGAACTAAATACAGGATAATGCTGAAAAAAAAAGATGCAAAATATGTGAGCCTGGGCAGTATGTTTACCTTCCTGCAAGATGGTTCTAAACATCCAGGGGTTTAGATCAGATCATGTTCCTCTGTTAGAAGGGCCAAACCAATCCAAACCTCGGTCCAACTAAATACAGCCCAAAGTAAAACATTTAAGATCTGCAATGTTGCCAGGGACACACTGTAATTCTTAAAACTTGCAGCATTTATTGCAGAAGGAATGAATACAAATACCTACAAAACTTTTTAGATGTGAGAATGTGAGTTATTTTCCTTTTATATTACGGTTATGCCTTGCTTTGTATTGCTGTGTTTGTTAAAATCACAAGAAAATGAGATGGAATTGGTGCTTTGAAGCTGAATAAAGTGTATGGTGCAGGGTGTAAACATGGAAATCCTTCTGTTCATCAGCACTGCCCAGTTCATTCTGGGGCATCCATAGGTGGAAGGGGACCAGAAGGAATAGGTATTTCCCTTCATGCTATAGAGACATATTCAGGTATGATGGCAATAGAACGCATTTAAAACAGGGTGCTCACATCTAACCTGATTGCATACTCGCTCCACTTCATTTGAAGAATGTTTTTTATTTGCTCTCTTGATATCTCGACTCTAATCTGCCATAGATAGTTTTCCTTCCTTTATTCTTTCTGTCCATTTCTCTTAATTTTGCCAATAGGAGAATATGGAAGTAAAGAAAGGTTCAAAGTTAGAACAAAGGCTTTTTATTTATTTCTATACATTTTTCCTGTAGACACCTGACTTCCTTTTTTGTGTCGCATTCTCATTGTTGGCTGGTAGTTTTAGAAATTGCTCCTGAATTGCAATCAATTATGATACTAGATGTTCAGTTCAGCTGATGTTTTTAGCAGAGGTTTTCTGGGTTTAGGAATCAAATATTGGTCGTTTTAAAAGCTATGCAATTGTAAAATCTCAATATCCATATCCATGAAAATATTCAATACTACCACTGGGATAAAAAACAACATTTAATAAAGGCATAAAAAAGAAAAACTGAGCTTTTTCAATCTTACCATAAAACATACTTTCCTAACAGAATCACAGATGGTAGTTAAATACATGTACAAAATAAATATCCCAAAAATATGCTATAGCAAAAATATGTAAACACTTGTTTTTATTATCAATACCATTCTAAATTAGTACTGTATCGAGATGAAGCATTTGAGTATTGATCAGTACTTCTGACAATCCTCCTATGCATCCTTTAGATCCCAAAAAGGTGAAAACTATGAGTTATAAATTAAATGTTAAAATTGCTGGATTGCATTTAATAAAACACAGACATATTAACCATTTGGTCCAGATATTTTTCAAATTCTTAAGCAGGCAAATTTAACTTTAAGAAAAAGTGTCGACAAAATATGTATTAAAAATTCTCTTGAAATCACAGCAACAATGTTCTTTTTTTCTCTCTCTTTTTAGTCCTGCTGTTTTTTTGTTTTTTTTTTTCAGAATATGTCCAGTAATAACTTACCAAAATGGTGCATTCTTTCATAGAAAAGTCTTTTTCTGGTTAATGTGTATTTTAATGGATTAGCATGAAAGTCATTGCCAAGCATAACCATTTCATTCTGGGGGGTGAAGGAGGCTATTATATGGCCAGATGGCGCAGGTACAGAGCTTTAAGGGAGCAAACTCATTCATGCTGGCAAACACCTAAATGCATATGCATAAATGTAAATGCACATATATCTGCATGAATAAATTAAGAAAATTTAGGATATCCCCAAGCTACCATATAAACATAGCTGAAATAGAGCAGAGCAGAAAGTTAATTCAATGTCAGCACAATGTCATGCACACATATACAGAGGCTGACCAGAGAGAAACACTGAGAGGCATGCAGTAATATATATCTGCTCTCTTTTATAGATAGAATTAGCCGCAGAACAACAGTGACTATGCTCTGTTACATATTTAGACTTTCTGTCCATCATATCCCCTCCTTTCAAGTGCTAATTTTAAAATACCTTGTAAGTGAAGAAAAAACTATATATCTAGACACCAGGCTGCGGTCCAAATTTTACAACCAACTGAAAGTAAATGACAGAGTTGGAGAAAACATGCAGGTACATTACAGAAATTAGAATACTTTTAATAAATTTATACATATGAATATACAAATATATAATTCTTTTGTATTTTTGTTTAATATATCTTCCAAAAATTGAAAACTCAATACTCTGTATATCAGAAAAGGTGAATATTGGGAAAGGTCATTTCTAAAGAAACTGGTTGTTAACATAGAGGTTTATTTAACAATATTCAGAGAAAGCTGAGTGGAAGGAAAAGATGCACTAGCAACAGGGATGAATAAAGCTTTTAAGGGATTGTTGGGCAAAATCTGATTAAGAACTAAGGGGAGCTTCACATGGTGTTGAATGCAGCTGAAATCAATGCATCGGGAGCTTTGCACAGACAAATCCTACACATGCCATACGAGCAGCTTACCTGCAATAAAAACAACTGGAACTCCTTTGTGATGAAAGAAAAGTTTGCATTTCATCCGGAAACAATGTCCTAGAGTGAAGGAGGAGCAAAGAGGCATGGAATCCTTGAATTTTGATAAAAAGGCTAATTTGTTTCAATTGCTTTTCAAAGTGGGAAGGTTAGGAGGGCATGTGATTCAAGTATGGCATGTGTGTTGGTCTTCTTGATCCAGCAAATGGCTTATGAAAGATAAGCTGCTTGATAAACCATCCACATAATCTACAATCAGAGCTGAAGCTAAAGGTTTAGAACAACTGAAAGTGTTCTAATAATACTTGTTTAAGGAGTGAATGGACGCAGGACTGGATGAGTGGTTGACAGATCTTGCGATATCTTTACGTCAGCAAGATGGCATTAGACTGGTTGTAAATAGTCTAATTCAGGTAGAACAAACCAATAAATATAAGCCGAGACTATTACCAATTAACAATTAAACTTAATTTTCTTCTATTTAACTACTCAAACTGGACGAGGAAACTTTGGAGAGCCTGGAGAGTTACGTGGATGAGTGCTTTGACAGTGCCACACCCGAAGCCACACAAACATCCAAATGCTCTGGTTCTGAGTGTTCAGTCAGCTACTATCTCTCTAGAAGAAAACTATGCAGACATTCTGGATGCCATTGACAAAAAGCTTGCCAGCTTTGATGCCCGCTTTGCCCTGATTGAAATTCCCAATGAATAATTCCAGGCTATGAGGGAATAATTTGAATTCAATCAAGCTCAGCTAATTTCAATTGCCTCTGAAAATAAAACGCGGAAGTAGGACAATAAAAAAAACCACCAGATGGAATGTCACAGCTTCCAGTAGAATTCTATAAGGAATGCTGGAATATCCTGGAACCAGCATTCCACAGAATGCTGCAGAAAACTGAGGAGAAGGGCATGCTTCCACTAAATACAGTATTAGTCTGCTGCGAAACCAATGTATGCAGGGACATACATTGAAAAAAATTAAAACCAAAATATTATCACTAGATGCAGAAAAAGTCTTTGATAGACTTAATTGGAAGCATTTGTTTGCATCTCTACATAAATTCGGCTTGGTTACATAAATTGGTTAAAAATACTATATAGCTCCACAACAGCATTTATTAGAACAAATAAACAATGATATTTAAACTGATATTAAATGTATTGCATGCAGAAACATAAAATGTAAAGTCAGCCTTTATGTAGACGATGCATTACTCTTTCCCCAGCACCTTTAAAAGGTAGGTCTGTTTGCATGTCTATAATAGAAGACAGATTTAAGATTATTGAAACAGGTCTACAGATGCTACCAAATCTAAAGGATTTACTAAGCTTTAATTCCTTTAAAATGATTATCTTAAATATATAGGAGTTTATCCAAAATAGATGAGTCTGTCATTTCCCATTGGAAAATGGAAAACTGAATTATCAGTTAGGCTCAGAATGTATGGTCTAAAATCTGTCTGATATCTGCTGGCAATGCTCAAGTAATACACCAGATGACTATATACATGCACTATGGTTATGCACACCTGTAAAGAGGTTCTATTGTCCGGTATGTGAGGTTATGTCAGAGGGTCTGAGATTTAATATTTCACCCCCTCCCTCAGTCTGTTTACTGGGTAACCTAGATGATGTCACCTTAGACAGAGATTCTCTCTGTCATCTTCACTGTCTTGTGTAGACAAAGAAGACTATCTTCATGAAGTGGAAAAATAAAAACAGTTAAAATATTACCCAGTACAAAGACATTTGGTTAGATTATATTGATCTAGAGATAGATTCTGCCTCATCACTAAATCAGACTCTCTGCACACCTTTAATGAGCTACCTTTCCAAGTAGGGGTGTGTGGCCTGTTGCTCGGTCTGGTTGGGTGCTGAGGGTGATTTGGAGTGCCTCTGGGTTTGAGGGCTTCCCGGGGAGGGTCACCAGGGGGATTATATGTGGGCCACATTGCTCCTGCTAGGGAAGTGCATTGGGAATTGGGACCTCTGGAGGCTGGGTGCATGGTTTCTGGGATCTTCGTCAGCAGACATGGTTTACTGGCCTGATGGCTGTGTCATGCCGGAGTGGATCTTAGGTAGGCATGGGGTCCATAGGGTGGCCTGTCTTTGGGTGGGGTACCTACTGGGGTTGAGGGCTTGGTTCCAGACCGACGTGCCGCCTGGTTTGTCCACTGGTGCCTGCTCTTGGGTCCACCAGCGCCCCTGCTGCCACTGGGGCCATTGAACTGTTGGGGAACATCCCTTATACATGATCCTGCAGGTGCTCTCCCCTACAGGGGACACACTGTCAGTAAGCGGGTGGAGGGAGGTTGGTGAGGGGTTGCTTAATAAAAAATAATGCTTGTTTACGACATTAAACAATGTTTCGAGATACCAGTGTATTTCCTTCATACTCTCGGATGGAGAAATATAGGAAAGAGTGGCCTTTATGGTCATCAAGTCCACATAACCATCAAACATTAGCTATATCCCAACCAGCTGTTTGGGAGGCATGCTTGAAAACAAATCTGTCCTGCTGCCATCGACATGTTGGATTCACTATACTCTACTTGGTCTTTATGTGGAGCAAACATACTTTGGTGTGGGAAAAAAAAAGATTAATATATGATATTAAGTATCATGTAGTGAATTTTATTTCCGTGCACAGTGCCGTGACGTTTTTAAAATACAACTTTTTAAAACAACAATGTGGTGAACTTTGCACAAAAAGAAAACTTAAATTGGGTCATCACTGGATCATTTAAGAAGATAATGATCCAAAATATTTAGCTGAATCAACCCTTTCACCATACAGACATAACTATGTAAAAAAACTGGTATTACCTCACCAACTTAATAACATATGTGATGTTGTAGAAAATAAAATTAAAAAATGAAATAAAAGGAATTATTGTGTCCTAAATAAGATTTTTTTTCGAAGATCAGACAAAGGCTGTTAGAGATTTTTTTTTAACTCAATAAATAACCAACTTTAGATAATTACTTACACTTGGAAAGAAATGATTTATTTGCATCTATTGAGCCTAATGATTGTAAATGTTTGCAGTTCTTTTGCCAGGTAACAGCATGGGGTCATTGTGGAATTTCTTGCAGGAGTAAATGCTTTTCTCTGCAGGTGGGCTGTGGTGTTATGGAAAATGAGGGCAAAAAAAGTCAGCAGTTGGGGGGAGGGCACATGAATGAAGAAAGGCTGGGATGTTCATGAATGAAGCGGGGGGGTGAGGAGAAAGGTAGTAAGTTAAAAGTGATGGATGAGATGTGCATACCCTCAGTTTCAAGTGAATCTCCAGGGAACCTTAGGCTGCACTGCTGCCAAAAATGATCTCATACTACAGATTAAGATGAGCACAAAAAGCAAATAAATGTATCAACTGAAAGACAATGCCGGTGAAAAGAGAGAGAGCTTAAAATAACAAAACAGACACTAAAGATATGGAGTGTTTCAAGTGTCACCTGACAGTAATGGGTGCTGGCATGAAGATGGAAGAGGTTTGGGCTGGTTTAGTGAGAGATAGATAATGGGTCTTTAAGTTTCATGTGGTGCTGCAGAGATAGTCCTGTATATTTTATCTTTTGCTACAGTATGTAGGTTGTTAAAGGGAAATGTGATGCATCCGAAGAGTCAAAGCAAAGAAGCATGTTGTATACGATTCAACTCAATAGAGGAAAAGTGAAAACAAAGGTTAAAGCTGTGACAGGCTCATTTCATGGAGGAGGAATTTAAGGCAGCCTAAAATGAGAGAACCAAGGCTTAAACTTTAGAAATGACTTCAACTTTTGATGAAATGCCTTATTTGTCTTTTTATGCAGAGTATGTAATAGGAAGAGGGGCATTACTTCCTCTTTATTTCATCCATGTCATATAATCTTTAGCCTATTTAATTAGAAGGAAGGTCACTTTTAGTTGCAGTCCCACTTGCAATGCTGATGTGAGTAAACCTTCAGCGGCACTGACAGAGATTTTGCACAACATTACATGAGAACAGGCAATATTATAACCAGGTTTTTGCTTATTTGTAGTTTGGCAAAACATACAATAAGGGAAATACTGACACAAAATGTAAATACATTAAATGAGATTACCTTTCATTTACTGAACTTATAATTATGATATATATATAATTATAATATATATATAATTATAATTTAGGGCTACACTACTATAGTGAAGGTCTTCGGCTGAAGGACTTCTAGCTGCGGGATATTTTTATTTTTTGTCTTTGTGACACCATGGTTGGGTTTAATAGAATTCTAATTCTCGATTAACATTTTAGTCAGCATGCCTCATGACAGTGCCCCAGGCAGCTGGATGAAACAGCAGACAGCTTTTGAAATCTTGTAGAGAAGACTCCTTAAAGTATGAAGGCTGTTACAAAAGTCATTCCCACAGTTTGGATGTGACATTTAACGCCAGCCTATGTCTATGTAGTTTTTAACGACGGGAACCAGAACAAGTGTTTATCAAACTGATAGGAAGTCGGTAGAGATGAGACGGAGGACTGGAATGGGAAGGGTTGGATATTCTCTGAATGTTAGAAGAACTAATGAGAAGAATTGAAACAGGAAAAGAGGTGAGGATGAGAAGGAGGACATGCTGGATGAGGAGGAAAAGAAGGAGAGTGAAAAAGAAGAGGTGCGCAGCTGAGCAGAACCTTCCTTCTTTTCTTTCATCAGGCATCACTGTGGAAACTAGCCCCTTCCTCTCTCCCTCCTCCCTGTTCTTCTTTGCCCACATAGAGGTAATCAGGGAGAGCGAGAGAGGTAGAGAAGCGGAGAGAAAGTGGCATAGTCACCCAGCTTGAGCTGTCAGAGGCACTCTGAGGAAACAAGCAGTCCAATTTGCTCTGCTTTTCGCCTTTCTTTCCTGTCGCTTGCTTGCTCTCTTCTCTAGTTCGTAAAACCATTTTAGATGTGAGTGCAAGTGGCCACACATTCGCAACTTTTGTAAAACAAGCAAACTCATTTAGGGCACCTTGAATTGGCAAGATTTTCCCCCTCAAAATATCTCTATGTATGCAGATTAGGATTGCACGCTTTTACACGAGAAAACTTGCACAGACATGACTTTGTTATGACTTTATATCTTAAACTTCAATGTTAAAACCAAAAATGAGGAATTTGTGTCTGTTGAACTTTTTCACCACACAGTCAGAAAGTACAAGCATTTTATTGGCCTATTATATTGAAGCTTTTTAATTCAGGAGACTCCAAACTGTTTTAGACTACCTTTATGGTGGCATATTGCATCGTAGCCACTGACAGAAGCATACGATCAGTGCATAGGTGCCACCAGGTTCTCTAACTGTCATAAGCTGGCAAAGGTGGTGGTGGTTCTTAACCTGGCATAAGCCGGAGTAATATGTGTAGTCTAATTTGAATTCTACATATTATGCATCCGAACAGGCTGTGGAAAGTGTTTGCATAAGGAATTCCATTTAGTACAAATCTTCGAGCTGATTGGGTAAGTCAGCAAGCTGTGCCCGCCTCCCATGTCGAGCTTTAGCCAATATGTCTACCTGAAGCTTGGTTTAAACCTGCATCATTAAACAGGGGGGTGAGGGTGCCTGCTCCAAAGTGACGCAAGCATGCCGCCCCCGAGCATGGATCGCGAGCAGCCTCTTTCCAAATGGGACGATACAAAGTTATTGGTCACAAACAAGTTTGCCTGTATTGACATCAAATGGTAGAGAATGTTCAACTGGAGCAGTGTGGTTAAATGCAGTGTTTCTATTGTTTATTCAGTGACTGAAAACAGCATTAAGTGGTGAGTTTATTGGCCAAGCTTGTGGTAAAAAAAAAAAAAAAAAAAAAAAAAAGTTTAGTTTCTGATTCCATCTTATACAGCATAAATAAAGTCTGAAACAACCACCATAGTACACCATACATTCACCATTTATTTAGTAAAATAAAGGTCCGTATGGGCTTCATCCTATGCTACTTCTGGGAGCTAACTTTTTTGGCCTTGGATTTAAGCATTAATCTAGTCTTTTTGAGTTTTGTGGTATATAGTGCGTAATCTAAAGAAAGAAACAACTAAAATGCAAATAAACATATTTAATCATATTTTGCCGGAGTGTCCTGAGCATGTCCGATGATGATGTCAGACAAGCAGTTTAAAAGAGAAAATATAAAAAGCAAATTGTCTACGAAAAGTCATATCATTTTTCTTAAGATGTGTATTAGCATTCTTTTGTCATTTAAGGATTTAAGTAAGTACTTTTAGTACCATAATTACACTATTTAAGGCAACCTGGATGAATATCTGCTTGCACACGTGCAAATGACCTGATGGTAAGGATCGGATAGTGACAAGTAGGATGGGATAGTGACAAGTAGGATGGGATAGTGACAAGTAGGATGTCCACTTTTTATTCTCTTCTTTTCTGCATTTCCACTTGTTATGTTGATCACTGCCCCTCCATGGTTTTTGTGAGTACTGCAGCTACATCTGCATAAACTATAAACGTGTATAGTGTTTTATGGGCTGGTGCAAGATGCGCACAGACGGCATGAAAACCGAACACACTAGTATATCTGTGCCCTAAGCTGTGATGCTACTTTTTTTAAATTATGTTCTTCCCTGATCTGTTGGTACAAGTTAACATGTGTTGATGTATTTGTAATTGCACTACCTAGCATTAACAGTGTTCCAAGACAGGCCAGCTGATTGGCTTGGTTGCCTCTTAACAGTGCCCATTGGTCCGTTCTTAATTATAACTTAATCCAACAAAGATAGCGAACAAAACCTTGACAGAAACTGTGAGAAACAGAAACTAAAAATTGGAGCGCTTACATGACCACCTTCTCGGGCTTTTGCCGGTGAGGGGGATGTAAAGTTCTGTGCGATATAAAGCTGTTCCTGCAGCTTGAGGCGGCTTCTTCAGGTGAGACCCGCTGTACCCTTCATGTTAAAGTGAAGGAGGGGAACAGCGGGAAGATTCAGGTTTGGTATTTTCCTGTCTCCACCTGCAGCCAGCCTTATGTATAGCAGCTTGATGAACTTCAGAGACACTGCGTCAGCGGCATAACGTAAAGTTCCAAGATATCTTAGTAGTACATTGAGATAAAGTCGGGTACAAATGAACTACATTTACTAAGCAAGTGGGTTTTAAAGGCACTAGATTTCATCCCCTTACAAATCTGTTCAGCTTAGATGTAGACAAGGTCTACTCTCACTGTATTTCTGACCACTTCACTTGCCTGCTCAATCTGACTATATACACAGTTGCTCCATTGATTTTATGCCAGCTTGTATCCTTCATTTAACATATTGAGTAAATTTAACACAAGCACATTACAGCCTCACTCTACCTCTACGCTGGAATATTATGTTTTTTTTTTATCCCCATCATTTTAGATAGACTGAGAACAGTAGTATTTATTCGTCAATGAAATTTGTCCTCTGCATTCATTCCATCCCTAAGGGAGCATGTGGGCTGCAACTGTGCAGTGCTGAGGAACAGCTCAAGGACCCAGAGTTACAGTCTGTGGGATATGGACTCTAAGCCCTGCCAGGATCAAAGTTTTCTGCTTGAACCACTAGGCCACCTCTCTCTCCAGATGCCAATGTACCCATAGTTTGCATGGTAGGATTGTGTGAACCCAGTCGTCAGGATAACCTTTGACATAAAACCTGAAGGCAATAAACGGATGCTTTTTAACTCTTTCAGACATCTCAGAGGTGGCTGTATGTATTGTCAGATAAGCTAATCTGCACAGTAAGGTCATTTTAATGGGGATTTGTGGTGTCTTCTGAAGTTACCAGCCTACCAGTTTGACTATTCTGCGCGCATGCTGCTTTTTTGTGCAAGTGAAATAGATCAAGGACAAACATCTGGCACCTCTTGGCTAGTTGTTCATGGGGGTGTCTGGGCTAACAGGGCTGTTTTTGTTTGTCTCCTTTTTAACCTTGTTTTAAGGCACTATTTTATGAGTTATTTAGATTGTTTGTTACAGCACAAAAAGACTGGTAAAAGTACTTGGCCTCTGCAAGAAATATATAAAGTGAATTTTTCTAGATATTAAGGTCAAGAGTTTTATCTTTGCTTAGTGAGTCATTTATTTGTGATTTGATTTTTAAAAAAGTGTTCACAAGTAGGAATTACTTCAATGTTCTAGTTTTGGGTTATGTTTGATAGAAGCAGATTGAGACCTGAGATGTAAAAACAGGAGAATATAAAAAAAAAAAAACAGCAATAATAATGTTTTTTTTATGGAAGGGATGGGTATGGAGAACTAGTTATTAGCAAATCAGTTATTATACAAATATAAATGAAATAATAAAACATCAAGAGTGCAAGAGGAAACTAGGACTTGAGAACTAAGAATAATTCGATCAGTCCAACATTTTTATGTCAGTATTTGTCCTTTATTTGAATAAAACACATCAAATGCAGACAACTGAAGGTATGACTTTAAAGGCCAAATGGTTGGTGACTTGTTGGACAACATATTCCACAGGGGATCCTTGCTCTGTTGCCAATGGTGTTTTAAGAAGCCCAGTACGGAGGACCATTGATCTTAGGAAACCCAAGGTACTTCAATATCCTTGCTATAAAGTCCTGGTTCAAGGAAATGTTCATTCTTATGGCCAATGTGCCAGATTCACTTAAAGAGGTTTACAGTAGCTTGCATGTAAGCTTCTTGCTTTACAAAACTAATGACATTTAACAACTGATACCAAGATGATTACCTTAAGTCTCTCTTCTCGCTTAGCTGTGCACTAAGTGTAAGTATGTCCAATGTTTGTCCAGTAAGTTGGTTCTTTAAGCTCCATGAAAAAGGAACCCAGTTGACCATGATGAGTTCACCTTAAGGTTAAATCAGCTCTTTCTTTATTTATCCCTACATGTGTTTTTTAATTTGTTGCTGGCATTCTCTAAAATCAAGAGAATGTTATGGTTCTTATTTGTTGTGACTCTGAGTTTTCAGTTTTCTGTCATCAGTTGTTTTGTTTTTATTTTCCATGATCTTCAAGCATTCTTTATTTACTCTCTGTTGCCCCCTTGTGATTGTTTTCTATCCCCTTGGATTCCCTCTTGCCAGTTCCACCCACACCTGCTCCCCATTCAGCTCGTTAGTCCAACCTTTTGTTTGGTTTTCCTTAAATACTCCCCCTCTGCAGTCACTCAGTGCTGGTTCCTTCTTGTTGCTGTATTGTCTACTCTGCTTGTCTCTCCCCGGCTCCTCAGACTCGTTTTTTCCCCTGATGTCTCCATGGTTTTGGTTTGTTTAATATTTCAAGTTGGATTTTTGGATTTCTGCCTCTGCTACCTTTGGTCTGCCATTAAACCTCTCAGAACTCATCTCTGCTTCACTCGTCTCTGCATCTGGGTCCTCGAGCAACCTCACCACCCATTGTTGACAGAGAATGTTGCTTAAACTGCTAATTAGGGCTGAAACAATCAGATTCATCGGGATTAACAGTTTATTGAAATAATCGTCAACTAATTTAGTAATCAATTAATCGTTAACGTGAGTAAAAATACTGTAAAACACGCATTTAGTTGACAGAGTCACCCACTTAAGAATAGGAATTATATCAAAATTGTAAAAAAGACATTTAATAATTTTGTATTTAAAGGAATAGTACACCCAAAACATGATTAGCCTTCATTTTCTACTCACCCCCATGCTGAACAAAACTCTGGAGTACTTTTTTGATATCTCAAATGCATCTGGAGATCTGGGAGGCTTCTTGCTGTCTGCTGACATTCAAATAATGGAGGTCTATGGCGCCCGAGACAGAAAGGTCCACAAAAGTCCACAAAAACTTGTCAATATTCCTCCATACTGCTCGTCCAATGTAATCCAAGTGTCCTGAGTGGGTAGCATCCAGAATTTACTCGAAACGAAGTCATTTAGAACGTTTTAGAGCCTAAACAGTAGTGTATAGGATTTCCTAATAGCGCCCCCATGCGCGCTCACGATTCTACGGAAGCCGGCAGACCAAACCAGCGCATTCAGCTCGGCAAAGAACTCATGCTCTTCCTCAACACTGAAGTCCTCAGACATTTTTCTTTCGTTGTTTCTTTCTTTGCACAGGTAAACAGCACATTTCTTCTTTTACGCTTGCATTATCGGCAGACCAGACGCTGAATGCGCACTTTCTTCCGGTTTGGTCTGCCGGCTTCCGTAGAATCGTGAGCGCGCATGGGGGCGCTATTAGGAAATCCTATACACTACTGTTTATGCTCTAAAAACATTCTAAATGACTTCGTTTCGAGTAAATTCTGGATGCTACCCACTCAGGACACTTGGATTACATTGGACGAGCAGTATGGAGGAATATTGACACGTTTTTGTGGACTTTTATGGACCTTTCTGTCTCGGGCGCCATGGACCTCCATTATTTGAATGTCAGCAGACAGCAAGAAGCCTCCCAGATCTCCAGATGCATTTGAGATATCAAAAAAGTACTCCAGAGTGTTGTTCAGCATGGGGGTGAGTAGAAAATGAAGGCTAATCATGTTTTGGGTGTACTATTCCTTTAAGATTAAAATTATGTTTTCATCTGTCAATATGCTCTATACAGAACTCCTCAAGTGGAAAAGGTTTAGTTTCACATGGATTATTTTCATAAAAATATTTTTTAAGGAACCTTTGGCTATCAGAATTTTAATTGGATTAATAATTAACAGATTAATCGATTTGCAAAATAATCCTGAGTTGCAGCCCTACTGCTAATTTTAATCTAATTCTGATAAAATAATGCCATCTTTTGAAGGAAAACTAAACAATGGTTTTGCTCACCAATGAACACCCATTGGTGAGGTGATGGTGTGTCACATTGGAGGTAGATGAGTTGAAAGGAGGTGAAAATATTAAGTTTTATCAGATGATGTTCATCAGAAGGAAGGGAGTGTAGAATAAACGTCATGCTTCTTGAATTGAAATTAATTACATTTCCTACCACTATGTCCTCATGAGTTTGATTTCTGTGATAAATATATTTTATTCAGGTAGGTTAAACCCAGAAAAAAGTCTAAAACATATAGACCATCACAAGTGATAATGTACTCAGATAAGTATACCACAGGTTATAAACTTGCACATTAACAACTAAAAATGAACCCAAGTGGTTAAAGGCTGTACAAATACAAGCTGACCTGACGATTCCAGAAACAAGAAATGAGACAGTTTGGGAGAAAAGTTTGAAAACAATCTTAATGCGTTAATCCCACATGCCATGCTAAACTCATACTGAGAGGTTTTAAGCCACTTGAGTGATCACTTCTTCTAACTCTCCAATGATTTCTATGCAAGCCTTGTTCTAAGATACATGTTTTAGAGAAGTGATGATATAATGGTGGACAGATGTTAAAACATCCTAATCTTTCCCAAGACACTTATCTGCCAGCATTAGGTGCCCGTCCTTTCTGTATGGTCATACACGTCTGTTTAGTAGCTGAACAATGATTGACTGGCTATGACACTTGACATAAATCAATGTGACAACAGCTGACTCACTTGCTGATAAAGCATTCAGAGGTAGCTCAACAAAATATATTAGGGTGAAAACAAATAAGGGACTCAAAGGTCCCCACACTAACCAGCCTGTCTCTACAAGGGCAGGTACAGATGCAATGCTTTACACATGGTGATCCTGTTGTGTTATCTTTATTTTCTATTATTTAAAAAAAAAAGTATTTTGCAGGTATTTTTCCTTTAATGTTGGTGGAGTAATACGTGTACAAAACAAAATTTAAGTTTAGTTAGCTAGAGGTTTTATTTTGTTTATTCATTGATAGATTCTATAAGTTATATACGTTCCCACAATTTCCCAGTTGTAAGACAATAAAGGGGTTTTTCTATTTTCCTGTTAAAAATATTAAAAATCATTATAGGTTGAAAGATAAAGGTAATTACTGGAGAAACAAAAAACATTTCTCTGTTGAATTACTTTTCATTCCTTTGATAGTTTAACACTTAATTTCAACTGGACTGTTTTATGCATTTATTTGTTTTTGATTTTATAATAAGTTTTAGATTTGAAAATGGGGTTTTTACACTGTCGACCAAGTAAGTCGCTCATATCTAAGATGCGGTTTATCAATGTTGTCTGACAAGCTTAAAAAAATTGGGGCTCCTCAATGGTCTATATTTGGATTTTTTTCTTTTCATTATGCAATAGCGATTTTCTTTACACACAGATGATGCAGTTACTTTTACTGAAAGACAAAAATCCTATCTAGGGTCTGCAGGTGTTATGAGACCCTAAATTTAACAGCTCTTTTTTTTGTTGAATGTGTAGAAGATACTGTGAATGTATTTTTTTCATTTTATTTCTTTGTCAATTTATCAGATACACACTAATTTATTTCTGGGAAATAAATAATTTAAACTTCTTGAATAATTAGTATACAAAGTGTCCAGCTTAACTTCTTACTTGGTGCATCAGGATAATATCAGAATAAATTAATATAAGCATATTGATTTGGGGCAAATCAGTTTCTCTCGGACACATGATGTGGTTATGGTGTTTTTACCTCCATAGTCTCTGTTTAGTTCCACTTCATTTAAGGTAATAGGGGAGAGCTTTTATCTTTTAAAAAACTTTGAAAGCTTTACATGTGTCACTTGATTCTACAGGGTTTATTAGGTTTTTAGCCGTACCTCCTCCGAATAATTGTAGTACATACAGATCAGTAGACAGTCCTTACTTGGACTTTAAGGGAAAATAATACTTTTTCTGTTTTAAGGAACAATTAAGTACTCGCCAGCATTTTCAATATGTTTAATGTGTGCAATAGTTTGGGATTAGAATCCTTGTTTTTCAGCAAAAAACCTTTCATTTGTAATGATTAGGTGCAACACCTCTTTAAAGTTGCATATCCTTATTATGTTTGATTTTTCCAATAGCTGTTTATGTTTTAAAGGTTTGGACATACATTAGTTAAACACTATTTAAATTGTATAACCAAATCCCTAAACCTGACATCCACTTAAGTCCAGTTTAGGTTTTTTGTCTTTTAAATGAGATAAAACAAAAAAGAACTACAACTACTGTGAGAAGTATTGTTTCTTTTTTTTTCAGATTCTGACATTTCTTCTCTCCCGAAATTCAGCAAACCAGAGTCTACTGACTCCACCACATCATTGTTTATTAACCAACAATCTCAAACATCATATGAACTCTAAATAGACCGGCTATTCTTTCACCTCAAACTATAAATGTTTCTTAGACATAAACAAGATAATTCTTATTTCCATATTTTACCGCTCATTTGGAAATGCAACTGAAATGCGACTGTAACACAGGGAAATAAATAATATATGCATTTTTTGTCCCAGTTACTATTTTATATTGTGTTGTGTAAGTGCTAAATGCATGCTTTATTCTTTTAAAGTAAAGGTAGCTTTTAGATGTATTTTGCAAAAGGGTAAAGAAATAGTCAATTTTCTTAAGAGTTATAACTTTTAAATTCACTATTTTATAAGCCTCCACAGTGACCTTTAAACCCTGTGATGTTTAACCTGTTGACTCTCAGTAGGCCAATCTTCATTTTAATCTACTGTAACTATACCTAAGACTACTGTTTTCTGCTCTATTTAAACAGCCAGAGTTTTATTTTTGCCTTATCATTAACATCCATTTGTTTAAGACTACCTAGAATGGATTAATGCTTCTTTAAACAGTTACTAATAATATGGGAGAGCATATTTAATTTCATGTTTTAGTTACAACATTTTAATGATTAATTATTTCCATCATATTTCCTTTGGTTATAAATATAAACCAAAGACCTGTTCCTGGGTTATAATGACATCCAAAGTGCCCTGTTTCCATAGCAGCAGAGAGTGGCATCATAAAGAGAAGGGGGGTCCAAATCCGATTTTGATATCGGAAATCACTCTGATTTCAACACAAAAAGAAATATCGGAATATATCCGCCTGCATCTAAAATCTCTGATATAATTGAGCTGAGTTTATTTAACCCATTGTTTGATAATACATGGGTCAACATTGGTTGCTTTCATATTTATTGTTTAATATTTCTCTCTTGTGGAGTTATATCACTAAATCAAGTATTTTTTAGCTTTGCACACTACAAAACATGTAATACAAGTGTGTATGATTTCTGCTCATATTGTATCAGATCAATATTGTTATCAGTCAATACCAAAGAGCTGCAATATTGGTATCGTATCTGGAATTTCAACAATATATTGGTCACTATGATCACCATTAAATGTAATCTCCATGCTAAGTAGTTTTTTACAAGCAAGGCAGAAGAAAAATACATCTGTGTCTAATAACATTAGAAATGGAGATTGCTTAACTTTTAGAGATACATGCTTTTTTCAACTGAGGATAGGATTAGATTGAGTTCGGAAACAAGAGGAGGTCTGATATGAAAGAAAAGACAGGGTTCCTCCAAAGTATTAAAAAATTTAAAGAGTCGAGAAAAACAAAAATTGTGTTTAAAACATGCAAAAACATAGGCAATGGGGCATTTTATGACACTCAGCAAACAGTTTTTTATTGCTGCTGCTTGGGGATTTATTGTACCCTGAAATAAGACTTTGACTTACACATTTAAAAGTAAATGTTTTTTAGTCTGGTTTAAAAAATAAAGTTCTTGAAATCAGGAACAGAGTGGACAGTTTTAAATGATAAATGGGAAGGATCCCTTAAATGTTAATACATGGATAAACAGCTAATGCTTTCAAAAGTTGCTTTTTAAGGTTAGTTTTAGAATAACTGGCAGACTATGAATAGGAAACCTATGTTCTTTACATAATGTCCATGTCCTGGATATAAGGGCATAGTCATAGTTAGGAAACCTTAGAATCCCATCTTTGTTTTTTGCAGATGACTGGATCCTGTTGGCGTCTTTAAACAATGACCTTCAGTGGAATCCATTCTATTTGTGCCAATCAGTCCATAGTCTCTTCATTGTATTGATCCCTTCCTGAATCCCTTTAAAAAGTAACTTAAAGCATCTAAACTCATGGGTGTGTCCCAGGAAAGCAACTCCCCCCTTTTTTAATTAGATAACTCTTTATCATTCTAAAGATAATTCTTCTCTAATGAGTTTGACTCCAATGCATTGTTTATTTGTTGTCGTTTGCTTATGGTTAAAACAAAAATAAAGTGAAAATCATTTCGTACTGGATCACCATCATGAGGAGCAGCAGGCAAAGAGGGAGGTGGGGGGGGCAGGGGGTAGAAGAATTAGCGTTAAGTATATGTAACCATGGTAACCACTTCATTTTGAGCGCAAGTATACAGCAAGACTTTCGGTCTCCAGATATGAATATCATTTTAAGTGTTCCTCTGAGATCCTGGGCTGCTGCGCTTTCGACAGAAGAAGAGGAAAAAACATTGATGGAAAGATGAAAGCGCGCTGAATTATGAGCAGTACCACCCGCTTTGGTTGTATTCAGATGCTAGATTTAATGGCGTTTCTATTTAAGTGTAGCCAAACAGACCTTGATTCCTGTAAAAGTTATTACTCTTTAAATG
This sequence comes from Cyprinodon tularosa, assembly GCF_016077235.1. Classification (NCBI taxonomy): domain Eukaryota; kingdom Metazoa; phylum Chordata; class Actinopteri; order Cyprinodontiformes; family Cyprinodontidae; genus Cyprinodon; species Cyprinodon tularosa. The sequence goes on along the minus strand of NW_024038427.1, from coordinate 1,053,761 downwards.
GAGTTTGTAAAGACTCAGAGGCTATTTTCCACCCTTAAGTGCATGAGCTGGATGAATCAATTTGTGAATAATTTTCTCAGTGCGGGTACTGGGGAGAGCCTCTTCAAGTGCAAAAAAGCCATTAGGTTTAGTCATTCATTTGTTCATTGCCAACCTCTATTCCCTCTTTTCTCTGTGAATCCCCTGTGCCATTTTACCATCAAACCCTTTTCAGCCACCCTTTCCTCTCTCTCAGTCTCTTCATCTCTCTGTCATCCTTCCTCCACCACGCTCTCTTTCATTACCCCCGTGGTGTTGACCATGTGTGAATGGGGCTGAATGATGGGTGGGAGGACGCACGCCAGGGGTAGTTACACATCTGCATGGCACATACAAACACACTCGCTCAGGAATACGTGCACGCACCCACCAGGGATGCTGGTGGATGCGTGCGGAGGGATGGGGAGGAGGATGAGTCACTCTGCGCGACACATGGCACGCTCACAGGAGGCTGCATCCGATTTAATATGACACTAACAAACACACACAGAAATGTAGACGCAGACGACTTTTACTTAGAGGCGTGATTGATGATGGTAATGCATCATGTTAACGAGCATGGTTTGCCTTTCTGTTCCTGTTGTCCATTAAGTGAGTGTGTGTTTTTGTCCGTAATGCAGAAACTTTGCATTTTTGTGTGTTAAAGTGTGTGTGGCGGCATGCTTGGTCTGATAAGGTTTTTCATTAGTCTTTCCTGTAAACAGCCTGATTGCTCCGGCTCCGTCCTCTGTCATCTTCAGTTTCTCTGCCTTGATTGTCCTGTGCTGTTTTTTGTTGTTGTTGTTTGCTTTGATTAGAGACGTTAATCTTAGTTGACCTCTAAATTCAATTTGATTACGTTTTTTTAGCCCATGTTTTAAATCATCTTTAGCTCCATTCACTCAGTAAGCCATACATTAAGTCCACATAATTACATCCATTATAAACCACATCACAGGCATTATGGTTTACATATATCTCACTCTTTTTTTTTGATTAGCACTATCAGGGATCACCCTCATTTGTAGCAATTGTTTTGTAAAGTTGAGGCTAAAATTTACACAGATCCTTTTTACCTGATGCCAAACACCAAAATATGTGTGTAACAGTGTAGGGGTGCTTTGAACTTCTCTGAATTGTACACTATATAATTTCAACTACAAACCTATGTGTGTTTTAACAAATTTTACCTGTTTTTTTCAATGTCTTGTTGAAAAAGAAAAACCAGAAAAGCATGGCGTTTTTTTCATCCAATGTTCTTTTGTCATATAAAGATCAGGATATTATAGGCTGGACTGAGAGTTTCTATAAACAGCAGTTTTTAAGCCTTGACCTTATGTTTTTTTCTGATTACTCTATTTATTTTACCTGCTTCCCCATCTCTATTGAAAAAAACTAAACCTCCAAGCATCATGCTGTCTCCACCATTCTCTGTTCAGTGTGCTGTTTCTGTAAGTCAAACTTCAGGGTTTTTTTTTTTCCTATTTGACCAGACCAACTCCATTGCCTTTGTGATTAAGCCTTTCTTAGCCAGTGAATTTAGGTTGAGGGTCATGTCTTGAAATTGACATGTCCTCTTAAATTTGAAAAGTTTTCAATACTTATCATAACCCACCCCTGCTTTAAACTTCCTCACAGCTTTATTTCTGACCTGTCTGCCGCATTTGCTAATCTTTCTCGCTGCTGTTTCCTTCCAAATGTCCTTTAACAAACCTCTGAGGGGTTTAAAGAACATATAGACTTGGTGATCAGAAATGACCATAGCCATAACCTTGGATGGATGACAGAATGGATGGATGTTACATATGAGAAGACTCAGATAATGTGTTTTCTAACTATATATAGGAAAAATAATTTACTGTTTCCATCACAACGTTGTATTGGAAAAGTTGCTTCTGGCCGATGTTTGCTGAAATTGCATTTACAGTTGCTGTAGCTTCTTATGACTCTACCACTCAAACACCACTTTACATTTTTATGTTTTCGTGCTGTTTTAAAAAGAATCAGATATTGTGTTATAGGCATAGAGAACTAATTTTGCTTAGTAATTGTGTGGCATGCACTGTAAAATACTGTGAACCCTAATCTGAAACACAGACTAAGATCCCTGCCCTGCTGGTGCAAAGCCAGTGGAGGTGCTTTTTATGTAACTGTATATAGTATATACACACATGGAAAAAATGTTTTTACGCCTAATTTAATGATAACAAAATCCTCTAATGGTCACAAAAATTACTTTAATTTGACTAAATTAATATGAAATCAGAATTCTTTAAAAATTAATAAATGAAAGTCAGACATTGCTATTGATCAATTGCTTTAACAGCATAACTAAAAATACCTATGAAATAGGCCTGAACAAGAATGATTATACCCTTAACTTAATATTTTGTTGCACAACCTTTTGAATCAATCACTGAAATCAAATGGTTCCTGTAGATAGAGGTTCTGCTTCTTTCAACAAGTATTTTTGTCCATTCCTCATGAGCAAGTGGCTCCAGTTGTTTCAGCGTTTAAGGGTGCCTAATCCAGATGTTTTAGCTCCTTCCAAAGATGCTCAATAGAATTCAGGTAAGGGCTAATACATAGAATCATAGTCAAATGTTATCCTCTTAGTCATTCTTTTGTGTTTTTAGCTTTGTGTTTTAGGACCAAGCTTTCTGACAATGAGCAGCATATTTCTCTCTAGAACCCCTTGACAGTCTTGAGATGTCATTGTACCATTTAGAGAATTAAGACAACTTTGTAGCAGATGAGGCAAAGAAGCCCCAGAACATTAAAGAGCTTCCCCCACGTGTCACAGTAGGGTCAGTGTTCTATTTTGATAAGATTAATTTTTCCATCTGTGAACATAGAGCTGATGAGTTTTGGTAAAAAGTTCATTTTCTTTCTAATCTGTCCAAAAGGTATTCTCCCAGAATCTTTGTGGTTTATTATAATGTAGTTTGGCAAATTCCAGTCTGACCTTTTAGGATTTATTTTCAACAATAGTGTCATTGCTGACCATCTCCTATTAAGTGCACTTTGGTTAAAACAAGGGTGGCCGATGAGATCTGTCATTGATGTTGCTGTAGCACCTTTAACCTCTTTAAAAGTTTTTATGGGCTCTTTTGTTGCCATCCATGTTATCCGTCTCTTTGATTTGTCATCTGTTTTCCTCCAGCTGCCCTGTCCAGGGAGGTTGGCTCCACTTCCATGGATCTTACCACTGCATGAAAAGTGAGATTTTCGTCCCCGTAAACTCCCGCAGATCTGCCTGATTTTCGTCAGTTTCCGACAATTTGCAACCCGTGCTTGTCCGCGTTTGTCGTGCCACAAATTGTCGGAAACGTACCGTGACGTATGTGGAGAGCGATCAGCTGTACTAATGGCCCTAATTAGCATATGAATGCAGCAAACCCGCGCGGCTGGCCAGGTCTGGCTTGAATAACCTTCTCAGTATTGGCTGAAACCACTATTCTCAAACAAATGAAATCGCTCGTGATTGGCAGCAAAACCACACGTGGCCACGCCAGGCTTTAATTTTCTTACTGAGTATTGGACGGAACCACTTCTTTTTAAACAAGTAAAGTCGCTCGTGATTGGTTGGCATATATATATATTTACATATATATATTTATTCATATATATATATATATATATATATATATATATATATTTATTCATTCATATATTTATTCATTCATATATTTATTCATTCATATGGTGTGTATTTATGTTATCCTACACTACTACACAATTATTATGCTACCATCAAGGACATGAATGAATTTATACAGGAAATGAACATTTGCCAGGAAGCTGTTTATGCAAAGAAAGAGCTTTATTAAAACACACACAACTATATACAACGCGTATCCAAACACATGCGTTTCTAAAAATTAAAAGTCCGTGAACGGTCCGTTTGCTTCCTCGGGGTTGGAGGTAACTGGCAGCATTCCCTCCGAGGCAGGTCCGATGTGCAGACGCCTACTGTGCGTGGCTCTGTACTTCGGCATCGCTTCTAACCGGGACTGCAGCTTAACACATAGTTCAGAGGGATCCGGCCTACGAAATGGCGGCGACCGTACAATCCATCCAGAGACACCGCTGACGACGGCGGACTTCCAGAGTTCCACTTCCTCATCTGCCAGCACACTCTGCCTCGCTTTCAGCAGCTGAAAAAAAAAACAATGAATCAGCGCACTGCGTATGGACACAACACATCTATTAATGCACCTGAAAAATAGTCACCAAATAAAGTCTTACCCTCTTTCTTCTGGCCCGACTCCGAGCAGATAGCCTCCGCACGCAGCGTGTTGGCTGGCAGCGTATATCTGAAGCTCCTGCGTACCGTCTGAAAATACGTCTTACAGGCAGCTGGAAAACAATTAAATGAGAGTGGTATAAATAAAAAATCAAACGCAAGTCACAGTAACAAGGAAGGAGAAAACATTAAAACAAGTCACTTACACACAATGTCGTCTTTATCAACATCGTGCAAATCTGGACTTGCTGATTATGGCTCCGAGCAAAAAGGAGGTCTGTGAAAACAAAATGGAAAGCTATGATCGGTATCCATCCGTATCCATTGCCTTTTACCGCAGAATGAAAGCATATTCTTTAAATCTTACCCTTGCTCCGGTTCATAGCGCCTGCAATTAGTCTCCGAGTTGTTAAGACGGCGTACTGCTTCCTGTAAATCACAAAAAATACACTTTAATAAAGCTTGTTCTTGCAAGGCTAGGCTAGATAGGCTAATAGCTAGGCTGCTATTAGCCATAGCTCAGGCTAGGCCGCTTTTAGCTTAGCAGGCAGTAATCGAACATATATTTACCGCTAGCATCTCTTCTTTGAGTTCGTCTTGTTCGATGCAGAGTCGCCATCGCGTCCAAGAGGAGTTTTACCCCGAAATCCCACATACTCCGTCTGCGCTCCGCTCCGCTGCGCTCCAGACCGCCTGCTCAAAGCAAAGCCTACAGCCGCCGCTGTTGCTCCGTCCCCTCCGCTCTGAGTTCCTTGGAGATCGTAGAGGGCATGCGCCAGATGAACCAGGGTTTCCGCGGATCATTAAAAATAATTACAATTCATAATTCTTTTTTTAATCAAGGCCTTAATTGGCACTAAAATTAATTAAATATGTTTATCGTTGCATTTATGATTCTTTAATAAAAATGCTTCTAAAAACAATTTCGTCAGATATTATATCGCTATTAATTTGCGTGGAACTGTTTATAAAGCCGTATGTTCGGAAAGGAAGCTCGAGGCGGAGAAAAAGCTAGAGAATATATATACGTATATATGTGTGTGTGTGTGTGTGTTTACATACATACAGGAGTCAAGGAACTCTGCTTACAGCTCCTTCATATTTCATGTACGCTAATAACTTGTGTACATGGTTCTTGTTGATGGCATTAAAATCATTTCTAATAGCATTAAAATAGCATTAAATTAGAGTCACTCATTCCTGTATGAACCCTGTGAACGCTTAATTTAATATGACGTATTAAAAAAATCCCACCATCATCCAGCATATGTTCAGTTTCTGCCCAAATATATATATATATATATTTTTTTAGATTTTTGTAACAGAGATAAGGATAATTCAAAACTGCTTTTTTTTTTTTTTTATGAACTTGTTCTCTACAACTTAGCATCTCTTTTCATTCCTGTAATAAGAAGTTTCTTTTAACTGGATTTGATTAAACTTTAAGTCCCTCGGTATAAAATAAATATTTTAATGGAGATGAGAAATCTGCTTCCTGGTTGGTGAATAACCAATAGTTTGGATCCAATCATTTAAATAAACGGTGTTAGTTTTTTTTTTTTTATATATATATATAAGAATTGTGCTATAATTTCTAGTCACCGATCTGTTGCTGCTATATTTTAATTTGACGAACCGGAATTTGTCGATGTTCTTTTTCCTGTTTGGTGCGATTGCAATTGCGGATCTTGACCTGGCCAGACCGTATGACCACAGTGTACCAATCTTCTCATGGCTACTTCCAACAGGATAATGCGCCATGTTATAAAGTGAATCATCTCAGACTCATTTCTTGAAACTTTTCCACTTAAGTAATTGTGAATTGAGCATATTGACAGACAATATTTTATTTTTTATCTTAAATGCAAATTTTTTTAAAAATAATTACTGCTCTAAATGTATTGCTCTGTCAGCTAAAGATCTGTTTTGGTCTCTATACTTTAATTAAATAAATCAATTCAAGCTAAAATGTAAGAGGCTATACTGAGCCGGATCTCTTTGTATCAGAGATTTTCTTCCTCAGAAAGATGTCACTTGGGGTAAAACCCCCCCTGCAACCCTGGTTTGCATTTGTATAGCTCACAGCATGTTCATTTACATGTTAAAGCCTCCCCTAGAATTCCATGGGGGGGAGGCATGGGGGGAACACTGCCTAAGAAATTCCACGTCAATTTCTGACAATTTACGGGAGTTTGCGACGAAGCCTGCAAATTGCCGTAAACTGCCGCTAACCTGAAGTTCCACGACAATCTACAGTGCCGTATATTGACGAAAATCCCACTTTTCATGCAGTGTACATTTCTGAATAATATGTGCAAATGTAGTTGGGAAGGGTCTTATAGCTTTAACATTCTTGTCTATGATTTTCTCTCTAATCTTCTGACACAACTCTTTCATACTATTCCTTTGGTCCATGTTGAGCGTGGTACACACCACCTCACCAAGCAGCACAGTGACTACATGTAGTCCTACATACAGGCCCACATACTGATTACGAGCTTGTTGGCACCTGTGATGCATATTAATGGAAACACCTTGATTTAAAGTGTCTCTTTTGTCACATTATATTCAGTCTTTTGCCCAGGCCTAGTTCACAAATGTATTCTTTAGAACTTGTTTATTAGTTCTGTTGAAGCATGGTTGAAAAATTATTTCTGAATTTCATTTGTTATTTTTCATAGAATTTTTATTGATCATATTTTCTCAGATTTAAGTTTCCTCTGGGTTTATTTCATGAAATGAGGGGTACTAACAACATTGTCCACATGTGTAGATACCTGATACTAAGAAAGTAATCTGCTTTGCTGTAAGCATAATAATTGACACCTGATACACTTTTCAAATCTTGTGTTTATGGTTGCAATTGTAGAAACCATTGGAAAAAACAGCTTTATTAAAACAAAAGTGGGGATTTAAACTGTTGTGTTTTGTTCCTGTTTTTTTTTTTTTTTTTTTTCTGCAGGGACATTCAGAGGTGTATGTAAGAAGATTGATCACTTTCCAGAGGATGCTGACTATGAAGCGGATGCTGCTGAATACCTCCTACGTGAGTGATCATTCCTACTTTAACCGGTCTAGAAAAGTATCATGAAATATTAGTTCTAGTTTTCACAATCCTTCCTTGATGTTACTGTTCAGCCTAAGTTTTACAGTGAAATGTTATTTGAGTTTAACAAGTTCCTAAGAAATCAATTAATCCTTATTTCCGGGTGTCCAAGATTGAAGATCAATACAACTGCTTTCTTTTAAAAACAGATCAAAGGGTGAGAAAATTAAGGAAACAAACTTGTGACTTCTGACCTACATTATGAACACATACATATGCTCTGAACTGAGAAAACAGGAACCCTAAAGAACTGTTTACACTCTGTTATGTTCAATATAACCCATTTTGCTGCAGTACAGTACTTGTCTCTTGCTAAAAGAAGCCATCTTTTCCCACCCATTCTATTGCATTAAGACTACTACTTTATTTGAATATTATTGACCACTGTATCCAGACAGTGTGATGAACATTTCATGAACCTCTTTGTCAGAATCGTCTCCCAAGGCATACAGACAAAGAGAAGTGTCAGGCATCCATCATGGGTCCACCGTTGTTCTACCTTAAAATGCTTCCATTTGGATCTTTTATAGCCACACACAACCTAGCCTTTCACTGCGATACAGATGATAAATACACATGGAGCTCTTTAAACCTTAACTTTGTGCGTGTTCTGTTTTTAATCTATCTCCTTTCCCAATCTAAAGCAGCTATAAAGAAGCGTGGAGTCATCTTTGACAGCAGTTGGAGATTTGACAAGTACCCTTACTGTTTGATCTGGGATAGCTTTTATCAACTGCGTATTTTTACAAAGGTTAAACTGTTTATAAATTGATTTGATCTCGTGAAAAGTATTTTCATATTTTTAGGTTCGAGAATTAACAATTGCAACACACTATGTCGATGTCTCCTAGTTGTCAATCATGTGTTTTTGGTAGGTTCAAAGGGCTGCTGCTCACTTTTTGATCCCGCACATCATTCGAGTCTTCTTTTTCTAGTCAGTGGCTTCCCATTTCTTTTAGAATTGATTTTAAATTGTTGTCTTGTGTTATTAATGCCCTTACGGCTCTTGCGCTTCAATACTTAACTGAGCTATTGTGCATTTGAAACTCAACATGGGCCTTTAGGTAAATAAAGCAGCTCTAGTAAGAAGACTCTAGGTGCAAATGGTTTTTTGACCTCTTCAGTCTCTGGGCCCAGGCGCTGGAACAAATTATACTTCTCATGTCACTTTTGACTTTATGGGTTTTAAGGGCAGGCTTAAACTTGTTTTTTCTACCTGTCATATTTTTACTTTATTCAATTTGTACTTGTTTATTTTTTTTGTTTGCTGTCTTTCATTCTGTTTTCTTTCATGTTGATTTTATGCACAGCACTTAGGTCGCCTTGTGTCTTCTCAGGGGCTATTTACATAAAAGTTGATTGATTAAAAAAATCTAACACCAAAACAGTATAGAAAAAGCTCTACATCTGTGATCTGCTGCACCTGTTTGTCTTCTGAGGGTCCAATGAACCTTTTAAGGACGATATGGCATCATGACCCCTATGATCTATGGGGACTTTAAAAAAAAACGTCTAAAAGTAAGGAGAGCTTTGGACGTTCTAGCAGAATGGTATTTTTTTTTTTAACATATGACCTAAATCCCACCTTCTTATCCCTGGACCTAAACCTTTTCTGTAACTCCTTGATGGCATCAAGATAAACAGTACCAGAATCAAACGGCATTGCTCAGTAAATCTAGTTATTTGATACAGTTTTGTTGAAGCAGAAAGGTGTTTTAGGACATCTGCACCCCACGAATGCAGTTTTTAGAGCTGATTTTAAAAAGATTGTGCTGCCTGTTTGTATCTTTTCAATTTTTTTATAACCTTAGTCTAAAAACTCAGCGGCTGCTCTTGTTTTTCTTTTCTTCCATTTCTGTATATTACAACATTATAGACAGCCTAAGGAAAAGAATGTATTGCTTGACTTTTACATTTATATTTGTAAAATGATGCACATTTAACAGAGGAGACAGTCAAACTTAGCCCCTGCTCAATCTTTTTCCCAATCTAGCCTATTTGGAGATTCTCCATCTCTATTTCTTTTTTTATTAGATGTATAACTTTTAGTAGAGTAGAGTTCCAGCCTTTAAAGATGACTTCCAGGGTCTATGTAATAATTTCTAAGCATGCGGTGTGTTTTACAGATTTTCTGGCAGTATGAAATAGCAAAAAGCATCAAAAGAAAAGAGGGGGAAAAAAGGATTCAGTTAGAGTCTTGTTTTTGATGCTCCACTGAGCAAAGAGCAACAACCGCCTTAGGCAGCCAATTAGCAATCAGGAATCAGATTGTATTGGCCAATAAGAAGCAGGGACCTAGTGACCAGCATTTTGTACAGCCTAGGGTTGTGGGCCAAATGGGCGGGGCTTGTTTGCTGTTTTTTTTGGGTTGATTATTTAGTAGTAATGTTTAAAATGATCATAAAAAAATTATATTGACTTAAAGGCAATACGCTTAAAAGGCATTTTTTTATAATTAGAAATGAGATGCAGTAAAATTATATGCATGTATAAAATAAACCACACAGTTGATTCCTACATAACTGCAGGCAGCCTTCACTGTTTGATCGCATTGAGTGCACATATGGGCCGCTATTTTCACCCCTGCTGCAGCCTCTCTTTCACATTCATCTTCTCTGTTGTTCATTATTTCAGTGTGCATATGTCAGTGTGACTCTCCATCTGTCTTAGTTTTTGGCCATCTTTTCCTTCCCCATCCATCTCTCCCTCTATCTTTCTCTCTAGTTGTGAGGCCCCTGAATGCTTCAACATGTTCTGGATTCAGGTTAAGTCAGGCGTGCATTCCACGTACAGCAACATGTGTGTGTTGAGTGCATGCTGTAAGTGGTGCAGTTTCAGTTGAAACTGCACCACTTACAGCTATCATGGGTGGTATATTAGATCTTTAGAGGTAAAAAATGGAACAGAGGTTTAAAGATTGCACATATAGATTCTTATGTCTGAAATTTAAAAAATTCATGTGAGGGGAAAACACAGGACAGTCAAGAAAGGAGGTAAAAGTTACCATACAGAGACGCCTTCAAAACCATTACATAATAGCCACCTGAGACAAAAATAGTGATGAGAAATTCTGTAGCTTAGATATAATGTAATGTGTGTACAATACAGATGTTAAACCCCAACATATTAACTTGAGTCTTATTTCTGATGTGAAATCCTCATAAAACATCAAAGTAAATAATATAAAGTGAAATATGTGTGAGTCAAATCTTCTTGTTTCCTGTGTGCATGCAGGTGCCGTTCGAGCCTCCAGTATCTTCCCCATCATGAGTGTTGGTCTGTTGTTTCTGGGGGGGCTCTGTGTGGCTGCCAGTGAGTTTTACCGGAGCCGACACAATGTCATCCTCAGCGCAGGAATCTTCTTCGTATCTGCAGGTTAGTCATCACCGTGCATCTACCTCTGTTTGTGAAAGTCAGAGTCCTCTCTCCCTTTTCAGAGCAGGAGTGTGTGGTAATTACCTGTCATCTGTGCCTCGATGTAAAGGGATAAAAGCTGAAAAGCCTCGTTAAAGAACACTTAAACCTGCTTTACCTCAATGTTTAACAATGATTTAATTTATGCTTGTTATCCTTTATGTTATCCTTTTAACAGGTCATTTCACAATTTCCTATTCATTTATTAATTGGTTTAATAAATAAGCCATGTACATAAAAACATTAAAGTCTGAGAGTTAAGAAAGAACTGCACCAGAGTTTTTGCTTCTTAGCTAATTTACATCTGCAGGTTAAGCAAGAAAGGAAAAGCTGAGATAATTAGGATGTTATTACGGGAAAAATTATGAAAGATCCTCTAAGATTACTTAAATGAAATGCCAACCAGAATCCAACGTATATAAAAAAGTACATGACATGCAAAAAGATTCTTTCATATTAAAAAAAGGCAACGCAAGTTTATTTGTTTTCGGTACAAAGACACTTTTAAAATGCTTTACATTAACTAAACAATAATAGAAGGGAAAAAAAGCAAGTAGGAATAAAAGCACATGTTTAACTTAAACAGTCACAGGTAGTTCTAAACAAATGTGTTTTTACTTTGATTTAAAACCGATTTTTTTTGTTTATGTGTTCAGAAATCCAGAAAAATAATCCTTTGAGTGACGCATTGAGTAGATTTTAGGATTTTAAAATTTAAAAATTGTTAAATAATTTTTTATATGCTTTCAATATCAGATAGTTTTGGACTAATCTGATCGTTGCATGATGTTATCAGAGACGAAAACCTTTGACACAACTGCAAATACTAGCATGGAGACATTTAGCATGGACCTAAACTGACAAGTCAGATAAGTATAGCTCTAATCAAGGGAGCACAGCAGAAATATGTTGTAACCCTGACATAATTGCAGAGAGCTCAGGTGATGAAGTATCTGTTGAGGAAGAAATCCTGTTGTTTTCCTTAAGCATTATAGTGAACGTAGCAGAAATGTGGAGGAATTTCTGTGTAGACTCTCAAAATACTATTTTTGGTGGAGTGGAACTTTCATTGTCATCCACAATGAAAATGCTAGTGGCAGCACAATGCTTTGCGGATGCTTTGCATTAATAGCAACAGGGAAACTTGTTGAAAAGAAGACAGAGCAATTTTGAACAAGTTCTCCTTCCCGCAGGACAATATCAGTAAACATTTGGCAGTAGCTTCAATAGAATGGTATATAAAAAAGATCATTTCTTTCATATCCAGATCTAAGTCATATTCAGAATCCAGTCAAAAATGTACGAGTTAATGTTCCAGGAAACCTTTATCTATTCCAGTGCCTTATAGTTGATTTATAAAGATGAATGGGCAACGACATACTACAATAAAGGTAATGGTTTTTTAATATAACTTCATTTTTAGCATGACATAATATTTTGATTACAGTGACAGCTCAAAATCAGACCAACTAAGGAATTTTTAAACATCGATGGCTTCTATTTTTTGATTTAAAAAAAAAAAAACCCTCCCGAACCTTCTGTATATTTCTCATGATTATTTAGAATAAAAAGATCTAGACATTAAAGGGATATTGTGTAAGAATTACTGTCATCTAGCAGTAAAATGGGGGTATTTTTCCAAATGAACACTGAACCCTAGAGCTCACTGCCTCAAACACACATTGTGGCAACGCTCGCCGCCATGTGTGGTAGAGTGGTCTCTACAAGCTGGCATTTACTGTGACAGAGAGCCAACGTTCAATGTGACTTTGAGCTACTAAAGCTACATCAATACTGTACCAACAATGTTGGTGTATTTACAGGATCTACTGTTATGAAATCTAATTAAAGCGAATGGAAAAAGTAAGCTTTACACTAATTTAGGCAGTACAGTTCACTTACTAGCTAAAGAGAAACACGGTGACTTCAGCGTCCCTTTTAAAATCTTTTTCATTAGTTCCTTCCACCTGAAGAAGGTCTGTTTTATGTTTATCCTTTTTTTTTTTTTTTATATATATGTCACGGTTTTTATGTTTTTTTATTTCTCTTTCTCTCTTTCTTGTGGATGGTGAAACCGTTTCTTATGCTGTTGCTGCATATTCATGGTCCTGCTTTGTGCTACAAACTTTCAGTTGTGGGGTTGGCTTAGCGTCTCCAAATGATCTCCACCGCCAATCCTCAATCACACTGAACTAGGGGAAAGGTCTGCGCAATAGTACTATTTTATCTGTACTTTCAAGATGGCAGACTGTCATGGTGCTTCACAAATGGGTGAAGCACCTGCGCGTTCACGACGCTACGGAAGCCGGCAGACCAAACCAGATGAAAGTGCGCATTCAGCGTCTGCTCTGCCGATAATGCAAGCGTAGAAGAAGAAATGTGCTGTTTACCTGTGCAAAGAAAGAAACAACGAAAGAAAAATGTCTGAGGACTTCAGTGTTGAGGAAGAGCATGAGTTCTTTGCCGAGCTGAATGCGCACTTTCATCTGGTTTGGTCTGCCACGGTTTCCGTAGCGTCGTGAACTCGCAGGCGCACGCTTTCAGGAAATCCTATACACTACTGTTTATGCTCTAAAAACATTCTAAATGACTTAGTTTTGAGTAAATTCTGGATGCTACCCACTCAGGACACTTGGAATACATTGGACGAGCAGTATGGAGGAATATTGACACGTTTTTTGTGGACTTTTATGGACCTTTCTGTCTCGGTCACCATAGACCTCCATTATTTGAATGTCAGCATACAGCAAGAAGCCTCCCAGATCTCCAGATGCATTTGAGATATCAAAAAAGTACTCCAGCGTGTTGTTCAGCATGGGGGTGAGTAGAAAATGAAGGCTAATCATGTTTTGGGTGTACTATTCCTTTAAAGGAAAGTGCCTAAATGGTAGTTTTTAGGTGAAGCTGAGTTCAAGTCCAGAGGGTAGAAGGATATTATGCTTTTCATATAAATGTACAAATGCGAACTGCTATCCAAACAAAGAAATACTCTGTGAAGCTGAATACCAAACGTTATGAACAATCACTCATAATGTGAACTCAGCTCCTCTCACAGGGAGTTTCTGGTTCAGGAGAAAGGAGAGGTAACAAGATCAACCAATCAAAAGTGGAACTGGAGTAATGTGAAAATTATGTAATGTCAGACAGCAAATAAAAACCGGATTCAATTTCTTTTTCCAATGGCAATTTTTTTAAGGAATAAAACGATTCATATTAATCCAACTCTTGGTACATGTTATTGTTCAAAAGTGGCTTTGAAGCGTGCATATGCACTAGAGAATAGAAGGGGGTTGTCCGTCTCACATTTGACTCATCCTCCTATAATATATTTTGTCCATGTGTTTCTTCCAGGACTCAGTAACATCATTGGAATTATTGTTTACATCTCAGCCAATTCTGGAGACCCCGGTCAAAGCGACAGCAAGAAGTCCTACTCGTATGGCTGGTCCTTCTACTTCGGCGCCTTGTCCTTCATCATGGCTGAAATGGTAGGCGTGTTAGCGGTGCACATGTTTATCGAGAAGCACCGTAAGCTGCGCGCCAAGTCCCGCACCGAGCTCATAAAGAAGTCCGCATTCAGCCGCATTCCTTCCTACCGTTACCGATTCCGGCGCCGCTCAAGCATGCGTTCCTCCGAGGCTCCCAGCCGAGACACATCACCTCTGGGGAAGGGTGGCTACACTGGGCCGGCTGCCTCAGAGATGCCCATGTACACGCTGAACCCAAGAGAAGCGGGTAATGCAGGCAGCAAACCAGGTGGCGGCATGGGTGGGCTGCTCAACTCAGAGAGGGAGTTCCTCCAGAGCAGCACGCTAACTAAAGACTACAACAAGGACCCCAACCGCAGGACCACGCCAGTCTGAGGGAACATGGCCGAAGATATCATCCCATCAGAGAATCTAATAGAGGGAGGAGGAGAGGAGAAACACACTGGATATCCAAGCAAACAAAGGGAATAGGAAGGGATATGGGGTCATGAAGGGGTTGGTTAATTTTGACTGTGAACTTTTAGCCTTTGAACTGTGAATCCTTTGCCCTCTGAGAGGTTCTCCATGTGTATCGAATGGGTTTGGAGGGAGAAGTTGTTTTCAACTCCACGTATACTTGACATCCATAACCGCTTATAAATGACAGCAACTGTAATCTGGGTTCATAATTTTCATGTCATTAACTGACACATTTTTAAGGAGAACAACAGACTGACGTTGAGGTTACTGGTTTGGTGCAACTTCTCCTGAGAAAACGCAACCAATGTGAAATATAGGAGGAGACCAAAAAGAAGAAAAAATGTAATATGTTGTCTTTAGACCTCTCTCCTCTTGTGCTTTTGGGTAGAAATGGGGGTGTATTAATGAAGGGAACCAGTCACTTTCCAAATAGGGTAATTAAGGGGAGAAAGTTCAACTTATCATGAGGCTAAATTCAATGTTATTTTGGCTGCTTTCAGAAAACAAAAGGGAATATGTGGCATTGTTTATTTCTATATTTGTTTACTGGTTTCGTATCAACTGACCTCAAAGGGAACTGAAACTGAATTGGGCTGATTCCAAACCAGATTACTGAATGCTGGCTGCAGATCAGCTGTTGGAGGGCGAGTAGAAAAGCTAATGCTCAATCCATTGGTGCTTCCTCTCAACTGTGTTTTTCTGCCACTTCTTGATTTATTTTTTACCTAAAACTTCAAGACGACCAGACATCTGTCCGTTTAGCCTTCACAAATCACCTTTTCGCCTTCCATGTTTTTCCCTGTAGCTCCATACTTCACCTCACTGACACCCTCTTTGCACATCCCCTCACCCTACCTTCCCTGTACTTAAAAACAGTAGATTTAGCTTCTGTCTTCCTTGTAGAGTAGTTAGGGGTTTTGGGTGTTATTATTTCAAGGTAAAGTGAGGGAAGGAGTCAGGTATAAGGGAGACCGCTGAGCTGTGAAATATACATTAAGGCAGTGCCAAAAAAAAGCACTTAAATAACAAGAAATTGACTTTTTGTGTCTGCCCGCTACCTCTTGATAAACATATTTCAGACTAATTTAATGTGAAGTTGTTTCTGATTGCTCGGACAACTGTCCAAACTTAAACTGCTAAAGAGACTAAATGCTCCATTAGTTGAAGGAGGAGTCCCTCCAAAGGGGGGGTTCTTATCGGTAAAGTGCTTGGCATTATTTAAAAGGCTTTTAAATGTAACTATTTGAATTTGCAGCAGCATAATCCCATTTTGCAAGTTTTATAAAAAGCCAACTTTTATTTTGAATATATTTACTTAGTGGGAAATGATCCTAATGGCTCAGTTATTGGTATTTAACTAGTAATCTTTTTAAGTTGATCAGAGTTCCTAAGAACTTCTCTGGAACTTTTTTGTGTAGTGATGATATAACACAATTGTCTGTTTTTTTTTTTTTTTTTTTTATTTAAACTACTAAAGTCTGGGCTAAATTAGGACCCTAAAATTTATGCCAGGGATGAGGAGGAAAAAGCACCTCATGGCGAATTTTACAGATATTGGAAGACCAGTGATGCTATGGGGCCCCTTTTCTCTCAAAAAACCTGCTTAACATGTTAGCTTATTTATTTCTATGAACTTATACACTGCAAAAATGTTCTCAAAATGAGTGAAAATTTCTTTAAAATAGTGTATTTACCCTTAATTTTACTAAGAAAATCAGATGATCTGCCAATGGAATGAGCATTTTTCCCTTAAAATAAGATAATTAGAGAATATTCACTTGAAATACGAGACTGCAATAGTTTTTTTCTTATTTTAAACGTAAATTGTCTTATTTCATTGGCAAAGTGGAAGCTCAATTCAAGAAAAAAAAATGCACTCATTTTAAGCAAAAATGACTCTCTTGGATTGTACTTTTTTGCAGTGTAGAAACACTAGGACATGTTCAATAAAATATCTGGCCATCTTACAGTAAACCATACCTTCTGTTAGAAAAATTAATCCTAAACATTTTTGTTCCCACTAAATAAATGTGCTCAGAACAAAGGTTGGATTTTTTTCTCCATTTTTCAACGTAAGGTTATGCTACTGCAGTTAAAAGATTGATTTATTTTATGATTTATAACATCTGTCCCACGGGTTTCCAAGTGGCTGATGGTGTAAAGACAGGTAGAAAGTTGGAACCAAACGAAATCCATGATAACATACCAAAACATGCTGCATTCATTTCAAACCGTGGCCTCATGTGTAAACAGTAAAAACATTAGTAAAAGGATTTCAATTATTTCTAAATCACTCTCGGCATCTTACATCCTAGTGTTTTTTGGAAACTACTTTTTAAATCACTCCTGGGAACCTCTGGCAGGATTCCTAAATAGCTCTTACCAAATTGGACAATTTGATCATATAAAATATGAAAGCAGATGCCTGATTTCATCCAGGAGATATAAAAGAGCAGCTGTGCATGGATTGGTAATGTGGGCTGATCGACAGAAAAATGTGTCTGTAGCAGTGAGACTTAACCTAGTATTTAAAAAGGAATGAGACTTTATTGCCACTTAAACTTTTAGTATTTGCTGATTTTTCCGTACCTTTTGTCCTAATAGAAAGTGTGAGAATAAAAAGAAGCCATAAATCAAAGTTGAAAGAATCTAGGAAGAGTAAAAGATTTGTGCAGATTCAGATTCAGCTCTGAGAATAAATATGACCCCTTTTACAGATTTGTGGGGGATTTGTTTTCTAGCTTTATATCAGACAAGGATAACCTGAGTAAATACAAAACTTGAAGGTATTTATCCTATTACACATGGTGTAATTTTAGTTATAATAGCATCCAAACATGGCAGTGGTAGTATGATGATGCGGGGCTGTTTTTTTTTTCATTTGATTTTTTGTTTGTTTGGGGGTTTTGTTACCCTTTCAGCACACCCTGGTCCTAATACTTAAATGACCTAGTCAAAGTTCAGACTTAAAGCCACCTCGTAATGTTGTAGGATGATCTTAAACAGAATGTTTATTTCTTCAAATCCTCCGATGTCTCTGAGTTACACCAGTTCTGGAAAAGAAAACAGGTCTAACATCTCCAATACTCTTTGTCAACTGTTAAAAGCTCTTTTTGGGACCAAGGGTGTCACAAGCAGCTATGAGGTATAGGTGGCTATTAAATTTTACATTGGGACAGGATGATTTGTCAACACCTTTCAGTGTTTACTCAGGTTATCTTTGTCTATAAATAAATCTTGTTCAAAATTTAAACATTAAAAGTGTGATTAAACAAAATCACTTAGGAGAAAAATACTTGTATTTACTACTAGAAATTCACAGAAATTTTTCTTTCCTTCTGTTTTAAGGACCTATGAGTGAGAACTATATATATATATATATATATAAATGTATCTATATAGATATCTATATAGATACATACATAGATGTATTTTTGCCTCCCAAAGCCATCATTGCACTGTTTCTGTATGAACTAAACGAATCCACCCTGAGCCGACACCTCCGCACCCTGCTGTGACAGCCTTCACCCTGACAATAAAAGATGTTCTTATCGCAGTCAAACTCTTTAATTTACAAAGCTGCTGTTTATCCTCCTGTCTTTCACGCCATAAAGGAAACATAAAGGGACAGACGGGCACCTGCTCGAGCCTCTCTCCACTCGCCGCTGTGAGATGAGGTGGAGGGGAGGGGAAAGGCTTTTCTCCAAGCAAGGGCTTTTAATTTTTAAAGAACAGGAGCACACAAGGGCTTTTTATGCTCAGCACTGCAGCAATGTCGCTTTTAAGGGTGTAATCTTGGAGGGAGCGTGGAAAAAGCAGAAGAAGTTTGCACAGAAACAACTGTTTTTAACCAGCTGAATAGCTTAGTAGTAATATTACATGCTTTGAGCAAATCAGAGGTGGAAGACCTTGCTCTTCTACCTGGCTTGTTTTCCTGTAGCTAGAAGTGAGTAATACTGCCTTAAAGATAGGATAATAATAACATATTGGAGTTAAGAGTCAGCATACTAGCGAACTAGCTGCTCAGAACCAGTGCCAAATATTAGTCAAATGTCTCCTGTGTCATGCTGTCTGGGTTACCTTTAGATCATGGAATCACTGCTGTATATACTCTTTTCTGTGTAGGATTTACAGACTAAGCAGTCGTAGCTATGTAGCTCAGCATAATAAGGGGCCCCTTAGATCCTTAGGGTCTGTTAGGCGCCGTGTTTAGTACTGCCATTCATTAGCCATTTGAGCATCGACCATTCAAACCCATGCATGCCATATTCATTTGCTTCCAGTGCTTATAATTGCTGTATCTTAAATCGGGCCTCTAAAGGCACCCTGATCTCTGTTACTGAACGGGACGCTCATTTGCTTCACCTGAGGCCTAAGCTGTGTGGATGTTTACCCCCAACAGAGCACAGGGGGCTTTTTGAGACTCGCCATTCAGCTTTGACGCTCTGATATCAACAAGTAATTGTATTATTAGTAAAGAATTATTCTAAAGGTGCCACTGTGCAGAGGAGGACAAACTCTGTCACATTATATACTTATAATGAATATATAAATTTTTGGGGAACGGGGATTGATGATATGGAGCAGAGTTGGGAAGCAGGAGTCGTAGTCTTTCTAATATATTATTCTAGTTTCCTTTTCTACTTTGTCGTGGCTGTGAGGTTTTGTTGTATCAATCACATCGGATGTCTCTCTGACGGGAGGGACGAGCAGGGACCAGCGGACTTGCTTGTGGACATTAACCTCACCTCACTGGTGCCAGAGACTATATGTTACCCAGCAAGACCTGCAGCACTGCAATTCCAGCAGACAGCAAAACACAAACACGCACTTTACAGTCCTGTATCTGCAAGTTCCTATACTTTTGAGGACAACATATACATTACAAAACAGGTTGTTTAAAGTGGCAGGGACTAAAAATGAAAGACTAGCTTATTGAAACCTTTTTTTTTTTTAAAAAGCAAAAGAAAAGGTGTGCTCCTGCACCTTTTTTTGATGCAACCCAAAAATGCATCAGAGTGAAGCTGCGGTTCAAATATTAAAAGCAATTTAATCCTCTACTTAATTAAATACTTTTTAGTTAAATAAAGAAATATAGCATTAAAAAGCTTATTCATGCACACAATTTGCAATGTTCCATTTGAAGGGTTCTAACTTGGCTCCCTGTTTTGATGTATTTGTCCTCATGAGTACAGAAAACAAGACCACACAAAATCATAACAGTTGTATGGTCACATTTGCATACACACACACATTCCTCCATGCTGAGACAAACAGACACATGCAATGAGACGGCACCCACTCACAGTTTCCTGCTTGGCCCAGTGAGGTGCAGGAAAACAGTGCGTACATCTCTGTGGAAGAAAAAAAATCACTGTGTCATGTTAAGTGTTTTTTGAAAGAAAAACAACAAACTGTTTCTGAGGAGTCGCTGTTGCCACGACCCAACAGGTGGAGCTTTGAGTAAACTGAGCCAGCTAATCATACACGGACAACCAGTTAAACTGAAATGTGAATTCAACGGAGTAATTCTTAAGCAAACAGACTCACTACACAGTACGATCTCTACAATTAACACTCACTACCAGCACATACTAACAAACATCGACATGAGTAGGGTTACAGTGTGAGGAGGGCTTACAGGTGGATCTATGTGCCTGCATGGTTGTGTATATGTGTGTTTGGTGATATTTATGTGTGTGTTCGTGTGGACTTAGCCTCTCCTCACCCATGCACCTAGTGCCTGCCTATCCTGCCTTCAAAGAGCTCCGACTTCAGCTACGGGGCTTCCAGGATAACCTTTCTCTGCATTCCCATGACATAATTATGGCTAGGCTGGAAGCAGGTTGAGAGCTGAATGTCCTTATCATTCCTAGGCAGTCTCAGCCATACAAGCTAATTAGACTGTTGACTTTAGATGGCTCTGATGGACCAATTTTGTTTCTTGGTTTTTTATCCTTCAGATGGGAATTTGTAGGGATTTTGTTGTTGTAATCTTCTGCTCAGACATGACTGTGTTTTTTTTCCTATAAAAAAATGGGGGATCTATGAGTGTAAAACTGAGTCACCTGTCACACCTTGACGATGTAACCAGCGTATGCCTGACGTCCCAGAATCTTCCACAACGCTGGAATACACTGAACTTTCTTTTTTTTTTTCTCAATTTTGGGCATGCTCAAAATTTCTCAACATACTTGCCATATGTCGATGTGCGCCAGCGTGTTTTTAGCATACTTTAGCGTGTTCATAACTTATACAAAAAGTACCCATCACTTATCCAACGCATGCCGGCGTTCAGGACGGATTTTTTTTTGTATGTACGGCATACACCGTCTAAATCATCATGGTGTGACAGGGACCTCAGCTATTGCCACTACATATTAATCAACACATCCAAAATCCTTGTCACAAGCGGCTGTTGGGTTGGACTGAACCTTAGAAATTACATTGAAAGTCCATTTATTGATGGGAGCTCAAAGTAGTGCAGCTGATCCTGGAAGTTATAGGAGTCAGCTGAGGTGGTTGGAGTATCTGGGATCGTGGCAGTCTAACAACTTAATGTAAGGACCATTCTGGCTCTGGAACCTGTTGGAACTAGTTTCATAAGGACATCTTTGATGAAGATAGTATTCTGGGTTTCCCTATCAGATGTGATACCTGCATAAGATAATCTTGGATAAGCAACATATGGTGCTGAACTGGTGGATAGATGCCTCTGGTCTTAAATTGGCAGACCTTGGTATAACTATATATATATATATATATATATATATATATATATATATATATATATATATATATATATATATATATATATATATATATATATATATATACATCTTTTTATAGAAGCTACCAAAATTCCCCAAACATCCCTAAATGGCATATCTATCTAAAAAGCCTATACAGTATTTCAGGATTCGTTCTGCCCTTGGTGCTTGAAAAGGGTCTGTTTTTGCATCAACTTTTAGCCCATTAGCTAAGAAGATACTTATCCTGTAGCTATGTACAGTGCTTCAACCTAAAGAGCTTACAAAAGGATTAGTTGTCTCTTTTCAGACAGTATTATAGGTAACCAAGTATAACTTACACTGCCATGGAATACTAAATACTGAGGCAGTGGGATGTTGAATCCAACCTGGTGAGTTAAGGTGTGCATCACTTATTTTGAGGTTGCATCGTGGATAAAATCCTTTTAGGAGATAGGAAGATGCTACTTCATATGAAATAAATGACTTTAAGTAATTTTCATACAAAGCATGTTAAGAAAGAAAAAAACTTTTGAGGTGAAATAGTCATTCTTCGGGTTGGGTTCTTATTTGATGGAATGTTTTGTCTTTTTTCAAGAGACTTCGTCCATCTGAGGATTTACAGGTGTAGAGAAGAAAAATCATCTGATTTCGGATCCATCTGTCCTTCTCTTACATCAGAGCATTGGCAATTGGTGGTTAGGCCGCTGGTCCTCGTTTGTATGCCAGCAACTGGTTCAATTAATTTCCACCACCGACCAGTTGATCTGCTGGACTGATGTTTTCTAGCTGTTTTAACTTAAGCTGTGTCCTAACTTTTGATGACCTTCATTTGGCCCCAAAATTATAAATATTATAGATTAAAGATTGTATCATACAAATTTTCTTATTTTCTCACTGCCTCCGCCAGTCAATCCTCAAACTATCCATCACATATCAATCCACTGTAAGGATTTCTGCAGCTGAAATAAGAAAGGGATTTCGGACCTAAAGGCGAGAAGGAAAATCATCTCAGCTTTTCCTTTTTAAGGTCTTCTGACCAAATGCACAATCATTGCTGGACACGCTGCAAGATTTCTGCCCTTTGGTTGTATTGAGGACAACAACTCAACCTCCCACGATCACAAAATGACATAATTTTATTCTTGCAGCTCTGAGAGTGAGAAAAAATGTCTTGCTTTCTCTTGGAGTAAGTCACAAGCTTAACTCTATGGAGTGAAGAAGTTGCTTTAGGGGGAGACAAAACATTTTAACAAAGAAGAACTCAGTCGGCAGACTTAATTACCTCTTTGGGTAATTTTCTGCCTGAATCGGGGCATCCTTTAGAACAATGTGATAGTTTGTCTAGATTGAAATTTGTCCAGTTCTGTATATCAATGTCCTAAATACTATTAACTAAACACACAAAATATTACAACTTTACTCCAGACTATAAGATTTTTATTTGACTTAGATCATAGCTGTTATACTACAGGAAGCCGAGAGCTGTCGTACTTTACTTATTTTTCCCTTTGCCTTCAAGAGATAATGACATAACTATCTCGTTATCATGGTTAGACCATTAATTTTTTTCTCAAGATAACAGGATAATTATCTTGTTATCACGAGAAAACAGCTATTGATTTCTTGAGTTGATTAACCTGTATGAGCAATGAATGAGGCTGGCCAACGGCCCTGGATTCCAAGTCCATCCAGGCCTGTGTTGCCCATAGTTGTGCGGTTACGGTACTGCGTGTGTGCAACTAATCAGTTGTTAGTTTCTTTTTCTTGTCATTCAAGTGGATGATTGGATTGCATTGAATACAGCAGAATCAAATCTGACAGTTTTTTAATTATAATCTTTAATCTGGACTACTTTTGGGGATTATTGCATCTTATACCTGTTACAGGCGTAACAGTGTTTTCTTGAGAAAAACCACTGTAAAAACATATTGCAGGGACATGACCGCTCTCGGCTTCCAGTGTTATACTTATGAGGAACCTATATTTTCATTTTGACAATCAACAAACCATTTAAATTACAGTATGTATTGTTTTAAACACCATCATGTTTTCTTCCTGCTTATTTTAACCAGATTATCCCAAAATGGCTTTGAGGGTTTCTCTCACATGGTATTACAGGATATGGTTTCATATAGCCCATTTAGTGGTTGCAGGTAAAATGGTGTAACTGCCTCGAAAACCTTCTTAGTACTACCTCAGCTAGATATCCAAGCTTGCCAAGCTAGGGATATAAAATTTCAATGCGGATCTGACAGGTTGAAAAAGAATTATCATAGCTAGGCGCTCATATGCTTCCTGGCTTTATGTAGCCATGCTCAAATACAGCGAAAAGCTAGAAAGAAAATATCCTTCTCTTGGTCAGGAGAGAATGAGAATGTATTATGTTTTATAAGTATGTTTACAGCTGCAAATAGGCCTAAAACTTCACAGATTTATCTATATTTTCCATGACCATAGCTATTGCAACACTTTTGCGATAATCTCGGCTGCTGAACTCAAAGAATCTCTGTTGTACAGAGGAGGCATTTTTCTGACTGAAGAGGAGCCGTAAAGCTAAAATATTTATATTACTTTGGAGATGTATCATCCAAATATTCATACTCATCCCATTGCCTCTGCCGGCCAATACTCAAATGTATCTGTTATAATACCTATAATTTTGTTTGGAGATAAAGTATTTTTAAATCACATAACAGATCGCTAAACAGATTTCCTCAACTGAAACACGGAGGTTCTGCCCAGTATTGTGGTTCCTATGGTTGTAAGAGCCAGAAAAAACTTCCTGCCTCTCCTGGAGTATGTAACGAGCTTGACTTTTAAGCCGATTTGGCATAAAATGATTTTAATCGATGCAAAGAAGGTATGCAGCATTCAATTTGCCCCGAAGCTTTTCGATCTATGAAGATTTTTCAATTTAGGAATATTTTAGTGTTTGTGGAAAGTTGTGGTTTAGTCAAGCATTACAATGGATTTCCTGCATTTAAACGAAAAAGTAAGATGCTGATATCTTAATGCAAAATGTTACTATATGTGTTATAGGCCTAATCAGATGGCTAATACTATAGGTAAGCTATAAACCAACAAGTCAGACCTTCAAGAGTACCGCCATTTTTACAATCAATTGCATGTCAAATGAAACCACCATTAGTTGTGACTCCCAGAACTCAACCTCAGCTACCTGAAGTTGGTCTCAAACAGAAGTTGGTACTAACAAGAAGTTAATGAATCAGTAGTATATCCACTGGCGTAAGGTATGGTTTTCTATCTGCCAATGTTTGGTTTAATCCCCAGGGGAAAGGATAAATTAGGTTTAGGTAGATCCATTAACCCTAGGTTTACGTTTTTACCGATAGCGGTGACCTGCAACTGCAGTAGGGTTCCTCTTCCCTCTAAATGCACGGTAGCCATGCTGGATTCTGCATTTGGGGCTGCTCTTTGTCGTCTGACTTTCCAATTTGGTATTCTTGCATTCCTTGGTGTATTTTCTGACTGCAAACCTTGAGACTTGGAATTATGGGGAAAAAAACAGACAATACCAAATTTTGAATTTGTACATGTTATGAAAAAACATGGATTATGGAACAAATACTATATCTGGTAGAGAAAAACCTATTTTGTTTGCTGATTGGTTTAAAGTGCCAAAGTGAAAGAAAGTCCCTTCACCCTCAAGACAAAGAGGGCCAGCTTGTAAAAGTCATGCATCTACAGTAGCAGCCATTCAAAATTGGACCTTCCCAGTCAAACGGCAGCCAAATGGCAGAGCTTCTCCTTCTCCTGGGAGTGCATAGTTTTTTACTCTGACTCTTACAGGGTTTGACCAGGAGAAGGTGTTTCTCTTTAGGTCTTGATGTCCACAAATCATGGCAGAAAGAATATTATAGTACAAATATTGATGTTAAAAAACGAGTTGCAGGGGACCAGCCAACGGCCCATCAAGGAAAGTGGGGAAATTTATAATGGTTACTAATGCATATGGATGGTATTCACAGCTGTTTAAGGAGCTTTTTTGATGTAGACTTTGGGCTTTATTACGCCCAACTGTGAGAAAAAACATAATGCCAGTTTATACATTTAAAGGTGTAGCTTATAGGGCATAGACTCTCAAACAGCACCCTTTATCACCATAAGAAATCCCTACTCTGGGAAGGATTTGAGGGGGGAAATTGTGCTTGTTTGCCCTTAAAATTTCTTTTTTCCTGCTTTTTCACATGTAGCTAAACATTAATAAGAATTTCGATATTTCAATGGCAAATGACTGTAACCCAGATCTGTCCATCACAAAAGGGCCTTAGGACTGTTAGAAAACAAACACCAGAGCAAACTCAGGGGAAGGCTCAGTGATATTTGCATTAATTATTCACTAGGATTTTTGGTGAGTTAAGAAAACCACAGTAACTTACTGAAGGCTCTTTGGTACAAGACAAACTGTAGCACGAGCATAGTGAGCAGCATTAATCTTTCAGGGTCTTTTTTGTTAGTTTTTTCGGGGGGGATTTCTTTGGCAGGCATTGTGGGAGGTGGAATAAATCATTCTCAGAAGAATATGAGGATAAGAAACAGGAAGCAGCTGTTACTGTTGATATCTTGAGGGTTCACGGCGGGCATTGTGTTTCCATTCAGCAGAAATGAAAGCCTCAAGTCATATGTGCAGCTGAAACCTTGAGTAGCCATTCAAAAGATATAAACGCACGAAAAAAAAATGTGAGTAAAAATTTTATCAACCTGCATCTGAAAGCGTGTTGTTGAGTGTCTGGTTGAACATTTGGGCAGCTTTTTTAATCCTGCTTCACACCTCTGAGCCCTGTTGTGAAATAAGTAGCCCCACCACCCCCCTCCTGCAAACACATATATGCACACACATGCATGCACAAACATGCTGGCACTCACAAAAACTGTATATGCAGACACATACACACAGATACACACAACTGCCAGCCACTTTCACTGTATACTTTACAATGTAAACCTCCAACTAACAGCAGTCTGAAATGGACACATGCTGTAAAAATAAAAGCACACTTTTACTTACATTATATAACTATGAATACATATATGAATACAGTATAATAATTAGAAAATAAAGAAACCTCTTTTACTTAACGTCTCTTGTGGATTTGTATTCTTGTTTTGGAAAAATGTATGATGCTTTCTTTGCTTAAGTGAAACTTTGTGTTTTCAATGTTTTTGTTTTAAAAAGACAGAAGAGGAGAGGGGGGAGTCTCCATCTGAAATAAAACCCCATGCAAGAAGAAAGAAGAAGCAAGTGCACTGAGTTCACACTCCTGACTACACCAGCAATCCCAGGGAGATCTGTATCATCCTGCATTAGCTATCTGATAGATAAAAGCGTCTGCTTATCTTCTCAGCTCCTGCAGGTCTTCAAATAATGGAGAGAAAGAATGAGAGAATGAAGGAAAGGGGAGGATTGATAGGGAAAAGTAGAGTTGAAGGGAGGAGGCAAATATATTCAAAGGTGAGAAAAGGAGACAGAGGGCTGTGGAAGATGATGGCTTTTCACATTATGTGATGTCACAACCACTTTACTGAGGTTTAGTGTGATAAACAGTGTTAAAGTAATCACAGTGGTAGTGGTTGAAGTATTATGACAGCAAACCCTGAAAAGTGTGCCATGCATTTTTATTTGGCCTGCTTATTTCCTTGGCTTAGTCTATAGAACAACCCTCTGGGAGACTTTTGAGAGTATTACTCTACCAGCTTTGAACATCTACAGATTTTAAATTTTTAAAAGTAGAAAGCATCAAAGAACGATTTTTCTTTAAGAATCTGAACCGGTCCATTCTGGCACACCAATATAGAATAGAATAGAATATAATAGAATAGAAAATCCCTTTATTGTCCCACAATGGGGAAATTCTGGTGTTTACAGCAGCAGAAAGATCATAGAAAGAATTGTCACACAAATGTGGACCTTGGAAAAATGTATAAGAATAACATAATAGTGAAGAGCTAAAAGATAAACAATAAAATAATGTACTTTAAAGGGATTTAACAGTATAAAACTGCATCTAGAGAATAAATAACCAATATACAGCTATGGACATTTTTTACAGTAATGGATATTTGAAAACAGCAGCAACATCAGAGATATGCAAAATGACAGAAGCATGTTATTTAACTTTCTAAGGATGAAACTCTGCAAAATCAGAATGAATGTAACAACTTATTTAGGTTGTTGGGAACAGCAATGGTTATAAAGTCTTAAAGCTGCTTGGAGGAAGGATCTGTGATAACGCTCTCTGGTGCATTTAGGGTCCAGCAGTCTGTCACTGGAGGAGCTCTCCAGTTCTGAAACAGCTTCATGCATGGGGTAGGAGACATTATCCAACAGAGATGTTCATTTAGTTCAGATTCTTTTGTTTCCCCCCTCCAGCACTGAGTCCAGAGGGCATCCAATCACAGAGATGGCCTGTATGCTTCAATCTAAAGCTATTCTGGCTCATTTTCTTTTTAAAGGTTAAATGATAAGCAGAATTCTCATTGGAATATCTAGTATTCCTTACTGGAATAAAAATGGTACATAAATAACTTTGAAACTGTGAGTGTGATAACTTTATGTGTGTACAATGAAGGAGTGTTTCGAGGTTAGCCTGAGGTGTAGCATAATTACATAATTTGCTAAAGTTTTTGCCTGAGATAAGTCCTCTAAAAATACTAACAAAGAAGGGCACATAAAGAGTGCAGTGTGAGTGTGAAGGCTTTCACAGAGCATATTCCCTTTATGAATAATCCTGAATCTGACGTCACAGATGGAGTGCCTCATTTTTAATATGGAGATTATATTAGTCTCTCCACCCACTGAATGTGGCGGTTTCTCTATGTGTCACGTCCTTCACTTCCTCCTCTCCTTTACTCAGATAGACTCTGGACATGTCCCATGTTTCAGCACTCGCTGCTGTCTTCCCCTGATCCTCTTAGCAGTTTTCCCCTCTGCCAGAATGTTCTGGTTTGAAGCTCCAACCTTTCATCAAGCAGCGTGGTACTGTAGTAATTGCTTTCTTCAGCTCCATTGGCCCAAAAAAAAAGGAGAAAATGTCCCAGTATGCTAATAGCCTATAAAAGACACTGAGCTTTCCCAGCAGGAAATGCACATAAAGATGATTTCATTGTGCTGCGGTGGACAGTCTAGGTCTAAAAATAAAACCAGGAATTTGTGGTAGAGACTATTTCCAAATAATGGAAATTCTGCTAATATAACAAAGCGATTAAAACTCAAGATAATACCTTTGAAAATATTCTTTGTGACCCGCAATGAAAGGTTTTATACATCTGTTTATTTTGAGGAGTTAATAAGAACAACCCCACATTTTTTTTCTAGATAAAATTACATGGGGTCCAAACGATTAGAATATCTTGGGCATTTAGATTGGTGTGTTCCTGCACGTAGTGGTGAGAATGCACACCGTGATAAGATTAAAACAGCTCTCTGAAGTCTTCAGAAAGGAGACTGTAGCATTTAATCTGAAAAACTCACACAAAGAGAAAAGACAATTAGAAGAAATGTATTGATACAATTACTTTGTCTTTGGCACTCAGACCTCAGCAGGAAACAAAGCGCTGAATTTTGATAGATATGCATGAACAGGAGTAAAGAATAGGGCTGCTTCCCCCCCAGGCCTGAAACTGGTGTTGCAGTGGAGATAGATGCATGGCATGTACTTATATAGCACCTTTATTAAGTTAGGAGACTTGACCAAAGCGCTTTACACTACATTTATTTACCCATTCACGCACACACCTACACACTGATGGTGGCAAGCTACATTGTAGCCACAGCTACCCTGGGGCTCACTGACAGAAGCGGGGCTGCCGTACATTGGCGCCACCGGGCCCTCTGACCACCATCAGTAGACAATGCAGGTGAAGTGTCTTGCCCAAGGACACAACGACACTGAAAGGCGGAGTCAGGGCTTGAACCGTCAATCCTTCGATTTCAGGGCAAACTCCTACATCCAACGCCACTGTCGCCCCAACACACCACTGAGAGATGAAGTTGGTCAGTCTGTAGACTGCTGGTTAGCGAGACGGTCTGCTGAGCTTTATGGGGAGATGCAGTGGATTGCGTGAGCTGATACTAGAGCTTCACTCAGGGGCCTGGAAGATGGGAGTCCAGTTGGATAACACAGGTTGAGAGAACCTGTCCATGATGAGCAAGAATGGAGCGACAGTGGAGAGGGAAAACTCCCCATTCGGAAGAAACCTCTGGCAGAACCAGGCTCAACATGGCGGTCTTCTGCCGGAGCGGTTAAAATGAGACGCAGAATGCAGTAAGAGTCCGGGAGGAATGGAACTCTGATCAAGTTTTAGCTACGATGATGGAGGAGGGGCTGCAGGTGGGTTGAAAAGTGGTCATCTGAATGAAGTCACACAGCGCATCAACGCCTGTGCACAGGAGCAGACAAGTTGCGGATCGGAGGCCTTTTAAGATGAACTTTGGATGCCGATTGGCTTTCATGGAGGTGCGGTTCAAAGCTGATTGGCTGTGTCGCAGGTGGATGTAGGAGAGCAATTAGTTTCCATTTTATATCTGTTAAGGGGTCTTTAATGAATACATAATCAATCCTTCTATTTTACTGATGATAACCTACCAATGCAGGACATTAAAAACAGCTGCCAACTTATGAGGTTAGATCCAAGCTATTTTACTCCCTCAGCAGACTACATGATGAAGAAAGAAGTCAACAAAGAAAAAATAGAGTGTCATTATGGGACCCCTTAGAAAGATTTTTCGACAGTTGATGTGAAAGTAGGTGCCTGTATAGTCAGTGACAGACTATACATGTTTAGCTTTGATAGGAGAGGTGTTAAAGTAGAAACACCTGCCCTCTGAGAAAAATCAAAATCAGAGAAAGTAGAGAAAGACGGGAACCTTGCAACCACTTTTTTTTTGTGTGGCCAAAATGAAACATTTTAGACATCAAACCTGAAGACATCCTGAGCATGAAGCCAATAAAGCATCCCAGAAGCATGATATCATATCGTTTAGGACATTTTGCTGCTGCAGGACTGTGCCACTGATCCTGAAATCCAATATGGACCAGAGAGAAATACGTAACCCTCTGTAAAAAACCTCTCAAACCTGAGCAGGACTGGAACTTGTAACTTAACAATGACTTAAATATGCCAGCAAATAAACCAAGAACTGGATGAGAATTAAGAAATGAAAAGATTGAAATTTTACATCCTTTTGATACGCTGAGGAATGACTTGAAAGCTTCTTTTCATGCAAGAAACTCCTCATCTCTCGATCCAAGAGACTTTAGGATAAATTTTGCTCGAAGTTCTGTGATTATAGTTTTGTATTTTGAGTTTTCTTCATTTAGCTTTAATTCTATAGTGTTTTTTCTCTTCCCTTATTCTAATCTTAGTTTCTCATCATTTCTCCTCACTTATCCACCTTGTGTCATCTTTCTTTATGTCATTTGGGTCGTCAAAAGCAGCCAAACAAGTAGGATACCAAGAACATCCCATTGCTGCAAGAGGGACGTGAGGCAAACCTTCCTCAGATTGATGTCAGAGATGGATAAATGACCTCAAGAAGCACCTCACTGAAGCCACTATTTTATCTAGGACTGTAACAATTACTCGGATTAATCCTGATTAATCAATTATTTAAATAATAGTCAACTAATTTATTCATCGATTAATCATTAACTGGAGTATAGAGGCTGTAAAACATGTCTTCAGCTGACAGAGCAACCGACTCAGAGCAGTAATTATACCAAAATTGTAAAACTATATAGAAATATTTTGCATTTAAGATAAAAAAAAACTTTTTCATCCGTCAAAATGCTCAATCCAGAACTCCTGAAGTAGAAATGTTCTAGTTTCACCTGGTTTAAATCTGTAAAAAGTCTTCTTTACCTTTTGCTATCCAATTATTAATCAATTAATCAAAAAAATAATCGTCCGATTAATTGATGACCAAAATAATCATTAGTTGCAGCACTTATTTTATCCAAAGGAGATATGATCAGCTATTAGAGGGCAGTGTGTCAGTTTTACTCATTGGTTATACTTTTTTTTTTTTACACAGTGTTACATTTAATACAATAAAACTGAGCTTTTTTCATAAGAAAACTCATATTTATCTGAGATAACTTTTTTTCTCATAACTGTATAAATATTTGAAGCAAAACTGCAAGTCTTAATCCCCATTGAGCCACAGTAGAAAAACTAAAGGATTAGCACAAGAATAAACAACACATGTAGCCCAAATGGCTAGGGTTTATTCAGGACTTCCTCTGATTTATTCATTCAACAGCCATTAGATCAACTTCAGTCTCGTTGGAAAAGTTTAATGACAGGAAAATATTCAGTGTAGCTCCCTGATAAGGGGGGCTTTTAGGGACGTGCACTTTAAGGTCTCAGAAGTATATGTGTGATCTTCTCTGTCTGTCCCTACTTGCAGTGGAGTAACACTACGGCTATTTGAAGCGTGAAAAGAAAAGCCTTGAAGCTGAGGTTGTTGCTCATGCAGAAGGACATGATTGAGGGAGGGGAAGGTGGAGGTATAATGGAGAGGAAAAAAGCTGAAAGATGAAAAGATTTCATGGAAGTTAGGATCAATAGGTAGAAAATGATGTGTTTTTGTTCTTTTATGTTGGAAATATAAGCAAACAGCTCTATCTCTATTATCTATTAATGTTTTATAGTACGAGTTTGGACTGTTTAGCTGTTAAGCCGTATTTAATGTTCTATCTACCCTGTTGAAATGCTTTTTTGTGTGTGTTCTACATCTAATTCATAGTAAACATGCAGTTATCAAATATGTGGGGATATATACAATTCACTCAATGGGAGAAGAATCCAATGGAAGGTACATTTTACTGCAGGGAGATGAAAACTAATTTTTAGCATTCAGTCTTTCAGCATGCCTCATCTTGTCTTACTTATATGTTCCACTCTATCTTAAAAGAGCTCTTCAAATCCAGGTTGTGAGAACATCCTTTGATGAATGTAATTGTATGTGGATCTCTGTGAAAGTGTGTTTCATTCTCCTGACAGATTCCTTTCACAACCAAATCACTCTGACCTCTCTGTATATTATAGGCTTAATTGAAAAATGTCCCATAAGGAATCTCAGGTTGGTCAAACTCACTAGAATTTAAGGAATTGAATTCAAGGAAACTGAACACTCACAAAAACATTTTATCCAAATTCTATTATTTATGTAATTACATTAAAAATTCCCTTTTTTTCTTAGATCGTTTTAACCCAAACATATTGAATAAACCTGACATGATGTATATCATTTAGTTTAATGTAGCTTATTTATTTAATGATTTATGATGAATGAGCATGAAGCTCATTAAGTAAATCCTTTACATTGCAAAACAAAATAGATTCTTTGAGTCCCAAAGCCTTGGTTGTGACCCACACTTGGGTTCATTGATCAACCAGTATGGGATCCACAGCATAAATGATGCACAAACACTGAAAACTTATGTTAAAGTGTTTCTAGATTTAAAAGCATGATTTAAAATTGAGGGCTGCTCCGTGGAGCGGTGGGTAGCAATGCTACCTTGCAGCAAGAAGGTTCCGGGTTTGATTCCCAGCCTGGGGTTTTTCTGTATGGAGTTTGCATGTTCTCCCTGAGCATACGTGGGTTCTCTCTGGGTACTCTGGCTTCCTCCCACAGTCCAAAAACATGACTGTTAGGTTAATTGGATTCTCTAAAATTCTCCTTAGGTGTGAATGGTTGTTTGTCTCTGTGTTGCCCTGTGATTGACTGGCGATCTGTCCAGGGTGTACCTCACCTCTTGCCCATTGACAGAGAGGAATGGAGGGGCGCCAGCATCCCTTGCGACCCCACTTGGGATTATGCGTGTTCAGAGATGGATGCTTAGATGGAGCATGAAGCGACAGTGGAGAGGAAAAACTCCCCTTTGGGAAGAACCTATGGCAGAACGAGGCTCAACATGGTGGTCTTCTGTCGGACCGGTTGAGATAAGACAGGGAACTCAGTAAGAGTCTGGGAGGAATTACACTCTGATGGGGACGAGGTTGAAGAAGCACCATGGAAAATCCAGATGGAGCTAAGCTAAGATGGTGGAGAAGGGGATGGAGGTGAGCTACTGTAAGTCAAAATCTGACATTAGAAACTACTGCTTCTGCTTAGGCTGAGTTGAGGATTTGAAGACCTTTTAAGATGAACTCCGGATGCTGATTGGGCTTCGTGGAGGTGTGGTTCAAAGCGGATTGGCTCACGAGGCAGATTAGGGTAGGTAATTTAGATTCTTCTGCCTAAGCTTCATAATAATCAGGTTTCCTTCATGCAATTCAAACAATAAACTTTATGTATTTGAAATTAAAACACTCATCAGTATTCATTTTGAGTAGTAAACTTTATTAACACAAAAAAAAAATAAACTGGATGATTATGTATTTCAAATAACTGTTTTATTAAACAAATGAATGTGAATCATTCAAGGTTTATATATTAAGTTTGAGTTACATTTTGTTTTTAAAGAAAATAAACTGGATTTTGTTATGTAATAAGTGTACATAAATCTTAAAAAATGTTGTGAGTGAACACTGACTCTGAATCCAATGTGCTTTAACAATGTGTTGATATAGAACTTATATTTTCTAGATTCGTTTTCCTGAAAAAAAAGTTTTCCTAGTTTAATCGTACGCCATAAATGATGCATTTTGGCTGGGTTGTCAGCTCTTCTTTAGGCACCATGGCAATAATGATAATTGCAGTATTATCTTTAATAAAATATACCTGTGAAATTTTTTATTTTGAACGATGCCTAAAAAAGCAAAATTGCATTCAATTCCTGTATCTAAATTAGGAAAAATTAATAAAAGTTATTGCATTCCATAAACACCTATTTTGTGTTTTTATATAGTATCTATAACCTTTTGTATATCACATATATTCCCCTATGTATTATTTGCAAATGTCCTTGTAATGAACACAATCCATTTCCTCTGCAATCATAACTCATGGCCATGACTGATGTCTACCTTTTTTTCAACATCTCAAATAAACTTTCTATTTTTGTCATTCCTAACTTATACATAAAGGTTATTGTGTTTTTTTACAACGATATACCACATCTTTAAGCAGGTTTTGCTGGATTTACAGATGAGTAACTGCTCACACATGCTCAGAAAACAGGCCAAAACTGAGGGGGTAATTGTTTCCAAGCTGCTCTTTGATGGCTGAGTCAGTGAACATATCCTCTATCATATCATGATAAGAAGAACATCGATTTAAAGGGAGCAGCTGTTTTCCTTTCATCTTCTCCCCCCCTCTTCTTCTTTCTGCATCTTTCCATCCACCCACTGCTTTCACGATGCTGCACTAAGCCAGGGAAGATAGGGCAAATCCCTCCTCTGAGCAGAGGCACCAAAGACAGAGAAAGCAAAGAGACAGAGGAGGAGGAAGAGAGCTGTGAGAGGACACACTTCTCAAATCTGTCCTTTCTCCCCCTTCATTTATCTTAGTCCAGCCAACCGACTTACTGTTGCCAAATGCATGCTGTTGTTTGTGCAGTTATGTGGTGGCCCTTCCACCAACCTGTAATGATGTTATGAAAACTCTGATTCATACATTTCTTACTCCTTTCTGAACTTTCTCGGATAAGCATAAATTACCTTCTCTATGTTTTGCCTTTAGCACAACAACTAAACTAAGCTGTGCCAAGCCAAGGACACACTTTATATAATTATACAGTTAGTGTCTTAACTCAAAGGTAGGCATTTTTGTGGCAATTCAGTCAATATTATTTGTTTGTGGTTTTAATCATTAAAAACATAATATCTATGTAAAAAAATGATAACCATAATCAACACTGTCGTTATTTTCAAGACTTTTAAGGCATCAATAACTGAGCATGTTTTATCTGCAACATAAATATCAAGAAATCCTATATGTCAGACACACTGCGAGTTGGATTGAATGAATAAATCGTGCTTTGTCTCCCTCTAGTGGATTCTTTAGGTTGTACATCACTAGACCCTTTTTATCTCCAGTGTGAAAACAGGTGCACTGCTACGTTGAAGGATGATGCTGCATTCAGGGAAAAAATGAAAACAACATTCCCTTGTCCGCTGGGTAATGCCGTAAACTAATATTAGAATGTGGTGAGTTTTGAAGTAAAGCTATAATTTAAATGCTCCTTTTTTCAATTAACACTCGGCGATATATCGTTAATTACAGAAAAATACTTTATTTCTGTTCCTATTTGCTAATATTTTAACAAGCATTTTTTATTTATTTATTGGGCAAACCTACTTCTAAAAAGTCTACAAAGTTTAGTAAAAAAAAAAAAACGAAAAAAGGAAAATGCAGCCCTTTGATGTTCTTTCTTGTTTGTTTATTCAAGTAAAATAAATTGTGTTCGTTGGAGTTTTAAAATTTGTAAAAATGTTTGTGTAGACTTGAGCGTTACTCTAAATTCCCAGTTTAATTATTACTCACTAAGGTTCTACGGATTGTAAGTGAACGCAGCACGGGATGGTGCTTGCGCTCTGCTGACGAGCCGTTGGTTGTGGAAACAGCTGGTTGTTTCAGTCAGCGAACTCCGCTCGGGATTGAAAGCGATTTAGTGCAAACGAAAGTTAAAATTAGAATTGAAGCTGAATGAAATCAGTCCGGGTTGGGTCCCCGCACCTGTTCCGACTGAAACCTGGAGATGTCATCCTGTTCGAACTACTCTAAATCCGGCAGTTAGAGTGAATTAACTACCTAGCTTTTTAGCGGCGCAGACCACCAAACTGCTGCTGCTAACGGCGGCTAACCCCTCTCCTCCCCTTTAACTGCCACCAGTGCAGTTTTTTTTTTTGCCAAATGAGAAGCGCTGCCAGCTGCTGAGCTTCTTAACAATCAAAAAAAAAAGTCAGGTTTGGTTTGTTTTCAACATGGCTCATATTCATTATAAGTTTTCGTCCAAACTGAGCTACGACACGGTGGTTTTTGACGGACCGAACATCTCGCTGACTGACTTGAAGAAGCAGATCATGGGCAGGGAGAAGCTCCGAGCCGGGGACTGCGACCTGCAAATTATAAACGCACAGACCAAAGAAGGTAATAAAAAAAAGCACAACATTATAAGTTTGATATGTTTTATTTGTTGCATTTTCCTAACAGTTAAAGTTTGAAAGAAAGCACGTGGGTCAGCATTGACGGCTGCTTTCCAGTCACCCCTGTTTTTTTCAGGTTGACTGGGGGGACAAAAGGGATGTAATGAATGGACAAACATTCCTGCTGCTTTCACGCCTCGTGTCGCATAATTAAACCTCCTGACATGGGTGAATCGGTGGTGTCAGCTCTGCCATCCTGCAGGAGGTGTTGGTTTTAAACACTATGCATGACCTAAGGGCTTAATTTCAGCCCCAGACATATAAGTCACCATGCAGACATAAAGGGGAGAGGTAAAAGGTTCAGAGTAAACCTGCTTAGTCTTTGTCAGCAGTCTGCAAATGAGTTTAGAAATCCATCATAAGCTATTTAAAGACTTTTCCTCTGAAAACACCCCAGCACAGGGGAGATACACCCTTTGACTGGAGATGCAGGGATTAAAATGAAATAACTGCATACAAAAGTGTCTACAATGACTTGAAGAAGGTAACCACATCTATTTTCTTTCTTTAATAAGTGCAATTAATTGTGAGAGGTGAGATTACTACATGGCAAGGATTTCTTGAACACATATGAGAGACATTTGCATTGTGTTAAAAAGCTGTAAAACTTTGTTTGTCTATTAGATTCAGTTTGTGGCTGCAAGTTGGCAAAATGTGGAAAGGTTCAAGGTGCATGATTACTTTTCAAAAGGCATGCACTGCAAGGTGTCCTAAGCAGCTGTTTTGGTTTGTTAGTGTTTTTTAATTTCATAGCATTTTCCTAGGTGACAAAACTGCTGATTTGTTAAGAGGGAAATCACTTTAAACGAAAATATTCCTACTCTTTCAATCTGGAAAGAAAATCGAAATAAAAAGGCAAATATTTTGGCTTCCCTTACACCTTTTTTATTGTTCTACATGTCAATAAAGGTAAATTCCTGGTTTGAACCATGTCCCTCGTAGAAATTCCCGTTTGTCTGACGGTTAAGGCATATTTTATGGTTTTATCCATCATATTTCTCCTTTTTTTTTTTTTATCTAAATACTTTTACAGTGAGAATTCTTTGGCCCAATATTCATTTTAATAACTGTTTTCTATTTTAATGAATGCTCATTCTAGTAGGAATGAAATTTACCCCAAATGTCTCTATTCTAGATAACCACCATCACATCTATTGTTTTAATGATATACATACCTTTAAAAGATGATTGCAATATATGGATTTTTAAATTGGTAGAAAATAAAGAAAAAAAAACAGGATTCAAGAAGCTATCCCTGATCCTGCACAGGATGAGCCATAAGCCCCGCCCCATGAGAAACCCTGCTTCTTTCTGACATGCGAAGAAGGGCTAAACACTCCTCAAGCTCATGCATAATTTTCCAAAACATTTTTATAGTTAAAGTAATGCAAATCCTGACCCATAACATTAGGAATATGGAGATCTGAAATTAACTGCTAGACATTCAGAATGTTTATTCTAAATTTGGAGAATGTAAATTCGTTTGAAATGGTAATTTAGACTAAGAAAAACATTTTTTTTTTTTTTTCAGATATCAGGAATACATATTCATTAAAACTAGTACATAACATATCAAAACGGCTTGCCTTAGCTTGTTGTGACAGTGATAATATTATGGGATCATTGGTAGTAGATCAATGTATCTATTTGGGTGAAATCTTCTGGCAGCAGGTGAAAATGAAGTCTAAAAACGTTCTAATATATATATATATATAGAACCTGTCCATCATCTCATTCGTCCTGCCTCATGTTGATTGTCTTTTTTTCCACATTAAATCAGTGGCTGTTTGCAGCCACGCTTCGGATTTTATCATCCCAATAAATGGTGGTTAATAGCGGCCATTAGTCCCATAGAATGCCCTCAGATTGTGCCAGTAG
This sequence comes from Cyprinodon tularosa, assembly GCF_016077235.1. NCBI lineage: Eukaryota > Metazoa > Chordata > Actinopteri > Cyprinodontiformes > Cyprinodontidae > Cyprinodon > Cyprinodon tularosa. The sequence goes on along the minus strand of NW_024038427.1, from coordinate 1,015,286 downwards.
AATCATTAGGTTGTTATCATTTAGTAAATCCTAATCCTAACCCTAAAGTAATTCCTCTTACCCCGTGGAAATAATGAGTATTTACGTTAATCTGAAAATAATTTGAGTAGTTCATGTACTGTAAATATAACATAATAAAAATAAAATGATTCACATCTTGCTAATATCAAACAAACCAAAAACGAATAAATCTCATGCCCTGTCAATTAAGTTGTAGAATCCTCTCCTTATAAATATTTCATTCTCTGTGAAAAAGTGCCGATCATTCTTTAATAAGATCCTCGTCAGAAGGACATGAAATGTTTGTTTTTAAAACCTATGTGTGCAAAGGACTTAGTAAATAATTTTTTTGTTTGTTTTTTTTTATGCACAAAACTACGACAAAAATCCTACTAAATCAGGAAATAAAACAATGTATAGGCCAGCGGTCACCAACCTTTTTACAGTTGAGGGCTAATTCAGGGGCACTGAGTCACAGGAAGGGCTACCAATGCTGACCTATGAATTGCAAGGGTCAACGTTCACCTAAACTTCATACATCATAAACATATCTTTATCGTTTTTTTAAATTTATAATTTTCTTTCAGATCTTTTATTTTGAAATCTCTATAAATGCTTAAATGCCATATGATTAAATGATATGTTCTATAACCCTATAGCCTTTAAAAAAAGAAGAGCAACAGAATACAATGAAATTCCAAACGTAGCTGAGTTGTTCTATTTTCAGAAGACTCTAAGGGTACCCCTTGTGGTCCTTGAGGGCCCCATGTTGGTGACCCCTGGTATAGGCTGTAAGGAGAGTGGAGACAGAGGACACAGTTTACTGAAGAAAACCTGCTGACCAGGTTAGCTCTGGGGAGAATGTTACCACGGAAACTGACACAGAGGTTGAGGAAACTCTATTTGTGAAATAGGAAAGTCAAGCGTTTCCGTATTCAGGTTTAGAAAACTTAGGAGTTTTCGTTAAACCTGCTTTGTGAAACGGACCCCAGGAGTATCCTTCGTCAACTAAGACTTCCCATGATTCTGTAGCTCGGGCAGCGGTGGAATATGTGAGTAACATGTTAAATCCCATGCTTTCTAGGACGTTTTTGAGGTTGGTTAGTTAAACTCAATTATCTATTGTCTTTATTAACCCTCCTAATTGAAAGGGTTTTGTATTTCTCAGCACTAGCTTGCCTTGGCAGCTTTCAGCCATCCAGGTGGTCTTGCCTTCCTCTCCTGGGAAAGCACCTGAGTCCCGGCTGAGGGCATTGAACCTGCTGCTTGGTTAATCCCGTTAAAGACATAACTCATTTTTTTTTTTTTCCAAAGATATTTTTATTAGAATTTTCTGTTAGACATACAAAACAAACATACACACACGCTGAAACATGAAAAATAAAGCAAAATAGACTAAAAACAAAACAGAGCAAGGTGAATTCCCTCCCCCCACCCCCCACCCAAAAAGAACACTAAACCCCAGGGCTCACTCTATCTACACACTCAAAAAACGAGGAAAAAATAGCTTTACATGTCACAGTATTTTATAAGATGTAGGAAGGGAAACCAAATATCCTTAAAGTCTTCAAGCTTTCCTTTTGTTATATATGTCAGCTTTTCCATTGCCAGGTTGTTGGTCAATAGTTTAATCCATTCATTTATCTTTGGTCTTTCTGTGTTCTTCCACTTCAGAGCAATCAAATGTTTAGCCTGCAAAAGGCAAAAACTCAAAAGCTTCCCTCTCTTCATAAGTCCTTTAAGTCCATCTGGAAAAATGTGCAATAAGCAAAGTTTACTGTCCATTGGAACATCCTGTTCGATCAAACGGGAGATGAACATGGTAACCTCCTTCCAGAAAGTTTGAATCTCTATACATTGCCACATACAATGGAAAAGAGTGCCCTTATCTATATTACATTTAACACAGATATCAGGAATATTTCAATTAAAATGGTGAAGTTTTACAGGAGTGATATACGTTCTAAATAACCATTTGTATTGTAATAATCTATACCTTGTGTTAATAGTTTGCGTTTGCGCCAATAGACATGAGTTATTCCAATCATCCTCAGGGATTTCAGTTCGCAGATCAGCTTTCCAAGCTTGTAAATATGCAAGACTATTTTCTTTTGAAGCCAAAAGTAAAATATTATAAAATTTGGAAAGTAGGCCTCTACTCTGATTATGGTGAAAGGCTATATTCTCTATGGTTGTGAGTGGAGGTTCAGACGTAGATTTCAGTGAGGCGAAGACAAAACTTCTAATCTGTAAATACTTAAAAAAATGCTTTTGGGGCAGACTATACTTATTTACCAGTTGTTCAAAAGTCATCAAAACTCCTTCACTATAAAGGTCCCCTATTTTATTTAAGCCTCTATTCATCCATATTTTAAACCCCCTGTCTGCTCTTCCTGGTTTGAAATTATTGTTTCCCCAAATAGGTGACAGATATGAGATTTTGGACACCTCATCTAAATCCTTATGGGAGTGGTGCCAAACTGATATGGTGTTTTTGAGAAAAGGATTTTTGGTGTTTTTTAATAAATATTTAAGTTCCGCTGAGTAAAGATAGGATGACAAAGGTAATGTTACAGAGTTGTTTTCTATTTGTACCCAACAAGGTATGTCACCGGTTGAAAAATAACAGGAAGCAGCACAGAGTTGTGCAGCACGATAGTACAATTTAATGTTTGGCACTCTAAGCCCACCTCGATCATAGGGCAAATAAAGAAGAGAGAGTCGCAATCTGGAGCGCTTATTGTTCCATATAAATTTGTTAAAAGCTTTATCCATAGAAGAAAAGAAAGAAGCTGGAATGTGTAAAGGAATGGACTGGAAAAGGTATAAGAACTTTGGAAGACTGGACATTTTAATAATATTAATACGCCCTATCATTGAGACTGGCATTTCGTTCCATCTTTCTAGGGAATCTAATATTTTCTGCACTAAAGGATCATAATTTATAGAAACCATTTTCTCTAAATCTCTGTCAATCTTAATTCCTAGGTAAGTAAAGCCCTCTTCGGTACATGCAAATTGTGTTTGTATTGGAGGGTTATTTCTGTTCAGCATTAATAAGGAGCTTTTCTTTTGGTTAACTTTATATCCTGAGAATTCTCCAAATTCCTTTAGTAGTTTATCAACAGCTTGAACAGATTCTTCCAAATTAGCTAAATACAAAACAATGTCATCTGCAAAGAGAGACAACCGGTGCTCTACATCCCCAATTTGAATGCCAGTGATCTCGGGGGATTTACGTATTGCCATGGCAAGCGGTTCAATTGCAAACAAGAAAAGAAGAGGGGACAATGGGCATCCCTGTCGTGTCGATCTACAGAGGTTTATACATCTTGACAATTGATTGTTTGTGGCAACTTTAGCCACTGGCTCAGTGTACAGTAACTGAATCCATTTTAAATATTTTCCTCCTAGGCCGAATCTCTTAAGGATATCAAAGAGGTAACTCCATTCAATCCTGTCAAAAGCTTTTTCAGCATCTAATGACAAAAAGGCATGGTCCATAGCAAACTGTTTTTCATACAATATATTAAGTAATCGGCGGGTATTATGAAAGGCTTGACGTCCAATTACAAATCCATTTTGGTCATTTGAGATTAAATTGGGGATGTGTATTTCAATCCTTCGAGCCAAAGCTTTGCACAAAATTTTTGTGTCACAGGACATTAAAGAAATGGGTCTATACGAGTCCATTTCTGTTGGGGGTTTACCTGGCTTCAACAAAAGAGAAATAGTTGCCAATCGTAAGGATGGGGGTAGGGTGCCTTTTTCATACGATTCATTGAACGCTTCGAGTAGAGGGGGCAGTAATTTATCTGGAAATTTCTTGTAAAGTTCAATTGGTAGGCCATCGGGGCCGGGAGCTTTACCAGAATTCATGTGGCTTAGAGCCACTTTGAGTTCTTCAACACTTAATTTTTCATCCAAATCTTTCCTTCTCTCTTCTGACAGGGTTGGAAATTGAAGTTGGTCTAGAAAATGCTTTTGTTTATTTGTATTATCTGGATATTGTGAAGTATATAAATTTTCATAATATTTTGCAAATGCCTCATTTATACTTACTGGATCCACCAGATTCTCACCATTATTTAATTTGATTAAATTTATGGCCCGATTTGTCTGTAACTTTTTGAGCCTCCAAGCTAGGAGTTTTCCTGCCTTCTCACCCTGATCGTAATATGATTGTTTTAACCACAATAGATTTGTTGCTATTTTGCTGGTAGTGAGCTCGTTATATTCTGATTTTAATAAAAGAAGTCTCCTATATTTGTCAGTATCATTGCAATAATACATCTGTTCCTGCAATTCTTTGATTTGTTTTTCAATGTTTTTTAGTTTATTTAGATGTATTCTTGATTTATGCCTAGTATAGCTCATTATTTCCCCCCTTATATAAGCTTTAAATGCTTCCCATTTTATTGATGCACTGGTTTGGTTTGTATTAAAATTAAAATACTCAGTTATTTTCCCTTCAAGAAATTCTTCAAACCCTTCAGACCTAAACCATTTAGCTTGAAATCGAAATGGGATTGAAGACCGACAATAATTTGGTAATTTTATAGATAGAATAACTGGAGCGTGATCAGAGAGTAGAATAGCTTCATACCAACATTTTTGAACAGTAGATAATAGACTAGAAGAGACCAGAAAAAAGTCTATTCGTGAGTAAGTTTTAAAGGTGCTTGAAAAGCAAGAGTACTCTGTTTTATTTGGAAAAAGTTGTCTCCAAACCTCCACTAAATTCAGATCTTTCATATATTTCTTGATAGTTTTCCTAGCTTGTTGGTGGGACAAGACAGAACTGTTTGAACGGTCTACTGCAGGATTTAAAACACAATTGAAATCTCCACCAATTATAAATGGACCGTTATAAGCTGCCATGGTTAAAAACAAATTTTGGTAAAAAGCAGGATCATCACCATTAGGGGCATATAGACACACAAAGTTGACCATTGTAGAGACTATAGTCCCACTAAGAATGATAAATCTCCCTGATGGGTCGAAGTATTTATTTTTTAGTTCAAATGGAATTGATTTGTGAATCAGTATTATGACTCCCCTGGCATGAGTTGTAAAACTAGAGGAGAATACCTGGCCAGGCCACCTAGATCTAATTTTATTCACATCTTTTCCAGTCAAATGTGTCTCTTGCAAAAAGCATATTGTAGTTTTCATCTGTTTGATTCTGCCCATCACTTGTTTAAGCTTGACAATTTTATTCAGACCTCTGACATTCCAACTAGATATATTAATTACAGGACAAACAGACATAAGTTGTGTAATTGGAGATGTAAACAAATGAAATACATTGGTCCCTTCCTATTCTCTCATTCAAGTAGTGTAAAGTCCACAAAAAAACAGTGTCCAGAGAGAGCCCTGTAACCCAAATCTCCACATATTTCCCCAAACGAAATGTGGCGGTAACCCCTTCTCAATATTGAACTTGGGTTATATGAAACGTTGCAGCCACCAAGTGGATAACGTAAAAAACTGCATGCATAACGATGGTCATGTATAGGTTGGCCGGCATAAACAAAAAGTGCTCTGACCAAAATAACAGTAATTAAGGCAAGGTTTGCTAACATTGCAAAGGAGTAATAGAAAAATATTAACAGTGTTCATGCTTCCCTTTTTTAAGACAAAACGTTATTTTTAGGAACTATGCCAGAATAAGAGTAGCGAATACATACTAAGTCTTGGAATTGTCCTCAGCCTGCGAGCCTATTCCATCAATATACAGGTGCTGGTCATAAAATTAGAATATCATGAAAAAGTAGATTGATTTCAGTAATTCCATTTAAAAAGTGAAACTTGTATATTATATTCATACATTACATACAAACTCATATATTTCAGATGTTTATTTTGTTTAATTTTGATGATTACAAATGACAACAAATGAAAATCTCAAATTCATCATATCAGAAAATTAGAATATTGTGAAAAGGTTCAAAATTGATGGCCCCTGGTGCCACACTCTAATCAGCTAATTAACTCAAACCACCTGCAAAAGCCTTTAAATGGTCTTTCAGTCTAGTTCTATAGGCTACACAATCATGGGGAAGACTGCTGACTTGACAGTTGTCCAAAAGACGACCATCGACACCTTGCACAAGGAGGGCAAGACACAAAAGGTCATCGCTAAAGAGGCTGGCTGTTCACAGAGCTCAGTGTCCAAGCACATTAATAGAGAGGCGAAGGGAAGGAAAAGATGTGGTCGAAAATAGTGTACAAGCAAGAGAGATAACCGCACCCTGGAGAGGATTGTGAAACAAAACCCATTCAAAAATGTGGGGGAGATTCACAAAGAGTGGACTGCAGCTGGAGTGAGTGCTTCAAGAACCACCACACACAGACGTATGAAAGACATGGGTTTCTGCTGTCGCATTCCTTGTGTCAAGCCACTCTTGAACCACAGACAGCGTCAGAAGCGTCTAAAGAGAAACAGGACTGGACTGCTGGTGAGTGGTCCAAAGTCATGTTCTCTGATGAAAGTAAATTTTGCATTTCCTTTGGAAATCAAGGTCACAGAGTCTGGAGGAAAAGAAGAGAGGCACTTCATCCACGTTGCTTGAAGTCCAGTGTAAAGTTTCCACAGTCAGTGATGGTTTGGGGTGCCATGTCATCTGCTGGTGTTGGTCCATTGTGTTTTCTGAGGTCCAGGGTCAACGCAGCCACATACCAGGAAGTTTTAGAGCACTTCATGCTTCCTGCAGCTGACCAACCTTTTTGGAGATGCAGATTTCATTTTCCAACAGGACTTGGCACCTGCACACAGTGCCAAAGCTACCAGTACCTGGTTGAAGGACCATGGTATCCCTGTTCTTAATTGGCCAGCAAACTCTCCTGACCTTAACCCCATAGAAAATCTATGGGGTATTGTGAAGAAGAAGATGCAATACACCAGACCCAACAATTCAGAAGAGCTAAAAGCCACTATTAGAGCAACCTGGGCTATCATAACACCTGAGCAGTGCCACAGACTGATCGACTCCATGCCACGCCGCATTGCTGCAGTAATACAGGCCAAAGGAGGCCTAACTAAATACTGAGTGCTGTACATGCTCATACTTTTCATGTTCATACTTTTCAGTTGGCCAACATTTCTATAAATCCTTTGTTTTTATTGGTCTTCAGTAATATTCTAATTTTCTGATATGATGAATTTGAGATTTTCATTTGTTGTCATTTGTAATCATCAAAATTAAACAAAATAAACATCTGAAATATATGAGTTTGTATGTAATGTATGAATATAATATACAAGTTTCACTTTTTAAATGGAATTACTGAAATCAATCTACTTTTTCATGATATTCTAATTTTATGACCAGCACCTGTACTTTTCGGCTTCTTCCACGGATTTGAAGATCCGGCGTTTGTCATTATGTGTGATGATCAAGTGGGCTGGGTACAGAATGCCATACCGAATTTTAAGGGAACGAAGCCGGATCTTCACTCCATCAAAGCGCCTTTGCAGTTTGCGAGTCTCGGCCGAGAGATCAGGGAAGAGGGTGACGCGGTGGTTCTCATAGCGCACCTCCTTCATTTTCCTGACGGCTTTCAGAGTTGCTTCCCGGTCCCGGTAGCTCAGAAACTTAATTAAAATAACCCTTGGAGCCGCAGGACTGGAGGTAAGGGGCCCGATCCTATGGGCTCTCTCCACGCAGCGGGACAAAGTGAAGTCCTCACCTAGCGTCCCTCGGAGCCACTTCTCCAAGAAGCCACACAGGTCCGATCCCTCGGATTTTTCGGGGAGCCCGACCAACCTCAGGTTACAGCGTCTGCTCCTGTCCTCTTGCTCTGCCACTTTGTCACAAAGCACCTCCACTGTCTTCTCCAATGATTTAACTCTGTTTTGAAGGGAAGTAACATCGTCCTCTGCTTGCGAAACTCGCGCCTCTGCTTCCCCAATTCTTTCAGTGAGCGATTGTATATCCCCTTTGATATCCTTAATTGCTTTCAGCATATCAGCAGAATGCTTATTCATATCCTCCTTCAACAAACTAATTGCTCCGAGAATATCACGGTTGGTTGGCGCATCCTGAGCCTCATCCAGGTGAAGCGGCGCTGCCACGTTAGCATCTGCCACAATAGCCGCATGTGCTACGTTAGCCGCACTCACTTGTGGGGCCGTTTTAGTCGGTTGTTGGACCGGCTTGGCATTTTTCGGTGGCATAATCCCCAGCAAGCGTTTACCCGTTAGCAAAACAGGCGAAATTGTCAATATTGGTCTATCTTACGGATTAGTTTAAAGGATTCAGTAGCGAGCCATCAGCACATGCACCGTTCACTGAGACGCCATAACCGGAAGTCCAGACATAACTAATTTAGATAATATCCAAATGCTACTGTTTTGCTTATTTAACACTTTTATTCGTTATTCTGTGAATCTTTGCTTAACTTAGTGTAGTTACAGGATTAGATTATTTTATTTAACTCTACTGGAGGAATGAGATTAATAACTGTTTATCATCACTGCTGCAGATCCTCAACAATTAAATAAACTAAAAATGGAGAAAATAGTCCATCAGCAAAAGGTATTGAATTTATTTTCAATACAGAAACAATACGTTTTCTTCAGATCTTTGAAAATCACCAAACAAAATACTGAAGGCCTTTCCTGTTTGTTGATATCTATCAAAAATTAAGATAAAGACCCCTTTATGTAAACTTTACCTTTTGTCATATGGCGTATTTTTATTTTTCTCTTAGACTAGTCATAACAATGATACCATATTAATTAGTATTTTCTAAAATGTGTTTTCCTTCAATTAATATTTAACTCAGGAGAAATTGTATTTTAAAATAAGATGATATTTAGACTCTGTAGGTCTTTGCCTCATGCTGTCACGGATTTTAGGCAACCAGAGTAACCCTGAGATGAGAGCTTAGGACTGCTGCTGAAGTTGTCCCAGTTCACTTCTTATGGCCTCAGGCTGTCATTGTTTTTGAGGTATTCGAAGGACCCTTTCTACGTGGACAGGGTCCTTCACAGGATGTAGCCCCTGATTTGAGACATGCCCTATGTCATAGATTCTGAGTCCAGGTTGGAAATAATCCCCTAACCCCGCGTTTCTCAAAGTGTGTGGCGCGACCCACTGGTGGGGAATTGAGACGTGACAGGTGGGGCGCGCCAAGTTCCGGTGTGTGTGTGTGTGTGTGTGTGTGACTATAAATGTAGAACGTGTGAGAGCAAACTGTCCTTATAGCTGTATGTTGCCGCTTTTTAGACCAATCAAAGCCACAAAGTAATCATTACTAGCCTACATGCAGTCTAATTAAAAGAACATTAGATATGAGAAAAATTTCACCTGGAACTGAAGTGCCAAAATAATGATTGACGTGACGTCGGCATATTATTTGTAACGGAATAAACTTTCGCGCACCAGTGTTGCCAACTCAGCGACTTTGTCGCTATATTTCAGACCCCTCCAGCGACTCTTTATCAAAAAAGCGACTAGCGACAAATTAGCGACTTTTGGAGACTCTTACGTGAAAGCACGTATCGTTCCTTTTCTTGTCCTCCAGCGGCAGGTGCTGCCGTGGGGCGCCTCCCCCATCCCAACCCCGTTCTCCCCCGCTATCGCAGGAGTCCCTCTCAGCGCTGCAGAGACACAGCATGTTTACCCTCAGCGTCCAGACTGCAAATAAAGCGCACATGCGCCGGGATTGACGGCGCAGGTTGATCATAATTAACTGAATTTGAAATATTTTATCTTAAATAAATAGGACCAGTTTATTGAAATGACGTCTGACTCCACCCTGAAGCTCAGCTTTAATGCTCAGACTAATAGTGAATTCTGGTTTGGAGTGGAGAGGGAGTATCCACTCATCGGGCAGAGAGCTGTGTGCATTCTTCTTCCCTTTGCCACATCATATCTCTGTGAGATGGGCTTTTCAACTGTTGCTTCACTGAAAACAAAATACAGATCTCAGCTGAACATTGAGCATGACTTGAGAGTGGCAGTATCAAGCCTGCAACCCCGTTTTGAGAAACTGTGCAATGCAAAACAGGCTCATTGCAGCCACTAATGCAGGGATAAATAGACCTGTATTGCCAGATGGATTTCACTTCTTTTCTTTTATTAACAGATTGCAGAGTGGCACTTTAATTTTTTCTATCTTTGAGCTTGATACAAATTTTGACACAGCTGCATTTTTATTTTCTTTATTTTTGAGCTTGCTGTTATTTGATGTAGATAGTTTGTATTTAGATACTACTTGTTACTTCAATAAAATTGGAACATTTTAAGATTGTTGCATATTTCATTAGCATTGTGTTGGGGCGATGGGGATAGGCGGGGCTTGAAAATTCCCCCTTGTCCAAAGTGGGGAATGACAGAAAAAGTTTGAGAACCACTGCCCTAACCTGATGGTCGACAATGGCAGTAGGGGATAGGGGTGTAAATCACATCCATCATGGCGATTCGATTCAGTATCGATTTCCTGACCCAACGATTCGATTATTTTCGATACTCAAGAATACACCACGATTCGATTCGATTAATCGATTAATCGGTTAATTTTTTTTTTTATTATTATTTTTTTTTACACCTTACAGGCTAAACAAAGTTTCAAGTTTGAAATAAATCAATGAAAGCTGTAATATCATTATGCATTTTCTTTAGAAACAACAGCAAATAACAGAAGTAGAAAAGTTGCATCAAAAAATACTGCAAAAATACTGCACAATATCAGTGTAATGAGTTCAATGCAATACCTCGGCTCCAGAGAAACTGTCCAACATATTTTTTTAGAATGTAATAAATATATTCAGGAAAGAGAGATGTTGCGTAGAGAGTTAGACAGGAATAAAAATAAACTAGATATAAGCGAATTGTTTCAAAGGTCATCTGGGGATGTAGTTTTTGGTAGTATTTTTAATTTTCTAAGAAGAACGGGTATTTTAGGGAGAATATAATAGTTTGTCTGGTCCATACTCCATTCTGGAAGGTGGCGGTAATGCACCTATAAGTTGTTTGCCAACCGCCATTAAAAAAAAGAAGAAGAAGAAGGCTCCAGAGTGTTGCGTCACCGCCCCCTTGAGAGACGCTCCGCTGCTCCTCTCCCAGATTGTAGCTGACCGCAAACAGTGCACCAGACAGGAGGCCGGCTTGTTTTGTTTTTATGACCGAAATTGCGGAAAACAACTCGTGAAGTTTGACCCGCTATAAGAGCGAGGTGCGCGAGAACGCTGGGAGCCTTTTTCCAGCTGAATCTCCGCTCTCTTTTTGCCCCATTGTCCCTCCGTCGTCGGACTAAACTCGCCCCCACTTCCTCATTGCCTCGGCCGTATCTAGACCCACAGCGTGTAGCACAGACCACGCTTCAATACTGAGCATAATTTAAAAATGTCTGTGTGATGCTTGCTGCAACAAACTGCTGTAAGAGTATAACCAGGAAGCGCGGTAGGAGGGCAAAATAGGTTTAGCGGCACTGCAGCACGGGAGGGAGAATTACGCCCAGGAGCAAATGGATAAAAATAGACCGGAGGAAAAAAAAAACATGAATCGATTATCTTGCGGACGTGTCGATGCATCGGATTGTCGGCTTTTGGATCGATGCATCGATACAAAACGATTATTATTTACACCCCTAGTAGGGGATACAGTCAAGTTGAAGGAGTCCAATTGAGTGTGGTTGGCTTGTGGTGCTCCTGAGGCAGCAATTGGGTACTGTGCCAAGCATGCCCAGGTCGTTACAGGGGTGAAAACTTCTGGCAAAATATCTGGCCGCCTCAGATGGGAGAACCAGTGTTTTGCTAAAGCTGTTTACAGGTTTCTTGCCAGCTCATGACCGCTAAGCTTGAAATTGTTACTGTAAGGCTGATATTAGTTAAGTACTTTTTTATGAGATGTTAGGTCTCTGTCTCAGGCTTTCTGTGTTAAAAATGAAGCTAAAATTAGGCAAATATGCTGAATTTTAATGAGTGTAACAGCCATGCAAAATGTCTTTTTTAACCCTTTATGACCTACCATAGAACAAATCCTCCAGGGTATATTTGTATGTTTTTACATGCTACAGAGCCTTTTTTTGAAGCATTTAAATATGCAAGACATTACAACAGTTACATTGCAAATTTTAATCGTTTGTATGAAATAAGTCTATTTTAACTTAATCAAATCCCAAAATGTGCAAAATTACGTGCCTGGTTCTGCCTTTTTGTAATATATCTGTTAAAAAAACAACAGTATACTATATTTTAAATCAATGCAAATGGATCATAACCAATAAGGTCATTAGGCTAGTTCTTAGAAGATGGATACGACTCATGAAACAGCAGACAGAGACTAGAGATGTCCCGATCCAGGTTTTTGCACTTCCGATCCGATACCGATATTGTTTTTGGACTTCCGATCCGATACCGATACTGGCCGATACCAGCCTATCCGAGCATGTATTTAAGTTAAAGTATTTAGCCTTAGTTGTAAGACTCATGTTGAAAAGGGTTTTAGTACTCTTGATAACATCTAGCCAGCTAAATTAGGTGAGATTGAACAAAACACAATGCTTGGTAACAACAAACTTACCTGTTTATTAAGAGATAAACACAAACTGGACAAAATTATGAATAGCAATCTGAAATTGCACAGTGAACAGTAAAACCGTAAACAGTTAAAGGTGCAAGTATTACTGAAAGTTTTAATAAAAATGCAAAACAGGGAAACACTGGCGCAAAATAGTGGAATGGATCGTTTCAATCGGCGAAACTGGAAAATACGGACCAGATTTTTTTTTTAAAAACTGGATCGGCAGTCTGGATCGGCATTTTACATGCTTTGCCGATACGCATTTTTTTTGCCAATATCGCCGCCCCGATCCGATACGTGGATCGGATCGGGACAAGCCTAACAGAGACTAGAAGTTTGCAGTTGCGAGTGCTTTGTATTTATAGTGAGGAAAATTATATACATATTTACAACATTAGTGAGACATCCAAAGTGCTTGGTCTAGTGCAGGTCATGGACTGGCAAAAGTCAGAGCAGAGTGGAAACAAAATTGTTCGTGGTCTGCAAGGAGCCTCCTGGCAGGAGATCCAAAGTCTTCATGCATCCAAAGTGCAATCTTTCTTGGGCTCTAGGCCTGGACCTTCAGCTCGCCATCAACACCTGGCCTAAAAAATAAAACAGGTTCATTTTATATATATATATATATAATAAAAAGATTCTAGTGTGCACACAAATTCAGTAAGTGGCACTCTTTGCACGACAAATAATCCCAAACAATAACTTTCAGTCAATATGCATATTCAATAAATATAGTTCCATATCCATGAAAAATCCAATAAATATGCACTATATAAATTAGTTAACATGAAATATAAAAAAAAAACTAATACAAGTGCTCAATAAATATTTAAGGCACCTCATTGTTCACATATGGGTTCTTCAAAGCTAGTCTGGGTGTCAGTTTTTATAGTCAGCAATTTAGCAGCTACACAACAAACAAAGACATTAATGAGCTAACATTAAGCCATACAGGAGAAACACCAATTCTGTAGTTTGTATCTCACACAAACAGGTTTTTTTCCCATCTCACTTTGGCTAAGTAGTTAGCTCTTGCAGCTCTGCTTCTCCTAACATGCCTTAATTTACACCCGGGTTACATTTTGCAATTTAAAGTCGTAGTGAAGCAGCTGTTCCAACGGATGCAGTTCTGAATTCTCCCGTGTGGTGCCCGACTTTACATGAGTGAATAAAGTGAATTTGAGTGGTCGATTATCAAGGGGGTGGGATTGTTGTGGTGAAAGGTTTGCAAGCAAGTTTGTTTGTGGCTGGTGCCTCAGAAGCATATTACTAACCAGTTAGCAACTTATTGCTAGTAGGTTCCCAATGGGAATTACATTGAAACCAAGTAGCTCTTAGCAATGACACTGCCAAGGAATACTATGGACAGCAAAACATGCATGAGGAGGAGAGTTTTGTGTCGGACGTCCTTTATGAGTCTCCTTCATCATACATTTTTTATTTTGAGGAGGAAAGCGGGGACAAACTTGTTGTGGAAGAGGACGCCAGGGTGGTAGAAGCTTGGTTTGGTGTAGAAGGCTTACAGTCGTACATGTTTGAGCCCTTGCCTCTCAAAACTGCCAGTTCTGTTAGCTCTACGCCTGCAGAAGCACAGATGTCCATCCCTGTCAACACTGGGACGTAATTCAATGGTAAAGTAAATTATTCTTATTCCAATCGTTGTGTATATTAGCTGCGACATATAAATCAAGATCATATGACCAAAAGAATTTGACAGATGACCGTTGATATATGATTGGCCGAATTTAGGTGAACAAGCTGACGTATAACTAACTGGCCTGCATAAGATAACGAAAAAAAACCCCACAGATATTAAGACAAGATTTTTTTTTTTTTTTATAGAAATTTTCTAACTTTTGGGACAATATGGTCTGATAAAGAGTATGTTTATATATATATTTTTAAGCCACAATGATTTGAAATTTAAATATGACTTCCCTACGACTTTAAGACTGTTCTCAAACTCAAGACAAGGGAAAAGTTCGATCCAATCTGATTTAAATGTTTAAAACCCTGTTAGTAGTGTCCCTACTGTCCCTACCCTGTTAGACAAGGGAAAAGTTCGATCCAATCTGATTTAAATGTTTAAAACCCTGTTAGTAGTGTCGCTAAAAAACATCATAACACTAAATGCTGGAGCGCTGACCTGTAGCAGACATCTCCCATTAAAAATGAAAATAAAGACCCATTATCTTTATCCAAATAATTTTTGCAGGTTTTAACTTAACCTTTGTTATATGGTGTTTATTACACTTATTTTTCTCTAAGACCAGTAATAACAATGATGCCATATTAATTTGTGTTTTCTAAAATCTGTGTTTTCCTCTGATTAATAATATGCATATTTGAATAAATGCTGTTTTAAAAGGATGTTTGGGCTTCATCGGTCCATGCGTTATGATGTCAGGGTTACACTGGTGGATTACACATTAGTTATGCTGAAGGCTAGACTGTCTCAATCACAGCTGATCACTTCCAGCCTTAATTGTTTTTGTGGTCTTCAATGGACCCGTCTGAAATGGCAGGGTTTTTTTATGAGGGTGGGGGTGCTGGGGGCGATGAAGTAACCACATAATTTTCATATTATAGGTACATGGATATTAGACAGAAAATGATATAAAAATATTGCAAATACATTTAAAACTTAAGATAACTTTTATAAAACCTTTCTTATAGTTCCAGGAGGTATTTTAACGTGAACTGAAACTAAATCAATTTGAAGTTATCCAATTCAAGTTAAAGGCAGTTAATAGAGGCACACAGTAGATGAGGTTGCATATTAATTAAATGCATGGAATAACTATTTTAGAGCAACGGCTTCAAAAAAAAAAAATATATGCAGTATATTGTAGGGATGGAACGGTTTATGAAAACTGTCCGAACTGTTCGGTTCGACTGTCTCGGTTCAATTTGCGTGTGTTTCGTTTGTTTCATGCGCTGTTCCTTTTTCTCATAGGCAAAGCGATTACACTCCAGAGCAGAATGTGGCGGTACTGTGACCAAAGCCAACCACCAGTAGTAAACAAGAAGAAGAAGCAGCGTAGCCGGGTGTAGCAGAAAAAAATCAGTTGTTGTGGAGAATTGTGTGGGTATGGCAAGTGGGAAAGAACAGGAGTTGGAAGTAGGGTGGCCAGATGTCCGGTTTTAGGGCAGAAAGTCCGGATTTTCATTGCACTGTCCGGCATCCTGCGCCGCATTCAGCCCTACGTGTATTTGTCATCCTTTATCCCCAGATTTCACATACTCCGTCAGCGCTCCGCTATGCTCACGTACGTCCGCTACTTCTCTGTCCTCGTATGTCTTCTCCGTCTTTCACCGTCAAAATATGGAACTGAGCTCTTTTTTGCTCCGCTCCGGTCAGTCCAGATCAAGACCCGCAATTGCAATCGCACCAAACAGGAAAAAGAATGTAGAGAGGACCCGGTTTTTCAAATTAAATTATAGTAAAAACAGACCGGTAACTAGAAATTAGAGCATAGTTTGTATATAATACAAAAACTAAGAGCAATTAATTAAATAATTGGATGCAGACTATTGGTGCTTCAACAGACCAGGAAGAAGTTGTGATATTCTAGAGCGAATCTCACAACTTTAAAAGAAAATTCTTATTGTGGGAATGAATGAAGAGATGATGAGTTTGGAAGCAGAGAACAAACATAGTTCATACAAACTATGTTTTATCCTAGTTATTCCTGTTACAAAAATCCACAACAGAAAGAAAATATTTAGGCAGAAACTGAACATCTGCTGGATGATGATGGGGATTTTTTTTAAATATGTCATATTAAATTCAACGTTCACAGTGTTTATACATACGCGTTGTACTTTACAAGACATAGTAGATTTTCCTAACAATCAACATATACCGAACCAAACCGAAAAAACCATGACCACAAAACCGTGAACCGAATCGTGGATTTTGTGAACCATTCCACCCCTAGTATATTGTATAGATCGCGTTGATTTCTCAGTGGTAGATGTTGAACTGTTTTATATTTCTTCCGGCTGCTGAAGCACAATGCAACAAGATGGCAAAGAGCCGATTGCGCATGACAGGAAGTTTTGCTCAGAAACAAAATAAGAAATTCAGTTAATTTTCAAAATAAATCATTTTCTTTCGTAACTTGCCCTTAGTTCAAGAGTCCCCATAATGGTCCATCAAAAAGCCTCAATATGTCCCATTTATATTTACAACTTTTGTAATGTTATAGACTCTTGCATGTATTAATTTTATTTCATAATTGCTTATATATATAAATACACACACACAGTACAGACCAAAAGTTTCTTTATTTTCATGACTATGAAAATTAAAGATTCATACTGAAGGCATCAAAACTATGAATTAACACATGTGGAATTATATAATTTTTTTTTAAAAAGTGTGAAACAACTAAAAATATGTCTTCTAGGTTCTTCAAAGTAGCCACCTTTTGCTTTTATTACTACTTCGCACACTCTTGGCATTCTCTTGATGAGCTGATGAGCCCCACTCCAAAAGTTATGAAGTCTAGAAAGAGCTCAGAATATCTGCCAGCTCAGACCCAGACTAGATATCGTGCTCCTTTTCCCAGTCTCAAACCCAAAAATGGGAATCAGAATGGTGGTGTAGAAAGACCTCAAATGATATAAAACATAATTTTTGGTTTAATCGGTCAGTATTTAATATAGCTAGCACAATAAATTGTTAAAATATATTTCACTACTTTTGTTTAAATTCAGCATATTGTGAAAAAAAAAAAAAAAACATTCAGCCCTTGATACAGGAGAAAAGTTGTTTTGTTAAATGGAGCTCATCAATTAGTCATTATTTCCATTGATAAGATCAAAATCAACTTTCGACTAATTAATAATTTGCATCTCTATTCTTTATTTAACCACCTAAAGCCCTCCATTACTAGCCTGACGTAGTCCGACTCAATTCTAGGCAGAATATGAGTCTGATACTGCTCCATAGAGCTGTGATTATGGGGCGTGTTTCGAACGAACCAGGAAAAAAAATGCCTCTGCACTCAATTGGATAGATCTACAACCAATAAGAGCAACGGAGTGCGTGACGTATGTTAAGCGAGGCATAGTTGTTGTCCACAAAAATCAAAGCGTGCAGTTGCACGCCTATAATAAGAATATGAGACTTGATCGCGTTTCTCTGTTCCTCTTTTAAAATTAATTTGCTGTCGATATCTTCTAGAACAGACCTAATAGCAGAATCTACTCACCTAAACTCTCCAGCGGCAGCCATTATTGTTGTCACCCAAGCGCGCATTGGTCACGTGGTTGATTACGTTACTGTTTGTCATCTGTCCATCATCGTATAAAGCCCGCCCTGACAATTTGATTGGATCGCCTGACAGTGGGCGATAATACTCGTGCTACTATGGAGCAGAGCCAGACCGAACTTCCCCGACCTCAAACTTTTTGGGCGGGACTAAGTTCGGAATGGCACCCAGGCTACTCCATTACTGCAATATGCAACAAATTCAGCCGCCTCACCCGCAAAGCCCTCACAATTTTGAAGGATGACACCCACCCAGCACAGAACCTGATCCGTCTCCTGCCCTCCGGAAAGAGGTACAGGAGCCTACGGTCCAGAACCACCCTGCTGGCGAACACCTTCATCCACCAGGCCATCAGAATGCTGAACTCCCTCCACCCCCTCCCCACACGGTCTGCTCCAGCCACCAGGCAGACAGGAAGCTAAGACTGCCCCTCTCTCTCTGTCTCTCTCTCTCTCTCCCTCTCTCTCTCTCTCACACACACCCACACATACACTGTACCAGAGACTGCACTTTACCTGCACTACCTCAGGCTGGAACAAACTATTGCTGCCGTTTATTGCTTTTTATTGTAATGTTTATACTTCATATTTATATTTATCTTACCACTGTTACCTGTCATGTCCCGCACTTTATGTCAGTTTTTGAATGTCAGTCTTGTATATTTCTTGTATATTTGTATATTGCAGAGAGTAAACGTAATTTAATTTCCCTTGTATGTCTTGTACATATGTAGAAAATGACAATAAAAAAAAAAAAAAAAAAGCTGACTGAGCTGAAATTCATTTCTCTCTCTTTTTTTTTTTTTTTACTATTTATGCACAATAGATTAAAGTCCGGGTTGATCAGTTTTAATAAAGGGATCCATCTTTCATTCTGTTGTGCTGCTCTTACTTCGCTTCAAAGAGCACAAATAAACCGTGCATTAAGCTGAAAGGCTTTATTGTATTTCAGATTGGTCTGTATCTTTACCCAAATTGCAGTGCTCAAGGACAGATTTTTTTTAAAACCGCTAATACTTACATTTTTATAGTTTTGTTTTTAATCATTATGTTGATCCTGTTTCACCCTCAGAGTTCACGGAAGATGATGGTCACATACCCAAAGGATCCTCTGTCATAGTCAGGAGAATCCCCATGATAGGAGGAAAGTCAAGCTCAAACAGCAAGACCAACCACAAGTGAGTGTTTTTGTTTTTTGTTTTTTTTTTTATCAGAACTCAGTAGGATTGAATGCAGTAGGAGACAATGCCCAGCCAGAGGGCAGGCATATACTCTGATATTTTTAATCATTGCACTCCACTACAGCTGAAACTCTATGATTAAACTGCAGGGTTTAAATTTCTCAGTTCATATCTGTTTTTACACTGTATGACCTGATGCTCTGAGGTGTTCTGACTGCTCACACTGTATGTTCAAAAACAACACATTGGACTCAGCCCTAGGTCTGCAACTGATGATTATTTTGTTAATGCATTAATGAGTCGATTATTTTTTTCCAGTGAATATTTGGATAGTTCATGGTTCCTTAAAGATTTAAAACTAAAGATTAAACTAGGCGAAGCTAAAACTATGCCACTTAAGGAGTTATACATTTAGATATATATATATTTATTTATATATATTATATTTAAATATATATATATATATTTTTTTTTAATGCTATATAAAAAAAGAAACAGTTATGATTACTGCTCATTATTGGCTCGTTGACACTCATAGCTCTGCTTAAACAGCAGGATACGATCAAGTCACAAGGGCAGTGTTGTTTTTGACGCCCAACTTTTAGTCTTCAGGACGAAAACTATTGTTAATCTTCATTACGATATGATGGGATGGCTTCAGTCGGTTTTAGTCGACTAAAACTTAAAAATGGTTTCAGTCTAGTTTTAGTCAGTTTTATGTTGGGGACAAAAAAAGTTACCCTTTAAAGTTTTGAATAACAACCAGATTCTTTTCCAGACTGACAGCTCTTGCCTAGATACTACAATTTCTTGGTATAGAATATTGCCATGCCGTTCATTGTTGCTGTTTGACAGAAAACTTTGATTTATAAAATTCAAATAAACTTTTTTATGAATTAATGCCCTACTTTATAAAAATGTGTACAAGTATCATTTATTTTTCATAAGTTGTAAATCTAATTCAAATAAACCTAGGCGTGTTATAGTCATCCATCCATCCATTTTCTCTCATGCTTATCCCAAGCTGGGTCGCAAGGGGGTGTTGGTGCTTATCACCAGCTGCCTACAAGCTAGAGGTAGAGCACACCTTTGACAGTTCATGCCATAGTCCTATTAAACATACATTTTTATTGAGTTTTACATAAACAAAAAACAGAGCAAAGTTATAAGGTGTTGCAAGGTAAGCTTATAGAAGCCAGTTGAACAAGTTGCTCATACAAAAGTTTGTTAAAGTAAAAGAAATATAGATTTCACTAGAGAAAATAGCATGACAACTACAGTAAAACAAGTAAAGTAGTGAAGCACAAAGATATAATACAATAGAACAAACAAAATAACCCCTTCCCCATCACCTAACACTGCCAAAACTATATCATCACTCCACAACATTCAGGACCCGCCTAAGGTAGAATCGGTACAGTTGAGCATGTCTGAGCTATTAAAGAGCTGGAAATGTTTTCAAAAAATTGCCCCACAAATTTTCAAATGTAACAAGAGACTGTTTAAGTGAGTACCTGATCTTTTCGAGTTTTAGACAAGACATGATATCTTGCAGCCACTGTGAATGAGATGGTGGGGAGGCATCTTTCCATCTGAGTAAGCTTGCACGATGTGCCAAAAGTAAAGCAAAGGCTATAGAATATTTTCTAGTAGCACTTGAAACAGCTCCGCCCTCAAGGACCCCAAATAGGGCTGCAACTGGATTTGGTTCCAGTTTGGTGTTTAATGTGCAAGATAATGTATTAAAGACTGCCTTCCAGTAGTTGCTTAATTGAGGACATGAGAAGAACATATGGTAAAGAGAGGCCTCCGTAAGAGTATATCTGATGCACAGTGGGCTGACTGTAGGGTACATACTGTAGATGATAGCTTAGCCTTAAAAATATAGGCCCAATGTACCACCTTAAACTGGATCAACCGGTGCTGAGCACAAAATGAAGATGAGTTGACCAGCCCAAGAGCAGAAGACCAGGTGTCATCAGGTATGGGGAGACCTATATCTTCTTCCCAAGCCATCTTGGATTTATCCACAGAGGGGTAAGATCCAGCAGAATGTTGTGCAATTTAGAAATTAGACCTTTCTTTGATGGATTTAGCAACAAAATTTCATCAATGGTTTCTGTCTCTATGGTAGTTGAGAATTTGGGCAGTTGTGAAGCGAAAAAGTGTCGTATCTGAAGATGGCAAAAGAAATCAGAATTTAAAAGGTCATATTTATCTTCCAACTGTGCAAATTAGGCCATGGTAAAATAGTGGCTAGTGAAAATGCAGAGTGGCTAGTAACTTTGGAAAACCACTAGCCGCAGTGGGCAATGAGCAAAAAGGTTAATGTCAAGCCCTGGGCTGAGCGTATTGGCCGATACTGATATTACGTGTAAATGTATTAATCGTATACCTTGCCATGTGTGTAAAGGCACTATGCTTGAGTTAGATTTTGAAACACCTAGCCAGTGCAGCTTGAACACATCATCAGTGAAGGACCCAGGGTCATAGGCTGTTTCGGGTCCTTGATCTTCAGACACCCTCGCCTGGGCGACCCAAGTGGGGTTGATTAGACCCCAGTTTCTCTACTGCATGCATCTCCCCTCTTGATCCACAGCCACCTTGAGGCTCTTTCAGCAGCCTCACTGATGTTTCTGGTGGCTCTTCTCTCAAGCAACCCTCTGATGCCAAGGAGCCTGAATGCACGATGCACAGTCTAAGGAAGCCTCTGCAGCCCACTTCTATTGGCTAACAGCGGGCCCTCCATCCACGACCTCTGCATGCCTCAATCAGCTCAAGATATTTCACCTTCTTCCTTTCGTGAGCCTCCTCCATCCTGTCTTCCCAGGGGACTGTAAGCTCCAGTAATACAACTTGCTTTGTCGAGTCAGATGTTAACACCAGATCTGGCCTCAGTGACGTCCTTGCAATGTGCTCTGGGACCTTTAAATGCCTTCTGAGGTCTACATGCAACTGCCAATCCCGAGCCATGGCTAGCAGTCCAGTTGTGCCCTTAATTGCTCTCTCAGGTATCTCTCCTGCCCTGACATGAAGATATTGTGCCTCAAAGGAGGCTGGTGCTTTGACTCCTGGATTCCAGTGCAGATGATGTCTGCTACTGCGTACAGCACCTGGTTATGGCGCCACGTGTACCTTCCCTCTCCCAGCGCTTTAAGGCAGCAGCTTAGGATGTGCTCCATGGAGCCATGAGCCGGGCACAGTGGTTATGTTGGTGCTTCTGCAAGGCCCCAGGTATAAGGGTTAGATGGACTTGGAAGGACATCATACACGGACTGGATCAGAAACTTAAGTCTTGTTGGTTCATACCTCCATAGTTCTGTCCAGGTGATAATCCGGGCGGATGAATGGTCCCAATTGGCCCAGGCTTCTTGCTGGCACATTGCCACTATCCTACTTTGGCGTTCCTTCTCCACCTCTGCAAGAGTCTCTCCTTGTACCATCTATCGTTCCTCTTGTCTTCAGGCTTGGTCATAGTGTTGCTTTGTGTGGCTACCTAGACCAGCTCGTCCAACTGCCACAGAGCCAACTAAGACACTATGTCTCGGTCTCTATTCTACTTGGCTGTCTCCCTTTTGTGCTCGCCATTTCTTCCCAGTCCTGACTGTGATGTCGGCAGATGAGAGTCTGGAGTCTTTTGACATAGCCGCTGTAAAAAAATTTGAAGATAAAAGTAAATCATCACTAGCTGCTGTGTGCTCTGCGTGAGGACGTAATCAGTGTTACTATCATAAAATTGGAATCACTAGATCGGTGTACAATGGGTAAGTACAAAAGAGTCGAAAAGAGCTATATTTGATGTTTTCTTTTATTTATTTTATTTTTATCCACCATGTGTTGATGACGTAAGTTTATGCAGCCCAGTAAATGAACTGGGCTATATGTGTGTGTATTAGGGGTGGAACGGTTCACAAAATCCACGGTTCGATTCGATTCACGGTTTCTGGTCACGGTTTTCGGTTCGGTTCGATACATGTTGATTGTTACACCGAAATCCCATAAAAATTTCTGGAATGAAAAAATCCCCCAAAAAATAATGGATTGTAATTATTTTAAATGATCTGCGGAAACCCTGGATCATTTCCGTATGTTTTGCTGCTTTGAATTTAGTCATCTCCCGCATGCGCTCTACCATCTTCAAGGAACTCAGAGCGGAGCGGACGGAGGGAGCCACAGTGGAGGCTGTATGCTTTAGTTTGAGCAGCCGGTCTGGAGCGCAGCGGGGCGGAGCGGGGGTTGCTGACGGAGTATGAGGGATTTCGGGGTTAGCATGACATGTTGGTCATGTTGCTGTTAGCGTAAACAAAACGTGTTGCACAATGCTCGCACACTGTTGCACTTTTATCCACAACTTTCTTTCCGCCGCCATCGTAGGTCACTCTAAATGCAAA
The DNA here is from genome assembly GCF_016077235.1 of Cyprinodon tularosa. Taxonomy (NCBI): domain Eukaryota; kingdom Metazoa; phylum Chordata; class Actinopteri; order Cyprinodontiformes; family Cyprinodontidae; genus Cyprinodon; species Cyprinodon tularosa. The sequence continues at coordinate 991,906 of NW_024038427.1, read as the reverse complement.
GCGGTCCCATACAGCAGACCTATAAAGTGCTGCTGGCGTGTCTTCCAACTCCTGTTCTTTCCAACTCGCCATTCCGACACAATTCTCCACAACAATTGATTTTTTTCCCCTGCTACACCCGGCTAAGCTGCTTCGCTTCTTCTTGTTTACTACTGGTAGTTGTCTTTGGTCGCAGTACCGCCACCTTCTGCTCTGGAGTGTAATCGCTTCGCCTATGAGAAAAAGGAGCAGCGCACGAACCGAACGAAACACGCGCGAACCGAACCGAGACAGTCGAACCGAACGGTTCTGACGGTTTTCATAAATCGTCCCATCCCTAATGTATATATATTAGGGATGCACAATATTGGGATTTTGGCCGATATCCCGATATTTTAAAACTCATGTAGCCGATAACCGATAGCGATACCGATGTTAAAGCTGGACAAAAATAAGTAGTCATTGAAAATAGCAGTTTTGTTATCAATTTCTGACACTTTGAAAAATAATATACTCAAATATATTTTCATATGCTGATATCAAATTGATTTTTTAAAACGCGGTATCGATCTATTTTACTTTCAAAATCTCGTGAAATTTCATCGTTCTGTTACAAACTCTCGAGATATTTTGCAAATTCTTGTGAGATTTTGTTATTAAAATAGATTGATACCGCGTCAATATATCAACATATAAAAATATGGCAAAATTTTGTGAATTTTTGGGGGATTTCGTAGCATAACGATGACATATAGCAATATTTCATTAGTAAAAGAGATTGATATGGTGTTTTTAAATGGCAATATATCAGCATATGAAGATATTGTGATATTTTAATGTATCAATATTTTTTCCCTCGTCTTTAGAAGTTTTTAAGTCTGTAAAAAATAAGTTTTTAAGGAAGAAGAAGAAGTAGTATTTTTTTTTTTTTTTTAGACTTTAGAAACTCAGAAGCTGATCAAATATCGGGTTAAATATCGGTGGGCTGGCCGATGTCCGATATTCAGTTTTAAGGCCGATACAGGCCGATACCGATAGGGGGCCGATTATATCGTGCATCCCTAATATATATATATATATATATATATATATATATATATATATATATATATATATATATATATATATATATATATATATATATATATATTATATATATATATATATATATATATATATATATATATATATATATATATATATATATATATATATATACACATGTATGTAGCCCAGTTGATAGTAAATGAAATGAAGTAAATGTATTACTATGACCAGATCTTAAAGCAAATCTAGTTGTCTTTGATCACTTGCTTTGAAAATTTGTTAATATTTTGCAGACTCTCAAGGATACAACAAGAATAGAATTGAGTAGAATTTTGCCACTGTGTAGCGCGGATGCTGTGTAGGTACCCATGTTAATTGCAATGCCTGCGTATTACAATTGTGATGTTCACAGTCGAGTAGAATGCAATGCAGTGTAAATTGCGTGTTAGCTGTAACTTTGGCCGGTTGTGTATGGCAATAGTCTTTCCATCAATGGGAAAGAAGGGGACTTAAAGAGGAACGTATGCTACCAGTTAGCTAACCTGCCAGATTGTCGGCAAAGAAGGGTTGCCCTCTACTAAATAGGTACAGCGTCGTTCAGTTGTTGTTAACTTTGTGGTACACAACAATTTGATTCAGATTTTACTGGAAAGAACGTAGACGTTTGGAATGGTTGCACACTGAAAATTTTTGTGGTTCCTTTGGTTCCCTGAAAAGGCAATTTTGTGCATTGAAAATTTGAGCTTGGGAAACTTTGTCTGGGGAACACCTTTTGGGACTGGGCCAACAAATCCCCAGATTTGAATAAGGGGCAGACAGTCCTTTTTTCTTCTAAAGCTCCTCTTTTGACAGCACTGGTACTACGAGGACTAACTCCTCTTTACATGAGATGCCAAATCCCTTTTGACCATTAGAAAGGGGAAGAGTTGGAGCAGAAATCCATAAATTGACATCTAAGCTCTGAGGCACAAGAAGTGCAGAGAACACCAACAGAGCAAAGGTGGCGAATGTCCGGCAAACTATTATCACTGGTCCGGCAAACTATTATCACTGGTCCGGCAAACTATTATCACTGGTCCTGCAAAGTACTATCACTGGTTCTAGTTGATACTGAAAAGGCGCCGCAACCCGCTGCATCTCTGCTGGGCAGTCCACATAGCCAGTATAATCTGCCAAGCTGGAAGCAAGGACTTACAGCACATTTTATACAAATTCAAACTGCTGTTTATAGCAAAAGACACATGAGACACATGCCTCTTGTCAAGTTTGTTTTTCTTGGGCATGAGAGAGTAGGCTTCAGTCTTATCACTGTAGGGTAGAGTCCTGCAACGGGTCGGGTACCCGCGGGTCCCCGACGGGTCACCCGCTAAAATGCTCTTTTGTGGGTGAAAAATACATAAATAAAAATAAACGGGTCGGGGGTAGGGCGGATATTTTTTTAGTGCGGGCGGGTAGTTGGTGATTTTTTTTATGCGTGTGTGTTGTTATGGACATCAGAAATGTTATATTAATCAGGCACTGGGGTCACCCAGCAGACTGCCGGCAGGGCACACTGCCCTGCCAGCAGTGTGGGCTTCCCTCCAAAAAGGCCACAGTCAGTCCATACACGTCTGCTGCAGTGTTGATGGCGCTGTTCTGCAGCGCAGCGTACCATAGCCTATTACTTGATGTGTTAACGGGTCGGGTTGCGGGTTAAATATCAACGGGTCGGGTTCAGATTTGAATTGAAGATATCCGCGGGTGACGGGTCGGGTTCGGTAGTCATCCTAATGGGATCGGGCGGGTGCGGGTTAGTAAAACTCGACCCGTGCAGGACTCTACTGTAGGGCTCTTTTCCTTAGAACTTAAAAAATGTAGCCACTCCTTGCTCAGTTGGGTTGGCGTCCATCTCTTTGCTCACCTCCTATGTCAGTGGCCATGGCTCTTGCTTGCTACGGTGGTTCAATATTGAGCCCACTGATCAACATTATTCATCCTGGTGTATTATTTCATCTCACTAACTGCTCTCCAAGCCATCCTCTTGTGGTTTTCAGTGGTTTCGAGGCAGGAAACTTTCCCCTGTCCTACAAGCTCAGGATGTCTTGCTGCTGTAGCCTCACAGCAGAAATGTCCTCTGAGAGAAACTAGAAATACTTTTTTTTTTTTTCATCAATCACCTTAGTCTCTTCTTCTGTCCCATATTTGCCTTAATGGCATTGATTTGTTAACTAGTGCTGATCAGCTGGTGTCACTTTGCTCTTTCTAACAGTTTTGGTCTAGCTGAGGGTCTTCAATTCATTAAATGTCCATAATCTAATACTGGAGTAAAGAGAAGCTAAAAAAATGTATAAATGCAAAAAGCCAAGCACACAGAACTGCAAACAAATTAGGACCGAACGGTCCTCCTGGAATCAGGTTCTTATTACAACCAATTTAAGTGTCAGTGATAATAGTTGTTGTTCCTTATAATTTCTACCCTGACTGTAGGGCTGGCCGAGGACGATACATATATGAACAATAGAACAGTGTCTATAGTGCTAATTCTATTGTATCCTTTCTATCGTTTTTATCACCATTTTATATCGTACTCAAGCAAATATTTCCCAAGGTAGACTATGACAGTCATGTAGCCTACACACAACTCATAAGTGATAAACAACATTTTTTTTAAATCCACAAGCTCCATCTTGTGGTTTTGGAACATGATGCTGCTTTACAGCTTTTGACTCACACGTGGGTTTGCAATATGCTTTACGTTACATAGCTCATGAGAGCTGAGAGATGGAAATGCAGGAGTCTGAAGTATTAAACCTGTGGTCGCAGCAGATGGACAGCTATGCAGGCAACCCAAGAAAAAGCACTTTTACCAAAAAGAGGGTTAAAGTCTGTGATTTGGTTACATTTTGGCTTTAAGAAGTCCAACACTGAGCAGACAATGCTCTTTTACAAACTATGCTACAAGACTGTTCCCTCACCCAACGGCAACACAACAAACCTCTTTTATCACTTAAAGAAGAACCATGAAAAAGAATACATAAGCATCCAAAAAGTGCAAGGTAAAGCAAGTTGTGAAACAGCAGGAGGAAGTTGCTAAAATAAAAACCATAGCCAGCCGAAGATAACGGAGTCGTTAGCGCGATACACCTCGTATGAGAAAACTTCTCTGCGCCATAAACAAATCACAGTTGTCATTGTGCATTACATATCTAAAGGCATGGTTCCTGTGTACGAAGTCGAGAAGAAGAGCTTCTGAGAGCTCAAAGTCCTTGACCCGACGTACTTTATGCCCAGTCGCAAGCGCTTCAACCAAGTGGAGTTGCCTCGTTTATATGACTCTTGCCGGGCCAAACTAGAGAAGGTTTGCAGCGTGGCGCATTATGCCTTGACAACAGACCTGTGGACGAGCTGGGTGACGCTGCCCTATATGAGTGCAACCATCCATTTCATCAGTTAAGACTGGACCCTCTGCGCTCGCTGTATACAGATTGCCTACTTTCAAGATGACCACACAGGAGCCATTTTAGCCCAAGGTATGTCACTTTAGCAGTAAATTTATATAACTCTGCTATTGATGCATATTTATTCTATTCATAATATTTATATATAAATAAAAGCATTTATCTATATAGGTCTGAGAGATACACTGGAGTCAGTGGGACTTCAAGAATGCCACCTAGTCTGTGTCACCACAGATAATGCCACTAACAACATCGCTGCAATAGAACTGAATGAATGGGAACAGCTACAGTGCTTTGGTCACAGTCTCCAGCTAGCTAGTGGTAAGTGTAATAAGTGTAATTTAGTGCGAGCATGAGTGCATCACTGAGGGAGCATGTCTGTTTTTTCTGTGTATTATGTTATCCATTTACTTTTTGAGCTGTTGTCTTTCTCAAATAATTACACCATGTAACAAGTGGTGACAATAACTATTCTTAATTAAACTGACAACATAGTATTAGTGAAATGGGACTTTTTTGGTTTTCCTGTTTTATGTTTGATTAGTCTAAAAACAACACATTAATATTGAACAGAGTTTTGCCCAGATAATGGTGTAATTCTGGCTCAGGGTGTCGTAATGGATGACGGGAGTTGCAAATTTAATTTGATTTTACAAAATAAATCCATAAATATCATACAATTCACATTTATGTTATTAATTAACATACATTTTTCTTTTATCTAAACAGAAAATGCTTTGAAAGCTGTCACACCAACATCTGCAAAACAGGCTGTGGAACGTGCAGTTGGGGTCTGTAAAAAGGTTGTGAGTACATTCTCAAACTCGTGGAAGAGAAAACGTGACTTGGCCAAGGCTCAAGCAGTGCTGGGTTTGCCTGCTCATCAGCTCATCACTGAAACCCCCACATGATAGGGTTCACAGTACCAGATGATCAAAAGGTCCCTAGAGCAGGAGAAAGTTCTGTCACACGTCCTTCTAGTAGACAAGAATGTGCGACAAGGAAACTGGACATTGCACACTGATCCCTTCTGATTATGTTTGCATTCTAGATTAACTTCCTGATTAATGTAACCTATTTCCTTTGCTATCTGACTTAGGCAAGAAATCTTGTGCTGATCTGGCAGGATATGATGGTACTAGAGTCCATGAACAAGGCACTGAGTACTCTGTTCGAGTTTATTGATGCTTTATCTGGGAGAAGTACGTCAACGTGTCTTTTTTGAAACCGGTAATGCACCTCTTCAACAATGAAATGCACAGCCAGAAAGATGGGGACACAGCACTCTCAAAAACAATCAAAGAGGGTATCCAGAAGTACCTCAATGAAAAGTATGACTGTATCACCAACAACCTTCTAGACATGGTGACATTTGTTGACCCATGGTTTGAGACAGCCTACATGAAGGAAGAGAGGTTGGAGTTCAAAAAGATGAGAGCTGCAGCAGAGCTGGTGGACAGGGCAATGCCGGAACCCGAAAATGCCGAAACAGCCACCTCCATTTCACCTTCAGCTGCTGCAGCTTATCCAGACCTTCCTCATTCAAAAAAGAAAGCAAAGAAGAGTTTGGAGAGCTACTTCAAAAAGGCATGAGCTGCAGGCCAAGGCACCAGCTGCTCTCAGCCATCCATTGAACTGGAGCTCTCCATGTGTCTACAGACGCCTGGGCCTAATTCAGAGGCTGATCCTCTGGGATGGTAGAAACGGCATGAGTTAAACTTCCCATTAGTGGTTAGGCTCGCTAAGAAGTACTTATGCCTTCCTGCTACAAGTTCTTCCTCTGAACGGACCTTCAGTGTGAGTGGGAACATTGTCACATGTAAGAGGTTATGTCTTAAGCCAAATACAGTTAACCAACTTGTCTTCCTCATACTCAACCTATATATTTGACAGAAACAACATTTCTACGTTAACATTGTATCCTTTATGTTTGCACTTTTTGGATGGCTGATGCCTTAAACAGTTTATAGTTATATTCAATCCTGGTTTATTGAATTTTGATCATTTATATTGCGATTATGGTATGCAAACTTAGCACTACAGGGTTATAGATTTCAGAAATTTGAAAAACTGGGCATTTCTCAATATGCGTTCTTGAGCGTTCTCGTGTGCTTGTGTACTCGTGACACGTCATCAGCCTCAGCCCGAGTACCGTTCCAATTTTCGAGAACGCCAGATCGAGAATGCACCAAATCCCCGGATGTTGTTCTCGCCCCGCCCTCTTTATCGAGCATGCATCAGAGCAGACTTGTGCGTTGTTCAGACTGACCGCTTCCCTAGAATGCCCCGCGGCCGCAGCTTGATTCGAGACAGCGCTCACAGTGGTAAGATAAATATTCCCTTTTCTGCTGCTATTGTTCTTCAAAAGTACGTTTTGAAATCGTTTGAGGCGATAACATTATACATTGAAGCCTCCCTGTGTGGCCTGTTTACAGAGTTAGTGCGAAATAAAAAAAAAAGGCAGACGTTGAGCGGACCAGAGTGACCAGCAGACCTCCGAGGGTAACCGCAGCCAGGGCTAATGTTACCCCGTCTGTAGTGCACTTCTCTCGGTCTAGTTATGTGTGAACTACCGCTCGTTCTGATGGCGGTTTTTTGCGGTTCGGTAATTTTTTTTTATGTTTTTTAAGCTTTAGAAATTAAAAATATTGTTTTCAAAATGTTTTGTGTAGGGAATAAATAGTTTTGACTGTTAAAGAAATGCTAAAGAACGTTGCATGTGATGACGTCACGAGTACGCTTCTGTTCCAATACACATACGTGCTTGCGTGCTCGCGTTCTCGTCAAGTCCGATCTTCCTGCGTTCTCGCCAAGAACGGACTTCACGAGAACGCGAGTACGTACTCGCGTTCTTGTGAATTGAGAAACGCCTACTGTTTATTTTTGTAACTTTTGTTCAAAATGTGTGCTTTTCTACTCAGAAAAGTAAGAAACTAAACATTAGTGCACTTTGATTTATTTATTTTGGTAATTTAATTTAAATACCTGTAGGATTTTGACAAAACTTTGAAGGGTACTGTAGCGCTACCTTCGCCTCATCTTATGCATATATATTGCTGCGCTACAATTTATTGTTCTAATTTGTGACAGTTCTATAAATGTCACTTCAAAATAAAGTTGAAAAAGTAAGCAAGTATATATTTTTTGTCTTTTTTTTTCAGAGATTTGCTGAGAACTTACTTAATTTTGGCATACTTCGATATATATCGTTATTGTGATATAAAATAGTCCATATCGTGATATATGATTTTTTCCATATCGCCCAGCACTACCTGACTGTAGGTCTGTATTTTTTTTAATGCTCGACAAGTAGATATGGGCTTTGTCCAAATGTCTGCTCTAACCACTAAATGGGGACCTATATAGGGCCCACGCCATTTACATGAGGGTCCGAATGTCTAGTGGATGAAAAAGTAGTGGATTCGAAATATCCCACAATGCACCTTGAAAAGTAGTGATCATCCATGGTCGCTAGACGAGCAGATATACCTCGGAACAAAGATGGGGCAGGCAGCGTGCGGGGAGGCGGACTTACGGGGAGCAAAAAGTAGTGATCATCTGTTCGAATGGTCAGTTAACGAAATTCACTATAAAGTCTACTATATAGTCTCTGCTATATATAGTATTTAGGGATTTAGGGGTTAGGGAGGACGTTCAGACACAGCCACTGTCTGGAAGCACCAAATCGGGTGGTAAAGGAACTTGAAACACTGATGCCTGATGTGCAAAAATGCTGACATACGTTGGATAAGTTATGGGTACGATTTGTATAAGTTATGAGCCCACTATATCCCGCTGGCAAGCGGTAAGTACGTCGAGAAATTTTGAGCATGCTCAGAATTTCCCGACATATGCCAGCCTATGCTCATATCTGGACCATAAGTTTCAGGTAAGTTATCTGAGCGTGAAAATTTGTGTGATGGATCCTCCCTGCGTTCACGGCCACGACCAATAAACGTCCCAGCAGACAAGACGCTGAATCTGCTGGGACTGCAAACCCTCCTTCTTACTTCTTCTTTTTCCTTTATATTTATTGTATTTTTATTTTTTTGGCGGCCGTTTAACAGTAGCTAGCTTAATACTGCGATCGAAGAAATCTGTTTATGCAGGGGTGTGTTGCTGCTTCCCTCAGGACACTGGTTGTTGTTCAACATTAGTTATGGACTTGTTATGAATACTTGCCTATGTCAGCGTTTCAGAAGATTCTGAGATTCAAGCATACGCTGGCTAAATTGTCAAGGTGTGACAGGGGCTTTAGCAACAACGTTTTTGTTGATATACAGTTAGAAATGTTTATAAGTTTGCTATGGTTCGGAAAATTAGTCATTTGAAAGAGTGAGAGAGTTCTGTAATAGCATGCTTTAAAAGATTAGAAACCAACTAATCTGAGCCGTCTACATTTTGTTTTGGTAAGTTATGTACTATCCATACGTATTTTGTTAAAAAAATTCCAGTGTATACAATAGTCGACTGCCTGGAAAAACACAAGCTTGACTTTGTATTTGAAAAGTAACCCAAAAGACTTCCTGTTTTTGTATTTGGCAGCTAAATATGCATCCCTGTTATAATCCAGACTTATTTCCCACCTTGATGTCATGCTGCAGATTTTCCTACATCATTTACTTGGTAAACTATAATAAATTATCTTCATCCTTCATGGTTTATTAAGCAATTTTGTTGTTGTTGTTGTTTCAGAGAAAGATCAGATGTCCAGATTCCCAATGCCTTTGGATCCCTTCGAACCGTACGTAGCCTTTAAAATGCATCATATTCCAAAAGCACACGTATTTTTAACCAGTAATGTTGAACTGTAAATGTTGCTTTTATTCTAGCTGCTCAGTTCTTTTTGAGTTTGTTGATTTTTTTTTTTTTTTTTTTTTTGACAGATTTTTTATTTATTTAAAGAAAGTGGTTCTAATAAAGTGTCAGCTGTCAGGTATCTTTTTTGGTAAAAAAAAACAAAGATTAACCAGAAAGATGCTGAATAGACAGAAAGTGTGTCTCCTTTTTGCTTAACTATCAGCTGCTTTTTTAAATAAGCTTCTGCGACATGGATCATTGTCAGAGCTTTTTTAGTATCTCTTTTTGGGATATCAGCGCTGCACGGGTGGGTCAGAAATTATCCAGAGGGCCAGCTATTCACAGCTGATAAGGCTAACTGTTGTTTTAGGTATGTGACTGCTGACAACCATTACCGGCAGTTATCACTCCACAACTTCAGCAGAAAGGGGCAGGATGTGGTGGGTTGTAATTAGATAAAGGTCATCAACTTACGGGATAAGGACAAAGTGTTTGTCAAAGAACAGATCCTGAATTGTTTCTGCATCCTGATAAAGGTGTATCACTGCCCTCTATCTGTAAAGACATAAAATGTCTAGCTTCATAAGCTAACATTTGCAACAGCAATGACCGAAGAACTAATGAGCTCAAATTGTTTTTCGGGCATTTTCATTAAGTTTGTTGAAACGGTTACCTCTCTTGGAACAGCATCAAAATATGGTACTGCAGAACCATGCTGAAAACACATCAGAAGACTTGTAGCCAACTACTGAGTTCCTTGGAAAAAAGATATTCCTGTAGACTGAGCTTATTGTTGATATAACTACTATATCAACTTAGCGTCAATTAGCTATAGTGTTTTCTGATGGCTCAACTTTATAGCTCCTAACCTTCAGTTTGATACCTTTGTCTACCTTTGTCAGGCTTTTCTCTTCTACTATGAGGGAAAAAAACGTATGTATAGTGCAGAAAATCCTCCCTTGTTGCCACATTGAGTCCACCATTTTGTTCTACTTTCCCATTTGTATCCTTTCTGATATGTCACTTCCAGAACAGGGCCTGACATGTCCTGTACCATGTTTTAGCTTGGGGGAATTCCCACGTTTGTAGATGCATTCATTGTGTTTTTAAAAGCATAGTTTTCACACGGTTTAATTTAATTAATGAAACACAATTGGTTTCAAACATTCAAAAACAATCCACTGGACTTTGTTGCCAAGTTTGAAGATGTTTCGCTTCCCATCCAGGAAAGCCTTTTCAATTCAGAATGTCGGAAATTGCGGTGAGTTGGTGGCTTTATAGAGTGGACCAAAAACAAAGCCTTGTTTTGGCTTAGAAAACAAGCAAATTGAACCGGACCAGCGGGTCCACCTCTTAGGAAGGGGCCATTGTTTGGGTTCTCTGTTAGCCTGCAATACTCGATACCTGTCTATGTCTCTGAAAGGTGGTTGTTAGAGGGAATTGTTGGCCTGGCTGAACAGGTGAGGTGTTCTCTTTGCATGTAAGGGGGTGGGGGTTGGCTGTAAATTATTGACCTTTTTTTGTATGTTTTTACACACCTTTAAATCTTAAGCATAGCTTAAGTCCTGTTTTCTCTATCCAGTTCTTAAAATAAATGTTTTTCTTTGTAGCATATTTTTATCTAGCGCTACATATTTCTAAGTAAAAAGAATCTGTAAAAATTCCTTTCAATATCCTCAGATCTAATTTTATAAACACCTTTTATATTACAATATGCATTATACAATAAAAATATACCTTTCAGTATCATCAAACTAGCTTTTCTAAGACCTATTTCTCTTGGTACTGATATCCTATTCACAAAGGGGCATTGAATCTTAAGTTCTTTCCCTATTACCTTTATTTCAATTCTTACATTTTAGCTTACCTCTATGAATCATTAGAATATACTGTAAGGATGGAAGATTGGATGATTCTATCAACCAATCGACGATAGACTTAGCCCTTTGATCATTTTTTTAAAGAGATTTTTTGTTTTTGTTTGTCTTTTTTTGACCTATGGGTTTAGATGCAGCCCACAACAAAAAAGTAAACCTCATGCTGTTGCAAGTAAACAGCAAAAGAAAAAATTCTCTCTTCTAGTGAAGCTGTATACTTTCCATAAAAAACAATCTCATTCCAAGTTTTCAGTCTGTCGGTTTTGTGCATTCAGATAAACGAATGAAAAATATTTTTTTTTAAACAGACTTTTTGCTTTAAGATCACATCCGCTGATCACCTACCTTTTTTCATGTTTAATGAAAAGATGTTGAATCTTATCTATAATGCATCAAACAGATGCCTAAATATATGCATCTTCTACGCTGTTAACAAGTGACTCTACAAGCACTGCTGCAACAAGATTGGTTTCTTCAAACCGTATGGAGTGAGTGGAATAGCGGAGCTACACCTTTACTAGTTGGATCATGACTAGACATTCAAGCCCTTATTGGCAACAGTCATGCTCACATGCATTTGATGGTGCTAATACCACAGTTCAGTGATGGAGGTGAAACCCCTACATTTTAGACCCAAATACAAAGACCAGTCTTCTCTAAAATATAATTGATGATTGTAGGAACCCAGACACATACATTCTTTTGTTTATTCCCACAAAAACAAACCTTGAGCAGGAGTAGAGAGGGTCCACAGATGGCTTTAAGTTCCCATTGGAACTTTGCCTATCATTTAGCTGATATCCTCTTCACACTTCAAGAATACAATAACATGGGCTGTATTTTCTGTATTTATTCCAGCTTTTTTTTTATTGATGCTTACCATCATAGTCTAAGCTTTCTTTGCCAGACATTTTTTCTAGGAAAGTCCGAGCACAACTACTTGGAAACTCTCTCTGGTCCCAGATGTCTCTCATGGTTTGAATGAGGTTGAACATCCCTCACAATGGCATGGGATGAGAGTGAAAAGCTTTATGAAACTGATGTCTGAATCTCATCAAACCTCTCCAATACTATTAAAATTTCATTGGTTTATTTAATTAACCTATCCCATCTATTTACCATATCCTGGTAAAAACTCATGAAAGAATCCCGCTTTGAGTGCCAGGTAAAGCACCCCTTTGAGCTTCAACATGGATGCTTCGAACCTGTGAAAGATGATTATTATCAGATCCACTTTCATTATATAAAATATATATATATACGCCAAAGTTTATTGTATAATAGTCCAAATGATTGTCCAAAGTTTATTCCAGCTCTTGAGTGTCTCCTGACACATAGCAGCCTTCAAGCAAAGGATCTTTGTTCGAAAGCAATGGCTGAGACACTTTTACATGAACTGAGATCAGTTTTGGGGATCCAGGGACCTTAGACCTTAAGGGACTGGACTGTTTTGCCTTGATTAAATTCCATTGGGAATTGAAAATATCACATATTACATGATCATGTATATGTGTGATTGATTCTTTAAGGTAGCTGTTTTATTGCATATATAACATATAAAGCTGATTTTAGTTTTGTTAAAAAATGTTCCAAGAACTTTTGCCATCTATATTAATGAGTTTTATTTGAACTTACATTAGTGGTATTTACAATTGATTAGATGAGACATGTTGCATCAATCCAATTTCCCTATTTTCCCGTGATTTAGTGCAATTTTTCTTAATTTCAGTCATACTGTGTTTTGCCGTCACAAAAAAGGTGGTGGAGCAGTGGTTAGCATGTAGACCAATGTATGGAAGCCTTATTCCTCGACGCGGTCAACCCAGATTCAAATCCGACCTGTGGTCCTTTGCTGCATGTCTCTCCGCCTCTATCATACCTACTTTCCGTGTCAGCTGACTGTCGAAAAAACAAGCCACTAATGCCACAAAAACTTTAAAAAAAATCAACGACAAAAAAAGACGAGGCCAATTTAAAAGTTGGTAAATTTGTTTAATGAAACACCATAAATTGTTGAATCTAAACATTATTCCTTTAACCATAAAAATGTTTTTCTACTTGTTGTACTATAAACTGTTTACAGAAAAAAAGAGTTAAAACATAAAACCTGTCCTCAATTAACATCTTTTTTTTTTTTAAGATTCGTTCTAATGGTTTCACCGTTATGCATCTGTGAGTTTCCAATCTACTCTCTCTAAGCAACTGCATGATCAATGTTCAATGTCCCAAAAAAAAATTAAGACCATTCTCATTTAACCTTTAGTTATTTTTTTCTGCAGACAGAGTGCGTGGACTGAAGGTATTGAAAATACTGGGGCTGTTGCTGGATGTTAAAATCTCATTGCGGAGCAGTCACTGCAGCAGATGTCCACTTAGGGCAATCTTGAAAGATTTTGTTTTATCTAAACATTTTTTTTTTTATATCTATATAATCACCATGAAGAGCAAATTTAATTCATTAGTAGATTCTTGGTCAGGGACATTGCTGACACTACACTGCTGATATGCAAGTCAACTCTTAGATCAGATATCAGGCATGCATAAAGGACATTATCTGTAGTACTAACTGATCAAGATGTCTTGCTTCACATTACCACAAATCACTAATCATAAAAAAACATTATAGAGTACAAAACCATAAAAAAGATTATCGTATTAAAAGTCAATGTTAAAAAGTAAAAAAACTGCTCAAACTCTTAACCTATCCTCGCTAAACAACTTTTTTTATTATTTTTTTACTGGTGTACTGGATCATTAGAGACCATTTCTTATCCTGAATCCTAAAAAAAAAAATATCACTATGGGTCGCTGCCACCCTCCTTCTCCCATCTTTTACTCCATGTCTTTCTCTGAGTTTTTTTCATGTTCCTTAATTTATTCATCAATAGGGAGGGTCTTTGTTGTTAAACAATTGCAAAAACTCTTAACCTGTCCTCCTTTGTCAACATCTTTTTTTATTCATTTTAATGGTCTGTATTTGTTTCACCAATACGTAAGGGCTTTTGTTGCACATTTTTTTTAAAGTTAATTATTTTCTTTATTCAAACTATGTAAATATATGCCTATGTTTGTCTGTTTATGTAATTTTTGTATATTAAGATTCCTTTTGCTTTCTTCATTTCTGTAGCAGGGTAGTATTTTATTCCCTTGTAAATTCTCAGTAGTACAGAATGAACTATAATTCATTATGTTATGAAAATCAAAAAATGCTGAGCCTACTAAGAAAGGGGACCAAGATATATATATATATATACAGGTGCTGGTCATAAAATTAGAATATCATGAAAAAGTAGATTGATTTCAGTAATTCCATTTAAAAAGTGAAACTTGTATATTATATTCATACATTACATACAAACTCATATATTTCAGATGTTTATTTTGTTTAATTTTGATGATTACAAATGACGACAAAGGAAAATCTCAAATTCATCATATCAGAAAATTAGAATATTGTGAAAAGGTTCAAAATTGATGGCCCCTGGTGCCACACTCTAATCAGCTAATTAACTCAAACCACCTGCAAAAGCCTTTAAATGGTCTTTCAGTCTAGTTCTATAGGCTACACAATCATGGGGAAGACTGCTGACTTGACAGTTGTCCAAAAGACGACCATCGACACCTTGCACAAGGAGGGCAAGACACAAAAGGTCATCGCTAAAGAGGCTGGCTGTTCACAGAGCTCAGTGTCCAAGCACATTAATAGAGAGGCGAAGGGAAGGAAAAGATGTGGTCGAAAAAAGTGTACAAGCAAGAGAGATAACCGCACCCTGGAGAGGATTGTGAAACAAAACCCATTCAAAAATGTGGGGGAGATTCACAAAGAGTGGACTGCAGCTGGAGTGAGTGCTTCAAGAACCACCACACACAGACGTATGAAAGACATGGGTTTCTGCTGTAGCATTCCTTGTGTCAAGCCACTCTTGAACCACAGACAGCGTCAGAAGCGTCTTGCCTGGGCTAAAGAGAAACAGGACTGGACTGCTGGTGAGTGGTCCAAAGTCATGTTCTCTGATGAAACTAAATTTAGCATTTCCTTTGGAAATCAAGGTCCCAGAGTCTGGAGGAAAAGAAGAGAGGCACTTCATCCACGTTGCTTGAAGTCCAGTGTAAAGTTTCCACAGTCAGTGATGGTTTGGGGTGCCATGTCATCTGCTGGTGTTGGTCCATTGTGTTTTCTGAGGTCCAGGGTCAACGCAGCCACATACCAGGAAGTTTTAGAGCACTTCATGCTTCCTGCAGCTGACCAACTTTTTGGAGATGCAGATTTCATTTTCCAACAGGACTTGGCACCTGCACACAGTGCCAAAGCTACCAGTACCTGGTTGAAGGACCATGGTATCCCTGTTCTTAATTGGCCAGCAAACTCTCCTGACCTTAACCCCATAGAAAATCTATGGGGTATTGTGAAGAAGAAGATGCAATACACCAGACCCAACAATTCAGAAGAGCTAAAAGCCACTATTAGAGCAACCTGGGCTATCATAACACCTGAGCAGTGCCACAGACTGATCGACTCCATGCCACGCCGCATTGCTGCAGTAATACAGGCCAAAGGAGGCCCAACTAAATACTGAGTGCTGTACATGCTCATACTTTTCATGTTCATACTTTTCAGTTGGCCAACATTTCTATAAATCCTTTGTTTTTATTGGTCTTCAGTAATATTCTAATTTTCTGATATGATGAATTTGAGATTTTCATTTGTTGTCATTTGTAATCATCAAAATTAAACAAAATAAACATCTGAAATATATGAGTTTGTATGTAATGTATGAATATAATATACAAGTTTCACTTTTTAAATGGAATTACTGAAATCAATCTACTTTTTCATGATATTCTAATTTTATGACCAGCACCTGTATATATATATATATATATATATATAATTTTATTTATTTTTTTAATTTAACTATTCTGACCAGTAAATAACCCTTTTTTTACCATTTCAAGTCAGGATAACAAATCAAGAGGTTGAGCAATTATTTACTATTTACAGAATGTCTTTTTTGAAGTTTTGTAATTTATAATAATAATATATAATTATGTAATAATAATTATATAATAATGGTGTCTTATGATTATTGCTGTAATGTGAAGCAAGACATCTTGACTGGTTCAAGGACTATAGACTAGATTTTGTCCTGTGAATATGTGTGCTATCTGTTCTAACCACTTATTTACATATCGGGACTGTATTGTCAACAGTTTCCCTGGCCAACAAGCGAATTATTAGCTTAATTACAGTAGGTCCATAAGGTGTTGTTAAGATAAAACAAAATGTTTTGGTAAAACAAATGTCTTTTAGATACCCCCAGGTGGATACCATCAGATTTTAACTCCCAGCAGCCAAATACATTGCACCTCCAACCACAGCCACCAAGCAAAGCAAAAGTGGGTTTTGACAGGGCCCAGTATTTTTTCTACCTCATTTCAGTTCATGCAAACACTTTACTTTCTAAATAAATAAAAAATTAACGGTTAATTGAGAACTTACCTAAATAAAATAAAATTCTAAACAAAGTCACTTGGATAAGAAAATTTTCTTCAAAGAATGTAATACTCACTTGTTGCCAAATATTGTATTTAAATGTTTTTATCATGACAAAATGCTTTTTAACTCTTTGATTTTCACGTTCTGTATCTATAATGAAAATGTAAAAATTAAAACACCGCCTAACAGGAACATATCTTAGTATAGTATATAGAAACGTTTTATTTCTGAACAGAAAGAACTGGGAAATTAATTATTTGAAGATTATTGTCCTTATCCTGTTGACTCCATTTGGAGACATTTTTATTCAGGGTAACTTTTGAATTAACTTTCAAAAGCTTTGATCTGCAAAGTGAGTATATTTGCATGAACTAAAATGAGGTATACGAAATGCTGTCAAAACCCAATTCTGCTGCTCTGCTAGGTGGTGATCGCTGGAAATGTGATGTATGGTTGGTGAGGGTTAAAATCTCATGGTTGACTAGTCACTGCAGCAGATGTCCACTTGGGGATGTCAGAGACTTTTGTTTTACTAAAACATTTTTTTAGATTTATTTATAGAACCACCTTTCGGAGCTAATTTCACTGATTTTTAGCTTGGTGGTTAAGGACATTGCTGACACTACAGTGCTGATATGTAACTTGGTGCTTAGATCAGATATCACATATGCAAACAGAACAAAATCTAGTCTATAGTCCTTGTAATTGGTAAAGATTATGTTACCGCAATAATGTTGGGACACTATTATAGAGAGCAAAACTATTAAAAAAGGTATTGTATGAAAAGTATATGATAACGAATTGCTTAACATCCCTTTTTTTCTTTTTAAGATTCCTAACTTGTGTTGGTAAAGAAAACCTATTCCCTTGTCAGAAAATATAAATATTGAAAATCATTTTTTTCCCTCCGTCTCTTTTCTCTTAAGAGACCATGTCCATTTCATTTATATAAAACAGTTTATTTGGGCTCCTTGGTTTATAAATTGCTTAAACAATAGATTTTATTGAAATTTTCTTCACATTGTACCACTGTGAATTTACAGGTGAATAAAATATTTATCTTTTACAGAAAATAAGAAATAAGTATGAATCTTAAAACTATTGAATTTAATATATAAGGAATAGCAAAATTTTAACACCGTACCAATTTCATAATCAGAGTATTCACCAAAAAATTGGAAGCAAAAACTTATATAAACGCTTAGTTTTTGTTTTCACAGTTTGGATAAAGTAATTTATCAAACTATAAAACACAATGCAACACAATGCCTGCCTATTGGTGAAAACATTTAAAGACCATGAAAATCAATCTGAAAAAACATTGTTGATCGAGGATAGAGTTTGTTTTAAAATTTAAACATTGGCCAAAGTGCAACAAGCACCCTACATATTGACGAAACATTTAAAGACCATGAAAATCAATGAAGATGGCGTTGAGTAGAAGACGGGATGAGGATTGTAGTACAAACCGATAGTTAAGTTTCCAGTAGAGTCCAAATAGAAAATGGTCTTCATTGATCCAGTATACCAATTTGCTGGCAACTTGAGCCTTGAGCCTCCCTTTTGTCCGTTCATCGTCATGGTTAGAATTTTGTACCCTCTCAAGAAGAGTGAAGATCTCATATGAGAGGAAGCTAACCTCACTCTCTATATATGCTAGGGGGCGGGATCTTAGGAAAGGATGGGGGTAGTGGAGTTGTCTCTCGTAAACAATGGGGCATTCCCCCAATGGGGAGCAGATCAGACAGAAAATGGGGTATGGCAAGAGACGCGTCTAGACATGATTAAAAGGGGATATTGCATTTAAAGCTTTATTTTTTTTTTTTCGTCCTTAAGCACAGAGACACGAAGCATGAATTAACAAGGAATTAAAATATTCATAATTAAAAAATATACAAGAACAGGGACATGTAAAATTTTAAGCAAGGATATTATTTATAACAACCGTTTCATTTGACATAAGATAAATGCGACATATATGTGACCGACAACCATAGGTTCTTATTTTAAGATAACCTAATTAAAGGATATTCTCGTGATTGAGAGAAACAAGCTAAAATGAAAGAAGTGAAATAAGGAAAACAGGTATGAGATAAAAATAAATGCTCGTTTGTGGTGAGGGGAGTACTTGTTTTAAGTAAAAACGTGAATAGAAAATCTGATTTGATGATACTAAAACAATTTTTCTCATAATTTTTGACTAAGGAATGTGTAACATTCAAAAACAAACAAGAACCTAAGCTATGCTAAGATTTTAAAGTTTGTAAAAACACGCAAAAAGGAGTGAATGCCTTTAGGGCAAACCAATTTGTTGCTTTGCCCTAAAGGCATTATTTGTGGAAAAAATAGGGGAAAAAATGTGCCTAAAAGTTTTAATGATGCTTTATAACGATACGAAAAAGATAACCCATAAGTCAAGGCCTAGCACAAGTCCTAGAAGTGACTTATCAGAAAGGACAAAGACAAGATGGTGGACTAAAGTATAACAAAATGGTGGAACACACATGACAAAATGGCTGTCTATATCGGTAGCTCCATTCGTACCATCAGGTTATTCATGCTTGCACAACCAAATATCCATCCATTTTTTTTCGCTTTGGTATCAATTTTGAGTTTAGTGTGCACATTCCGTTGTATTTTTCTAGTATATAGTACATAATCCAAAGAAAGACTAACTAAATTGAGATATATACGGTGTAATCATATTTTGACTGCTTTGTGCATTTCCGATGATAACATTAGACAATACACCAGAGATAATGTAAAAATGCATCCAATTCTCTTATAATAGTCAAAATGTTTCTTATAGGATGTAGTTTAGCATTCTTTGATAATTTTAAGAATAGAAATAAATACTTTCCGTACCGTAATGAAATTATTTATGGCAACAGGCTTCTGGTTCGGCCTGGGTAGTGACAGTTACAAAATGGCAGACTGGAAGGTAGAACAAAATGGCGGCAGACACGTAAGAAAATAGTGGACCAAACATGACAAAATGGCAGACTAGACATAACAAGATGGCAAAGTGTAAAGTACAACAAAATTCACGGACAAGACGCAACATAATGACGGTGAGGCTTAGAGTTTGATGTGTGCTGTGTAAGGTGTTTATTATTTTTTTTTCTTTCCCTGTGTCAAACAGCCTTTTGTGCATTCCCACCACCTACTGGAGTGGAGCTGGAAGCTCCAGCTCACAAAATAAAGATTACAGCAAGAAATTTACTTTAAGTAATTGATCCTTGTTTGTATAAATTGAACTTCGGAAATTGAAAATTGATTAGATCAAATTCAAATCGATAACACAGCCCTAGTGGCTAAGTATAACCTGGAAGAGCATTGAAGTATGTGAATGAGCTGTAGCTTTATGTCTATGGAGTCCGCTTGGTTTAAATGTTTCGGGTATATGCACATCTTAGCCATTCAATCTTACTTTCCAAATGTTATTTTCAGCGTTGTAGGAAATCTTGGGGGAATCTGTAAGAGTATGTGAGATAATAATCTTTACTTTTGGAACTAAACTTTTGTTTTCAAAACTGTCCTGTGGCAAGACAGATATTTGGAGCAAGTTTGATGAACGACATATACCAGAAAAGTTGTTCCTTGTTGAACTTATAATGGGCCAACACAGTGTTGTCTGAGAGTTGGATAGTTTTCTTTTTCCCAAGGTCTGACCACTTTATTTTGTATGTAATTGAGTGTATTGGGTAGTTGACATGGCTATAAAGTCAAGGCTTCTACTCTTAAAACAATTGCTTTGAAGTTGGGCATTTCAATAGTTGGTGAGGGGATCTTGACCCCAAAAAGTAAATTAGTCCTTAGTGAAAATGGAGTGTGGTATGTTTCAGACTCTGTGTCTTTGATGAACAGAATGTGGATAGTAAATACATACATCTAATGTGTTAAACATGTCTCTTTAGCAGAGGTTAAGGCATAACTTTAAACTTATAGAAATGGATATACAGTAGTTCTCACTGCCGATGGTTCTGTCAAAAACTGCTTTCCTTGTGTCCCACAAAGTCCAACTCTGGTAAGCCTTGTGTGCATATAGAAAAATAGGTTGCACATATATCTTCCATCTGGACTTACAGCTTACAGTTAACAATGCAGGTCACCACAGCTCAGTTAATTGTGGAAAATCCTGACCTGCCCTGAATAAAGAACATGGTCATTTTGCGTAACTAGGAATATGGGTATCTGAAATTCAGGCGTCTTTTGGTATTTTTCTGGTGATATGCAAGTGGAACCCCTCCTACGCCCTCTGTTCCAACTCTTAGGTTGTTTTAGTTTAATGTAGACACGACAATCATCCCAGGGGAGGTATCTAGTGCTACCCTGCCTTTTTTTTTTTTTTCGGAGGAGGGGCGTGCAGGGATTTATAAGAGATTCTCTTCCTTGCAATCTCTTTTATCCCAGTGCATCTGAGATGGCCGTTGAAGGGGCCTCTATGTCAGTAGGCTTTGGAACCATCTCTTTCACTTTTACCTGGTTTTCGTTGGCTTCCAAGTCCATTTCTGCCAGCTGATGTCTAAGTCGGCGGCTTGTTACAGTTTTATCCTCTTCCGCTTCCTTATCTTTTTGATCTTGTAATTCGGGTGATGTAAGACGCTTTCGCCAATGCCCTTGAGGAAAACCAATGTGTGCCAATGTGTGTCTTTGAGACTACCCTACATTGTCTGTCCACACTCCTTTCACACAGTGGTCTCTTCACAATGCATCTTTGTCAGAACAAGTTATTGTGTGTCTCTGACAACTTGGCTGCTCCCTAAGATATTCCTGGTTGTTTTTTGTCAATTACTTTAGTTAGACATTTCAAAGTACCGACATTTCGTGCTATGTGGAACAATGTTCTCATTTAGTCTGCAAGGTTTGAGTCTAGGAAGGTAAAATGAATGCCATCAAATTCACCAAATTACCTACAAACAATATATTTCTACCCTGCTGTGTAGTCTTTGAAGACAGTAATCCATAGATCAGCTTCCAAGATCAGGGGTGATACGCTGGATTAACCCTTCTACATTTCGTCGCCAAAAGGGATAAACTTTTCATCTTCATACTGCTTTACTCAGAGGGTCGCTGTTAGGCTCATGTTGTTGTTATTGTTCAAGGTGTTTGTCCTTGGAACGAGTTATGGTCAAGGGGTCAGTCGTACTGGTCATCTACGTAAGAAGTTAATGGGTCTGGATTCACAAAATGTCAAGAGACACTACCATGAATAATCCCTTGTAAGTGGCTCATGGCTATTTCCTCCCAACTGTCCGGATGAGATGACCTGGCATATGGTTTGGATTGTTACTCTGAAGGGGGTATTTTCTTTTTTTTTTGTTGGCTTTCTATTTTGGCTATTTGCTTTGTTGAATAAATTGACTTGGATCTGTAAGATTGTCGATTTTCTTTTCTGGTCAGGTAGTTGAGCATGGCACTGGTAGATGTTTCAGAACATTGTACAGAAAATCAATATAATACATTTAAAGAAATAATACGATATACTATCAAACAATGAAAACAAACATTCAACAGAATGGTTGTTTAAAGGAGGGTTTAAACTCATTTTTTACAGAATCCAGAAGGCTAACTAAATGAATCTGAACAGGAAGACTTTTCCACTGCCTTGGTGTCACGAACTGTAGCTCGGTCCCTCTTGATCTTAAATAAGGTGTGAGGAACAACTTGACATTTGTTCCTTTAAATAAAGTTAATTGGTAGTAGTATATTTTCTTAAAACATTAGATAAATAATCCCTGCATGTTAGTGTAAGAACGTGAAATACGGGCTTAAATCTATTGGTAGCCATTGTAAAGAATATTTGACGGAAGTGTGAGCTGGCTTTCTAAAACATGCAGGTAGTCTGTCTGCAGCCTTTTTTTTATGGGTTAAGGGCGTAAGACGGATGATACATCCAAACCAATTAACAGGGAACTGTAATAAATACGATTACACAAATGCGTGGATTATTCTTTCCAATTTAGCTTAACAGACCATATGTCGCAGCTTAGAAATCTTGCTTAAATGAAAAGAAGGTATAATCATTGTCCCAAGCTTTTTTTTCTTTTTTTTTTACAAGCAAGGTAAGCTGTGACATCTTAGACCCAAACTTTGGATTGTTCCATTTCTTGCACTCTAGGATGCACTTCTAGAAAAAAAAAAAAAAGGTATCCTTAGGGTGGATTACCTAGTCAGCAGCTGGAGCTTAAAATTCATATACAGCTGAATATCATCTGCATAAAGAAATTATATTGAAAAAGTGAATGATGGTTAAAAAAAGCAAACAAATAAAAATGGAACAAGAAATAACCTCTGTGAAACCCCACAGTTGAGGGAGGCAATCCCTGAAGGGATCTTGTTAACAAAAATAGAAAAACAGTTATCAGCTAAACCTTCAGCATAGTAATAACAATTTTATGGTTACTGTTATAAAATTAATAAAAATACATGAAAATCTTTTATTGTCCCACAATGGGAAAATTCAATCTCTGCATTTAACCCATCCCCTTGGGGATCAGTGGGCTGCCATTGCATGGTGCCCGGGGAGTCTGGGGTTAAGGGTCTTGCTCAGGGACCCAGAGTGTCGCACCGTGGGAGTGGGTGGGGCTTGAACTCAGAACCTCTGGGACCCAAGCACAATGCTCTAACCACTAGACCACCAATCCCCATAAAGCCTGCACTGTAGGAGGAATCTAAAGATCATTGTAAACTCAAAAGAGATGACTTGGTTTAGATCTCTACTTTGCAAGTTAGAGACATTTGGATTTTAAAAACTGTACTTCAATAACGTTTGATAATGTTTTCACACCAAAAATGGCTGAACAGCAAACAAGCATCTGCTTCATCATCTTTGATGCTTGTCCACCTTAAGCTCAGATGCGCATGGATTGCATCTTTGATGCTCTCGTCACACATGAGCAAAGTGTGTCATAAAGGGTTTGATGCCCTTTGGGAGGAGCTAGCATCTTCTCTTTGCCTGTATCGTGTACATTGTCTGATAAAATTGAAAGATTGGCTTTGCTTTCTCTACTAACTAAAGCTAGCAAATACCGTCATTGTGAATCTTAGCAATGTCTGGATTCACCAGATACTTCAGAGGTGTTCATTTTATAGAGTTTCATCACCTACTTCAGGAGCTACGTGCTGATGAGAGTCACTTGCAGAGCTATTTTAGTTTCACCCAAGCACTGTTTGAGAACCTGCCAGAGTGCATCAGTGCCTAACAGGAAACCAACACCACATAGGGGATCTTGTCTTGGATTAGTTGTTGTGGCGCATAGAGCAACAAAAGTTCTGCTTTTCCAGCTCATGCGTCAGCTGCTTGTGAAGCGCCTCAAGTGCTTAAATGCTCATTATGCTCCAGCTGGTTGAATTCCTTCAAAGTCCAATGCTCCAGCTGCTCGAAATACACTGCAGAACCTTTTGGACGTGCCTTGACTCGGATCAACCATAGACTTTACATGTAAACTAGCTGCTCCTGCTGCTCAAGGCATACACTGGGGTTACCTAAATTTATCTGAAAGGGGACAAAACATATCTTTGCCATAGTGAGCTCTGGATCAGTGACAAAACTAAAGGAAAAATGCGTGTGCAAATATAGCATTTATTAGGGTGGCATCTGTTTACAACAGAGAGTAAAAGGCATGGATGATGGAGTTGATGTTTACTAGCAGTTGGAAATTGATTTTGTAATTTGCCCCACATTTTCATATTTTTCTTAGATGAGCTGTCATTTTGGAGAAATTGTATTTCAATTTGGCTTTTTTTTTTGTACCAGAATTCTCTCTAAATTTTCTCCTCAAGCCCTAAATCTAGTTCCTTTGGCACAACAGGCTGGCTAGCTCAGATGTCCTAGGCTTATGTCCTCTCTTCACCTTAACTTACAAATAGGAGAATTAAATAACTAAAAGTGACATTAGGATTTCTATTTGCCAGATGATGATTTCTAATCTATAAAAAAAATTGTCCTAATTAATAGAATCATAAATTATCATTCTAAATCAAGAGAATAGCTTTCGTGCAAGTGACCTAAGCCACACTTAGGACATTGCAAACTACTCAAACTGGAACTGCCGCAATAACATGGTAAGGTGGTTTAAGGGCTCTGCTAATCTGTGAGGCCACTTATCTGGGATGAAATTCCCCTGGTAGGGTCTTCCATGGCAAACAAATTTAGATAATGGGTTATACAAAGTGTAGTTTAAAAGCCTTCATGAAGACGACATCATGACTAGTGAAGTCTACCGTTATGGCAGAGCCAGGAGCCTCATTCTGGAGCCAGGCATGGGGTTGGGGCTTTTTAGCAACAAATGTTTGGCCATTCCCCAGAAGGCCCACCACCTAGAAAGGGAACTCTAATTGACTGGTACTTAAAGGATTGTGTAGTGTTTGGAGGTGGAAGCCTCTGTGACCCACTGCTTGATACTTAAACTTGTATGGGGATGTGGAATATCACCTCTGTGTGGGGGAAGTTAATGCCCTTAACATTGTTGGACAGTAGAGGAATACTTCAGGGGCCTCGTCAAATCTGCCATCGTGCTTTCTCTGGTGGAAGCAAAAAAGTTTAATCAGACTTCTACATCACTAGGCATGAGCTCGTTACTGGTTTCAAGTTATACTGCAGTAAGAAAAAGTCCCGGTTTCAAAACTGCTGAAGTGTTTTGTCATACTGTTCCTGCAGTATAATAAATTTTATATAGGTCTCAAGAGAGAAAGTGTTTGAGTTGTGAGCTGCCGTCCATCTGCACTCCCCGGTAGCTGCTACCTTTACAGGTTCAGATCTTATGATAGATGAAGAAACGCAGTCCCCTGAATTTTCCCTTGTCTTCGGCTCTGTTAGGGAGGGCGTAACGCTTTCTCTATGCTGTGGTAGAAAACATGTAAAATTGATTTATATTGGAAAACTTTGGCTTCTGTAAGAAAATGGGTGTTTCTATGTTCTTGTCGGGCTGATATGCCAGTCATGCGAGAATTTTTGGATCGGGATGCAAAGCTGGAAACCCTGTTGGCTCACCGGGAAGGCGAGGGGAGTGCTACAGCCTCCCCCACTATGAGCAAGAGATGCAGACAGGGTGCGAACATGCTGCATCCAGGCTCAACATCCTCTGGCCCGAGGTAGTTACAAAGACCATCAGATCACGCTACAAAGGGAAGAAATGTCCCCAGACCACTCAGGCAGCCAAATAGTTGCTTCCTGTTTTCCCAGAGCTCTTAGACAAGAGAGTTCTCTTGGAAGGACCGTCCATTTTGTGGGAAAACTCCAATTCAGGGAGCTTCCTGTCTGGATTGCGAGGGCATGCAACAATGGGGCATCCACCGTATGCCCCCAGTGGAATCGCTGGTGACAGCACACCTGCACCCATGGCTACCAATCTTCTCGAAGAACCCCACACTGCCATCCAAAGCAGACAGTTTCCAGTCTTCCTCGATGGAGAGAGCTTATAGTGCATTAGCAGTGGCTGTGAGAGATCTTATCGTGTCCTCCATGCTCTCTGTATACCAAGCAGAACTGTGTGAGGACATGGCCACCAAGCCGGACCCGGACACGTGGGAAGAAATCAGCGTTATAACTGACATCTGAATCCACGTGCTGCACTGACCAGTCCAGGCCATAGGACAATCTGGGAGGATGGTTGTACAGGAAAGAGCAAGTTGGCTCAACCTGAATCCAAAGTTGCACAATCACAATAACTTGTTCAGAAATGAAAATAAAACATGCTTCCCCCTTTGCATCCAGACATAAGGTCAAGGATGCAGATGAAGATATAAAAAAAAGAATATAAACTGGTATATAATCACATCTCCACTCCTGGAGGGAATGCCTGCTCCTGGCAGACAGCGGATTGGGTTCGAATCCACAAAAACATTATCCCCTGCACATGCGCAGTACCATCGATTGGCAACAACTCTGCTCCACTGCCAGGGGGCCCCATGAGCCATCTTTTAAGGTTGGAGGGAGACTCCTTTGGGATGTCTCTCTGAGCTTAACACAGGTGAGCTTCCCCCGCAACGTCAGCCTGGGTTCAACGGACTATAACGAGTGGTTATCGGCTTCAGTTTGCCAGGGTACCCTCTCCATTTTTCAGCATAATTTACACTCAAGCTTGGGGATAATCTGTCCGCACGCCCCAGGAGGAAATCTCTCTACTGCTAAAGAAAGGAGCAATCAGGCCCGTTCCACTGGAGTAGTGTCACATCAGCTTCTACTCCAGGTATTTTTGGATCCCAAAAAGAGGGAGAGGGATTCGCCCGGTCCTTGATCTCAGGGCCCTAAACAGTTGTCTCAGAAAGTACAAATTCAGGATGCTCAAACATGCATCCCCACTATGTTTGATTCATTGCGGCGGGTTTCCGTGTACCCACCACACAGGAATAATCTGCGATTAGCTTTTCAGAGCGTCTGTTACAAACGCAGTGTGTGTGTGTGTGTTTGGGCACTACCAAAGCAGCTATAGCTCCATTAAGGAAGCAGGGCATCTGCTTGGTTACTTATTTGGATGATAAGGCAAACACAGATAACTCGTTCAGCACCTACTCGATCTGGGTTTTGTATTGGATTACAAGAAGAGCGTGTTAGTCCCAGCACAAAATATCTTTCTTGGATTAGTACTGGATTTGGTTTTGTTCACCGCTCGTCTGTCAGCCGACAGGGTGGACACACTGGAATCCTGTCTCGCTTTGTTTCACCTATTCAGACCAGTCCCTTTCAGATTATGGCTTCGGCTTCTGGGATTTATGGGTTACGTCATCCACGTTGTTCCCCTCGGCCATCTGCAGATGAGAGAATTTCACCGTTGTGTAGCTGCGCTAAGACTCTGCCCTGTGCGACAGGTTGCATGGAGTGTGGCGGTGACAACAGAGTGTGTTGGGGCCTTGCACCCGTGGCGCCGCACAGGCTTCTTAAAACAGGGTATGCCGCTAGGTTCGTTGGTCTCACAGAAGGTTATCACCTCGGACGCGACCCTGTCAGGATGGGGAGGAATCCATGAGGGCCGTCATGCAAGAGGTCTCGGGAGCCAGAAACTCCAGTGGTCCCATATGAATGATATGGAGCTCTTAACAATATTTCTTTTACTGAGACGCTGGTGGTTGTTGAGCTGCTATTACTGCCTCCAGCTCTTGAAGCAATCGCCTCTCCTGGCTCAGAGGAGGAAGAGGACGATGATGACTATGCTGTGCGGGTGGTTGTCCCCTGGGTTGAAGAGGCTGATGTGGTTGAAGCAGCAGTGGTGCCATCGGTAGGTTTGGCAGCGACAGACGATGCTGGAGAAGGTGTGGAAGCCGGAGGGGGCCGGGAGGAGCCGGCCGGGGATGTTTCAGCATTTAGAAGGGAAGCATCTAGAGTGCTCTCCTCATTTTCACCTGCAGAGCGCTGCGCTTCCCTTCTACATGCTGAAGACTGCTTGGGAACAGTCTCAGAGGAGTTTCCATTCACACAGAGTTCTTTGTTTCCATCGGCGCGGCATACCATTAGCCCCTCCAGGCTAATAGCATTGTCTGGTATTGCTGGATGCAGCCAAGACTCCTTCAGAATGATGGCGCAGCAGTTACATATCTCCTTTTTTTGAAGAGGGCTCCAGTCGTATATTATCCATTTTGTTTTGCAATGAGTGGACGTTGGAGAGCAGGATTGATGGAAGTGGTGGTCTGTGGGGATCTCTCTTTAGTTAGCCCCCTTCTACAGCTCCGCTTTCTCCGTCTCACACATCTCTTCCTATGTCTGTAGTTTTCCGCTGTTTACATCCGTCCGTAGCACTCTGCAGATTTTTAAACGGTCAAAAATATCAGTATTTAAAACATTTTGTGACCGTAGATTCAGTAGGCATTGGCGATCATAGATGCAGGTTTGTTTTCTAGTTTATATCGTTTTAAGCTTATATTTTGCGAAATTGTACAGAGGAGCTGTTCTTGGCCGCTGCCTCGGAGCACCGCCATGGTAACCTGACATTAACTTGGAACTTTCAGTAGCTTCTCCAAAAACTAGGCATTTTTGTTGTCAGTTTTGTCATTTGATAGTTCAGAAGAGTCGATTTTATTTTATTCACATTCAGTTCAAAAATACATTAATTTAAAGGAAGATTGTCAATTTATTTTTTAATATTTAAAAATTTTATTCACTCTTTCTTTTTTCCACTTTAACAGGCTAGTGACTCGAGTTCTACTAGGGCTTTGTCATTTTTCTCCAAGGTATGCCTATTTTTACAATGACATTTTAAAAGGGGTTTTCGGTTTAAATTAAACAAAAACTTATTTTCTTTTTTGTTTATCTAATTTATTTATGTAGATGCAGTTGGCTAATTTAGCGGAATCTGATGTCTCAGAAGAAGATAAGATCAAAGTAATGATGAATCAGTCAAGCTGTGATATGATGAAGTGAGTGATCTTTTAGATTTTCATCTTAATTATTAATCTTAACCAAATATTTGTATTGCTTTTTTCAGTTTTCTGTGTAACATACCCTGTCCATGTTTTCCTTTTCCTTGTAGGATGAACTCCAAGCTGTGCCCTGTCCTACCAGAGAACTATGCCTGTTATCGCTGTGGAACCACTGGACACCATATCAGAAACTGTCCAGTTAGTGTGGCAAGTGCTTGTATTGTGCTTTATGGACAAGCTTGTAGCACAACTCTTTTTTTTTTAACTACCGTATTTTCACGACCATAAGGCGCACCGTACTAAAAGGCGCAGTCTCAGTTATGTGTGCCATTTCTGTATTTAACACACACATAAGGCGCACCGGACTATAGGGCGCGTTTTTTATATACAGGTACATGTCCTCTACTACGTTTAAATACCTCTACTGCGTATTTAAAAATAGAGCGGGAGCAAAACTGAGTATGATTGTGCTTTATTAATGTATTTATTACAAAGTATTAATCAAACCTGGGAGCTGGCCCTGAGACATTCCTATTGTCGGTGCACCGCTGGTATGTGGGGTTCTGAGCGCCTCTGACAGAAATAGTAGGCAGGATGATAATCTGGATGAACTGACTGCAATGATTAAGTTTTCAGGTGGATTTTCTCTAGCCTGAGTGCCATTCCGAACTTAGTCCCGCCCACAACGTTTGAGGTCAGGAAGTTCGGTCTGGCATTGCTCAATAGCGCGAGTATGCTCGCACAATATCTGGCGGGCCAATCAAATTGTCAGGGCGGGCTTTATACGATGATGGACAGATGATCAACAGTAACGTAATCAACCACGTGACCAAAGCGCGCATGGGTGACAACAACAATGGCTGCCGCTGGAGAATTGAGGTGTGTAGATTCTGCTATTAGGTCTTTTCTAGAAGATATCGACAGCAATTTAATTTTAAAAAGAGGAACAGAGAAACGCGATCAAGGCTCATCTTCTTATTCTAGGTGTGCAACTGCACGCTTTGATTTTTGTTGAAAACAACTGTGCCTGGCTTAACATACGTCACGCACTCCGTTGATTTTATTGGTTGTAGGTCTATCCAATTGAGTGCAGAGGCATTTTTTTTCCTGATTCGTTCGAAACACGCCCCATAATCACAGCTCTATGGAGCAGTATCAGACTCATATTCTGACTAGAATTGAGTAGGACTAGATAGGCTAGGCTAGATTTTCTCACTTAAAAACATATTAAAACTACTTTATTCCCACTGATCACAGCAAATATAGCTGCAAGGTGTATTTATTACAAAGTATTATTCAAACCTGGGAGCTGGCCATGAGAGACACATCGCTGATGACACAGGGCTGTGATCACTCCTCTGAAAGTTTATTGACGCATAAATTAAATTAAAATCCTGAAACCTGCCAACAGAATATGTTCGCTTTTATTATCCTATTATCCTTTTATAATCCTTTAGATTATTTAGATGAAAAACACCTACCATCCGCCGCGGTGAACCTGGAGGCGACCCGGCCCAGAGGCTGCTGTTGAATTAAGTTTTCAGGTAGAAAACTAGAGCGAGAGTATGATTGTGCTTTATTCATGTATTTATTACAAAGTATTAATCAAACCCATCAAAGTCATCATCCTCTGTTTCTGAATTAAACAGCTGCGCTAAATCAGACATGCCAATCTCCCCTTCTTCACTGTCAGAGTCCGTGCCGGGCGGCTCCTCGGAAAGGATGCCGGCTTTTGCGAAAGCTCGAACTACAGTGCCAGCAGAGCTGCCTTCCACTTTTCGTGGAATTATTCTGCCGGCAGAATATGTTCGCTTTTATTATCCTACTGCTTCATTTTTGCTGCTTGTACCAGTCTGAAGCAGCTTTGCTGCTCTGCCTGCGCTGTGCAAAAGTGTGGCTGACGCACGTTGGGCCAAGCTATCCTATCCTTTCTTTGCCTTGCAGGTATATTTGCTGTCCAGCAGCAAAACTTAAATTTTTCCATCTCGGGCAGCAGCAGCGTGTTGGCGGCGCGTCAGATGCTTAAACGCTCCCAACGCGCTGTGCCTGCTGCTCAAAACGCGCTGCGGGCCCTTTTTGCTGTGCCTATACGTGCGTCAACCATTGACTTTGCATGTAAACTCCCTGCTTCTGCTGCGCCCGGTTCACACCGATGTCGAGCGGTTGAAGTTCCTTTGTCAGATCTCCTGCAATAAGCACAGCGTTCATTTGTTTCACCATGTTTTTCACATCAGCTGTGAGATGGAGTCACAGATTACCAGAGATGGTGATGAGTGGAAAAAAAACACCTGGTCTCCTTACATTCACCTCCCGCTGCCACTCTTTCATCATCTCCTCGATGAGGAGTTCTGCATGGTGGTCTCAAAAGGGCACCAAAGGGCGCGGCGCACATTTTGAGGGGATAAAAAGACGTTTACATGCGCCTTATAGTCGTGAAAATACGGTAAGCTCACATCTCATCTGAGCACGCTTAGGAGGGCTTTCAGTGGCTATCCAGATTTAAATGTCCAACCCTCCTGAGGTCAATTAAACACTTGTGGGTGGACCTCAGAGGACTGTCTGAAGGGTGCTGATCCCAATCTGTTGAGTTTGTAGCAGTGGCGGCTGGTGAAAAATATTTTTGGTGGGGCTGATATAGCCTAGTGTATGTCTCCAACTAATCCGGAATAAGAATTCAAATAAACAATTGCACAATACATACAATTTAACAGTAATGATTTAATTTACTATATAATAACAGTAACAGTGATGATTTGGGTCACTGTGATGGGGTTCTTTGGCCTCCAAGAATCCAGGCTCAGTCGGGTTACGGGTGTTGGTGATTTATTGTGCTCAAAAACTCAAAACAGGGTGCAAAAGAAACTTAACATATACAAGATCCTCTGGGCCTCAGCCTCTCTCCAGTTACCAGCAATGTAACAAAGAAACAGAAAACAGAAATGGCTGCTCTTCTTCCCACAGCCCTCATTAAATAGTTTAAGCCCCTCACCTCAGGCTCTCTTATTTCTGATTTCTTCTCATAAATCAGTTTTGTCCATATATTACCTCCACAAACAATTGATGTACAAAAAAAAACAAATAATTTTTACAACTTAATTATTTTACACAGATTCATTGACTTATTCAATTACACCAAACTGGGTTTGAACCCAGCAAAGACGCAGCCAGACTGAAGATGACAAGTCCCCGTAGCATAAACACGTACACACGCACACACACACACACACACACACACGGCTAACCCCACTGAAATATAAAGTGTGCACCCTCAATACGCCAGCAGGTAACCAGGAACAGCTTGTGTGTTTTAAGTTAATGGAGCTACTGGGCTCAGTGCGAGTGAATTGGTCCTCACAAGCACAGTATAACAGGAATGTGTGTGTGGCGCGCAAAGTTAGAGGTTGTTTTAAAGGGATAGTTCGGTATTTTTGACATGAATCTGTATGGCATCCCCATCACCAGTGTCATGCAATCACACTGACTTACCCCTGGCAGCGTCCTGTGAGCAGAGATCTCGTCCAGTTTTGGTCAAGCCAAAAGTAGTCCGGCAGGTTTGCTAGGACCAGCGAAATAAAACGTTTCTCTTCCCAAAACATTATGTGTTCAAAAGAGTGATATTTTTGCATCCCAAAAACGTTGTAGTGGAAAAAGTCACACGTCGTTATCACTTGGTCCTATTTTCTCTCTGTTCGTATCAGTGCGCGCCGTCATTCAGACAGCGAGCTCAACAACAGCCAGATGCATGTCTCCCTCCGCCTAGCTCCTAGCTGGGCGGAGGGAGACATGCATCTGGCTGTTGTCAGGTTAGTAGGCCCTAGCTGTCTGAATGACGGCGCGCACTGATACGAACAGAGAGAAAATAGGACCAAGTGATAACGACGTGTGACTTTTTCCACTACAACGTTTTTGGGATGCGAAAATATCACTCTTTTGAACACATAATGTTTTGGGAAGAGAAACGTTTTATTTCGCTGGTTCTAGCAAACCTGCCGGACTACTTTTGGCTTGACCAAAACTGGACGAGAACTCTGCTCACAGGACGCTGCCAGGGGTAAGTCAGTGTGATTGCATGACACTGGTGATGGGGATGCCATACAGATTCATGTCAAAAATACCGAACTATCCCTTTAAGCGACGAGGTGGATTCGTCACAGTCACAATAACCATGACATGAAATGTTCATATCCTACAACAGGGATGTTCCTCTAGCAAACGGGTAGATAAATAAGGATCTCACCGAATTTGGTGGAAGCTGCATCTCGCTCGTTACAGCCTGTTAAAGCGTCTGAGACGCTGATTGGCCATTAAATTCACCTAGCAATAGTACATGATTGACAGATTCTCTGCAAATGTGGGTCTGTCTGATCAATGCCCCAAGACAGAGACGGTAGGAGTCTGTCTGTGGAAATCCACAAATGAATGACAGTAGGTAGGGAAATGTAGTTTATATAATTTGTTTTTTCTTATAGGTACACACTCTAGAGAGTAAAACTGACATTTATGAGTTAATTTCTAAAAATATATTTTACGTTTCTCTCTTCTTATCGGGGAGGGCGGTGCCCCAGCGCCCCCTATGGGCCGGCCGCCACTGGTTTGTAGTGAACCTTCAGTTCTTCTCTAGTTTAATGACAAATTAGTTTCAACCAGCATCATAATACAGGGACTATCCCCTACATTAGTATTTTCTTTTTGTGGAGTCTCTTTTGAATTAAAATAAAAACCACAAAACCAAATCCCGTCCTTCTGGTTTTAGATACATCTGATCTCCATCACAGCGGAAGCAAATGTCTAAATTCCCCTTGCACCTACTTCTGCATGGCACTGGGGTAAAAAAAGCCTTTTATTGCAATTAGGTTTGCTGAGCTAGAATAACATAAACAATATGTAGGAAACTACAAGGACTGACTGGGCAACTCTGGTTGGAAGCCATGTGTTGGTAATGCAGGTCCTGACCAGGATGCTACATCCAGCCATGTTTGTATGTGATGCCATTATGCAAATGGTCAGAAAGCCATTATTGATTATTTGTTTTCTGTGCTGTCTTGTCACAAAATATTTGGAAGTGACAGGTATAGATGCAAAACACTGACTTTGTACTGTGTATTTAAGCTGCTGTTTTGTTTTTGTTTTTCTTTTTAACGTTGGGTTGAGGAAACTGGATGCTTGCTAACCACACCAATACATATACATTCTGTATCTCCATGACAAGAAGCATTCCAATAGATATAAAAGAAAATGTTTGTCTGCAGGATAAGAATTTTGAGGCTCCTCCAAGGATCAAGAAAAGCACTGGAATCCCCCGTTCCTTCATGGTTGAGGTGGACGATCCCAATATCAAAGGAGTCATGCTGACCAGTTGCGGCCGTTATGCAATTCCTGCCATAGATGCGTACGTGTAATTCAATGTGTTGATCTCATTTTTTTATTTATAAATCTAAAAGTTCTTTTTTTGTTTTTTTAAAGTCTGGCAATTTTTGCTTTTCTGATCACAGTGAGGCATATGCTGTTGGTAAGAAGGAGAAGCCTCCTTTCCTTCCACAAGAGCAACCTAAATGTGAAGAAAAGGAGGAGCCTCTACCTGATGAGCTGCTATGTTTGATATGCCGCGACCTGCTTTGTGACGCTGTGGTCATACCTTGTTGTGCAAACAGCTACTGTGATGATTGTGAGTTTGTTACACACATGTGTACTTTGAATGTGAATGGCTTTATTTGGTATATCTTTACATTTTAAGAACTGTATTGCCTATTCTTCTGATATGTGGTCATTTGGTTGTTCTTTACCTCTGAACACATTTATCTACCATAGGTATCCGAACATCCTTGCTTGAGTCAGAGAACCATTTATGCCCTACATGTGGCCAATCAGACGTCTCCCCTGACACCTTGATAGCCAATAAATTCCTTAGACAGGTACAATTAAAGAAAAGCTTAGTGTAATCCTATTATTCTGTCTGCATGTCTGTTGCAGTAGTTTGACTGTATTTGTTTTTTTGACGAACACAGGCTGTTAACAATTTTAAAAAAGAAAGGAGCTGCAGCAAAGGCCAGATAAATATGTGTGTCACATCACAGTCTCAGAATACAACATCAAAACCAAACCCTGTCCCCATTGCAACCCCGTCCAGTGTCCAGAACAAGATCAAGAAACCTCTCCAGTCACCCTGCACAGAGCAGGTAAATTTTGTACTCTGAAAGGTAGCTTTATCTCTGTATTTGGCACATTTGCAAAGCTATAACCATTTGTTAAATACTAAACACTGGTTTTCTGAAGGTTTTGGCATCCAGTTAATTCTTCTTGTCATATTTTATTTACAGGAGTCTCCTGAGAACAAGCCAAAGTTGGAAAAATCACCACCGTCATCACAAAGTATTGATTGCTCTCCTACAATTCCAGAATCTAATCCTTTTGAAACCTCCTCTGAGAAGCCATCATCCCAGACTGAGCAGAGCCAGGCCATGATAACCAACAGGTATGTAGCATAGATATGCAATAAAAGATGGTACGCCCAGTACATTTTTATTGTGTTGTTTATAAAGGAAACATTGCATTCCCTACTTACATGTCAGCTTACTGCCAAGTCCATGGAAAGCTCATGGACGGGATTAATGGCACACTTAACTGCTCTTTTTTTTCTTTTTTGTCATAAAATATTGCGGTAGGTTTTTATGGCATTTTATTTTGTACGTTTGGTCATATAAACTGAAACCAGTCACAGCAATAAATTTCTGGCAGCACAGTTGTTCCTTTTTCTGTAAATAAGGCTGTAGTTGGACTTCTACCATGAAACACAAGGTTTAAGGAGAGATGAGGAGAGGGAAATGAATTAAATGATAGGCTCTTTTTAAGCCTCTTTAAAAGATTGTGCTACTAGAATAAATGATTGCAAAGCAAATATAAATGTTTTTATGTACGGCTAATGAGTTTTTCCTGTTTTCTGTTAGTGAGGAATTAGAAACGACTGAAGATAAGTCTGAGGCCATCGCTCCGTCTGACCTCGTTTCAGGCGAAAGTTCTCCTGTTGCTCCATCTGAGCTGATTCCACAGGTGCTGAGACTCAACGTTGGCGAAACGCACAACCATAAGAGCTCTGTTCCTACTGAAGTTCCTTTGTCTGCTCAGAAAAAATTTGCAGGAGGGACAGAACAGCTTCAGCCTGTCTGTATGAATCAAATACAATCCACTTTAGGTCAGTAGGTCACTAAATTGTTTTATTTTTTTAGATTCTGTTATGTATTTTTTTATTCATGTAGATTAGCAATAGTTGTTGTTGGATAAAATAAATATTATATAGAAGAGCATTATCAACTCTAGTGAGAGTCTTTGTTTTTTTGTTATGCACAGATTCAGCCACAAGACTCTCTGGATCATCAACCTCCAGGGACAGGTATGGCCCCGTGTGTTTGAGGACATGCCTGGTTCTGATTCCGTCTTTTTCCTTTGAGCCTGATCATGTTTACTATCCCCTCCAGTACCTGCTCCATTTCCAATTACCCTGCTGGAAGCTTGACTGAATCTAGCTTAGAGCAGCGTAAAACCTCCACCTCTTCCTCATCATACACTTCATTACCAGCCACACCTTCCCCTCTCTTTCCCTCCCCTCCGTTCCACACATTTGTTCCAACCCACCATCCTCTCACCAGTTACCTCCCTGGATACCCACCAACCACACCTGCCTGGAAGCTTCCAATCCCACCTGGAACGCCAATCCCGTCCCTCTGCTCCTCCTCTCCCACACCCTCAATCCCTGTTTTGATCTCCGAGGAGTGGTACAGGTTACAAAGAAATAAAAAGGAAAGGTAAAGTAAACATTCAGATGTTTCACATCTATTCCAAGCAGCCACGTTGTGCAGCTGCACTGTCTAAAGCATTTAGTGATGCAATTCTTAAGCCTGACTTACTTATTTTCAGACAAGCTGCCTTAGTCAGCTGGTAACCAACAACGCTTGAAAATCTGACAAAAAATCGGAATTGAGCACCAAGACTTGAAGTGTGAACGTAGCCAAAGTGTATTAGACTGGCCCCTTTAAATTAAATGATAGAAAATATTCTTCTGGGGCCGCATTCCCCTGGACCCCCTCAGAAGGGTTTAATCCCCCTCTCCTCTTTTTAATGCCTGACCTATTTTCATTGTTTGGTTTGAAAAAAAATCTAAGTTTTCTATAAACCCCTGACACATATGGAATTCCAATGTTATTGTGTTTCCCCCCCCCCTCTTTATTAGATGCAGCATTGTTCTCCCTGCTAGTGTTTTTAGACTGACTTAACAAATGCCCAGTTTTGATACCCAGGGATATCCTGACGTGTGTGCTTTTTTTTCTCCTCTGCAACTGAGTGAATGTTGTCAGCCTGTTAACTCTGATAACAGAAAGTTTGTGTTCTCCTGGATAGGTGTCGAAATTAATCTGAACAACTGAGCGAATTTGAATGGGACTCAATTTAAAGCACTAGAAAAGGTTCAGTCCTTTTAACATTTATGCCCCATTTAGGCTGATATTTGAGAAAATGGTGCAGATGGAAGCTTTGACTTTAAATAAAGTAGTAAGTATGAAGTTGATGGTATCAGTATAAAGGTTAAAGTATTTTTCATTGAAAAAAAGTGTTTAAACTGCTACGGGAAGGACCTTTTAACTTATCGGAATCAGAGGCTGTTAAGTACAGATTACATTCAGTTTAAGACTAATGGTGTATAGTGGAAAGGAAAATATGACTCATAATGTTGCTGCAAACTCGTGTGTAAAGTGTGTTATGAGTCTGTAGCTGAGTTATGTAGCTGTTTGAATGGTTTTGAAGCATTGACTATTTTAAGCTAACAAAAAATTAAGAAGGGCAAATATTTAAAAATGTCTCTGGAAAACTGAATCAGTCCCATGAACTGACATTAAAATGGGTTCCTGGATCTAATCTTAGTTCTCTAACACCCAGGTCACCACACAAACGGTCTGTTCCTCACTCTGCTTCAAAGTCCTCCAAATCTAAATCTTCCCGCTCCTACTCTGGATCATCCAGTCGCTCTGGATCCCGCTCCAGATCAAGGTATTACTTTCCCTGCGTGGTGAAGGTTTTATTCGTTTACATTCTCCATATAAAGTGATTGGCAACATGTGGAAAGGATTACAGGTTTCTGAGGATTTGCTAAAACAAAGCTTGTATCTTTTTAGTTGTTGGTGTTTTCTGTTTTAGCACAGACCAGCAGATTTATTTTATTTTTATTATTTTCTTTTAGCTTTAGAGTTTTATTTCATAGTAAGAGTGTCCCTTACATAATTCTGCTTTTTAATGGTTGAGTTGTGCAGCACAATCCCAGACAGGAAACCTGTTAACTGTTTTATTAAATGTTAAAACTCCTTAACACGTGTTAAAAGCTTTTTTTTTTTTATCAGTGTCCTTTGGTCTTATGTTATTCTTTAGGAGCTATGTTTTTGCTATGTAGGTATACAGGTGCTGGTCATAAAATTAGAATATCATGAAAAAGTAGATTGATTTCAGTAATTCCATTTAAAAAGTGAAACTTGTATATTATATTCATACATTACATACAAACTCATATATTTCAGATGTTTATTTTGTTTAATTTTGATGATTACAAATGACAACAAATGAAAATCTCAAATTCATCATATCAGAAAATTAGAATATTGTGAAAAGGTTCAAAATTGATGGCCCCTGGTGCCACACTCTAATCAGCTAATTAACTCAAACCACCTGCAAAAGCCTTTAAATGGTCTTTCAGTCTAGTTCTATAGGCTACACAATCATGGGGAAGACTGCTGACTTGACAGTTGTCCAAAAGACGACCATCGACACCTTGCACAAGGAGGGCAAGACACAAAAGGTCATCGCTAAAGAGGCTGGCTGTTCACAGAGCTCAGTGTCCAAGCACATTAATAGAGAGGCGAAGGGAAGGAAAAGATGTGGTCGAAAAAAGTGTACAAGCAAGAGAGATAACCGCACCCTGGAGAGGATTGTGAAACAAAACCCCTTCAAAAATGTGGGGGAGATTCACAAAGAGTGGACTGCAGCTGGAGTGAGTGCTTCAAGAACCACCACACACAGACGTATGAAAGACATGGGTTTCTGCTGTCGCATTCCTTGTGTCAAGCCACTCTTGAACCACAGACAGCGTCAGAAGCGTCTTGCCTGGGCTAAAGAGAAACAGGACTGGACTGCTGGTGAGTGGTCCAAAGTCATGTTCTCTGATGAAAGTAAATTTTGCATTTCCTTTGGAAATCAAGGTCCCAGAGTCTGGAGGAAAAGAAGAGAGGCACTTAATCCACGTTGCTTGAAGTCCAGTGTAAAGTTTCCACAGTCAGTGATGGTTTGGGGTGCCATGTCATCTGCTGGTGTTGGTCCATTGTGTTTTCTGAGGTCCAGGGTCAACGCAGCCACATACCAGGAAGTTTTAGAGCACTTCATGCTTCCTGCAGCTGACCAACTTTTTGGAGATGCAGATTTCATTTTCCAACAGGACTTGGCACCTGCACACAGTGCCAAAGCTACCAGTACCTGGTTGAAGGACCATGGTATCCCTGTTCTTAATTGGCCAGCAAACTCTCCTGACCTTAACCCCATAGAAAATCTATGGGGTATTGTGAAGAAGAAGATGCAATACACCAGACCCAACAATTCAGAAGAGCTAAAAGCCACTATTAGAGCAACCTGGGCTATCATAACACCTGAGCAGTGCCACAGACTGATCGACTCCATGCCACGCCGCATTGCTGCAGTAATACAGGCCAAAGGAGGCCCAACTAAATACTGAGTGCTGTACATGCTCATACTTTTCATGTTCATACTTTTCAGTTGGCCAACATTTCTATAAATCCTTTGTTTTTATTGGTCTTCAGTAATATTCTAATTTTCTGATATGATGAATTTGAGATTTTCATTTGTTGTCATTTGTAATCATCAAAATTAAACAAAATAAACATCTGAAATATATGAGTTTGTATGTAATGTATGAATATAATATACAAGTTTCACTTTTTAAATGGAATTACTGAAATCAATCTACTTTTTCATGATATTCTAATTTTATGACCAGCACCTGTAATGCAAGACATAACGGTTTGAAATGATTTAATTGGCCTTTCATGCAGCTACCATTCTTAAAAGAGCAATATCTGTATTGTCTTCAGCAGGGTTGTTCTTTTTTTCCCCAGACATTGCTCTCCTTTCTCCAATCAAAAGGCTTTCCACAACCACTCTAACCCTTCCAGGTCCTTTGGGTACAAACGGCCTCGTTCTCCCACTCCGTCCTCATCTTCTTCACCTCCAAGTAGTTCCAACTGTAGATCCAAGTCGTCCTCAGACCACAGCCGGATGAGCCACCACCACAGCAAGAGGTCAGCCTTGAGCAGCCATGGCTCAAAGAGACGAGGGGAGCGCTCATCCAGGGAGAAGAGAAAATCCTTAGGTTCTAAGGCTTTGAATGATAGAAGATGCCTGGAGCTGGAGAGGCAGCACTACCTTCTGTGGAAGAGGGAGTACCAAGAATGGTACAATAAATATATCAGTAGCTATATTAGCCAGTTTCACCAGCTGCCTTTCCCTCCTCCTCCTCCTCCTCCACCACCACCATATACTCAAGACTCTTACTACCTAAAACAAGAAGGAGACGCAGTCAGGAAGGGAGATCGCTCTCCTACATCTGAGGACTCAAGTCGTTCCCCTCCATCTCATTCTTCAAATGATCATCATTCCCCAATACGTCATCCCTCAGGTGACAGCTGCTCCTCTAAAGCCCATGACTGCCATTCTTCACCTGCTCATTCTTCCAATGACCAACCTTCCATGTCATTAGAAATTGAAGTTCAACCTAAGGATCATTTGGAGGAGGGAAATGAGAA
Source organism: Cyprinodon tularosa (assembly GCF_016077235.1). Lineage (NCBI taxonomy): Eukaryota > Metazoa > Chordata > Actinopteri > Cyprinodontiformes > Cyprinodontidae > Cyprinodon > Cyprinodon tularosa. The sequence goes on along the minus strand of NW_024038427.1, from coordinate 951,063 downwards.
GAATAGGAATCTGACACATTCTTCACCAAAAAGCAGTGAGAAAGTAAATCTACAAGAAACAATAACAGGTGACAATCTACAAACAAAGAAGAAGGATGAAGACTGTAGTGCTTTCAAAAAAGAACCAAAGAAGAAAAAATCTGAGAAATCTCCCTCGTCTGATTCTTCTGGTTCCATCAACGTTCTCAGACAGGACAAGAGGCGGCGCATCACTGAACCAAGCAGCTGCAAGGATGATCCAAAAGTAAAGCACACATCAGTTAAACCTCTTCTGAAACCAGACGAATGTTTAGACAAAGTAAAGGACAAACGCAAAGAGGAAACTAACTTGAAAAGAGAGCGAGGGTCGAAAAAAGTTAAAAACAGTGAGAAAAAACACAAAGTTCAACCCATCACAGACACAGATAGGTTAGACACCAAAGTACATCCATACCCTGAAGGCAGCAAGACTCACGACTCAAAATCAGAGCGGGACAGAAAGAGAAAAAAACAGGATGAAGAGAGAAATAGTAAAGACAGGGATATTCTTAGTAAGACTAAAAGTGGCAAATGCCTCCAACCTAAATCTGCAGAAAAGCCCAAAAGTGTTCATCGTGAATCACTAAAGCCGTCTGGCAGAGGAACCCAAAGCACTAAGAAAGAGAGCCCAGCAGCACCTCTGACTAAACAAGACATCTGGGAAGGAGGGGTGAAGATGATTTCTCAGAAGAAGATAAGCATCAATATCAACTTGGATGGGAAAAAGAAGGACGACAAGATTGAAGAGGGCTCTTCCAGTCTGGGAATCTGTACTGAGGAAGGAGTAGAGTTTGCTTTTACAGAAGAGAAGTTGGAGAAAGAAAATAAAAAAACAGAAGTTAATGAAAAAGAAGAACCAAACTCTGGACCTTTGTTACTGGAGAGGCCATCTCTCTTCCAAGAGATCAGAGAGTCTGACATAAATGCTGTTGACATGGAGATAGAAATTCCTAGAAAGGATGGAGAGGACCAGAGAGAGGAGGGGGACATGGATTTATGGCACTGTGCTCTAAAAGAACTGAAGGACAGCAAGGAAACAGGAAAGGAAGAAGAGGCGGTGAGAGAAGATGATGGCTGCAGAGGTCCCAAACTGCTCCACACACAAGTAGACAGAGGAAGTGTTGGCAGAGAAAACAAAGATGGAACACAGAAAGAAGAGGCAGATAGTTTAAGCTCACAGAGAAGCAAAACAAAAAAACCTCTTGATGAACAAAATGACACATCAGAACACAGCAGGTCAGCAAAATTGTCTTATCAAATCTTATCCTTTGAGAAATAGTATAAATTCATTTGTAAGGTACTGCATGAGTTTTTCCTGTCTCCTTCATTGTGTTATGGTATCAGCTGACTGCTCCACTGATAGTGATCATAGTGTTAACAACCATTAAACCTTTCAGTTTATCACATAAAGCTCAGTCAGACTGGATGGAGGATGTCTGTAAGCAGTAGTGTACAGCAGTGATGGGTGTACTCGGGGTACGCCTACCCCTAGTGGTCCACTAGTGCATTGCAAGGGGTACATAAACATATTCTATTCTATTCTAAACGGCGCCGTCATCCAATCAGCGATGTCTCATGTTTCCCACTGGTACCTACCTTTTCCGGTAGGTTAATGTAATTGTGTTTTCCTTAATGTAGTTGCGCTTTGCTTTATGTAGTTTTGTTTTTCTTAATGTAGTTGCGATTTCCTTAATGTAGTTGCGATTTCCTTAATGTAGTTGCGATTTCCTTAATGTAGTTGCGCTTTTAGATTTGTAATGGCAGTTTGCACTTCAGGGCCACCGTAGTTTTGCTTTCTGAGTACCAAATTGAAACATTAAACAAGCTTTTATCAAAAAAAAGGTATTTTTTTCTTATATGTATGAGTTGACCTTCAGCTGTGACAAATCCAAACCAAGCAGAGGAACAGACTGGATGTAGATAACAGACTGGGATCAGCTGTTTTTCACACTGAGCTATCAGAGATCATCAAAGCTGCTCAGGTGTTTTGATGAAAACAAAGTAAAACTAATTACGTCAGTCTAGCTATAATTTTAGTCCTGTGTTTTGTTCCAAATTCCTCAAGTTTAAATGTGATTATAAGGGTGTCACTCAGAGAAGCTCCAGTTTAATAAATACAGGTTTATAATAGGATATCATGTTGTATTTATTTTGATTCCTTATTAACATCCAGGCAACTTTTTCATGAAAGGAACTCATAAATGCTCAAGTTAATACATCAAGTAAAATAGTTTTATAATCAGTTATTGTATGTTCCACTTTTAGACAGTCATCAATACTGAGAGAGGTTACTGATGATAAAACAAAATGCCCAAAGGGGTAAGCTTTTAAAAAAAAAAAAAAGGTTGGGAACACTGCTGTACAGCATTCGTGAGAATTCCAACTTTCCCCTTTCCTAACTTAATTTTTAATCCCTGAAGGTTTTATTTAACTTCTCTTAGAATAAAAACCTTTTAGAAAAATGTCTTTCTGGTTTTGAAGCTATGCATAATACTGGCTCTGCCCTATTAATTGTTCATAATGACATAGTTCTGCCTAGTTCTGTTGACTTCCGAGTGCCCGGTAGCTCTGCTGTCTCTGCACCCTATACATGTCTCTTTATTAACAAAGCTGGTATCCGTGCCACAGAACATCTGCAATCAAGCAGTGGCTAAGCCAGAATGTTTTTTTAAACTAAATAACAAAACTGATTATTTGTTGTCAAAGCTGTCACTGAATGTGTAGTTCTGACTGGATTTTATTCAAACAAAATATTTTATCTCAGTATAGTATTTTATCTGTACCTCTTTAACCAGTGTTTATGGATGGAGACAGGAGAGGACAGCAAGGGGAAAGCTACTGGAGGAGGAACCAAATGCCTGTGCAGAAGTGACACAACATGAGCCTACACTGGTGAGTCTACAGGTCAAATCAGGACAGGACTAACAACCTGAGTTGGTTCATTTAGGATTATGTGTGTTCACTTGTATTTGTTTATATATGTACATAAACAGCATTGTTGTTTCATCATTATGAAAGTATTCCACCATTTGGTGAAAAAAATTATCCCTGATGGTCTCAATCAGTTAAAACAACGATCTTGCAGACCTGAATATATCCTATTCATGCTAGATAAATTATATTGGCATCATAGAAAAAATTTTTGGTGTAGAAGTTCTTACTGTGACCTGACATCTCAAAGCTAGTCATTTTTTCTGCTAGAGGTTCTTCAAAACACGCAGAAAAAAAAAAACTAAAAGGTGTAAACTAAACTATTAAATATCAAACACAGGGCATGTCTGCTCTTCATTCTGTCCTCTGGAAAGCTCAGAGCTTGGGGTGTTAGTCCACATTTATAGATGTTCTACATGCACTGTATTGAAGATGTGGAAGACTGTTTGCTTTGTTTTGACTGCAGAGCTTGGTCACTCTGACACAATATAAATATCTCTGAATAATCAGAGAAAAGGGATGAATGAAGGTTTTTACATCAAAACACAATGATAAATCAGAGCTGTTTCCTCTGTAGCACATATATTATTGAGCAGCTGTTGGAGGAAAGCGTGCATTATGTCAGTTGATATTGCATAATACCTTTTTCAACTGAAAATCATTTTTTTCTATCCATTTATCTGTTGCATTCGGTTTAAATCTTCTGAGTAGACTTATTTTTAACCAACTCAGTTCTAAGAGAGTCAACATTTTCATTTGATTGCTTTTTCTTATTTCTTTAGCAATATAAAAGGTTTTAAAAAAAATAATTTTTCCACTATAAAATGTAAGAAAAATATTTACTTTGGATTTCTTTTTGGACTTCTTCACTGATTCTGAAAGGACAAACATTGTGCAGAATTTTCACATTTCATCTCCTCTCCTCAGGTACCTCGCATCAAGTGGGAGAAAAAGGAAAAAGACTCGGATAAAAGCGAAAAGAGAGCAGGACAGCCACCAGAGACAAGGACAGACACTGAGTCAGTAGGAGACAATAAACAGAAGAGTCTCAGATCAACAGAGAGAGGGAGAGACGGGATCAGAGTGACAGTGGAAGGCAGGGGCCAGGAGAAAAGGAAAAACTCTGCTTCTTCTGGGCGCTTTTCTGCTGTGGCGCCCTCTGGTGGCAGTGAGCAAGAAAGGGACAAAGGGAGAATAAGAGAGCAGGAAAGACGAGAGCAGGAGATTTCAAAGCAAAGACTGAAGGACGAGGAAAGGAAGAGAGACCCAGAAGTCCTGTTGTCAAAGAGAAATATGTCTTCATCTCACTCTTCTTCTCATTTCTCGGTTTCAAAAGATGGAGAGAGGAAAGGCCTTTCAAGAGAAAGTGTCCAGAGTTATTTTCACAGCAGAACATCCTCCAGATCGACCTTTATGCCTGATCAACATTCAGCCAAAAGACACAGAGAAGAATTCCTGGACTTTGAGAGCAAAGACAAAAACTCTCTCTTTGACTACAATTATCACTATCCTACAGGAGACTACAGTTACAAAGACCGACCCTTAGGGGCTCAGCACTCTCCTCCTACTTACAGCCACCACAGGGATAGGGGCACACACTCCTATGGGCCTCCTGCAGGCTCTTACAGAAGCTTTACCGACTGGGAATTAATGCAAAGCAAAAGCAGAGATGAGAGCAGGGTACAGAAAGGAGAGAAGCCAGGGAAGGAGAAGAATGCTTTAGATCGCAACAGGGAGAGAGAAAATCCAGAGGCGGTGGGTGGCCGAGGAGGCGGGAGCTGGAAGGAGGAAAACCCCCAAAGATTGGAGGAACGACGTCGATCCAGCAGCAGTAGCAGCAGCAGCGTCCGTTCATCAGCAAGCCGCCGAAGCAGCAGGGATTAACAGAGAGAAAAGGAAAAAAAAGTGCACACATTAAAGCTTTTACATTTTCTCACTATGAGAAAGAATACTTGAATGTTTTGCTTTCCCGACCAACAAGGTGCCTGGATTAATTCCAATTATTTATTTTTTTTTTTTTTTATAACCAGGGTACATTCTGTATTACTTTAAGATCTGTCTTATCCGACATGCAGCGACCCAAACGCTCACAGACAAATTGTAAAAAATAAGCACTTTAAATACAAAAAAATCTGCTTGCGAAATTAAATGTCAGAATGTTTGTGAGCAATTCTAAGTTACTTGAATTTGCACATGCTGACACCCAACAGCAGCTACCTTATGTCTGTAGAGAAGCTGTACTGTTACACCTGAAGAGAGCGAGATCTTCCTCTCTGACAGGAAACGAGTGAGAAATTTAATTTGCCTCACACAGGGGGGCTGGTAGTGAACAGGGGGGAGCTGTGATTAATTTAATACGGATACTGTGAATATTTATGATTTTCACCCTCTGTGTTTTTGTTTTTCTTTTTAATTTTGTAAATGTTTAAGGCTGCTGTTTAATTGGTTTAATTAATTTAGAAGGGTAAGGTCCTTTTCATGAATGGAGAAAATAAAGGGAACTTACATGCATTGTTGCTGTTCTTTTGTTTTTTTTCTTTGGCCTTGTTGGAATCGTGACTCAGCAAAAAGGTAAAAAGCAAAACATTTTGTGTGGTTTGAAGAAAAAATGAACAAGAAAGAACAAGCTATGGCACACTTGACCAACCAAAATAATGGCATCAATCCTAAAACCCAGAAAACAAAGCATTTGTTAAGAATAAATGTTGAGATTTATTATCGCGTTTCAAAGTTTCTACTTTCACCCATCTAACGGGTAAATTATGCATCCACTATGTTGTTTGGTTGAAACTCTTAAAAAGTGAACATAGAGAATAATTAACCCTCTACTTGCTCTGGTAGTTATGTTTTGTGAACAGGCCTGAATGAATGACAGACTGAGGGAAGAGGGACCTGTTTTAATCATGTTTATAAGCTATTGCTTCCTGAATATAACCAGGTACATTCTGCAGATGACTCAGACAGAAGAAACAGGATTAGATTTTAAACGGATCCTCTGGAAGCAAAAAATGAGAAATCTTCAATACTCCCGAATCTTAGAAACGGTTCTTTGTTTTAACTGTATTCAAGATGCATTAAATAACCACTGGATGACGAGCTCTGTTTCAATATTTTAGTCCTATATGTAAAATGTTACACATTAGCTCACAATGAGGAATATAATTTTTATCTACCAGACATGTTTTTAATCGGAATTTGGAAGTTTTAAAGTTTTGGAAGTCACTATTCTTCTGACCGTCCATTTTATTAAAGAATCACAAGGATTCAGTCCTTAGTAGTGGCTTGAATGCAATGATAGTATCCTATGTTTTTTTTAATGCCAAAAGCCATAATATTAACTTTGTACCTTTCTGAAGCAAAATACTGAGTTCCCCTAGCTGGTAACACAAAGGTGAATACATACAATCTAGAGCCAAATAGAAGATGGAAAAAAATGTATCCTTATCTTTCTAGATTAGAAAAGACAACATCAAAATTCACTATTAGTAAATTGCAAAGAATGTAGTGATCCCGTATAACATTAAAGTCTCTATTCTACAGCAATGTGTATAAATCCTGTCACAATGAGCAAAATTACACATCTAATCTCAGAGATAGAAGGTTCCTTTAAATATTTGTGTGAAGGTAATTTAAATATTGCGGAATTTGATGTCGCAATAAAAAAAAATAAAAAATTCCTCTGTTGTCCTGGTCTGGATGGATTAACCTGCAATAATTAAACTTTTTGAGAAGATCTTGAATTGCTACTTTTTATAGTGAATGTATAGTTTACAATGAACTCATGACAACAATGAAACGGAGTATAATCAAATTAATTCCTTATCCTAGTAAAGACAAACGCAAACTAAAAAATGTAAAACCAGCCACTCTTCTAAATACAGATTATAAAATTCTAACAACTGTGTTGGAAGGTATATTAAAATAAGGATTTTCAAAGATTATTAGCTTTACACAATCAGGATTCCTGAAAGGACAATCCATACATAAAATTTATTTGGGTCTAGATATTATTATCACTACTTGTTGCAGGTGATGGACTTGTCTTATTCCTTTTTTCCATCAAGCATAAATTTATATTTGAAACTTTAAAGCATTTTGGCTTCAGAGAAAACTTTTAAAGCTTTATAAAAAACATTAATAGCTCTGTCTTACTCCCAGGAGGGACCTGGATTTGATATCAATTGTGGCATCAGACAAGGCTGTAGTTTCTCTTTTGTTTATTATAGTCAATGTATTTCTTTCTATTCATCTAAAATCTTTTGAATACATTATTCGGAATATGTATTAATGAAAAATCTATTTTAATCAGTCAGTGAGCAGACGACAAAACATGTCTAAAGAAAAAGGATCAAATTCCAATTACTTTGAAGGTGATTAAATTATTCTCTGAGGCTTCCGGTCTTAATCTTAATATTGACAAATGTGAGAATGAAAATTCATGGTGGTCCAGAGACACGCTTATTTAACATTCCAGACTAGACCGTAGTTCAAACTATATTAGATAATTGGTTACAAAGGGATATTACTCATTTTGGTAGGACTCCATTGACTAAACCGGAATCGTTATCCAGGCTTGTTTATTCTGCAAAATCTTAAGCTCTTTCTTCTAAACTTGTAAAGGAAATGTATTAATTTATTAAAATTTAAATTTATGTGTAAAAAAAAAAAAAATCTAAAAATTCCATAAAAAATAACATAACTTTTCCTCACATGAAGAACAGAGTCATCTTGCATAGAAATTTATCTTTTTGTTAAATTCCAATCCCTGAAATATGGACTAATTGTAAACAAATGCCAAAAGAAATATGAATTTAGTGCAAGGTTGCTTTAGTAATTTTCCATTTCTGAAACTTAAAATTGCACTGATTGAAGGAATTAATCTAAGAGACAAAAAATGCAAAAAACTGATTTTTGAGAAAAAGCTTAACAAATATATCATAATCCAGTTAAAAGATTTTCCTCATTAAAAGTTTACTCCAAAAATAAAATCTGTGCATTGAGAACTCTTAAATTTCCTCATCCGCTTTATATAAAGAGATTCATTTCCAAACTTAAAATGACATTTATCCTTCCAACCAATTCATAAGCTCCAGATTTAAATGAACTGTCTACAAATGTTGTCTATTTGAGCAAGAGGAATAAACTGAACTGATCATCTAATTTTTAATTATAACAAAACCCAAACATTTTTGTTTTCAGTTCTTTACGATGCGCCACTCTCAGTGCCAAAATTAAAGATAATTGAATAATAAATAATAGATTAATTATAAATATAAGAGATCACACCTTATTTAAGCTAAACTGGCAGAAATTGTTCCCTGGAGAATTTCTGCAGCAGCTTGACATGTTCCATGGACTACAAAACCACAAGAAACAGCATGTCACCTGTAGTCACATCCGTACCCACCTGATTGGTTTCAACCTGATGACATTCATTATGAGTCCAAACAAGACGGCTGCTCTGTGCTCATATGATTGTAAATGGAGTTTAATATAAGACTTACACAGACTTAGACAGATTTCATTTTTTCCTTTTGTACACTTTGTGTATTTTTTTAAGTACAGCTCTCTAGACTATTTCATTTTTTAAAGTGCAGCCTTGATAAGTTCAGCAGCAGTCATAAAAAACATTGTCATAAAAAAACAATAATGTAAACATATGACTGTATAGTTGCAGTTCTTCAGTTTTTTGGGGGGATTTGTTTGGGGTTTTTTTTTTTTTTACACAACATTCAGCAGTCTAATGGCAGTGGGGAAGAAGCTGTTCTGGAATCTGCTGGACCTGCATCGGATGCTTCAAAGCCTCTTTCCAGAAAGATGCAGGGAGAAAAGCCCATGGGGGTGTGAGGGATCTTACGGGGATGTTACGGGCTCGGGATGAAATGTCTTTTATGGAGCATGCTTGTAGCAACAGTGGAGAGGAAAAACTCCCTTTTAACAGGAAGAAACCTCCAGCCGAACCAGGCTCAGTGTGAGCGGCCATCTGCCGAGGCCAACTGGGGTTCAGGGAGACGGAAGCAGAGATACAAAAAACAACTGTAAAAGGCGGCACCGTCCAGGAGAAACAGAGCTAGCCAGACGAGCTCCGAGCCAACTCCCATGTCAGAGGATGAAGAGAGCACATCCAGCCAGTCACAGTCAGAGAAACATTTAGATTCCAATATCTCTGTAGTGTGGGGACTATAAATCTGTGCTGTTGCTGAAGCTCCTCAGCAATGTAATTAGCACATAGAAAAGTATTAGGAAGTTCAGTATCAATTATTTGCCTTCATTGAATCATTTTGATCCTTTGTCTCAAAGTGGTTTATTACCTGAAGCTTCATTCAGTCCCCTTTGGGGACATCTACTGGCAGTAGTCATTGCTGCATCAAAGGAAATCCTGGGAATGTGTGAATGTGGTGCTTCTCTTTTCTATATAACAGTAGCAATTTATCACTGAACACTAGGGAGACTAAACCCCTGTAAATCCATTAATTGATAGGTAAAATATGCATTTTCAAATATACTAAATGTATTCATTATACTGCATTAAATATGAGAAATATGAGTATGTTGCAGATTAATCAGCTTATTTTTTCTTCCCCTGAAGTGAACTTCCCTCCACTCTGGAGCAGCAAGAAGCTATCTGTCAGTCTGAAATGTCGGTCTAATCACTGCTGAGGTTTGAACCTCTGTCTATTGAGGTAAGCATCGAGAAAGCAGAGCCCTGATTGGATAACACGACAAAATACGTTGATTCCTGTGAGGCTCAGCCTAGGGGGTCTATGGGGCAGGTGCATGTCGTTAAGCTGGCTGCTTGATGCTGATTGGTAAACATAATAAAGGATTTTTGACTGACAGTGGACAGACAGCGAGGAGGTTTTCCTCACGATCCTCTGCCCTGAGCAAGAGGATCCACTGAAGCATTGGACAGAACACAAAAAACACAAAATACCACCAAAGAGCAGCTTATCACAGCAGCCTGCTCTGTTCACTGTGAAATTGTCTCAATAAGAAAAGAAACAAAAAAGTCCTTCTGTATTGTTAAAATAGAAACACCTGAAGTTACATAAGCAGCCTCTTTATTACACTAAGCACAATGTCCAAAAACACATGAATGACAAACCAGGATTTTTTCACTTTGTTTATAAATCATCAAAGTTTCATGGTTAAATTACTCTTTAATCTCTTTAATGAGGTACTAAAACACAAATACAACAAATACAAGTGTTTTTATATACCAGTGGCTGCTGCTCTCTGAAACATGGGAGGCTCAGTGGTGTTAATTAAACCCAAACGTCACGTATTGCATTAACAAATGTTGAAATACCTAAAACACATCACTACAATGATTGAAAATGGCTACTGCGACACACTCAACATCAGAAACAGTGGCAAGAGTTCAGCAGATGACTTTTCAAGGCGGACTGATCCCCGCTCCGAGGAGGAGCAGATGAGTATTGCTGCACCTTCACTAGAGCACTCTTAAAACCAAAATGACAACCTGTTATTACGTTATTCATCTTACCTGTTATGTATTTGGCATTAGTGAGAAGCTCTTGCAAAACACAATATCATGAATATTATACTACTGGATAGTATAGGCTTTATGCTCTCTAATAAACACTTTGAATGAAAATTACCTTATTAGGGGGCTTAAAATCGATATATTTCCACATTTTGGAACGCTCCCCTTCTTCATAAAAGAATGATCCAATAGCTCCATTTATCAAAAACAAGAGTTGTTCTGAATGTTTAATACATGTAGAATGGGTACATGAACCAGCACCTGAGCTTTGGATCCAGAACCAGGAGACCATAAAAGCCTCCACGTTAACCAGAGTCCCATCCAACAACACCTGGACTAAGCTTTCCAAAATGGAGATCACTACAAGTTACAGGTCTAGCAAAGTTAGGGAAAGAGTTTACAGCTAAACACAAATATGTTGTTGATGATTTTTGAACATTTGAAATGTTTCCTGTTGTTTAAGGCAAGTTAAAATAATTTAATGGCCATTGCATAGTACCCCAAGCTTTTAAACTGCTGCTGGTTATGAAACTAAAACAAACTTTCTTTTGCCAACAGCCTGTCGCCCTGTTTTTCCAGTGTAGTCCTGTTTCTCTGACTGTGACTGACTGGATGTGCTCTCTTCATCCTCTGACATGGGAGTTGGATCGGAGCTCGTCTGCCTGGCTGTGTGTCTCCTGGACGGGGCCGCCTTTTACAGTTGTTTTTTGTATCTCTGCTTCTGTCTCCTTGAACCTCAGTCGGCCTCGGCAGATGGCCGCTCACACTGAGCCTGGCTCCGCTGGACTTTTCTTCTTCTTCTTGAAAGGGAGTTTTTCCTCTCCACTGTCGCTACAAGTATGCTTAGTGTGAGGGATTGCATTTGAGTCAATGAGAAGATGCAATCAACTTGAATGAATTTGACTGTATGATCTGGTGAACTGTAAAGTGCCTTGAGATGAAGTGTGTTGTGAATTGGCGCTATATAAATAAACTGAATTGAATAGTTTGAATGGTAATTTATGATTTGCGTTTTCTGACATGCTCATTGCATTTTAATGCCAAAATATTACAAGAGTCCTTTTAAATCGTGTCGCCTCATGTCTTTTAGCTACTAGTTCCATTGTTTCAAGAGACAACCAAGCTAAAGAAGTTAAGTTGTTCTCACCTTAGAGGGTCAAGAATCAGGTATCTGAATCAGTTATTGATGCATAGGGAGCCTAGTGGTTAGAGCATTGCGTTGAGTCCCGGAGGCTCTGAGTTCAAGTCCCACCCACGGACTTCCACTCTGGGTCCCTGAGCAAGACCCTTGACCCCAGACTGCTCCCCAAGGGGATGGGTTAAATACAGAGAGAGGATTTCCCCATTGTGGGACAATAAAGTGATTTACATTACATTGCATTATTTAGGCAAATTATTGAATAACATGTTACTTTACCAGAAAAAAAAAGGTTCATTTAACTTGTTGGATTTGCACTGTGAATTGGTTTAAGCAACTTCCAATGACTCAAAACTTGTTAAAAGCTAATGTGACCTCATTTCTAACTCTTCCAGACAAACTTTGCTTCTTAAATGTAACAAACATGCCAAACTGTGATGTCATTGCTGTCATTAAAAGATCAGATACAGATGCATGTGAATTGTTGCATTAACCAGGCTGCACGGTGCAGCAGTTTGTAGCATCGTTGCCTTGCAGCAAAAAGTTTCTACAAGGTTTGATTCCCGGCCCGGGGTATTTCTGGTGGTTATTGGCATCTCTAAACTGTCATTTGGTGTGAGTGTGAAAGTGCATGATTGTATGTGTTCATGTGTCTTTGTGTTGCCCTGAGACAGACTGCTGATGTGTCCAGGATGTACCCATAGACTGCCAGAGATAGATACCGGCCCAGCAGCGACCCTGAAGGAATAAGTGGGAGAAGGTAGATGGTTTTAACCATTTTCATTTCTTTGTCTACAGAGCAGCTCATTTTAGTTGCGTTTCACTATAGTCAATAATTTTTTATTGAAAAATTATTGACTTGGACTAAAGACTTTTGTGTTTTGTCAAACTCTTATCTGTTGAAGGGACGTTATGGATTATTAACATATGTCTGCACAGTTAACCAACCATTATTTGACTCAATTCCCACTTTCATTTGTTGCCCTAACACACACCCTACTGGCTATGTGTTCACAGAACGACAAATGAAGGTCTGAAAGTTATTTGATTGTATTAGATATTTGCCACTTTAAATATTAAGTTATTGCGTAAAATGATGGTACCATCCATATTTAATGGCTTCCAGCCACAGTCAAGGTTTTTTGTGCATCTCTCTCCCTTCTCTCTTCTTTTCTTTTTATCCTTTGGCTTCATTTTTCAAATCCATCTTCCTCAGCAGTGACTTTCTGTAGCTCACCTTTCTTGTGAAGGATGTCAATAAGGTTATTTATTTGGGTAATAAAGTTGTGTTTATGTTTTATTCAGATTTTCTAAAAACAAAATAATAATAATAACTTAATTTGGGATGTTCATTAGCTGCAAGATCTAAACCATTAAAATTATTACCAATAATAAAGATGCTGAATACATTGCAAAACAATCTACTAATAAGTAAAAGAAAAAACTTAAATTAAGTGTATTTACCCTTACTTTGATTAGGTTAAAAAAAAAGATTTGCCAATGGAATGAGTATTTTTACTCTTAAAATAAGATAATTAGATCATATGCTCTTGAAATTAGACAACGCAATTGTTCTTTCTTAGTTTAAATGTTAATTGTCTTGTTCCATTCTCAAAGTGTCTCACTTACCCCCTCAATTCAAGACGAATGCACTTATTTTAAGAAAAAAATACTTATTTAGATTTAAATTTTTTGCAGTGTATGGTCATCTGTGCAATGGGTTTGCCTTTCACCTTCTGAACTTGGTTTTCTAAATGAAATAACTTCCCAATGATATTCTTACTCGTTGAGATGTGCATGTACAAAACAGCCTACAGAAAATGATGACATTGTTTTGTTCAGCCTGTGTGGACTGGTTTATCTTTTGCCCCCATCAGGCCCCACCTTTGGAAACTTTCTGGAAACACCCCTATGGCCTCAAAACAGCAGCTGCAACAGTTTTTGAACTTAGCAAATACTCACCTTTTTTGTTTGTATTTTTATTTTTCTGAAATTTTCACATCACATAAACACACCAAAGCAACACTTTAGCATTGATAAACATGATCAGACAATGCAAGATATGTGGCTTTCTAGATGGGATATTGTGTTGCACCAAAATAAAAGCCCTGCTGGTTAATGCCTCTGTCTGTGCTGGCTTGGGCTGTTATGCCCTCCGTCTGCTGATTTCTACCCAACCGTTTCATGCTTCATTAACTCTCTACATGAAGACATGGCAAAGATCCAGCCTCTGTCTGGTGTTTTTTTCTTTCTTTCCATGCTGGATTGCTGTTAGAAGAAGCCAAAGGATGCTAGGACTCAACAGGGGAAGTCGTCTGTGAGGGATGCCCCGACTTGGCTGTCACCCAACCCTTTGACAGAGGGATGCAAGGACACCCGGCACAGCCTGGCATCTCCCGTGCTTACAAAGAAAAGGGTATCTTCTGCTGTTCTTATCCTCAACGTAAGCTACTAAACTTCAGAGTTTTCTGTTTTGTTCTTAAGCTTTTATATAAATATGTCCATCTGTGCTTCATTGTGTGTCATGTCTGGCATGGGACACTTGGTAGACAGAAGGTAGCAGACTGTTACCATTTCTGACAGACCAGCAAAAAGGCAACAGCTCTGCAGCAATAGTTAGAGGAGAGGCTCAGCATTGAGCCCAATTTGTAGAGAAGCTTCTGAAGCGAGCAAATATGTGTGAAAACCATGAGGACAGATGAGGTGGATGCACACCCTGGGAGACAGACAGGTGCACCCTGTAGCACTCCAGAGGAACATCCTCCCTGCTCCTCCACAGTAGCATGAGCCAAAGAAGAGGTATGCTTTCTCAGATTTACACTTCAGCCTCGTTGTTGTTGTCCTGCTCCTAACATCCGCTGCAGCAACTTCCTTCCCGTTTGCTTGTTTTCTCTTTTATTCGTGAGCCTTTTCTTGCTTTGTTTCCTTCTTTCTGTCTTTCGTCCATGTTCCCTTCTTTGTGCTGCTGATGAATGTCGACGTTTCAGCTCCGGCACGGTGCCAGGTCTGCCTGAAGAGCACCAGGCTGCATACCAGGCTGTGTGTGTGTGGGCATATGCAAATTGCTTGTTTAGGGTCGTCTGCATCACCAAACACTTGCTTGGGCTGTTTGGATTGGGTAGATTCTTACTAGTGGGTGTTCTGGTAATAAAGTAATACATAAAAGAATGCGACATTTTATATTTGAATACATTTATGGGGTAATCTGCAGCATTATTCTATTAAGGATGTTGGTGCACAGTTAAAAGTTTTAGTATTATCAATGGAATAAGGGAGAAAAAAGGCAAATACATTATGGCAGATTTGTATAAATTTCAATAAGAAAATGAAAATTTCTACATTGTGTTTAGACTGACAGGTTTGTCCATTTACTCGGGATATTTAGGACAGTCTTGGTTAAGAACATCCATCTTTTTTTATGCTATTTGTCTATAGAGGGTAAAGTACTTGGATTGATGATCAACAGGCTATCAAATGGATGATCAGATACGACCAGGATCAAAAACAATGCTCACAAACTCTTACCTGAGGGCAATTTAGAGAGGACGGTGGGAGGAAGCTAGGTTACTGAGATAAACCCACGCATGAAAACAAACTAGCCCCTGGTCAGCACGCAAACCAGCTCTGCTCATTTGAGGCATCCCAGTCAAAAAGAACAAAAGTTATTCAAACCAAAAACATTTTCTTTACATTCATATTAAATAGAAGATTATTTTTCAATTTAAATCACCGCCTCAATCTGTAAAATAAATGCCAGCTTGGATGCATTCATTTGGCATTTCCTGTGTTTCCCATTAAAACAATAATTATATTGAACATCTTTGATGGACTTCCACAGCCAGTAATCCTAGACTTCATATTGATCAATTGGCCAAGAACCACACAACCCTATTTCCAACCCAGTGCATAATAACTATAACTATATATATAACGCCAGCTTAAAAACCATAGTCTCATTTTATTTTATAATGCAAGTGATCTGATTTTGCAGTAAAAACAGTCAACAAGTCTGTATGCATCATTTTAGAGTAGAATAGAATAGAAAATCAATTTATTGTTACAGCAGCAAAAAGGTTACAGTAAAAGTTGCCACACGATGTGCACCTCTAAAGTGTATAAAAATACTAGATAAGAAAATAAAACAAATATAGTAATGTACTGTACACTGTTTTTACAATATGAATACTCAGTATCTGGAGAGTAAAAAAAAAGAAAATCAATAATAGCACATTTTGAAAGTAATGGATATGTAAAAAAATAGCAGTAACACCTGAGATGTGCAAAAAATGAATCAGCATCAATATAACAACTTATTGAGTTTGTTGAGAACAGTGATGGTTATAAAGTCTTACAGCTGCTTTCTAAGTGTGAGGATTAGAGAATCCACTTAGAAATCAAACTTGTTCCTTCTTGTCTTTTAAAAACAACTTTACTTGTTTCCACATCGTGAAAAATCATAAGTAAAGGTGCACCCAAGAGCTTTAACAGAGGTCAGCTACAGTAAAACCATCCACTATTTAACCTGATTAAGTTTGCTCTCTAACAGTTGTAAGACATCTAGATATCAATAAATGCATTACTTTCACACATTAAAGTATCAGAAGCAATGGGGAACATGCAATACTTTAATGGCTGTCATACTCATGCTTATTATCTGAGTTCAAGGCCGCTGGTGAAGAGCTGTGTCTGTGTGTCTTGAACTTTTCCCATTTCAGCAACTGTCAAAGTCAGGTTTAAGGCATGCAGAGTTAGACAGCAAACTGGGGATTGTTCCTCTGCAGACATGTTAGTGTTAACAGCACTCATAAAACAGACATAAACACCACTAACACTGAGACTCTTGAGATGGTTTAGGATTGTTATACGCCGGCGTGCGTTGGGGGAGTCTGCTGTGGGCAGATGTTTCTCTGGGACTGAGGGAATGTGTGTGCTGCAGCTTGTGCGATTGTGTTCATGCAAATTCGACCTGCTTTTGTGTTTCTTAATCTTGTGTGGAATTTAGCATTTGTAAGGTGTCCTGACACCCCCCCGCTGTGCATGTGTTGGTGTGTGTGCGTGCATGTCTGGATTCCTGCCTGCCTGGCCCCGTCTGTGACCACAACTGTGTGCAGAATAACAATGAGCCTCTTAGGCTGCAGCTACTGTGAGCCTGTGCCTTTGCCCAGAGCCAGTGTTGTCCTGTCTGAATGGGTTTAAATCCCACCTCACCTCTACATGAGAGAGCACAAACACACTGGCAGACCGTGGCCTCTTACTGATTAACATAGCACTGTTTTCCGCTTTCTGTTGCATACAGTTACATTTTTGCATATGTAGAAAGCAGGTGGTGATGCACCCTTCAACCTATTAACAGATCTGTGCTGACATCTCTAGAAGCCAGAAAGTGTAGTGGTGTAGTCTGCATCCTTCTATGTGGCCTCTTTACTCTGATACCTTTTAATAAATTCCAGGGCAGCCAATTGGCTTCTTAGGCCTCCAACTTAATGGGGTCCATCTGTGTACTTCTGTGTTCCATCTATATCCACTTCTGTCTCCTTGAACCCCCAGGCGGCCTCGGCAGATGGCTGTTCACAATGACCCTCTTTCTGCTGGAGATTTCTTCCTGTTAAAAGGGAGTTTTTACTCTTCACTGTCACCACAAACATGCTTGGTGTGAGGGATTGCATTTGCGTCAATGAGTCGATGCAATCAACTGGTTTACCTTAGATGGAAAACTTTGAATCAGTTTGACTGTATGATCTGGTTGAATTGTCTCTGCAAAGTGCCTTGAGATGACATGTGTTGCGAATTGGCGCTATAGAAATAAACCGAATTAAACTGAATTGAATTCACACTTTGCAACCACCAGTCACAGCACATATGGCAGAAGGTGCTAGATGAGGACATAACTAAACTTTTTCCTTACCCTTAAGGCGAGAACAAACCAAATAACGATTTTTCACCCGGTCCGACAGAAAATCGTGTCGGACAAGGTTGCGGCATTTAGTGCTCATTGAAAGTCGATGGGGATGATCACACCGACACGATTTTATGCAAGGGGGCATGCGTATGTTCGACTGAGATAGACCCCAGGTCCTGTTTATTCGGACTACGCAGCAATTCAGGGGCAATTTCCTGGGTCTGACAGGAAGAGAGACGCAATTACAAAGTAAAAAACATCCGCTTTGGGGGAAAATATAAAATAAAATCTGTTAATCGCACAGGGAAACAGTCACTTTTTGGAGTTGCACATCACATTTATATTAGGCGGGAGAGACTTGTGCAAAAACAATGAATGAAACATTAAAAAAGAATACTTTACCAATGATAGGAGCACAGAAAACGGATAAAGTAGTGATCCTTTTTGAGCTTCGCAAAAACAAAAAGGCACAAAAAGCGAAGTTTATCAATCTCCTCGGGGAAAAAAATTACGTCAGGAAGACAAAAAACAGATACAGTAAAATAGTGATCGTCTTTGAGCCTCACAAAAAACAAAATAACATGGGGAAGGCAGAGCAGGTAGGCGCAGCGTATCTCTCTAACCTCTTTATAAAAAAAAAAAGAAAAACTTTGATAAACTTCCCAGATCTCTCTCTGAGAATCACATATTTACCTCATTCAGCATATAAACCATCCCATGGTGTTTATTGCTTTGTTTTTATTTTATGTAGATGTAGATCTCATTCTGTTTTTAATACAGGCATATGAACAATCTGTTCGGTTGAGATGCTGCACAGACTTGTTAAGTGTGGCTTTGCTTTACGTATAGAATGCACTTGTGGTTTTTTATTTTATTTTACCTTATTTAAACAACTTGTCATAATCTGTCCAAGTCAAATGTGGGAAATCGGTTTAATTTGTGTAAAGAACAGAGGCAGAAGTGAAAAGAATGTGCACATATCTGCCATCCTGCCTGGTCGGAGTCTCTATACGCAATCAGTGTGACATGGAAAAAAATCGGAGCGGAGATAAAAAGTTATATGCAACCGGTGTGTTCAAGCCTTTAGACTGATGCATACCTGGCTCACTAAAACTCCAAAGCTGTACTCTATTACAACTCTGTGATGCGACTCAAAAATTACACTGCCTGTCAATTATTTATTTATTTATTTTTTTTACCAACAAGACAGGAGGAGGGTGTTTGATGTTTTGATCAACACAAATGTAAGCCACACTAGTTAACAGTAATGCTAAACTTTATCAGTTATATTCTGTTTTAATAAAAGGAAATTTATGTTTTTGGTTTTAATACTGGAAACGTAATAAAACTGAAGGAGTATGAATATTTTTACAGAGCTTTCTGTTTCAGATGGCATCCATCTTTTAAAAATTGAAAAGGAGACAGCAATTCAGCTTTTTTTTTATTTTGCTATTGAATTTTAGTGCCCCTAGAAAATTAGCTTGTTTCCTATATAATCGATTTCCATTTTAAATAATCAAACGGATGCATTTTGGCAAGAAAACATAAAATATTGTCTGTTTTATGTAAAGTAACTAAAGCCGTTTCCCAGCAAAGCAAGAAAACACAGAGGATAATTTGAGGGAAACCGAAATGTGAAAGTGAGAATCATAACTGGTCATTATGGTAAAAGCAATTAGTTGTTCTTAAGTGAATGAATTTAATCATGAATGGAGGTTGTCATCAAGCAAGTAGGACCTATTTTGTTAGAAATGCACTGATGAATTTTTTG
The DNA here is from genome assembly GCF_016077235.1 of Cyprinodon tularosa. Lineage (NCBI taxonomy): Eukaryota > Metazoa > Chordata > Actinopteri > Cyprinodontiformes > Cyprinodontidae > Cyprinodon > Cyprinodon tularosa. The sequence continues at coordinate 931,799 of NW_024038427.1, read as the reverse complement.
CATTTCTGAAAAAAAGAAAATTGTAGCACTTCTTCGATAAAACAGCATCACAATAATAACTAATTTGTGTTCATTTAAAAGTTTTAAATATTATAAAAATATCAGGAGAGAAAGAAATGTGTTTTTTTATTTATATATATAGATCTTTTGGATTTTGTTCTAAAGAAATAGAAACTATAGAAACCTGTAGAAAAATCGTGTTAAAATCAAACTTTTAAGGGTATGAATATTTTTCTAGGCGATGGCTGCAAACAATCTAATTTAATTAGATACTCCTTAATTAGATACATCCTTCACTTATTTAAATGTTTTTTTTTTTCAGCTTTTATTGTAATTACGCTGCCACAAGCACAGAGCAACAAAATTAACTCTTTGTATTTCACCCATCCACTTGGGGAGCAGTGTGCTGCTATTGTGTGTCGTGCCAGGGCAACAGTGTGGGGTTATGGGTTTTGCTCAGGAACCCAGAGTGCAGGCTGTGGGATCAAACTGGGAACTTGCAACCTTCTCAGAGCACAAGCGCACTGCTCTAACAACTAGGCCAACACACCCTTAAATAGATCCTGTGTAAAAACTTGGAAAGGGGAAAATGGCTCTTTGTGGAAGCAACAAGGAGCATCAGCTTAAATATGAAAAAGATTTGATGTTTTTTGTAACCTGTTTGAGATATTAAAAGTTAGATATCTCTTTGCACAGTGTGTGAAATGTTGCAAGCCTCTTCATGTCTCACTGGTAATAGAAACCTACACTTTTGTCTTGTTAACTACACAGAATATGGACAATTTTAAAAAGCTTTTTTAGATTATTCATGTATTTTGTCACCCTTAGACTGAAATCCAGAATATTTAGAAATGCAATTTGAGTTTATTATTCAACAAAGAAAATGTGTAGGCTTTTAGTGGATATTGGAGTCAAAACAACACTGAACCCTCCATCAGTTGCCCAGTGCAATCAAAATCTTCAATCTATCTAGAAAATCAAGCTGGAAATAATAATAAAAAAAAAAGACAAAGAGAAAAAGACCAATAAGTAGCAATTTAAAAAATGTAAAAGTCTTTTTGTTGGGAATATTTTGGTGTCCAGTGTTTTTTCCATACATTTTATTTGAATGCCAGAAAAATAAAGGCAACAGGATGAATCTGTGTTTTTTTCTCTCTAGGACTGAAGAGATCATGCATATTTATTCCAAGCCCCCTCTTCTCTGTTGTCACATTCTGTTGATTTGTATGTGGAAGCCGCACCAGAGGGCAGGCCCACAGCTCGGCTGTCTAGACACCTTATTTATGGTTATGTGCAAGAGGTTGAGACCACTCTTTGAAGCACGAAAGACCTCTATCTGTGTATAACACGTCCTCTTAAAACATGTCTGGAAAAGGAAAAAGGAGATTCAAGTGAGTCACAAGTATGGGCATTTTTACACGGTGAAGCGCCTTCTCTTACTAGCGATAAGCACACACTTTCAGAGCTGTTTGTGAGCTCAACATCGGTATCCCTCTTAGCTTACATCGGGTGAACATGCAGCACTTGGTTTAATTTGTATGTCTATGGAAGCAGCTGATTACCATGCAGAGTGGAGCAAAAGGGGAGGGGAGCAAAATAATTGCAATTAGGATGCTGTGTTGTCAGAGTTAAAATGGACCAGATACATTCTGGTACACATCCAGCTTTTCTGGAAATAGAGAAGAGGCCATGAAGCCAAGAAGGTCCCAGTGAGATGTTTTATTTCATTTGATAATAACTATTATTATCCAAATTTTTGTCTTTACAGATGTGCAATTTTAAATTGAAGATAAAACATTTCCAATAAGTGCAGTCTGTAGATGGACATGTAATCATGTTCTGATATACCTCTAACGTTCACATTTGATCTTTATTTGGATAAAGAATGATTTAGAAAAAGCATGATCAGCTTAATACTCCATAAATATCAATGCTTGCTCCTCCATAATAATTTATTTCTGTAGCTAATAAAGACACAATTAGTCCTGCCTTTCAATGAGCAGTTCAGATTTTCACTGTTCTCCTTTCGGTTTCGTATTACCGTGGGAATCCTGATGCACGGTTTCACACATCTACACAGGCTTTAAAGAGTGTAAACTTGTTTTATTTTAAACTTTAACTTGCATGTGTTTTCCACTCTGTTTCTAATTAAATGCAGGGGTGTTTATTGTTGAATATATCTCACGCCTGCAAATATACAATTCAAGCCTGATGTTGACAACCTACACTGCAAAAATGAACTAGAAATAAGTAAAACATTTCTTAGATCAAGTGTATTTTCCCCTAATTTGAGCAGGTGAATAAGATGTCTACCAATGTGATTAGTATTTCTGCTCTTAAAAATAAGATAATTAGATAATTTGCACTTGAAGTAAGACAATGCAATTATTTTTTTCTTATTTTAAATTTAAATTATCTTATTCGATTGTCTCACTAACCTCCTCAATTAAGACGAAATGCACTTACTTTAAGAAAAAATGACTTATTTAGATTGACATTTTTTTCCAGTGTAAAGAGAATTATCATAACATCAAAATGCTGCAGAGGAATTAATGGAATTAAAACAAGTAGCAAGTAAAAGAAATTATTAAGGGTCTTCAGGGATGGGTGTGTTTGACCTGCTGCTATTGATATGTGTGAGGGTGATTGATGTGTGTGGGTGTATTTTTGTTAATACTGCCTATTGCATTTTATGGTATAACCACAAAGACTGAACAAAGCCCACCTAATATAGCAGACCAAGTCAAGTTCAGGTTCAGAATATCCTGACAACTATTAGGGTCCATAAAAATGTGAAAAAGACAGGAAGTTGAAAGCAATCCTAAAATGGTTAAAGATATTAAAATGTGGGTGAAAGAAAGAGACAAAAAAAAGAAAGAGAACTGGTTGAACTTTCCTAAAATTTAAATATACAAAAAACTTTTTTTCTTTAATATTTCTTTTAATAAACCCAGTAACAAATTCAGTTTTTTGTTTCTATTGTTGTTTTCATTGATCTTGATGTTAACCTTTTCCTTCCTCTTTCTTTTAATTGAACATTTTTACTTTCAGTTTTATGTTAACAGAACTTTCCCCTTGGGTTTTACTTTCTGTTTACTTTAAAAATACACTTTTGACATGTTCAGTCTCGAAGCAGGACCTGCATTCAGATAAAAGCATAAACAGAGGCTTGCTAAACCGGATAGGTTGCAACAATCCAATTTAAGTTCAGAATTTGGAGTAAAAAAAACCAAAACAAAATATATGAGCAAGGGTCTATCATCATGACTTCATTGAATGTTAACAAACAATGACTTAATTCAATTATCTTTAATAAAAAAAAAAAAAGTAAAATTTACTTCTGATGAGTTTGAAATACTTCTAAGGGGAATTTTGGTTTAACATTTAAAGCCACTGTAGTACCTATGTTAGTGGTACATCCTTAAAATTCAACACTTGTAGATCCTTAGGATGGAGAAATCAGAAACCTACGGCTCTCTCTACAATCCTTGCTCATGTTTCATTTGTTTTATTGTTTTCTTTTACTGTAGTTAGTAACTGCAGCTCATTTCTGAGGTTTAATGAAAACAAGAAAGAAATGACAGAGAAGATTAAAGTTCACATAGTTAAACTACAAAATAACATAAAAATCATATTGGAAAACAATTATTTAAAAATGATAAGATTTTAAAATCTGTTGTTCTTTGGAAGACTTCACGTGGAAAGTTCCAGAGACAAGAGCAAATATCTGGTTTATTAAGTATTCATTTATTAACTTGTAGAGAGCATTTCCCAGCTCTGTTTAAATTAAAAGGGAATATAATAATATGTGCCTGTGATGTTCATCTTACACCAACAGTTAGCAAAATCTTTTTCCCAACACCAACAGTGGGAATTTTTATTTTGAACATCTCTGTTTTTTTTTTTAAAGCAAATCTTGTTTGTTTGTTTTAGGGGGAGTGTTGTTACCCGGTTCAATCCCCACAGCCCCTTCTCTGGGTCCCTGAGCAAGACCCTTAACCCCACACTGCCACCCGGGTGCCACACAATGGATTTACATTTTTTTTTTCCAAATGCAGAGGTCAATTTCTCCAGTGTGAGAAAAATAAAGTTCAATTATAGATTATTGTTTTGACAGACGGACGCAGGTTTGCATTTTGATGCGCTTGTTTGTCTTAAGGCTTTAATTACACTAACTTTATAGAATTTAATATTTTTCTGAGGTTAATCTGAAGCAATTTGCCATTATTATAATTTCTGCCTATATCAATTTTTTTTTTATCTCAACCAGAAACAATTAAACATTTTTTAGGAACTTCTTTGAGAACAGGATTCACTCATCAAAGGATTATATAAAATTTTTATAAAACTTAAATCACAAGATCTCAAATTTTCTGGTGTTAATTTTCAAGTATGTGTGCCTGTTTATTTTTGTAAAACCTGCGCTTCTACGCTAGCATGAATAAGTCATGTAGATGGAAACGCTATACTCTCACATTAATACAGTGACAGATACTTTGATACTGGCTCCTTCCTCCTTGCTCTCACACTCTAAAGCCTTAACAGCCAGAGGCAGTTGGTTTTTATTGGAGGTCTGCTGCATAGAGAAGACAAGATAGCAGGATGGGGTGAAGAGATGAAAGGAAGGAGGTTTAAACAGAGACCTGCTTAAGTGGCGCAGGGATATAAAGCACTTTTATAGTTTTGCTCTCAGAGGTTCAGTAAAGCAGCTCTCAAAGTGTGTCCTCTACAATATTATCTGTATGCTCTCCTTCCATCGCTGGTGTTCACTGCCAATAATTAACCCCAAACAGCCTGAGAAATATATATATATAAAATCTGCACATTAGATTGAATGCACAGGTTCAATTTCATAATGAAAGAAAACAAAAATTGACAATCATTCAGTCTATTCGTGACTTCCTCATAAAGAAAATAACACTGAATAATGCCACATCACAACTTTTCATGCTGGAAAATCTACCAATAACATAAAACAGGAGTGTTACTGAGCTTAAAACAAAGTTCTTCTTTTGATGCACATGTCAGATCTTTATCACTGGGTGGAACCTCTGTCAGACCAAATGATAATAGGCAGGAAGTTAAATTTTATTCCCTTTGATATCCCAAAGTAACGCTGCGAGATCAAAGTCTAGAACGGAGCAGAGAGACGCATCACTCTAGTTGTGTATAAATGGATAAAAGGCTAAATAAAGGCTTTGAATGTGATTCTACGGGAAATTCAAAAGCTTTCGAAACCACCAGAGCATGTTATATCTTTAAATTATATGTATCTATTTGTCTGTCTGTCTATCTGCCTGTAGCTACTAAATAAATCATTTCCCCAACATGATGCTGCCACCACCATGTTACTCTAAGTGGATGGGGATGTTTAATGTTCCACCATTGTTTTTTTTTTTTTTTTAGTTTTTACTGATGCACTTTTATATGCTACCTTGTGTTGTCCCTTTGTGCTAGGAGAAAAATGGGCGCTCTGAAAGGCGGTGTGTCTGTGCTCATCCGTGTCTCCAGTCAGCCTATCTTGTCTCAGAATAGGGGGAGAATTTAAAGGGCAACAGATATATTTCAATGAGAATTGACGAAACTAATCTACCCGTATGTGTGTGTGTGGATATGGCTGAGCGCCTTCATCCAGAAATATGATGCATTACATCTGGAACCTGCTCCGCCGTTGCCATGGTAACGCCCGTCACACTGACATGCTCCCGCGGCGCGCTCAAAAACACACACACACACGCACACGGATACAGAGACCCATATGCACACTTATGCAGGCACAGTGGTAATGAGAGACCCAGAGACTGGCAGCATGCCAGGGCAGCCTGAACACACACTCAGCCTCCCCCCACCATGAACTGGAACATTCTGAGCTCACAAACAATTTACATCAGGCTACTCACACTGTCCTGCCTTTTTTCATCTTTGGGAAAAAATGTAATGTTAGTTTTGCCATTTGTTTGCTTTAATAACTTTGCATCTAAGAACTTAAAAAAAAGTGATTTAAAGGGTTAGATTTTAAAGTTGGAGGTCTTCTCATAGATGGGGAATTTTATTATTCTTCTGCATTCTTACATGTATCAAATTTTTAATAAAATGAACCCTTTCACCATAAGGATACAGCTCTTTTCTCTCCTTTATTTTACTCTGACACTGCTTCCCCTCCCATCAGGCCATTCTCCTCTTTGTCATTCACACTTTGAAGTGCATTTACGCTCTCTTTCTGCCTCTCTACCAGCACCAACAAAGGGGGTGCATTGACTCTGTCCATTACAATGGTTCTCAGCCCAGTCTGCATGGTATAGACCAATCGCAGGATGAGGTCACCATGGCCTGCTGTACTTCCCTTTTCCTCTGCTTGGGAAAACAATTCCATTCCTGTTTGAAAGCAGAGCATTAAAAAAAAAAACTGAACACTTGAGAGTGGAATGTAAACAACCCAGATGCTGATAAGCTGAAGAGCACATGGATGTTCATCTTTGGAAATGCCTCAGGTAACAAGTGCATAAACTCTGATTCAGATTTCATACTGAGTGTATAACTTAGACAATTTTTATTGTCATTTTGTATACACAGTGTATACAAAACAACATTTCATTTTGTACAGCTTTCAGACAGTGAATGAGCAGCAGCTTAGCAGTGAAATTAACATTTCCATGAAGAGTGTGGGAGAAAAAAAGACATGGTGCAAAAACTTATTGATATGGAAGTTCAGAGCATTAGACATACAATATATGGTGCAAGTATGTTGTGTTTTGGTTTGGTGTTATCAGTGTGATGCAGCGAACACTCTCTATGGTGCTTCTGTAGAAGGTGGTGAGGATGGGTGGGGGCAGGTGGGCTCTCCTCATCCTCTGCAGGAAGTACATGTGCTTCTGTGCCCTTCTAACCAGTGAGGTGGTGTTTACAGTCCAGGTGAGGTTGTTATCTCTGTACCAGTCCACCAGCTGCTCCACCTATGTAGTCCTGGTCGTTGTCATTTCTGATGAGGCCTAAAACCGTGCTAGTAGTCTGCAAACTTCAGGATGCGATTGGTGGTGAACCTGGAGACACAGTCCTGTATCATCAGGGTGAACAGCAGGGGGCTCAGGATGCAGCCCGGAGGCACCCCTGAGGCTTAGGGTGATGACATCATAGGTGTTCTGTCTAACCCGGACTGACTGAGGTTTGTTGGTGAGGAAATCTAACAGCCAATTGCAGAGTGGTGGATTGAAGCCCAGCTGTTCCAGTTTGCTTATCAGATGCTGTGGGATGATAGAATAGAATAGAATAGAATAGAATAGAATAGAATAGAATAGCATAGAATATCCCTTTATTGACCCAAAATGGGGAAATTCTGGTGTTTACAGCAGCTAAAAGATTATAGAAAAAACTGGTCACAAAGATGTGGACCTTAGAAAAGTGTCTAAGAATAAGATAATAGTAAAGAGTTAAAAAAAATAAAAAATAAAATACTGTACTGTAAAGTATAAGTATATACAGTAACGGATATTTGAAAATAGCAGCAACATCCGAGATGTGCAAAATGATAGCAGCATGTTATTTAACTGACTAAGGTAGAAACTGTGCACAATCAGCATACATGTAATAAGTTATCGAGGTTGTTGGGAATAGTGATGGTTATAGAGTCTTACAGCTGCAGGGAGGAAGGATAATGCTCCCTGGTGCATTTAGGGTGCAGCAGTCTGTCACTGAAGGGGCACTCCAGTTCTGCAACACCTTATTGCTTGTGGTGGGAGACATTATCTAACAGAGATGTTAATTTAGTTAGAATCCTTTGTTTCCCACCGCCTGCACTGAGTCCAGAGGGCATCCAATCACAGAGCTGGCCTTCCTGATCAGCTTATCCAGCCGTTTTCTCTCAGCTACAGATGGTGTTGAAAGCTGAACTGAAGTCAAGGAACAGCATCTGCACGTGGGTGTTCTTCTCCTAAAGGCGTGCCAGGCTCAGGTGAAGAGCACAGGTGATGGCTTCCTCAGTGGAGTGGTTCCGTTGGTAGGCAAACTGGAATGGGTCAAATGTTGGATGGAGACTGGAGACGATGTGTTTTTTAACCAGCCTTTCAAAGCACTTCATCTTTGGGAATCAGTGTGACAGGCTGGTAGTCATTAAATTAGGTGACCTGAGGCTCCTTTGGGACCAGAATGATGGTGGCAGACTTAAAGCATGCTGGCACTTGGGAACTCTTGCCAGCTGACCTGCACATTCCTTGAACACCCGCCCAGGTACGTTATCGGGGCCTGGGGATGACTCTCCTCGGAGTCTTCCACACATCGGGTGTGTCAAGGTTGAGGGCCTCTTCTCCAGGATGTGGAACTGTTTTCACTGCTGGAGTGCTCTTTTGTGCCTCAAACCTTCCAAAGAAGTTGTCTAGTTCATTTAGGCATCAGCATCAACTGCACCCATGGGGGTGGGGGGGGTGGGGGGTAATCTATGATCACCCGTATGCCTTGCCACATCCTCCTGGTGTTGCTGGCGACGTATATATGATGTCATTCATTTTTCATCTGGTATTTTTATAGCAACTATTAGTAAACAAGTAATTGGTTTATTGCAAGGTGTAAAAAACAAAGGTTTACTAGAGACATTCAATTTTCTTGCTTCCATTTTTCCATCCTTTACAGGAGACAATATGGCCAACCAAGGTTTGTTGAGGTGATAAATAGTTGAAAATTGACATTCCTGGTGGAAAGATCTTTAGTGAATATTGTTGGAAGCAACCATGGTGATATTACTCATCCTTCTTAGCACTGGAAATCCATTAATTGACTTACTACATTTGAATACTTACTACATTAATGAGCTCCTGGCTCCTACATGTGATTGTTTTGACATTATAGGTGCATTGTGAACCGTATAGTGCCATCTAATGGTTTAGTCATAAACTACAGCTAAACCACCAGATGGTTTTTCCACTGATGCCGCACTTTGGGGTGCATTATTGGACATGTCTCACTTTTTCTTCGTAAAAACCTTTTATGTACCGCCAGTCACACTTTATACTGCAGTTCTTAAAGTGTAAAAAGGTCTATAAAAGTAAATAATATCTTCTAGACAGCTGGATGTTATCTACCAATCCAGATGATCTTGACAATTGCTGAATCAGAAATGATCAACTTGGAGTCTTAGAAAGCTGTGTTAATTAGAAATTGTAGCACTGCTATGTCTGCTGGTTGCACATTGTTGAAAGTTCCTTTGTTTTAGCTTGAGTGTCACATAAAAAACACAAAACATTTACACATGTTGCCTTATGTTTAGTTATGAGTGCTTTCTGTGTCAATCTGTCCAGGTTGTGCTCTGCTTCTCGCCTAATTAAGCTAGGCACCAGCCCCCAGATGCACAATTGAGTAATTAAATGTCTTGATTATTAAAAAATGCACCTTTATGAAAAACCCAAATATGTCAGATTACTTTGTCTTTAAGAAAGAAAGAGGCTTATGTCCGTTCATTGTAATCTGTATCTTTTAATATTTACTAGCCTTACTTGTCTGTTGACATAGGTTGTAATTACTCCAAAAATACTATTTGTTTTTTTTATAGAAAAAATGAAAGTCTCTTTTAAATGCAGTAATCGGACTAAAATCACTAGTGTATGTAATGTGACACTGTATGCATGAGCAACATGCACACGAGCCCACACTATGAGCACTGCAGCTTATGACTGTGCATGTCTGTACTCAGGACAGGCTTATCACTACTTGACATGCAAATCTTTTTTCTGACCTTCTTCCGTCTGTCAGCCAGTCTTTCTCATCAATCTCTCCACCTTTCACATAATCTCTCAGTTTAATGTCCCCTCCTCTGTGTAACTTCACTTACTTGCCTCCTTTTCTCACTTATTTTGCACAGAACTGAGGGATTAGGCTTAACAATCTCATGATACCTTTACCTGATGCTGACAACCTGCTGGAATAACAACTTGTTTAATTGCAGACTACAACCAATATAACGAGTTTATGTTGTTGCATGATGTGGAAGGTGCATTTGGTTCATTAAGTGTGGAGTCAGCTCAAGATTCATATGCAGAAACATACTTTTACAGAGAGCAACATTAGATATAGGTCTTTTGAATATCATTGATCCATGACCCATATCATATTCAGCTACTTTACAGAGTCAGTTCAGTCATAGAGACAGGCTGTTTAAAAGATTTTCTATTAAAGGAAACTTGCATTGAGTCATTGACTTTTCAGAATTCACACCTCTTGGATGGCCATGTAGCGAAAATAGATAGCTGCTTGGTTCAGGTTGTTGACGCTGCAGCAAAACCTCCCACTGAGCATGCCTGCAGCGACAGTAAAGAGAAAACCTCATTTTTAGCAGGAAGATGCCTTCAGCTGAAGCAGGCTCGCTGTAAGCAGCCTGCTTTACACCCAAGACCGTCTGGAGATTTGAGAGGACATTGGAAGCCAGGATGGAAAAAACAGGCAGCCGTATACATTTAGTGTATTTCACACCTTATATAAAAGGTAAACTGTTTGGGAATGAGGGCCCCTCTTGCTATAAAAAAAAAAAAAAAAAAAAAACAGCAAGTCCTTTGGAATATTGTTCAGAATAAAGATCCTACATGCTGGGCTACACTACTGGAGTTTTACCAACAGAAACCTTCTACATCCCTGAGACCATTTTCTATAGAGGTTTAAAAAAAACAACAACATCTAGAGTTTTAATGAGAGGCTAAATGCAAGCAACAAATATTTGTGCACGATAGACAATTGCAAGAGTGAATGCTGCTCAATACAAGCAACATGAAATGACTAGAATTCAATGTAGGGGCTTTGACTTATCAGAGAGTCTTGCAAAGAAAGGGAACTGAGTTTAATCAGATCTATCTTTCCCAAACCTGCCTTTTGCCTTCTTTTATGTTTCTGCAATCTTCCATTTCTCTCATGTTTTCTCATCTGTCTATAGACAAAGATATACGTTTTTACCCTATAATTGTTTACCAGAGCAACCCAGCTTAATTCCTCCTGTAGAATGAGTAGTTAGTGTGTATCTGTGTGTGTTTAAAGGGGTAAATGATTAATTTTTCACTAGCTGTGTATACACTGCTCTACCATCTAGGTGACTTCCTTATCAAAGACAATTGGCAAAGACTCTGAAGCTGCTAAATTAAAGTTTAATGTTCTCTAGACTGAAGATTATCTTTCTACTCTTTTCATTTATGATTCACTGACATTTAATGTTGCAGTTTTGACTATTTTTTGTCAGCTTTAACTTGAGTATAATTTGTTTTTTCATGTAATGTTTGTCATTAAGCTGTTTTATTTTCTCTACACCATTATTTTCTCATTATTTTTGTCATAGAAAATAAAAATGATTTCTCTTTGGACATATACACTCACTGGCCACTTTATTAGGTACACCTGTCCAACTGCTCGTTAACACTTAATTTCTAAGCAGCCAATCACATGGCGGCAACTCAGTACATTTAGGCATGTAGACATGGTCAAGACAATCTCCTGCAGTTCAAACCGAGCATCAGTATGGGGAAGAAGGGTGATTTGAGTGACTTTGAACGTGGCATGATTGTTGGTGCCAGAAGGGCTGGTCTGAGTATTTCAGAAACTGCTGATCTACTGGGATTTTCACGCACAACCATCTCTAGGGTTTACAGAGAATGGTCCAAAAAAGAAAAAACATCCAGTGAGCGGCAGTTCTGTGGGCAGAAATGCCTTGTTGATGCCAGAGGTCAGAGGAGAATGGCCAGACTGGTTCGAGCTGATAGAAGGGCAACAGTGACTCAAATAACCACCCGTTACAACCAAGGTGGGCAGAAGAGCATCTCTGAACGCACAGTAAGTCGAACTTTGAGGCAGATGGGCTACAGCAGCAGAAGACCACACTGGGTGCCACTCCTTTCAGCTAAGAACAGGAAACTGAGGCTACAACTTGCACAAGCTCATCGAAATTGGACAATAGAAGATTGGAAAAACGTTGCCTGGTCTGATGAGTCTCGATTTCTGCTGCGACATTAGGATGGTAGGGTCAGAATTTGGCATCTACAACATGAAAGCATGGATCCATCCTGCCTTGTATCAACGGTTCAGGCTGGTGGTGGTGGTGTCATGGTGTGGGGAATATTTTCTTGGCACTCTTTGGGCCCCTTGGTTCCAATTGAGCATCGTTGCAACGCCACAGCCTACCTAAGTATTGTTGCTGACCATGTCCATCCCTTTATGACCACAATGTACCCAACTTCTGATGGCTACTTTCAGCAGGATAATACGCCCTGTCATAAAGCTGGAATCATCTCAGACTGGTTTCTTGAACATGACAATGGGTTCACTGTTATCAAATGGCCTCCACAGTCACCAGATATCAATCCAATAGAGCATCTTTGGGATGTGGTGGAACTGGAGATTCGCATCATGGATGTGCAGCTGACAAATCTGCGGCAACTGTGTGATGCCATCATGTCAATATGGACCAAGCTCCCTGAGGAATGCTTCCAGCACCTTGTTGAATCTATGCCACGAAGAATTGAGGCAGTTCTGAAGGCAAAAGGGGGTCCAACCCGTTACTAGCATGGGGTACCTAATAAAGTGGCCGGTGAGTGTATTTGGACATATCCTAATATCAGTAGGCACTCACTGAAAAAAATAACCCTAAACAGATTTCTTACCATTTCAAAGTTGAACCAGCTAAGTGAAAAGATGACTTTTTTAAAAGGAACTTTGCTGTTTTCAGGGTTTATGGTTGGAAAAAGAACTACAAAAAAAACCCATTAACCCTTGTGTCTTTTATTTGTCCAGAGCACTCAATAAATATGTGACATTGTGCTTCCTGATAGACTTGTAAGCTTTGAAGTTTGTTTGCAGGTATGTGTCAAAGTGCCCCCAAATGATCAGTATCATGTCAGCACGTCGTGCTGTGTCCCTTCTTTTCTGGCTATGGGCAAAGACCATCCCAGATAAGTCAGAAGACATTTCTAATAAAAGAAAAAAAAAACTTAAATCTGATCAACAGTTATTCAGGAAATACAACCATGATTTAAAATGAAATTAATATTTATGGATGAGCCAAGATATAAATAAAACCATACAAGAATGTTAGAGGAAAATAATAATACTTTAGAGTCTTGAGGAAAGCCTATTTTCAGAGACTTCATCAAGTCGGTAGGTATCTGATAATATTATCAATGCCATCAAAAGGGTTTTGTCCACCTTTCTGATTTTTTCTGTTTTTTTATCAATATCACAATCTTCACATAAAACTTTTTTTTTATATCAGACAAAAATAATCCTCTAGTTAATAATACAAAAACATTTCAAATCTCTAAAATCATTCCAGTTTGCAAGCAAAATGTCAAATTTTCTCCTCACATAATAATTTCATTGCTGCTCTAAATGTTTGATGAACATCTGCCCGTGGCAGCTAATTAGCCATGCTACTTATAACAGTGCTCCAGTCCCTCCTGCAGTAAAACATCCACACAGCATGATGCTGTCCCCTCCGTGCTTTACAGTTTGGATGGTGTTTTCTTGTTAGCGATTTTCTTCCTGTTTATTATCATATTTAATGATGATGAAAATGAGTGAAAGCTTATACTTAGGTTTCATCACAGGACATATCCTTACAAATTAAGGTCTTTTTTCCTGAGTGCTTTTGCTAACTGTAATCTGGCCTTTTGTTCACAAGTTTATCTCTGGGTCGCCGAACAAATAAATTTCTGTATTTATTAAATTTTACCATTGTATGTAGTTGTATTTAACCTTATAAATAAAGAATTAAGAAAAGAGAAAGATTTGATAACCTTAGTTTATGTAAACTCCAGATTTAACATTACTTATTGAGTCAGCCTTAATTTGAATGTTCTTCCAAATGAAATTTATAACAGCTTAAAAATAAAATCAAAATGGAAGAGATCAAACAATTGTTTATGTTTATGAATCAGATTTGTTAAAAATGTGCTATCAATCCAGCTACTAATTGTACATGTTTTTAAAAAGTCTGTGTTTGAAACACCTTGCTCATACCACATAATCTAATCTCAGTGTCTTTGAAGCTTGCTCAAATAAGCCATTACTTGGCAGCAGGCAAGCCCTGCCTCTCGCTCTTCCTCACAGTCAAACACAAACAGATAAGAGAGGTAATTTGCGAACAAGGTTGGGGGTTGTTTTTAACCATTGCTGGGTCAATGGTCGTTGCTAAACATGCACACAATCGCATACACTCTCCTCTAAGCAACAGCAGGCATTGTTTCTGTGGTGAAAGGGTTGCAGGTTCCACACACTGTATTTGTGTCTGAGTTGGTTCTACATTTCTCATGACTACTCTTTTTTTCTAACATAACACTCAAACCCAAATACGGATATCAGAGAGGATCTTCTGATCAAAGGAGAGATTGAGGGGAAAAAAATCTCATTGTGGTTAGTTGTAATTGTGTGACAGATTTTTGACGTTCCTTTCCTCCAGCACGCCATCTTTCAAGCCAAGGAATTTCTTTATAAATAAGAGGGTTTAGCTATCTTCCCAAGAAATCTGTTACTGGCAGCGGAAAGCTGTGGAACAGAGTCATATCGGGAAATAGTATGTGTATTGCCTGAGGGTTGTTTAAAAACCCTCAATACAACTCTTGGCTGCAGAGCTTTAATATTTATATATTAAATATATTTCTTTTTCATTCATTTTTACATTTCTTGTGTACAGATTTCCAACTGAAAATGTCTGACTTTGGTACAGTGAACAATGACTCTTAATATGACTTAATATAAAAAACATGATGAAGAGCTCTCCAATTTGTTGTATTTTTGTTATTTAAATTCAAACATCCCTAAATTAAAAATTTTCTTTCTTTCTTTGTAATGCAGCCTCGAACCGATGTAAAAAGGTATTGACTGACAAAAGGGACCTTTTGAAAAAAAAAATATTCCGGACCTGTTTTATATATATATATATATATATATATATATATATATATATATATATATATATATATATATATATATATATATATATATACACTCACCAGCCACTTTATTAGGTACACCTGTCCAACTGCTCGTTAACACTTAATTTCTAAGCAGCTAATCACATGGCGGCAACTCAGTGCATTTAGGCATGTAGACATGGTCAAGACAATCTCCTGCAGTTCAAACCGAGCATCAGTATGGGGAAGAAAGGTGATTTGAGTGACTTTGAACGTGGCATGATTGTTGGTGCCAGAAGGGCTGGTCTGAGTATTTCAGAAACTGCTGATCTACTGGGATTTTCACGCACAACCATCTCTAGGGTTTACAGAGAATGGTCCGAAAAAGAAAAAACATCCAGTGAGCGGCAGTTCTGTGGGCGGAAATGCCTTGTTGATGCCAGAGGTCAGAGGAGAATGGCCAGACTGGTTCGAGCTGATAGAAGGGCAACAGTGACTCAAATAACCACCCGTTACAACCAAGGTGGGCAGAAGAGCATCTCTGAACGCACAGTACGTCGAACTTTGAGGCAGATGGGCTACAGCAGCAGAAGACCACACCGGGTGCCACTCCTTTCAGCTAAGAACAGGAAACTGAGGCTAAATTTCTGCTGCGACATTCGGATGGTAGGGTCAGAATTTGGCGTCTACAACATGAAAGCATGGATCCATCCTGCCTTGTATCAATGGTTCAGGCTGGTGGTGGTGGTGTCATGGTGTGGGGAATATTTTCTTGGCACTCTTTTGGCCCCTTGGTACCAATTGAGCATCGTTGCAACGCCACAGCCTACCTGAGTATTGTTGCTGACCATGTCCATCCCTTTATGACCACAATGTACCCAACTTCTGATGGCTACTTTCAGCAGGATAATGCGCCATGTCATAAAGCTGGAATCATCTCAGACTGGTTTCTTGAACATGACAATGAGTTCACTGTACTCAAATGGCCTCCACAGTCACCAGATCTCAATCCAATAGAGCATCTTTGGGATGTGGTGGAACGGGAGATTCGCATCATGGATGTGCAGCCGACAAATCTGCGGCAACTGTGTGTTGCCATCATGTCAATTTGGACCAAACTCCCTGAGGAATGCTTCCAGCACCTTGTTGAATCTATGCCACCAAGAATTGAGGCAGTTCTGAAGGCAAAAGGGGGTCCAACCCGTTACTAGCATGGGGTACCTAATAAAGTGGCCGGTGAGTGTAGATATATATCTATATAAATATAGATTAGATAGATAGATAGATAGATAGATAGATAGATAGATAGATAGATATGTGTCTATTGTTTTTGAGCACTGTAGGGAATTATTTCATAATAAGCACCATCACTGGCTCTACTTTGATTCCCTGTCCTATCTCTAAGGCTATCTCCCACCACTTTATCCAGAAACCTTTATCCATTGTTTTTGTCATAATCCATTGTTTGGATTTTCTACAACCAAAGCCAGAGCTGACCCAGTAAGCAAGCTAAGCAGTTGATTAGCCCCTCTGAACCTACAAAGGGACCTCAAGGGCATACAATTGAATCACAAGTCAGGTGAGAAGAACCTTAACCCAGATAACATATCAGTAATCACTGTGAAAAACAAAGAATGTAATGTACGTAAGATGTTAAAGGAATTTGTGAAATCAGAAATATTTTTAGCCATATATCATTTTGCTATTTAACAGGTTAATGTTTCACAAGTTTTCTCTGTTTTATTTTTTTTCCTGCAAAACATGTGATATATGGGAGGCTTTACCAAAAATTATCCAAATAATACATTTGATCCGCCCCTCTTAAAATTGCAGCTGCATTATATTCTCCAGACATTATTAACTCCTGAGTTCAAGAAATTAAAAGAACATTTCTACAGGACTGACTAATTTAATATTCTGTAACACACCTGTGTACATGACATCAGCTCTATCTCATTCAGAATTTTACAACAGGTAAAAACACAGTCACTTAAAGCTATAAGTGGCATACCTGTCATGCAGCTGACTGTAGGTGAGCTGCATGAGTGGAAAACCTCAATATTTTATTAGCTATCATCTTCTAATATATTTGTTATTCTTAAAATAGCTAAATCAATATTAGATATTTTTTTCAATATTTTTTTGGCATGTATCGCATTAATCAACTAGTTTACATTTTCTATAAATCATAAAACTACATTTTTTCCACTGTATTGATTATACATTTCTGTGAAACAAATAACATAAACGGATTAGTATAATCATTAGTAAAGTGCTTTTTCCCCCCGTTTTGCTTGATTTGCTTTTACTCTGTAGCTCGGTGTTATGATCATAATAAAGAAAAAAAGAAATATAAAAGTATTTTAGTTTTGACAATGACTTTGCTGTTATCATTTGTTTAATTTCTTTGGGAAATTTCAGTTGTGGTCATTCTTGTCTATTAATTAAAAAGCATCCTTTTTTTAAAGAGTGCCGTCTTTCATAGGCCTGTTGAAGATGCTGTTTGTCTTTACCAGAAATTTAGATTCTTTTTTTTGTTGCTCTATCTCTCGATACTATTTGGCTACTTTTAATTGTGTTTCACTTCTCTGTGAGAGGAAGTGGTAAGAGTTTCCTGTCCCGTCTCCCCTCCTCCAGCAGTTCACACACACGCGCTCTCGCGCGCGCGCACACAGCCCGCTGAAGTAAACGTAGTTCTCGGAGGGGAAAGCAGAGCACAAGAGAGCTGCGGATGAAGAAAATGGCGATCACGCAGGATGTATGCTTACCCTCATAGATGCTGCAAACGCGTTGAATTTCTTTAGCCTTACAGTCGGCTTTCCTTTCCACTCTGTTGCACTTTATTCTTCAAAGAGGTGAGCTTGTTTTTTACGGTGTTTGTGGGTTTCTTTCTGACGTGCTGGTGCACAAGAGGAGTGCGGGGCAGGGAGACCGGGGTCCCTGTTGTTTAGTTAGCCATGGCTGTTTGAGCGTAGCTGGCTCATGTTCATATGAAACCCTCCGAGGTGGCTTAGTTGCTCTATAAGCGTCAAGCAACGCAGGGAATATTTTTTATGAAAAAATAACAGTATAATCGTCTTACATATTTATACCAAGAGGCATCTTATCGTTAACCTTGCGCCAAATACTACTAATCTAACCTCTGTCTCTTCGACAACTGTGCGAACCCATTTCTTTTATTTAGTTTTTTGTTGTTGTTGTTGTGCTATTTTGAACCAATATTTTAGATTATCTACAGTTGAATAATTCCCACTTAAAACCAATACACTCCTTGAGATTTAATACAAGCTCCAGTGGCTGCTAGTGAATTAGCACCGGCTCAGCCTGCTAGCCGCTTCGTAGCATTAGCTTCTAGCTTTAGCGGCTATGCTAATTCGACGACGCAGTTACAACGGAGTGTTGACATTTTTGCAACTTGCAGTGAAAACACAGTTGTTTTGTTTTATGCAACTATTTGTCGCTTAATTGTATTTATATTCCCACTTAGTCTTTGGGGATTTTATTTTATTAACTTGCAGATAATGTTTTTTTTTATTATTTAATTTCATTTTTAAATCGGTACATTTAACTCCCTCTATCGGCAAAAGAAAGTATTGCAAGTCTTGTGGCTAAATGCCAGACCCCTTCACTCTGCAGCCATGTTCAGGCGAAAATGTTTACTTACTAAACGACAATCGTGATCGCAGCAAGACTGTTATTCACGCGCATCTGAGTAAATTGGAGTAAATCTTCGAAGTTTATAGCATTTAAATGCATTAAACAAACCCCATGCTCGGGAGAAGCCATGTTGGTTAAGCTCTAACTCCGGGAACAGCTGAGATAATGGCCGATCAGGACCCGATCTGTAACTTTGACCTACACACACTCTCTTTTATCGGTACGTTTTCTCACACACTGTCTCCTTTCATGGTCGCAGGCGCTTAACTGATTTGTGTTTGTGTGTTTTCCTGTTATTCTGCTCAACCTGTATTTCCACATGACTTCTTGAAACATTCATGCAGAGCTGAATGAAGAGAATTTTTGCACGTTTGTAGATATCTTATACCCCGATCTCACTGCACACACATCTAGGCAAACCTTTTAGCATATATTTTGCTTACTATCAGTATATTTCTGTAATCAGCAGTGATACAACTGTGATTAAGTTTGGGATTTTGGTGGTGTCATTTAAACTTAATTTGTTTATTTAATTTCAGAGATTTGGAATCGAAAGCTGTTGCCACCAAAGAAACTGAAGCATCTTAACAGGTTGGTATGCCACCTTAAACATGCCTCTGAATCAGGTTCTGCCAGTAGAAACTACAGGTTTTATTCCTGCGGTTCCTGGTGGACTGAGTCTGAGATACTGAGATTCTAGACATGCATCTGTGATGCATATATCCTGACTTTTTTCTGTAAATGTCCTCTTTAAAATCAAATTCTCACTTGTTTGTACCCATTTTATGACAGTAAACAAACCATTTCCTAGCATGCATTTGTATCTGTATAGTTAAAATACAAATGCACACATAGTCAAATTTAAAATAAAAAATGCACAAATAGTCAAATTTGATCCCTCATCAAACAGAAGTAGTTGTGATTGTTGCCGTTTGCTATGATTAATTGGGAGTCCATCTCCTCACTGCAGATGAGTAGATAATTTAACCCATTTAGGCCTAAAACGCCTGGAAAAAACACCTTAAAAACCTATGGCCGATTTTAAAAAATACCCCTAAAACCTGAAGTTTTTCTGTAAATTCAGCAACTGTGTCAACGCCTAGTAAATTATTGATATCTCAGCTTCTGTAGCAGATAGAACTCAAAATATATTTTATCTTTGAAATTCTTCCAAAAAAAAGTGAAAAGCAGTAATCAAAAAAAAAAAAAAAAATTCAACCTTTTATTTTTTCCATATGTGATCATGTCTTCATTGAGAATGTGCAATATAAAACGTTTTTAAAATAAAGAACAAACATTACATAAATAACTATCTGATGATTACTTATTAACAGTATTATTATGCATAATAATGCATATGTCTGTGTTATAAATTGCATACAACTTACCTCCAGATGGCCACAAATCTGTCCCGGGACATATTTTGGGGGAACTGCGTCCTGAAGAGAGGTTTACTCTGTCGCCAATAATCTCTTCGTACTGGCAACACAAGAAGTCCCATGCCCATACACAGCCCAATAAATGTCTTCATCTCCGTCACAGTCACGGGTGACCACTTTGCCATCTTTGCTCTTGTTGGAGTTTGGATTGTTTGGTCACTGTACCTATTCGTCTCGGTAACAAGATGCATCCAAAGTTCTTCGTTAAAAATATGCTCAAATGCCTGCAGCGGTGTGGCGTCTGCAGGCAAATCAACTTTCACTCCAGGTGTGCGGTTGAAAACACTCCGTGCATTGCGGTGGTAGTTCGATTGGTTCAGCGCGTTCAAAGTCATCATTTTCATCTATACCGTCATCAAAGCCGACACACTCCTCAAAATGATTGCCTTCCGACAACTCTTCTCTATCAAACTCCTCCATGTTTGCTTGAAAAAAACTTCTTTCTTCTTGCTTGACTTATATGCTCTCCCGGCGTCAATGGTAGAATTACGCAACAGCGCCCCCGGCTTAAATGGTAGAAATGCGGTAATGCTTTCCCGGCCTAAATGGGTTAAAGGAAATTCTGTGGCTAACCAATCAATTGGATTGATCTGGATTGAGATTATTGGAATAATTGTCTGCTAATTTTATTAGTATATTATCCGTTAACTGGAGTATAGAGACTAGCTATTATACCAAAATTGTAAAAAAAAAAATATATAAAATAAATTTAGAAACATTTTGCGTTCAGTTTGTGCTTCGTCTGGTTTAAATTTTGTATTAAGTCTTCTGTAAGATGTCTATTGCCACCCAATTATTAATCGATTAAACGGAAAAAAGATTCAACAGAGGTATTGATTAGAAAAATAGTTGTTAGTTGCAACTCTAGTAAATTCTTACTTTAAATTGTAAATTTTTGGGTTTGACATGTTTCGTAGCAGGCGGCTCTGCTTTTCATAATCAAGCATGTCTTCCCAAACTAACAAAATCTTAAGTATGGCTGTATCGGTACATGGTGTGAGCTGTGAGTGCAACAACAACAAACTCAAACCTTCATAAAGCCTTGATTTAAAAGTTGAAATGTTGTTGTTTTTAATCAGTTGGATGATAAATTAGCACAAGCACACTTGGCTTTAGGCAAAGCCTTGGATTCCCTTTTCTAGCTTTTTGTCTCTAGGTGATAAAGAACTTGTCTTTGTCCTTGGAAAGTGCTCTGTGTTTGCCTACAGTGGGACGGGAAGGGTTACCCCGTGCTTATGCTAGCACATGCAGTTCCGTTTGAATTGAATTGGTGGGTCTGGGCTGCTTGTGCTGAGTAAGCTTTGCTGTTTTAAAATCGCTAAATGAGAAGCCAGAATCCTGATGTTTTGTATGGATGGGGTGTTTGTGCAGCTCTTTGTGCTCCACATGTGAGCAGACAATGGAGCTGTGGGTCATCGTCTCTTTCAAACCGAAAAGTTTCATCTTTATTTCTGTTTAAGCATAAATTTAACCATGAATAATCCTTTTTTTCATGTTCTCAGCTTTCTGGGATATTTGGTTTGTTATATTTGTTTTTAATGCTTGGAGATTTGGTTGAAGTGCAGATCAAGTTTCTGCATTTTAACAGGTGATTCCTTGTTTTTTTGTCAGCATAGTAAGCCCTGAAATGCAGGTTTGTTTGGTTGCTGAGCTACTTTTTGTTTAATAGTTTCCCGGCACTGGAGCATATTTTCCAGTTAAATGATACAGCGAGTGTTTGAGGCTCAGGCCAAGACGCTGTGCTAAAAATACTCCAGGGTGCTAAAATGGTTGTGCTTCTATTACTTTTACCAGTCTTGATTATTACTTTTATTTATTTTTTTCCCTGTGATATGCTGGAATTTAAATTTACAGATAGTACTGTTTAAAAAAACAGCGAGTTAGCCAGTCTCAGTCAGAACCCCCTCAGTTTGAATTTAATCATGTTTAGTTTGAGTATTATGTTACTGAACAAAGCTTATTTTATACACAGTGTTAGTCTTTTTGTGAGACTTGCAGGCTGTGTAACACAACAATCAGGCATTGTTTGAACTCAAGTCTGTCCCTGGATTGGTTGGTGTGTTGCAGTGTTCTTTTTATTATTTTAGATCTATTTTGTGTTTTTGATGATGCCTCGTTGACGTGTTTCTGTATTTTTCAATAGTGTTTGTATAATTTCATTTTCCTAACTATAATTAAAATGAATTCCTTTATGCGTCTGTTTAAAAAAAAATCAAGTCTAGCATGAAATACTACTAATAATAATAATATTGAGCTTTGTTGCCAGTGAGATATATATGTATTTAGTTTTTTTTTTTTTTTTCTGAAAACATTCTGGCCCCTTGCTGATACTGCTGTGTTTATATTTTGATATTGCTGTGTCATAAATTAGCAAGATAAGCAGCTTTGCTGCTACGGGGATCAGATAGTTGATCGTTGCCCCTCTGAGCAATAAACCACACCCAGTTTGTGAATTGAAACAAGTCAGACACAGAACTGGAGAATTTGATGCAGTTGCCTTTGCAAGCTCAGACAGGATGTGAACCACGGAAAGGTAGTTTTGCATAAACAAGTTGTCGAGCTGTCTAGCTCTGCAGCCTCTTTGGTATTTGAATCGCAGCAGCACCTTGGACACCTTTGGGGAAACAAACCAATGTTTTGCTAGTTGATATTTTTACATGAAGACCTTTTTTGTTTTATAAATATTTAGGTCTCAAGTCGACTTATACTAAAAGGTCAAACTCTATTTTTTTGCCCTACCTTCATATAGATGTTATTGATAATGATTTAAAAAATATATATATATGTGTGTATATGTTAATGTAGTAAAATTAAGTGTTCCCCTGAAAACCACACAGTGTAGTTTCAATCTTTCCTTTATTTATTTTTCAGTCTGCAGTATCATGTTACTTCCTTCGGTTACCTTGACCTGAATTGAACTGCCCTCATTTGGACTCCACCAAGCAGATACTGTTTAGCTCGCCTGGTAATGTCACATGTTGCTATGCTATAAAAGCCTTTGGCTGTTTATAATGAACAAATGTTTATCGTCCACTCATGGAGGAATGTCCGTCCTTCGTAGAAACCTCTGCTGTGAAACCACACTAACACAAATGGACGCAAATGAAGTGTAAATTAGCCACGCGGTTACTCGGCTGATGTTTGTTAATCAGGGATGGGTGCGCCTTTCCTTGTCTTTGGGGAGGGTTAAAGGGGAAAGTAAAAATGAAATCTGCAAATAGTGACACAGCAGGAACAGCATTTAGTGAAATACTTCTACGAAACAGAACATGAACCCATTTCTGTGACCCAATTTACAGGTAACAGAAATGGGTTCCTGTTCTGTTTCTTTTATTTTCTAACAGATTTTGGTTTGTATATTTTGAAGTATAGACGTGTTATATCTAGAATCTGTCATTTTAAGGGATCACTTTTTTTCAGTATAATGGAACTATCAGCTGTCT
Source organism: Cyprinodon tularosa (assembly GCF_016077235.1). Taxonomy (NCBI): domain Eukaryota; kingdom Metazoa; phylum Chordata; class Actinopteri; order Cyprinodontiformes; family Cyprinodontidae; genus Cyprinodon; species Cyprinodon tularosa. The sequence goes on along the minus strand of NW_024038427.1, from coordinate 908,390 downwards.
ATAAGCAGTTCTTTAAAAAAAAAAAACAGAACTAACTTTTCAGGTTTATTTTTTCTAAACTCCATGTGTATTTTTCTGTATATAGATGTACCAATTTCCCTTCAGCAATTAATTGATGTGACACAATGAATAGGAAAACTCTAGAGTTTCTATCCAAAGAGGGATTTTGGCGTCTTATTTTTATAATTTTTTTTGGTTGCCTTCCTTTTCAAGACCTGTTTAATGTACTTTGTACTTTAACAACGTTAATTAAAATGCTTAGGTGTAAATTCCAGGTTGGGGAAAATTGCATCGCTATATTTGCTAACATGCACCTTAAAATGTTTTTTTCAGTTAGGAAAAGGTCTCTTCCCAAACAAGTTAAGTACAGTTAGCTGCTGAAGACCCCTCGGAAGATGTGTAGAAATATATGTAGTGATCAATAAAAAAAATAAATCCTGAAATCAGCTTTATTGCTAGCCTAGTAAACTAGCTCCACCCACCAGCGGCCAAAAAAAATTTTGCCTGCGAGTTTTAAGGGCGGGATGACAAAGCTGCGCAAAGCTGGAGAAAGCACAACAAATAAGATGGCAACAACTATTGAACAGTTCTCATTTGACTCAGTTTTGGGAGGATTAGATTTAGGGTTTTCGTTCAGATGTGACCAAGATGAGCCCCTGTGCTCATTCATCTTTAAGAACGACGTATTCGCTGTTTTTCCGACAGGCTGTTTTGTTTTCACTCCCCACCAGCTTTCTGTTGTGCTTACTACATCTAAGTTAGTTCTGCTGCGAGAGTTGGCCAATAGGCACAGGCATGGTTTGAAAAACAACGGGTTCATCGGAGCCAGACTAAATTATACATTTAATCTCGCATTTAGTCCGGTTTATCAGGCTTCTTTATTGCTGTATTACCTGGGCCTATTTAGGAATCAAATAAATCCCTCCCCATCCATAGTTGTATTCAGCTTTGCTTCTGTCAGGAGGAAGACTGATTGATGAGCACATTCATAAACATGTGCTGACTGTAATGTGTACGTTGGGACTCTAGGGGGGCTCCCCTTGTGTTTTAATGTGAAACCCTTTGGAGCTCTCAATGATCTATTTGGATGGGGGGTGGAAATGAAGATGGGCTCCTAACTGGTTAAGGCAAATAATCAATGTTTTCTGTTACTGAAAACAAGTAGACTGGAATAGCTTTTGCCACTTAGAATCCTCAGTGAGAATTACTGCTTAACGAGGAATAGATTCTCAGTCCAGATCTTGGCAGGGGAAGCAGGGACCACCCACAGGCGCAAACAGACAGCTTTAAATGTGCTTCCCATATGAGTGGTTTTGTTTCCACCACCTTGGTACATTAAACACCGCCCACGATTATTGGCAACCCTTTCCAAGTAGTGTCCAGATTGTTGGCTTCCTTTATGGTGGATCAGTGCAAAGACTGAATGAAGGCTACACCTCTTAGCAGCCTATCAGAAGAGGCTCACTTGCTTGTTACTAATGCAAATAGATTTGCTACTGGTTATATCGTATTGGTGAATTCCGTTACTATGCATATGTTGGATATTTTGAGTTGTTTTCCAGCTTTTAGTCCAGGGTTATGTAAAACATCTAGACATTAAGAATATTATGAATTTTTTAACATCTTTGTTTATTAATTGAGAATTTAGATTCAAATGAATTGCTTTGCTAGAGTACCTAATTCCAAGATAACGTCAAATAATTTCTTATCTTGTGGTTTTGATGAGTTGTTTCACTATCTCTGTGTGTATGTGTGGGTGAAGCAAAGATAAGTGCAGAGCAGTAATCTAATTATCGGATTAGGCTGCAGCCTTCTCCTGCTGGCTAAATGGCACACCCACCCGATCCAGAACATCTCAACTTTATCACTCAGAGAGGGTGAAACACAACCTTATGGGCCACTCAATGCTGGATGTCATGTGAGGTCAGGGATGCACTGCTGTTTCTTATTCAGGCTTTTTTTTTTAAGAGATGCTACTACCTGTATTTCCCCTCCGATTAAATAAACATATTTCTTTGAAATACTTAAAGGCAGTTTTGTTTTTAAATAGTTCTATTTATATAACAGTTTTCTCCATTTACTGCATGACACAGAGTAAAATAATTTGTTGCAAGTAAAACAAATAAGTTAAAGACGTTTTTCTCCTGCCAGTTAATAGGAAACCTTTCTTTAACTGCAGCACCAAACATACAGAATTACTTTTACTTTAAAGCTACAGTGTGTAATTTTCAGCGACATCTAGCGGTCAGACTGCAGACTGCAGCAACATGAACGCCCCCCCCCCCCCCCCCCCCCCCCCCCCACCGCTTCTCCCCCCCAACAGTACGGCGAGCGTTACTGGACAAAATGTCTTCCACGACGTCCGCATCACCTACCTTCTCAAGTGATGAGGTTTGTTTACATAGATACTTTTACAGATAGTATTTCATTAGTCTGTGTAGGGTATAGATTTCATGTAGACTTAAGATAATAAATATACCCGTTATTTTTTCTATGTCGTTGTGACGTTTTGGTGAGCTGCTTTGCATGGTGATATAAACAGATGAAGTAATTGTAGTCATTAGTTTAACAGCGAGATTGTGTTCGCTGGAAGAATATATATTCCCTGTTTACAGAGTCCAAGTCTTGTTTGTGGCACGGGGGTTACAAGGCGAGGAAGAGAGAGGGCAGAGAGGCCGGGGTGGGCGTTCAGCTAGGGCCAGGCGAGGGAGGGGTGCCAGCGGGGTGAGAGCAGAGGAGGAAAGGCTTGAAGATCTCCAAAGGAGCCGGAGAGAAGTAACCGAGGTATATATCCAGAAAATTATTTTACAGAAAATTACTGAATCATTACCTATGAAACGTCAGGGACGTTGCTGAATAAGTATACTGGAGAGTAACAGCATCATCACGCAGCATGTTATTGTTTTAGGCAGGTCTGAGCATCCTGTACTCCAAAAACTGCAGTGATATTAGACAATTGTGTGTGTAGGATTAATTACCTGTCCAACAGAAAACTGGCAACTTGAGCGTCACTTTGAAAACCTTTTTCCTCCATCAGTGACTTCCATCATGTAAATGCCGTGCCAATGTTGATCCGTGTTTTTTGCCGTTTCTTGTCACGCTTGCGTTTATTCTCGTCGTGTTTCCGCTTCTTAGATAACGGGGGTTCGGTGTCCGCCGCTTTTCGTTGTGATACAGAGTAGGCATGATCCTCCATTCGTCTGATGTTTGGCCACACAGTGCCAAACAGTTTGCAAAGTCACTCACGCCTGCCGCCTTGTTCACCTTTCTTGTTACTGAGGCGCAGTATACCTGCTTCTTCTTCTTTGGTTTCAGGCAGACTAAACGCTTCTCAGGCATAATACTGCCATCTACTGTTCAGTACCGTCTCAGTTAATCTCTCTCAACTTGCCGTAGTTATTTTCGAGCGTAATGGGAGATCTTGCAATCGCTAGTTTGTTGGCTCTGCGCTGCCGTAGCGCAAAGATGTCTGCCTCCATGGCTGCGAGACCCACTCCTATGTAATTATAAATAACGAATTCTAAGGCAACGAAAATATTATGGTTAAAAGGCTGAGCTCATAGGTGATGATAAATAACATAGTTATGTATAATATATTAAATTTCTGACTTTATATGCCTGTAATTATTACACACTGTAGCTTTAACTATCTTTTTAGAAGCAGACTTCTATTTCCATTGCTGGTGCAAATAAGCTTAACACATTTATTGAATTTGGCATAACACAACAAGGCTTTATGCTTTTTAATAAGTCGATCGAATGGGGTTTGAACTTTAAATATTAGCCGTATGAAGCCTTTTCTTAAAACCGGACATTTTTGCAGTGTAACATGCTAATTTCTTAAACTGTATGTCTCTTTTTACTCAAAGTATTTAAGGGCTGCAACTAACGTCTAATTTGCTAATCAATTAATCTGCCGAGCTAAAACTTCTGAATATTAAGGATATTCTTGCACACAAATAATTTTTTTTAAATAAGCATAATCTTTTTATATATTTTTCGTTCCACTTTTGGCATAATAACTGCTTTGAAAAGTTTACTTTAAAGAGTAGCATAAAACAAACTCTTTAAAGAGTTTGTTTTAAAGTCTGAGGTTGCGATTGATTATTAAATTAGTTGACAATTATTTCATTGATCAACAAATCACAATCAATCTGATTGATTGCCTCAGGCCTAGGGTATTTTATATTCTATTTGGAAAGCAAAAGGATCCAATATAATCTTTTTTCAGGGCTCGGAGTAAATATTCAGACTCTGAGTAGTTGGTCTGATATGTATCTAGGACCTTGTGCACACACAGATGTTTGTCACAGGTAAACATGCTCTGGTTCTAACACACCTTTATACTCTTCGTGTCTCCAATCTCAATGTTTAGTTTTAGAAGTTGAACTTTATTTCATGATTAAATAGAATGGTTTAGACCTGGGCTTGGAGATGTGGCTTAAAAAATTCATTTTTTTCTGCCAAATCAGATTATTCAATTCTTTATACTTTAGAAATTGTACCTTCATTAACCGATCACTCAATAAACCAGCCTTAGTTAGTAAACCGACTACTGGAGGTAAATAATGACGAAAAAGCCTAATTATGACAGAAGGCCCGACATGTTGGAGAGTAAGGTTTTTATTTTCTTCTGCAGGGAACGCACCCATAGAGGGATGAACAGTGGATGGAAGAGAGAGAGAGACGGAGAGTTTAAAAAGGAAAGAATCCAGTAAGAAACAGGACTGGACTAAAGGTAAGAAGTCAACTAGAAAATGTAAAGTTTTGCTATGTTTATGGTTCACCATATTATTTACACTCTTTAGTCACCACATTGTCCTACAGTTGGTTATGATTTCCACATAGAATATTGGATATGAAAACTTTGGCATCCATTAGCCTTTATTTTCAGCTGCTCATTTGCTGTTGGACGGCAAACATTAAGTGGAATAAATGAAAAATGGCCCTAGTGAACAATTTGTTTGACATTTGGATTATTGTTGCAGTATTTTCTGACCCACTTGTGGAGTGTGTTTGCTCAGACTGCCGACGTCCGTTGCCATGTCACGCAGTAGTGTTTTCCATTTGGATTGCTCTTAGTTTCCACCGTAACTGTCTTCTAATGTTACAAGGAAAACCGTCACGGCTACCTCAAGCAGGAAACTTTCCCTCACCTAGAAAAGTGTGGGATTCATTGTGTCCTACTGTTGCTTTCTTTTGCACACATCTGTTGCAATGTGCATTCCCAGTCTCCATATTTCTAAAGGTTTGACACTCAAGGCACTGTTACCAGAAAACATGTGTTGTGCACAGCTGAAAGTGATTGATTTTTCTCTACTTGTTGGCCTCTATGAAAACTACATGAGCCTGCTCTAGTTTCATGGACAAAAGGTTGGATTGTTATGAAAGCAGCAGAAATGTCTTAGGCGAAAGTTTTAATGAGGCTTTCTTTTGCTTATGTAAAGCCTGATCATTGAACTTTTGAGTTTATTAGTTGTTTGGTGGAGTGTGGAAAGGAGGGTGGATTGTTTGAATAAATAGATGTCTCATTAATTTATACTTAATTAATGTGACAAAATACTCCTTTTTTAATATAAAACACAAAGCATTTTTGGTATAAAAAAAAAAAATTCTCCAGTGTTTGAAATGACCTCATAAAAAAAACAAAAACATCAACACTGACTAATTTAAATTTTCAGACTGAGCAGATAAAGGAGAAATGTGGGCGGGCAGGTTACTGTTAAATCAAATGGATGACTGAATAATGTAAAAACCAGTGGGTGAGTCATTCCCAAAGACCGGAGGCCTGTGCTTCTGCTTGCTTTTCCCCTTTTTCGACTACTGTGTGGGTGCCTCTCAAGACCTCCACCCTCCCAAAGCTGCAGTGACAGTAGTGAACTATGACAAGTGGTCTTATCTGCTCCTGCACACATCAAACTAGCCATGTAGCTGCATGAACGTCATGCTGTTTTGATAGACTCAGACCTTCCTTAGCTCCCTGCTCATAAACTGAGCCCTGTGCTCTCTATGTCCCGGTAGTATTCAGCCTCCCACGTTCAATGATCAACTAAAAGAACATGACATTTCAGTAGAAAAGTAGATTGTTTTGCTCGCACTTCCTCAGGGATCCTCTCATCTTAACCTATCATTTTATACAGGAAGGTATTTGTAGAGGGAAATTTGTAAGTTGCTTTTGACACTGATGTCATCTTGCTTGGGCAAGCCCAAAGGAATGAGGAGCGGTTTGGGAATACTGCCATCAAAACAGGGGCTGATAAACCTCATTAAACAAAATAGTTACTTTTTATAATGTTGAATCACTAACTTCTTACTGGAGCCGCTTTGCTGCTCCTGTAATAAAGGAGTAATAATAAATAAGATGTTTATTAAAGATGTTGAACTGGAGCTGAACTACAGTTTTATTGCGTTAATGTTGCAGTAATCTGCAAAAGATACTAATATGACAAGATGTTGGTCAGAACATCCAGAATCAATCCAATCGAAGTCTCTTTATGAACCTCTTGTAGACTTTTCATACAAATAAATCAACTCTTATTGTTCAGGAGTAATTTGACGACAGAAGTTTGGACCTTTTTATATGCATATTCTATTATAAGGGAGTAAAATTGTTAAGAAATTGTAACACAATATTTAACACTGTGCTGTGCAGGGAATAGTTCTGTTTCCAAGATTCCACTAACAGCTTTTTTGGCTTTGTGCCTTCATGCAAACATTAGTGTATTTCTATATTTGTGTCTAGAAATCATGAAGCTTTAGTTAGATGTGTGGTTGCATGGTAACTCTTAGATAAATCAAGAAACAAATTTCAGACAAAATAGATTTGTTACCTTGAGTATTGGTTAATATTCTGTTAATAATAAAAAAAAAGTAATGCAATTTATAGATGAAGTACAATTTATAATGGCAACAAATAGTAAGTGTTTTTTATGAAGCTAAACCACTGAAAGAACATGAATATCTACCTACTCTGTGTTTTATGGTGTTGAACAGATTAGTTGTTTTGCAGAAGTAGTGGAATTGAGGAATACCAGCTTAAATGAGCTTCAGTTTTGAAATGTGTAAAAAAAAAAAAAAAAAAAAAAAAACTAATATGTTTGCGGTCATTTAATGAATTTAGTTTTAATCAGTGAAAAATTTAAATGATTTTCGCTGCCATCACTGAGTCTGGGACCGGCCATTTTTGCCCAAATATAGTAACACCTCACTCCTGACATCTTCCGGCAGTGACGTCACGGTGCGCTAAGCCTAGCGCCATTCCATACTTTACAAGCAAAATCAATGGGAACTACTAGACACATCTGCAATCAACAGCAATTATGTCACATTTCCAGAGGACTTCACCATTGAAATTTGTGAGAGCTATAGTTAAACTGACAATGCCCATGTGGATTGCAGTTCAAAGTCCTAATACATTGGGTAGAAGTGAAAAAAAAAAATTAAGTTATTTCACCTTTCTGATTCATAATCCTCCAAGGACCAGTTCGTCGTTGGATTGCCAACTTGAAGAGGGAGGATTTGCCATCAAACTTCTGGCCAGAGAAAAAACATGTCATATGTAGCCAACATTTCAAAGAAGAATGTTTTCAAGATGATTTGGATAATAAGGGCATTGTGACAAACACTAGATACAGCATTGGGACTTTCTCAACAGCCGATGCCGCATCATGACGTTACAAACCAGTAGATGGCAGGAGTGTTTTTTTGACAAAAATGACAGAAATCTCCAGGAAAGCACATTCAAATTAAATGACTAAATGACTTTAAACGGTATGTTTTAAAAAAAAAAAAAAAAAAAAAATCATATTTAAAGTACTTTCCGAAGTTTGAATTCTGAATATAAGCTGACTTTTCCTTTCATCCCACCCAGACAGATACCACTTCCACAATTCCTCTCTTTCATAAATTTACTGTAACCGATGCTTTAAAGAAAGGGTTTGCCTTTGGAAAGATAATCATTATGATGATAATGTTGATCATGTTACAGGAATTCCAAAATAACTGATAAATCATACTACGCATTTTTCTGCTTTGCTTTGTGTGTATTTAAGAGAGATTTTACTCAGTTTATTTTTTAAGTGATATGCACTTCACATTTTCTGGTATAATAATTTAATTCTGGTGTTTTACCCCGATTTAGTAGTCTGTTAAGATTGTTTCTATGGTGATGATTATTTAAAGCTTAGAAAGTTTAACTTTAAGGACTTTATTTTGTCAGGATTGCCTTATTTCCTATGCAGAGTTTGGCAGAGCTTGTATTTTGCAGTTTCTTAAAAGTAATTTTGTCTCTGTTAGTCTAACACAGCAATGCTCTGTTGCATCTGTACACTTGGTGGTTGTCCACATGGGGTTTGTTTGTTCTCTTATCTTGTTGGCTTGAGGGTAGACTGGTTGCTATTTGAACTGGAAATGTATAAATAGGTCTGTGCGCTCTAAATGGGCAGAAAGAGCAAACTTGTTTTTTCTGACCTGTGGTGTAAAAAGAAAAAAAAAAGATTGAAAAGAAAATGGACACGTCATTTCAAACACTATTTTGAAGTGAAGGATCCTTGTAGAGTTAATTTCAACAGTATTTTATGGTTTATTCAGTGTTACAAGTTGTTACCTTGAGAGGTTTTTGCTGCTTGGACGGCTTGTAAAAGGCTGACGGCTTTAAGCCGGCTGTGTCAGAGGGCAATCTGAGATTATAGTAAAACCTGAAGGATACAGTTGCAAGCTAATAGGACTGGATCTAAAAAGAGATATTCTTAGCAAATGATCACATTTCAGTTAACAAACCTAATAAAACCAACCTGTATTTTAAAAAGAAACATTGAAGAAAAAAAAAAACACTTACGTATTCAGAAATGCAATTAAAGTTCTTTATGGAGAATATTCATAAAGAGCCTTCAGTGGAAAATGTCATTGACATTGTTTAACCTGTATATACATGGACATATGAGTGAGGATATCAGGCTAAACATTGTGTAAACAGAATTAAAGTTAAGATATTAGATCAGCTTAGTATTGAACAAATATCAGACCTTTATTCTCCAGTGAACATTTGTGGATGATTATTTCAATAATTAATTAATTTGAACAATTGCTCCAGTCCTAGTCCATATCAGCTCCACTGAAATGTATATAAAAATTTGTTCAGGTATGGTAACATCTGGTTATGGTCTTGGTTAAAATCTTTTTCTACAGGAAAAAAAAAATAAATTGAAATGTTTCAGATCTCACTTTAAATAAGTTGCTAAACAAATGAATAAATATCAAGTTAAACTTTAAACATCTAGTGTTTTAATTTTAATGTTGGCTGACATTTTCTTTGTAATCCAAGTTATCAGAGTACTGGTCTCGTCTCGTCTCATCCATCGTCAGTTCTGTCCCGTTTTCTTACCTTACAGGCTCATTAGGAGCCCTTCCTGATTAGACTTGTTCTGCTGCATCCTCTCACTTAGCATGACTAGCTACACAGGCAAGATACGGCTGAACAAGAACTCCAGATGCTGTCTGGCAGATAAGACCTGCAAGTTGCCCAATGAGCTGCTAATTTTAGGGATAGCTGAATTACATCAGGGGCTATATCACAGACAGAAACATGAGAGAGGCGGGTGCTGGCCAGAGAAGCAGTTACACAAAGAAGAAAAACTGCACAGGAGCCTAATGGTGCAATCCGTTGGGTTGAAAAACTGAGAGAATCGGGCCTTTTGACACAAAATTCAACCCTCTTCCCTTTTACCTGGAGCAGATTGATGTTGGCGTATCTTTCCTTATAGTATGTTTTAAAATTAACCTTAGAGAAATCAGCTTAACTTCAATAAAGACCAACTATCTTCTTAATAAATAAAAAGCAGAACTAATCACCATAGGTGGCTCTTGCTAACAGGTATTCCTCAATATATATTTTTTATTCATTGCTTTAACAAATTGAACAACTATTAGAAGACTTGAGGGTAACTATGAGCTAGAGCTATTTCTGTTGTCCCTGTAGCCTAAGGCCTGCAGCTCTGTGCCAAAAACTTGGTTCCATTTCAGTGGTCGGATTGCTGCCCCGTGAAGTATTTCCCTCTCCTAGCTTTCTGCTTTGTTGCAAACGTGACTGAACCTGCAACAACACGTTTGCTGTCTTTACAAATTATGCTCAAAATGCACATTTTTTTCATTCAGATAAATAAATCATAATATGTTTATTAAATTTCGAAGCTTGGTAAGAAAAAGAAATGGAACATTCTGCTGGTGTTTTTTTCCCGTGTGTAAATCTTTGTAGAATTTATGCCAGTTTACCGGTGCACATATTTATAGCATGTGGTCATACATAAAAAGAGACGTTGGGAGGGTGGTCATAGAATCAAATTACAACACATGTTTGCAGCTTATTGTTTTCACTATAAAAGAGGACAAATTTTTTATGATGAAGCGAAAATTGGCAACATTTGGTGGAGGAAAAAAAAGTTAAAAGCGAAATCGGGAAAAGATCAAATTGTTTATCATACATTTATCTTAGAAATATGTAATGTTTTTTTTAGACGAAAATATTAGACAATATTTCATTCATTGGTTCCACAGTGAGAGCTGTGAAATTGCAGAGCTTTGCATTGCCTCCCCGTGGGCTTGCACAGTCATGCTTTGGAAACAAACATCCAGCTTTGCCAGTTTTGTAACTGTCTGCTGCATTAGGGCTCAATTATCAGGATCACGGTTTCTCTTAATCTTCAGCCAGTTTAGAGCTGATGTTAGTGCGGATGATAGCTGAACAGTAATCAAATCAGGTAAAAAGGATATTTTTTTTGTGTGAACTGCTGTTTCAGTGATCTACTCAGGTTTTCAATTTCCTTCACAATTAAGAAATAAATAAATTAATATGTCAATATTAAAACAGTGTAAGACGGATTTAGGGCGTGTTTCGGTGGTGCAGATGTTAGCACGCATGACCCAGGTAGGGAGGCCTTAGTCCTTGATGCAGATGACCTGGGTTCGAATCTGACCTGTGCTCCTTTGCCACATCTCTCTCCCGTCTCTCATTCCACCTTTTGTCAGCCTACGGTTGAAAAAAAAAACGAGCAACTAGTGCTGTAAAAAAAACTAACAAAAAAGACATTTTTAGAAAAAATGATTTGAGTGCCTTTTGTGATTTTGATAGGTTATGTTTGGTTTTAAAAAATGACTAATTACATTTTCTCCTTTTCTTTTTCCAGTGCCAGAGCACACCTGGCCCAGACTGAGACCCTAATCAAATCACCCCCCCACCCCCTCCCATCCATACATCCACACACACAAAGTCCCCAGCAATGCCAAAGGGGGCTGATCAGCCTGCTGCCTGCTCTGACAAGCTCTGCCTCCTCACCCCACACCCTTGAGGTTGTGCTTTAGCAAACTTTGACCACTGACCTCCCCCTTGTCGACCTGGGAACCAAAGGTCGCCTGTTCTCCACTGAGGTCGGGGACGCTCTCCTGTCCAGCCAGGAGCTGCAGCCACCAGCGTCACTCAAAGGTAAGCAGTGAAAAGCAAAGGAGCTTTTATTAAAGTTTTCCTACCCATGGATGCCTATTCCTAAGGGTCCTTTTGATAATTGTACATTTTATTTTTTTAAGGCCAATAGATGTCTTTTAGCTCAAACTAAAAACAGTTTGTTTCTCTGCTATTAACATGGGTGTATGAACACTGTATGCTGTTTGCCTCAGAGTGAACCTACTCTTGATTGCATGCACAATAATGTCTGTATTTGATTCATAACTACAGTAAAAGAGTCTGCATGCTAATCATACAGCTTGTCAACAGAGGTATAACTTGTTTTATCAAATTTGTTCTCAACAACATCTAAGATTCTATGATGATATTAATGATGGTAATAATAATTTTCTAGAGCTCCTTAGTTCATCAATGATTCTTCAATAAAAGAAGTACTAATATACTGCAAGCCTTTCTTTTCTTGAAGGAAAGCTTCCTGCTATCTCTAACATCTTTCCCTGTTTTCTGCCTCTCTCACCCTTCAAGTCTGATCCTTTCCTTGCTCTCTTGTTTCCAGGCATGGCTCCCATTCGGGACTCCGTCAGCCATTCCCCTAATCAAACAGGTGACACAACTTTTTGCCTTCTCTCTGAACTCTTTACCTGCATGGCCTTCCTCCTTGTAGTTCTCTATGGTTACCCATTTGCTTAAAGATGCAAAGACTTGTTATTGACTCAGACAGAGGATACGTTGTGTTCATTATATATAAAAGCCAAAGAAGAAAAAAGGTTGGCAAACTAAGTTTGATGTGTAGGCATGGATTTATTTTTTTGGAGACAATAAAATAAAAGAGAAACTTGATCCAGACGTCCATTAGTGCCACCGTTAAGTTAGGCATGGGCTCATCAAACTGTCTCATTGGTTTACAACTTCTTAAAACTTCAACAACATGAACAGATGTTTGAAAATTGGGTAACATGTTCATGTGCATCTAAAAAAGTCCTCTGTGTCCTGAGTGGAAACTGATCTAAATATTAGAAATATTTTACACACAGTAAGAGTATAAACATTATTAATAATGTTTTGTCAAAATGAAAGTCTGTGATATATCAGTTTTTACAAATGTTGACGGACCCTTTTCTTAAATTGTATAATCAAATTAGTGTCTGCGGTTACATAAGTGGTTTTCAGATAAAAACGTTTTTTTTTTTTATCTTATGTATAATATACTACATAAAATGCATTTTCCTTCATGCCAAAAGTTATATATCGGGTTATTTACTGTCATAAGAGGGCAAAAAAAAAAAGTTAAGGTAAACGGATTACAAACAGATAAGGTAAACGGAGAACTGATCATTTTTCTCCTGATAACAGAAACAGAAATTATCTTCAGAATCTTTTCTTATTTTAATTATAAAATAGAAAATGCAGTAAAATTTTACCTTGTATTCTTGGATAGTTTAGTTAACCTCTTTTTACTGATTACCGTGTCTCGAGGTCAGTGTTAGTTTGACAATCCCCAAACTGAAGTCTTAAAACGAATAGTCACCTCTTAAGAGTTTTATTTATCATTTTTATTCTCAAACTGTCTGTCTTTGAACCATAGCGATTATTAAAACTGTCACTACACCCTCTTTAAATGTTTTAAACTTCTGTAGTCGTTGCTTTTAAGATTCTCTTTTAACAATTTAGTATAAAACTTTTGTTTCCTGAAATAAGAGACAGACCGATGCAATGTGAGAGAGTTACCACAGCGAGTACACGTCCTGAGGATTAGGCAGCCGCCACAATGACAAAACGGGCGTGTTAATGGTTAGGGAGGCATAATTGGATGTAGTCTGTGAAATCTAATTTTAGAAACATGCCAGATCAGAATGCTGTTGATCTCAGTCCTAGATGCCTTCACTTCCTCCCTCTTGCCAAATTATGCCCTCTCTTTTCTCACTCAGTTGCCACCCTTCCTATGCCCTCAGTTGCCTGCCTCGATGAATCTTGGTTAATTGCCTTGGCGTGCTTTTGTGTCCTGCTGTGGAGACAAAGCGGTGGCAGCTGTGTCCAGGCCTGGCTTTGGCAGCGATACAATTCAGAACAGTTGGCAAATTAAAGCTTAGAGGGAATAGAAATATGCAAGATTGTCAGTTGGACGTCTGATTAAAACCACCTAGAGGGCCCAACACACCTAGCCATACCAAGCTGTATGACTACTGAGACAGCTGGGTGTCACTGACGGGTGTTTCAGTTTAAAGACTTTGAATCAGCATCAGGTGGTCACTGACTTTGCAGCCCAATTAAACATCACTGTAGCACAGCAGATTAAAATCAATTACTTGACTCTTATCCTTATATTATTGTTTTAAATTGAAGCTTTAGATGCATTTAGAGAACTGGGATGTAAATCTGTTGTATTTTGTTACGTTAAAACTAGTTGGAGAACGTTTTCAAGCCATGATTTGGAGGCCCTCAAGGTTGTCTTTATGTGTTTTTTGGAAGTACTCATCTGGCAGATGAGGGACCTCTAACCCTGTTAATAGAATTACTAATCACTGTGGACTGGTTATGCTATGGGAGGATAAAGGCTTGAATGGATTTTTATTTAAGCCTTTCGCCAACCAGTCCTGCCATCTAAAGTGGTTCCTGTTATACTCGCTGAGGAAGCACACTTACTGCAGTTCTCATTTTAAACAACAGGTGTTGCTGTTTTTACAAATCTGCCTCTATTTACCAGCTGGGGTCAGAAGTAGAGTCTAGAGAAATTTCTTAAATATTAATGTTAGGTTTTCACCTCTGAGTCAAAAGCTCCTGATTAGGAGCCTCTGCTGATTTTGACATAAACGGCTCTGAATGTTTTTAACTTTTCTGTAATTCACCATTTTTCCTGTTCTCTCCAGGTTTGGAGCATCCTGGCTTGGATTCGCAGTATGAGCCCTCCCCCTGGTCCTCTGGCTCCCCGTGCAGCAGTGACGGCAACAGCAACTGGGGCAAAGTCCTAGTTGACGGAAGCTCTGACAAATCCAATAACACTTGTTCCCCCAGCTCCTCTGTCTGGCCTCCCTCCTCCTCCTCATTTTCTTGCTCCTCATCCTCCTCTGGCTGTGGCTCAGGGTCGGATCCGGAGTTGGCATCAGAATGCATGGATGCGGATTCTAGCTCTTCTGTGGGTTCAGAGAAGAACCTCGGCCTTGCTGTGACTACAGTGATGATGATGTCAGCCAACGCTTCTTCCTCCGTCTCCTCTACAGCATCTTCCCCCTCCTCTCTGACATCCAACATTATGGTTGGTGTTGGTGTGAATGGAGACAGCAACAGCAACCTTTGTCAGGTCGGAGGAGTGGGACCCTTAAGCAACGCAAACGAAGAAAACATCACCGGATCCTCACACTACTCCATGGCTGGGTCCAGCAGTATTGGCAGCAATAATATGAGTAACCACAGCAACAAGCTAGTTGGCGGTGTTGTATGGGGCTCTCAGTCAGGCAGCAACATTAACACCATCGCTGGAAGCAACTCTTTTCTAAATGGAGGGTCAGACCCAAACATTTTAAACCCAAATGCCAACCATGGTGCCTGGCCACAGAATCCAACCCCAAACCCGGTGTGCCAGGGCCAGAGGCCTTCACAGGCTCAGGGGATGACTTCCAAATTGGGTGTGGTTCCTCAACAGGGGCCCTTAATGGGCTGGGGTGGCATGGCAGCTCCAGACAGCGGCAGTATGATGGAAGACGCTGAGGTGAATAATGGTACATCGAGCAGCAAGGTGTTAGGAGGCAGCAGCAGTGGAAATGGTAGCCTGCAGCCTAGCAACCTTAACACTGAACCCAATGGACCAAATAACACTATCATGATGATGAATACTACTACTACTACTAATGCCACAATGACCTCTAGCCCACCAGACTCTACCGCCTCACCCCTTCTCAGCGGAGATCGTCCCTGGGGCTCCGTTGGAGGAGGAAATGGGGGGCCACCAGCCAATGGAAACCCTGCATTAGCTCCCCAGAACCCTCAAGGTGAACCTGGGGGTACTGGGGCTTTTGGTACCCCTTGGGGCACAGCTACCTACCCTGTAGACAAAGGCCCCTTAAATGTAGACACTGTGAACCCCCAGATCTCCTCTTCTGCTGCTTTTAAGAGTAATAATAACCACAATAACACTGGGGCCCCCCGGTGGGACCAGGGGCCCACTAATACCCCAAACCAGCCTCAAAGTAACTTGCCCTGGAGTATTGGCTCTAATCAAACCCCAGGCTCTACAGGCCAAGCACCAGGAAGCGGAAACCAAACTACTATGGGCCCTCCAGCAGGGATTCCTCACCCCTGGGGGAGCAGTGCATCCTCTTCTTCCTCGTCGTCGTCTTCTTCCACCTCGAACAGCAAGACGTCAAATGGAGAATGGGGATCGGTAACCACTGGTAACAACAGTTCAGATGGAGGAGTTCAAAAAGGAAACGCTGCCAACAACGGGTGGAAAAGCCTTGAGGATGATGCCATGGGCATGGGAGGAGCTGGGGTTGGCGGTGGAGGTCAGGGCCTCGGAGGGGTCACTGGAGGCTGGGGTCGCTCTGGAGGAAGTGAAGGAAGCTGCGAAAGCTCCGGAGGTCGATCCAGTTCCGACAGAGACCTCAATCAGCCTAAAGGTGGAAACCGCAGGAAAGGGAACCACACCGCCTCGATAATATCAGCTTTAAGCCGAGCCGACGTAGACCCGAGGGTCCTTTCCAACACTGGATGGGGACAAACACCCATACGGCAGAACACCGCTTGGGACGTCAATTCTCCTGCGAACAATCAGGGTCCTAAAGTGGATGAAAGGAAGCAAAGCGGGGGAGGGGTAAACTGGGGCACAGCAACAACGGCAGCTCCCTCCCAGACCTCTGGAGGTAAGAACAGTGAAATATATGTGTTTGTTCTGTAGAACCAATAACAAGGAAAACTGACGGTGGTATCTTGGATGTTCTTGCAGGTTGGGGGGTTGGGCCAAGCAGCTCAGGCCCTGACAGTGGAGGATCTGGCTGGGGAGAACAGAAACAGTCGTCAGGTTGGGACAGTAAAGGAGGAGGTGGCTGGGACGATGGATCCCGTTACAAGGGTGGGAACAGCAGCAGCAACACCTGGAGCAACAACGTAAAAGAGGACAGGTAATGCACACCTTGGTTTTTACTCCTGTCCAGGAATGGGCTGTTCTCATACTTGTCTTCTGGTTTAAAGGATTTTCAATAAGATGCTGGAGAAAATAAGCTGCACAAAACGTATAGCTCTGACGCACTTGCGTTTCAGCTACCTCTTGTTAGGCACTGCTGATCAGCTCGCTGAAAGAAACAAGAATATCAATAGAATAAAAGCAGGTTTTGGAACAGATAAACTTGACCTGTTTCAGCTGCTATCAGCTATTACTCTGTTAAACCAGGAACGTCAGAATGTATGGTACCTGTAGCAGTACTCTACTTTCTGTATATAATTTTTCTCTGTTGAGTTAAGCTATTGAATGCAGTTTTTCTACACTAGACTGTTGAACATGATTTAAATTCCAGTTGAAGCAGTCCAGCAACATGTTGCTACCACTGCTGAAAAAGTTGATTATTTAGGGTATTTAGTCCTCAAATGTTTGTTCTACATGATATTACAAGTTCCATAGTTCTACTTCATGAAGGTTGCCAATGGCAGTTTTAAAATACCATCTTTCAGCCAGCTAAACCAGTAAAAATCATTGCAGAGGAAGTGCTTCATAAGTTTTCCCTCTAAGGTATAGTGGAGGATTATCATAAATTTTTGAAAAGACCTGTCCACTTAAAAATAAAAAATAAAAATGCACATGTACAACCCTTTACCCACCCCTGAGAGGGAACACCTATTAAGCGCGTGCAAGAGCATGCAGCAGCCCATTTCTCCTCGTGCACGCTCTGTTTAAAAGTTGCTGTTTGCATCACTCATACAAGCTCAGTTTCCAAAGGAAGATTTGCAATTTTTCCACTATGTAAGACTCACCACCGATAAGTGAAAATGGGGACCAGCACGTAGGACAGCCTTACGTAAACATATCACCAGATTGATTAACAATTAGGAGGATGACTTATTTGGATGATCCACCCAGAAAAGGAACATCCTCCACTATACCTTTAAGGAAACTTGTATCTCATGCGTATCTTGTTTGTAAATCTCATTAACTGTAGGAATGGTATGGCTGACATTTGCCTACTAAATTTCTCTTATTTCAGGTTGTTTCCTGTATGTATTCATAACCTGTTTGGTTTTGGGTTTTGTTTTCCCTCTAAGGTCAATGACATGGACTAATACACCTAAACCGCAGCAAGGCTGGGGTTCCAATAGGGGAAATGCTAGTGAAGGATGGGGCAACAATGGTGACTGCACCAGATCAGGAGTCAGCAACCACTGGGGGGAACCTCAGAAGGGTGCGGGCTCAGTGGGCTGGGACAGCGACAGTGACCGCTCAGGTTCTGGATGTTGGAGCGAGCCAAGCCGAAACACCGCCAGCAGCAGCAACACCTGGGTAGGCAGTGGAGGGTCAAATACTCCTGATCAGAGCACTCCAAACCCTGGCTCCAGCTGGGGAGACTCTGTCCACAAACCCAACTCGCAAAGCAGCGGCTGGGGTGAGCCAGGGAGGAACCATCATGGAGCTCAGAACTGGGGCGACTCCAACACTAAGGCTTCTAATGAATGGGGCAAAGGTCCTGACTCCAGCATATCCCGAGGAAATCAAGGATCCAACAAATCCTCAGGTGGGAATCACAGGGTTTATCACTAGCATTGACCAGTTCAAAGAGAATTAAAACAAACTGCCGCCATGTTTTTGTTTATGTTTTAGGCTGGCTTGGAGGCCCAATGCCTGCTGTGGGTCAGAAGGAGGAAGCTTCATCTGGGTGGGAGGAGCCTTCTCCTGAGTCTATCCGTCGGAGGATGGAAATCGATGATGGGACTGCAGCTTGGGGAGATCCTGGTAATGACAACTTAAACTTCTGATCTCCTCAACAAGAGTTTTACTCTAATTAAAGCTGAAAGCTGATTCCTAGAAATAGATTTGTGAGAAAATAGAAATGTGCTGCATTTTCCCTTAATCTGAGGAGTTATGTATACCTGGAGCACAGTAACATGCATATAAATATAGAAGCATGCAGACTGAAGGACGGTGTAGAATAGAATTACAGAGAAATAAATGCTTTACAATTATTTTAATTTAACATGCTTTTATTGAAACAAATGTTCAGCTTAGAATCATTAAAAAATATCTGAATGTGCTTCCCTAAAAAAAAACAACCACCAAATGTTCTATTTACAAGGATGTGAAAAACATTTTTTCTAGGTAAATACAGCGGAGGCGCTGTAAATATGTGGAACAGGACCACTCAGTCCGATCAGGATGCCATGGGCCCGGCCTCCCAGAATAAACCCCAGTCAGCACATAACTCCATGCAGCCTGTGCAACATCTCAACCAAGACAAAACCTCTGCCTCAGGTAGGTTGGTTATATAATCATCCACATATGGGTTGCATTTCTTTTGAATAAGTATTTGAATAACCGTTTCTGCAATCAAGGGGAAAAACTGTTCACAGCCTAAATCGCTACAACACTGTCTTCAGGAAACAAAGCATTGGAAAATATTTACACTAGATGAGCGTAGAAGGTCTGAGCCGAGTTTGGCTGGATCTTTGATAAGGCTCTAAGATAAGCAACAAAAAATAATCAGACTGTTGTTTCATATACAATATGAAACAACAATAATGCAATATTTTTGATTTCCAGCAAATAAAAGTGAGGATTCAGTTAGGATGCTCTATCTGGAACTTCTGTTTTTTAATATGTCTGATTGTACAAAGGAGCACCTCTAGCTCTATTCACCTTGAGAAAGATGAAGGGATAGTGACCTTACTTATGTCCTACTGTTACTGTATTTTCGCGACTATAAGGCGCATATAAACGTCTTTTTTTCCCCTCAAAATGTGCTGCACGCCCTATAGTGCGGTGCGCCCTATGTGTGTTGTTACTGCGGACGTTTGAGACCACGATGAGAACGTTAAAGGGGGAAGTGTGTGTGTGGATTGTGTATAAAAGAACAGTTATGTGCTTTATGCAGAACTCCTCATCTCCTCATTGAGGAAATGATGAAAGAGTGGCTGAGGGAGGTGTATGTGAGGAGACCAGGTGGTTTTTTTCCCACGCATCACCATCGCTGTTAATCTGTGACTCCATGCGTGCCCATCTCACAGCCGATGTGAAAAACATGGTGAAACAAATGAACGCTGTGCTTGCTGTTATTCAGTGAGGTCTGACAAAGGAACTTCAAACGTTCGACATCGGTGTGAACCGGCCGTTCAAAGTAATGCTGCTTTCACACCAGACACAGCAGGTCACGCAGCGCATTTTGAGCAGCAGGCGCAGGTCATGAGCAGCTGAAGCAGAGCATTGGGAGGGTTTAAGCATCTGATGCACTGCTTCTGCTCGAGATGGAAAAATATAAGTTTTGCTGCTCGACGCGCCGCATCAACCAATCAGAAGCTGATCTGGGAGCTGACAGCGAGGCAGACACATCGGTGATGACACAGAGTGCTGTGATCACTCCTCTGAAACAGTTTAACGCCTAAATTAACTTAAAATGCTGAAACCTGCAGACAGAATATGTTCGCTTTTATTATCCTGGTGCCTGCAGTTTGGATTATTTTGATGAAAAACACCTACCAGCCGCCGCGAGGAGGCGACCCGGCCAGAGGCTGCTGTTGAATCAAGTTTTCAGGTGGATTTTCCCACTTAAAAACATATTAAAACTACTTTATTCCCACTGATCACAGCAAATATAGCTGCAAGGCAAAGAAAGGATAGAGTAGCTCCACCCAACGCGCGTCAGACACACTTTTGCACCGAGCAGCCAGAGCAGCAAAGCTGCTTCAGCCGCGCGCAAGAGCTAACTGGTACAATCTAAACTGCAGGCACCAGGATAATAAAAGTGAACATATTCTGCTGGCAGATTTCTGCATTTTAAGTTAATTTATGTGTCAAACTGTTTCAGAGGAGTGATCACAGCGCTCTGTGTCATCAGCGATGTGTCTGTCTCACGGCCAGCTCCCAGGTTTGATTAATACTTTGTAATAAATACATAAATAAAGCACAATCATACAGTTTTGCTCCCGCTCTATTTTTAAATGCACAGTAGAGGTATTTAAGCGTAGTAGAGGACATGTACCTGTATATAAAACCCGCGCCCTATAGTCCGGTGCGCCTTATGTGTGTGTTAAATACAGAAATGGCACACATAACTAAGACTGCGCCTTTTAGTACGGTGCAACTTATAGTCATGAAAATACGGTACATGAGGCAAACTTGAAGCGGTTCTTTAATGCAAAATTAGGATAGCGTTAAAAAAGGAACAAAGTCCTGCACCAAAATGCAGTTGTAACCTTGTATGCAACCTTTAAAAATGGTTTTCCTGGATGCATGGGTAAGAAATAAGCCAGCAGAACAATTTCATTGAACTTTCCTTTTTTTGGGGGGTTTTTTTTTGCTCTAAGGGTTTTTTTCCCGATGCTAGTTGAGTCATCCCATTGGAATGCTAAGAGCACCCTTTTTTATCCCTCATTCACCTCTTCCTTTTTTTGTTCACCCGCCATTTCTTTGGATACACTTTTGTTTGGTTGGAGTTGAAAAGAGCAAGAGAGAACATGAATGGTAATAGAGGTCAGCTATGTTAGTAATGGGGTTGTTTTCAGAAGGAAGCTATTCTGTAGAGAGCCTGAGAGAGAACTGAAGGAAAGAAGCTGCTTCAGTTCCTTCTGGAGTGTACTCCCTGCAGTATCTATAAGCTCGTAATGCACCCAACTACACATCTTTGATGTTTTTTCTTCCTATATAACATGAAATGGATCAGTGCAAAGTATTGCAATATTTCTTACAAAAAATAATGGGGAGAAAAGTGGAACACAGTGGTGACAGTATCAAGCTGGGGGAGGCGCTGCTTCCTCCAGCATGGACAAGGAAGCTGTTTATGGTAAATCAAAAATTGGTGGGTAATGTAAGTAAAATTACTGCCATGTAAATCTTACAGCATTTAAATGGCAGAACTTAATTTCATTTTCTATTCTTTGTAAACAAAACACATCTGATGTATCAGTAGGATCTTTATAAACCCGTTTATTTTTCTTTCTCTCTGTGACATTCTGTTAAAGGGAAAATGTGCTGTGATTATGTTAGCCTTGAGTCTGCAAATAACCTTTTCAATGGAAAGTTACTTCATTAATGTCAGTACACACTTGGTTAATTATTATCAATCACTATAGTTTAATTTTTACCTAAATACTGGAGAATCAGAATGATTGATTCTCACCTAATGTGATTCTATTTCCTTCAAGATGTTAGTGTTGCACAAAAAGATCGACGTTGTAATGTTGCTATGCACAACATGCATATTACAAGGAATTTAATATATTTTAGCAAACTGTGATAGATCCATTCTATTCTTATAATGCATTCAGCACCGCTAGTTAGTGTAGTAGTGGTAATGTAGTGGAGTCATTCAGAATTGTAAACAAGTTAACCTAAACGGTGTTATCACGATAATCACATTATTGCATAACTTTCCTTATATAGTGCAGCTCTAGAGATTATTAGCAATGACAATTTAGTTAGTTTAGTTGTACTATATCATTTTAATGGCGCCTGTGTCTGTCTTTAAACCTGCGTTTAAACCAGTCAAAACCTGCAGGCATGTTTTCCAGAGGACATTTGGAACCTCTGGTTACCCCATGCTCAGTTCTATTTATATAAGAAGGTATTCCCGGCATCCCCCCCAAACGCCTTTGGTGAAGGGGGAAAGTTGCAGGTCAGTGTGGTCCGCTGTAACTGGAGCCTTTTGAACCCATATGTTCTGTTTCTCATCTTAAGCTTGGATATTTAAATAAAAAAGGTGAATAGAGATTATTTTTTTATTTCAGGCAGCATTAAAAATGCTTTCTTTAAACCAGTGGTTTTATTGCTCATATTCAGAAGTTATGTAGTGGTTCATATGAGATTCTCTTGTTTTATCCAGGTTGGGGTGAGCCCTACTCCCAGCAGAAGGAGTCTTCATCATGGGGGGAGCCTTCAGCTGGGCCCCCTGTGACCGTAGATAACGGAACATCTGCCTGGGGGAAGCCTATGGACACCAGCGCCGGCTGGGATGAACCCAACAAGGATGTGAGAGAGTCTGGGTCAGGATGGGGCAATCAGAATAAGTCTGGTAAGTGGACAGTACAGCAGGTGTTTTTTTGTTTGTTTTTTTTTTTTAAATACTGTTTTAATGTGTTTCTGGCAACTACATCCATCCCTCATTGTCTTTTATGTCCAGGTCCTAAGCCCATGGAGACATGGGGGAGTGACGTGTCCATGGGCAATAGCTGGGATCAGGAGGAGGAGGTAGAGATCGGGATGTGGAGCAACAACCAACAGGACAACAGGTCTATGGATCAGAACACCTGGAACTACAAGCAGAAAGGTCCCAATAAGGTCTGTTGACTGAAAGACACAAGTTCATAAAAAGGACAGAAACTTTTTAAAGCTGAACCAGAATATTTTCTTTCTGCTGACAAACTGACAGGAGTCTCTTTGTGAATCTGTTTTAGATGAACAAACCGGTGAACAAACAGGACGACCCTTGGATGAAACCCATCATCAACCAATTAAACAGCATGTCCTTCTCTGTAAGCTTCTCCTCTTTCTGCTCAAAGGTCACTGCTATCAGTTTCTGTTTGAATGCATGGCTTTAAATGACAGAATGATCAGGATCCAAATGCAGGTTTAGCCAACAATAACAGTAATGGCGCAGCTTGGAAGCTGAAATGGGTCAAGAAATGTCATTTCTTAAAATGCATGATTGTGTTTTTAGAAAGTCAAACTACTTCACAACTACAGCTGAAGTGTCCAATGGTCACCTCACACATTCACAATGACTGTTGTGTTAATTTGAGAAGTTGCTTCTAAAACACAATACTTATTGCACCTTAGCTAAGGAGATAAAATACTGGGCTATAGCTCAGTGGTACAAACTCTTTAAATTGGTTAAAACCTTATTTATGAAAATGGAGAGTCCCTGGATCTGTTTGCAGTTCTATGAAAAAGAAAGTTTTATGTTAATATCTAGTCCAACAAATACTTTCTATGAAAAAAGTCCTGGATTGCATCTTTAACCGATATTTTCCCCTTTGAATCTGCAGAGAGACTCCCCTGATGACTCCATGAAGCCAGGAGCTGGCATGGGGACAGACAAACGGATCGACATGGGCAGTATGGGAGACTACAATGGAGTCATGGGGAAGAACCCAGGTTCTCGACACCAGTACCACAAAGACTTGGATCGTTCTTACTTTGACAAGGTTAGTTGTTGCAGCTAAGGGCAGTGGTCCCAGAGGTGATCCAAGAGGGCTGCTGTCCTGCTGCTTTTAGATGCGTCTCTGCTGCTGGTTTAAACTGGCGAATCAAGTATGGGGGGTAAGGGACTCTAAAAGCTGCAGGGCACTCGCCCCTCAGGATGAATTTAAGCCCACTGCTTTAGGGGGAGGCATGTCTGATTAGCTGCTACTTTCTGTGCACTGTTGTGCCCCCCAGTGATGGTACTGAAACATTGCATGTCTGAGTTAGAAGTTAGAGCTTTGTGTTGAATTTGATCTTAAAATGTTGTCCTTGGTTTAAAATGTTAAGTCTACTCACTTAGAAGCATTTCTTTTCTTTTATTTTTCTTAGGTATTTAAAGTAATCTGATCTTTAAATAGTTTATATCAACATACCTTGTTTTCTCGCTTAGTTTCCTCACTGCGTTTGTTCTTTCACTTTATCACTATTTTTTTGCTTTGCTGTTATTTTTATATTAGGCTCTTTTTTTTTTTGCTTTCTTGATTTCAGAGTCTACTTTCTCCCTCCTTTTTATATCAAATTAATTACCTTGTTTCTTTTCTCCTTCCCTCTCTGCGCTTATTTGGCTGCTGATGTGCTTCCTGTCCCTCTGTGCTTGCCGTCCATTTGCTGTGCACACCCGGGCCTTTCTTTCTGCAGCTTTCTGCTTATGATAGCCCTGCTTCTGATGAGCTCTCCGCCAATCAAAGCATGAGTCTTTCCCCTAGCAATTCTGCTCAGCCTATCCCCTGTTTCAACTCTGGGCCATCCCCTTCCCACTCTAGTTCTGGGGCTGCTCTGCAGGTGAGTGTGGAAGGATGATGATGGTTGTATTTGTCTTTGAGCTTTTTTTCACTCTCCGCCAAGTCTGCTTTTTAGAAAACATGGCTGTTATTTTTCAACACAGTCCTTTGTTAAACTGTTAAGAGATTTATTATTTAACTGTTTTTATTTAATAGTTATGTGGGATACATGTTTTAGTAGCTTCATGTAACATTGTGGATTTCTCTTTTTTTTTTTTTTGTCGCTCCCAAAGAATGTAAACCCAATGTTGGGTGGCGGCAGCGTAGCACAGGGGCGAGGAGGCCCCCAGTCCCAACCACCTCAGCCCAACCTTCGCAACCAAGTGCCTCCAACCATCCTGCCCTCTCAGGTAATACAGACCAACCTGCATATAGAATATTTTCATGTGACTCCCCTCTGTGCTTTTTATGCAGATTTGCTCACAGTTTCAAAGTGAATTAAGAGTGAATTTAAAAATTGGCTTTTTTTAAAGTATGCCAAATTGTTACTGTTAAATGAGGGTAAACACATAAAGATTAAATTAAATTATCTTTGTAGTTATAATTTAAAAAAGCTTTATGAGATCAGGAAAAACTGTCTCTAAATGTAAAGCTGATAATTTAACCAATCTGGGTATTTCAGATCTATCTAAGAAGCCCTTTATTTAGCACTGTAAGCCAGTTGTAGTATCCCTGCAGTTACTTTATTTTTTCTTTTCTTATTTATTTATTTTTTTTAACTCAAAGTGCCTCTTAAATGATTTAAAGCTGGTTGGGCTCATTGAAAGGAAGTGGAAGGCAATCTAACAGTGGATAGAGGGCGTGTCAGAGCGACATTTCTCGTTTTTTTATTGATAGTTTTACGTCTCTGTTTATTGTAAATTACTGTTTTATTCATATATTTCTTATTGAATAAACTAATGGGTTCCTGTTTTATCTCATAAATATATGATTTTAATAATGTGTAAGGAAACCATTTTTTGTGTGTGTTTTCAGTCAGCATTTAGTACATCTGCCACAATACATTTTGTAAATATGATGTAATGTTTTACTCAGCATAATTAAGCCCCATTTTTTTTCATATTATGGAAAGATGCAGTTGATACAAGAGAAAAGTGTGAGGTTTTGAAGATAATTACCTCTTATAATTGAATCTGCTTTAGATTAATGTATTAATCAATAATTTGCATTCCTAGTTTGTACTGCAGTTCAGCTAATGAAGTCACCTACTCAGTAGTTGACTCTCTATCAAACACTTCATTTTGAAAAGACAAATCTTGGCATTTAATCATCTGATCTTTTTCTGCCCCTACAGACTGTCTTTAAAAGACATCCCAATGTAAATCTGAATCTATGCTTTGTTTTTTTTTGTCCAGGTCCCTCCATCTCTGTTGAAATACCCAGGAGCTAATGGTGGTTTGAACCCTCTGTTGGGTCAGCATGTGGCTGTACTCAACCAGCTCAATCAGTTGTCACAGCTCAACCACTTGCAGGTACAGAATTGGGGACTTAGATGGGAAGAAATCTTCATTCAGAGTTAGTTCTCTTGTTGTGCTGCAGTGGTTTACATCTTTGCTTGCGTCGTTCTTCCACAGCGTCTTCTCCTGCAGCATCAGCAACAGCAAAAGGTTCAGAACCAGAGAGCCATGCCTGTGGGACGTCCGACTGAACCGGTGAGAGACGGGAGTCCAGGGAGTAACTTCTGTAAAGTGGTTCCTCCCTGGATTCATCCAACCTTTCTTTTTCCCTCCTCAGACACGTCCTATTGGTTCGTCTCCATCGATGATGCACCCACCGCGGCACCTGGATCCCTCCCTCCTGAAGCCGGCCCCGCAACTCAAATCTTACCATGATGGCTACTTGTCCCAGAATACCCCTGACCTACAGAAGGACACCTTGGGATCCTTCAGCAACTTCCCCTTTGGTATGTTGACTACTGAACTTTAGCCCTTTCAACTAAAAATGCTGAGCGCTATTTATGGAAATGTGACGGAGAGATACTTCAGAGGAACCGAAACTTAAGTGGGCAACACGGATGCAAAGAAACACGATTTTTGCTGTGACATATTTTTACTCCCTCGCTGTTACTGACCTCTGACTCCGCCCCCTTGCCACCAGGCTTAAACTCTAACCAGAATGTAACCATGGACATGGTCGTTGGGGGTGGAAGTAGCAGTGATGGAGGAGCTATGAACCACAAAGAGGCATCCAGTTCCAAAATGAGCAGACTCTGGGCTGTTGACCCCCTTGAGCAGAACAGCAAATCTGGTAGGTGACGGCTTAATCAGTAGTACAGATTGATTTCAGCGAAGCGTTAGACTCATGTTATCTTCACTTTACATTTTCTCAGAATCTCTGAAAGCTTAGGGGTCTTAAACATCTGGAGGACCCCTCTGTCTGCAGGTAGAGTGGTTAGTGATTGTCTGTTTGCTTCTACTACAGGTGCTATGCCGTCTGGACTCCGTCTGGACAACTCTCCCTTCTACGATTTCCTGTCGCCTAGCCCATCTCCCCTGAGTCCTCCTGTTCAATCATTGGGCTCTGTGGGTGATGGCTGGCCTCCCCGTGCCAACTCCCCCCCTCCCCATGGAAATACTGTCACTTGGCCCCCAGGTAAAACACCTTAAGCTTGTAACGCTTCCTTATACTTTTTTTTTTTATGTTTTTTTTATTAATTAAAATGACGACTCTCTCTTTGCAGAGTTCAGGCCTGGGGAGCCTTGGAAAGGTTACCCCAACATTGACCCTGAGACGGACCCTTATGTGACTCCTGGTAGTGTCATCAACAACCTCTCCATCAACACCGTCCGTGACACAGACCTCCTCAGGGACAGGAACAATGGTGGGTCACACAGATTCATCATTGAGATCCATTCTAAAAGCTCTACAGAGGAGAAGTAACCCTGCTATGTTGTTTCCCAGGGCCATCCTCATCACTGAACACCACGATGCCTTCTAACAGTGCCTGGTCATCCATTCGTGCCTCCAGCCACAGCGGTTCCCTCACCAGTACAGCACAAAGCACTTCAGGTGTGTTTCAGATTCAAACATGGCTTCCTTTTTTTAGAGCTTTGGTCAACTTTTAAATGAACCCCTGCGTCTCCCACTGCAGCTAGACCCAGTGAATCAAAGTGGTCTCCTGGCGGCGGTTCTGTGTCCAACTCCTCTTTAGCCCACGAGCTTTGGAAGGTCCCCCTGTCTCCTAAGCCGCTGCCCGTAGCAGCACCCTCCAGACCACCTCCTGGCCTCACTAGCCAGAAGCCCAGCCCTGCCTCCTCTGGCTGGGGTGGCTCTGCCCTGAGGCTTGGAGGTTGGAGCTCCTCTGAGTCCAGATACACACCTGGTGAGGAACAAACACCACATTGTCCAGACAGCAGCTGAACTTGACCTCTGAAACATTGTCTTTGTATAACAACAAGGATTAACATAGTCTACTAATAAGCCCTTGGAAACCATTACAAATAGATCTATAGATAGATTTACTTTATCACTAATACGAAGATAAAAACCCCAGGAAGTAATCTTATTTGCAGGAAAGTGTTCTTATAGTAAGTAGGAAAAATACATATGCAACAACTACTTGGGACTATTGATAAATAACGTCTAGTTTTAATAACTGAAGAGTCCAGGAAAACTGAAAGTAATCTGAGCTTTAAGATTATCGATGCCAGTGAACTTGAGAGATAAACATTTTAGCTTATTCTGGGTTTCCTTTTACCATATGCTGATGTCCAGATAAAAAGAAACATTGCGACTTGGATGTTTTTCCCATTTTCCTGACTTTTTAAATGATATACTTTGACAGGCTCCAGTTGGGGTGACAGCAGCAGCAGCAGCTCAAGGAGAACCCAATGGCTTTTTCTGAAGAATCTCACACCTCAGGTACTTATTGTGGTTTAAATAAATAGAAATAATCTGCAAAAAAACGTGAATTTAAAAACAAAATTTTTTTAGCTAATCTCATAATATTTAGGCTAAGTGTTTTTGTTTTCCTAGATTGACGGATCTACGCTGAGGACTCTGTGCATGCAGCATGGCCCTCTTATCACATTCCACCTCAACCTGCCACATGGTAATGCCGTGGTTTGCTACAGCTCAAAGGATGAAGCCGCCAAGGCCCAGAAGAGCCTGCACATGTAAGACCACCACACAGCAACAAACTGTGATGGAGACGCACAAAATTGTACTTTATTGAAAAGTTTTGCTGTTCTTTTTTTTTTATTATGTAACATATTGGATATGTGTAGAGGAGCAGCAGATGATGGATGAGTCTTATATTTGGTATACCGTATTTTCACGACCATAAGGCGCACCGTACTAAAAGGCGCACTCTCAGTTATGTGTCCCATTTCTGTATTTAACACACACATAAGGCGCACCGGACTATAGGGCGCGTTTTTTATATACAGGTACATGTCCTCTACTACCTTTAAATACCTCTACTGCGTATTTAAAAATACAGCGGGCCCAAAACTGAGTATGACTGTGCTTTATTCATGTATTTATTACAAAGTATTAATCAAACCTGGGAGCTGGCCGTGAGACAGACACATCGCAGATGACACAGCGCTGTGATCACTCCTAAATTAACTTAAAATCCTGAAACCTGCCGACGGAATATGTTTGCTTTTATTACCGGTATCCTAGTGCCTGCAGTTTAAATTATTTAGATGAAAAACACCTGACAGCCACCGCGGTGAACCCGGAGGCTACCCAGCCTAGAGGCTGCTGATGAAAGGATTTCTACTGTCGGCGCACCGCTGGTATGTGGGGGTCTGAGCGCCTCCAACAGAAATAGATAATCTGGATGAACTGACTGCAATTATTAAGTTTTCAGGTGGCCTTTCTCACTTAAAAACATATTAAAACTACTTTATTCACACTGATCACAGCAAATATAGCTGCAAGATTTAGATTATTTAGATGAAAAAACACCTGCCAGCCACCGCGCTGAAGAGGAGGAGACGCGCCCACAGGCTGCTGTTGAATTAAGTTTTCAGGTAGAAAAATAGAGCGGGAGCAAAACTGAGTATGATTGTGCTTTATTCATGTATTTATTACAAAGTATTAATCAAACCCATCAAAGTCATCATCCTCTGTTTCTGAATAAAACAGCTGCGCTAAATCAGACATGCCAATTTCCCATTCTTCGCTGTCACAGTCACTTTCCGTGCCGGGCGGCTCCTCAGAAATAATGCCGGCTTTTGCGAAAGCTTGAACAACAGAGCCAGCAGACACGTTAGTCCAAGCATCTACAATCCATCCGCAAACGGTGGCGTAACTTGCCCGACGCTGCCTTCCACTTATCCTGAAACTGTGGTCTCCGTCTGTCATCCATCGCTCCCACGCCGCTCGCAGCCTTACTTTGAACAGCCGCTTCACACCGATGTCGAGCGGTTGAAGTTCCTTTGTCAGACCCCCGGGATAACGGCGAGCACAGCGTTCATTTGATTGACCTTTTTTTTCACATCGGCTGTGAGATGGGCACAGCCACGCTTTCATCATCTCCTCATCCATCCAGCCCTTTTCATTTAATATCATATGTCATCAGAGCGCAGTACTGTCTCGCTGTCAGCTCCCAGATCAGCTTCTCTGATTGGTTGATGCGGCGCGTCCAGCAGCAAAACTTCAATTTTTCCATCTCGAGCAGCAGCAGCGCGTTGGCGGTGCGTCAGATGCTTAAACGCTTCCCGACGTGCTGCACCTGCAGCTCAAAACGCGCTGCAGGACCTTTTGCTGCGCCTATACGTGCGTCAACCATTGACTTTGCATGTAAACTCGCTGCTTCTGCTGCACCTGCTGGGTCGGGTTCACACCGATGTCGAGTGGTTGAACAGCGAGCACAGCGTTAATTTCTTTCCCCATGTTTTTCACATCAGCTGTGAGATGGGCACGCATGGAGTCACATATTAACAGCGATGGTGATGAGTGGAAAAAAAACACCTGGTCTCCTTACATTCAGCCACTCTTTCATCATCTCCTCAATGAGGTGGTCTCAAAAGTCGCAGTTACAACACACATAAGGCGCACCGCACCATAGGGCGCACCGCACATTTTGAGGGAAAAAAAAGACATTTAAGTGCGCCTTATAGTCGTGAAAATACGGTAACTACATCTGCCTAATTACACTATCCCCATGTCAAAGCATAGAGGCAGCAGCATCATGATGTGGAACAGTTTTTCTTCAGCACAGACAGAACCTGGTCAGAGTTAATTAAAGGATGAATTCTTCTTGAAACTGGCCTTTCTTTACCACTTGTATAACTTTGTTCAAAATGTGTGGTTGGTGATTGTGACAGAGCGAAAAAGTTCAGGATGTAGGAATACTTCTACGCAAATTGTATAGTACAGGTGCTGGTCATAAAATTAGAATATCATGAAAAAGTTGATTGATTTCAGTAATTCCATTTAAAAAGTGAAACTTGTATATTATATTCATACATTACATACAAACTCATATATTTCAGATGTTTATTTTGTTTAATTTTGATGATTACAAATGACAACAAATGAAAATCTCAAATTCATCATATCAGAAAATTAGAATATTGTGAAAAGGTTCAAAATTGATGGCCCCTGGTGCCACACTCTAATCAGCTAATTAACTCAAACCACCTGCAAAAGCCTTTAAATGGTCTTTCAGTCTAGTTCTATAGGCTACACAATCATGGGGAAGACTGCTGACTTGACAGTTGTCCAAAAGATGACCATCGACACCTTGCACAAGGAGGGCAAGACACAAAAGGTCATCGCTAAAGAGGCTGGCTGTTCACAGAGCTCAGTGTCCAAGCACATTAATAGAGAGGCGAAGGGAAGGAAAAGATGTGGTCGAAAAAAGTGTACAAGCAAGAGAGATAACCGCACCCTGGAGAGGATTGTGAAACAAAACCCATTCAAAAATGTGGGGGAGATTCACAAAGAGTGGACTGCAGCTGGAGTGAGTGCTTCAAGAACCACCACACACAGACGTATGAAAGACATGGGTTTCTGCTGTCGCATTCCTTGTGTCAAGCCACTCTTGAACCACAGACAGCGTCAGAAGCGTCTAAAGAGAAACAGGACTGGACTGCTGGTGAGTGGTCCAAAGTCATGTTCTCTGATGAAAGTAAATTTTGCATTTCCTTTGGAAATCAAGGTCCCAGAGTCTGGAGGAAAAGAAGAGAGGCACTTCATCCACGTTGCTTGAAGTCCAGTGTAAAGTTTCCACAGTCAGTGATGGTTTGGGGTGCCATGTCATCTGCTGGTGTTGGTCCATTGTGTTTTCTGAGGTCCAGGGTCAACGCAGCCACATACCAGGAAGTTTTAGAGCACTTCATGCTTCCTGCAGCTGACCAACTTTTTGGAGATGCAGATTTCATTTTCCAACAGGACTTGGCACCTGCACACAGTGCCAAAGCTACCAGTACCTGGTTGAAGGACCATGGTATCCCTGTTCTTAATTGGCCAGCAAACTCTCCTGACCTTAACCCCATAGAAAATCTATGGGGTATTGTGAAGAAGAAGATGCAATACACCAGACCCAACAATTCAGAAGAGCTAAAAGCCACTATTAGAGCAACCTGGGCTATCATAACACCTGAGCAGTGCCACAGACTGATCGACTCCATGCCACGCCGCATTGCTGCAGTAATACAGGCCAAAGGAGGCCCAACTAAATACTGAGTGCTGTACATGCTCATACTTTTCATGTTCATACTTTTCAGTTGGCCAACATTTCTATAAATCCTTTGTTTTTATTGGTCTTCAGTAATATTCTAATTTTCTGATATGATGAATTTGAGATTTTCATTTGTTGTCATTTGTAATCATCAAAATTAAACAAAATAAACATCTGAAATATATGAGTTTGTATGTAATGTATGAATATAATATACAAGTTTCACTTTTTAAATGGAATTACTGAAATCAATCAACTTTTTCATGATATTCTAATTTTATGACCAGCACCTGTATAGTCCCACCTATATATCTCTGAACTCTTAAATAGTTTGTTAGAAATTGAATTTTCCAGCAAGATTTTAAGCATTCAGATTGTCACAAAAGCAGGTGTTGTTATCCCAGCAGAAAACAAACACACTTTAACTTTGAAAAGCTAAACAAGGAGACAAAAGCCAGTCTCAGACAAACCAATGGATTTATCTCTATGCTTTGTCCTTTAGTATTTGCATTAAGGTATGATTCTAACGTCAATGAAGATGCAACACTGAAGATGTTCTAACAAAGATTAACTTGGAATAAATTGGTGCTGTTTGCTGTCTAAGATCTTTAGTAACCTTGTCAACTCTCTCTCTGCAGGTGTGTTTTGGGGAACACTACTATACTGGCCGAGTTTGCCAGCGAGGAGGAAATTAGCCGCTTCTTTGCACAAGGGCAGTCATTGGCCACTCCCTCCTCCAGCTGGCAGCCCATTGGTTCTTCTCAAAGCAGAATGGATCAGTCTCACCCCTTTT
This sequence comes from Cyprinodon tularosa, assembly GCF_016077235.1. NCBI lineage: Eukaryota > Metazoa > Chordata > Actinopteri > Cyprinodontiformes > Cyprinodontidae > Cyprinodon > Cyprinodon tularosa. The sequence continues at coordinate 875,354 of NW_024038427.1, read as the reverse complement.
CCAGCCGCGCCTCTGAACCGAACCAGTGGAAGAGCGGCGACCTGCACAGATCCTCTCTCTGGGGTGGGCCCAACTATTCCAGTAGTCTGTGGGGGAGCCCCAGCAGCAATGAGCCGGGGAGGGTCAGCAGCCCCTCTCCAATCGGCTCCTTCCTCCCAGTGGATCACCTGACAGGGGCCGGGGACTCCATGTGAACCGCCTGTGCTCCAGACAGGCTGGGGAGAAGGGTCAGTAGAGAATTTTCAATAATCAGCTGAAGATACGGAAAGAAAACAGTAGTTAAAAACGCAATGGCACTAGTTGGACTTTTTCTCACTTACAAGATATTCAACAAAAGCAGGGTTTCCCCTGTGGAATACAAGTTACGTTTCTATTTCTGCACATATGTCCACTTTGTTTTAGCCCAAAAACATATCAGTCGGAATACTTGAATCATGCAGGCCAATTCTATAATGTGAACGGTTGGATATTTGCTTCCAGGTAGTGCTCTTTCAGACCGAAAAAAGCTTCAGTCAAGTTCATTATTAATATTATTATATATTTTTTGTTTCATTCGTCATGTTTATTTGAATTCCAATTCTTTTTTTTCCCAACATTTTCATTTTATTTTATTTTTTTTTGCCATGTTTTCTGACAATGTTTGAGTATGTGCTTTTTTTTTTTCTTTTTTTTTTTAACTTGCACTGAATGTGGTTTTTTTCTCAGTATATATAATCTGCAATATAGAGGGAGCAGCCAGTTTTTTCCAGTGTAGCTGTTTACTCATTGAGGTCCTTATCGTACGTGTGTGTGCGCGCGCATGGAGTACTTTGTGTGTACGTGATTGTATTGTGAATGAGTTATGTGTGCGCTCCTCTCTGCCTTGGCACGCCTACCTTACTGCGTTGTTGTGGAGTTCAAGATCAACAGATAGTTAAAGAATAAAAACCTGATTAAAGGTGATTATCTGGTGATAGAAAAAAAAGTGACATTTAAAAGTATTGCACCAATTTTTGTTTTAAAACTAAAGAAAGTTGAGCTCTGCAGTGCAAAGGACTGTAGCCGCAGCTGGGACTAGCAAGCCGCTCCCGCTCTAAGAAAGTGGGTGGGGCCTATCTAGCAAGCCCTCCCTGTCGCCCCCTAGTAGGAGCAGGGAGGGAACAGCACTTTCAGAATAGGCTTTCAATGTTTTTGGAGGTGCCACACTGCAACCTCTTGTTTACAAGACTTAGGAGGAAGAACGTGTGTCCATTCTTCATTTTAAAGAGAAGATAAACTAAAAAGACAAAAAAAAATTACAAAAAAAAGCAAAAAATATATGTAGAAAAATTATAAAAAAAACAAAAACAAAAATAAAACCTCTTGAGGATGAAGATTATGCGTTTTAACTCTGGGAATTCGGATCAGTGTTGTTCGTTTTTTTTTTTTTTCTTGGCCATGGTGTTGGTTATTTAAACTATTCCTCTTGTCTGCTAAATAACCAGCAATGGTTCTCAGGAAATCAAGCCAGTTTCCCCTCGCCCCTCGTAGTTGAATTTAAAACAAATACAACAAAAAAAAAAGCTACTACTCCTTGTAGGAAAGGAAAATCCAACATCTAGCACTGAAAACTATGTAAAGGTCTCTATTTTTACTTTTTCCATTATTTTTTTTTCCCTCTGCCAAATAACTGCTTTAAAGCTGGAGAAGCTCACACACTGCTTTCAATATGCTGTCTTTTATTTATATTTTAAGGGACGGGGGGGCGATCCCAGTAAAGGGAGTGGGATGGACGGAGGAGGGACTGTAAATCATCCCAGCTCTCCCTCCCTCCCTCCCTCCCTCACCTCCTCCTCCACTCCATTGTTGTTAAAACTTTGGGGACTGCTTCAGTGTGAGTGTAAAATGTCTCGTCACTTAAAAAGAAACCAAGAGAAAAGGCAAAATCTGTATCTATGCATACTGTAGCCTCTCGCGTACACAAGGCCTGCCGAGAGGTTTTCTTTTCATTTTTTTATTTCTTTTTTGTTCCCTGTCTCAGAATTATGTGAAATGTTTCATTAAGTACGACTACATGCTCTTGTTTTTGTTTAATGCTTTTAATCATTGCCACAAATGGTGTTTAAAAAGGAAAAACGTAAAAAAAAAAAAAAAAATTGGTTGAAGATATTTTAACAGTGCAAAAGTCGTCCACATTTCATTGCCTTGATCCTAAATGTGTCCGAAGATGCAACAAGTCAAGTGGCTTCTACCTGTTTACAAATGGAATATGATTGTATTGTACTGTTTTATTATTTTTTTTGGTTGGTTTTCTCTTCCCCTCCTTTGGGTCAGGGAAGGGTGGGAGTACTCATCTGAAGTTTGACGTCGTGAATTAGTTTTGCGTGCGTGTTTGTGAGAGAGAGAGAGAGGGGGAGAAAGGAAAAATGGAAACAGTGTGAATGTAAATGTCGATTAAAGAGAAAACTTTCGTGAATATTCAATTTACCTATACACCAGTGATTGTTGAGTTACTATGATGCACAATTTTAGCGCAACAAGGCAAAAGCTTCAGAGCACGTTGGATGAGAGATCAGCATTAGCGAAGCCATGGACCTTAATTTTTTTTCTTATCTTGCGTTTTATTTTCTTCCTCTTCTTGTGTTTAGCCTGTTAGCCTGTGTGTTAGTGCGCACATTTATCACCCCCACCCCGATTAGGGTTTTTATTTCAGAACAGCTACAAATATTTTGGCTTTAGTTGTGTTTTCCTTAGTATAAAAATTATATATATCTATATACGTAAAAGGACTTTAAATGCGTTTGTAGTGAATAAACCTCAAGTATTAGCCAGACTTGACAGTGGTGTGTGCCAGTATTGAAAGCTCTCTACCAAATAATTCAATCATACAAAAGATTAGTTTACTTATTTCCACGTCTCTTTGCTTAAACTACATATATATATAAAGATTCATATATTTGTGTTTTGTTTTTTTGTGTCGTTGAAGTTATCAAATGGAACGTCGAAACGGTTTTTTTCTTAGTTAATTTAAGTTGACGTATTGAACTGAGGAGCCTAGGATTTTTGCACTCGGGCGGATTGGAGGAAATACTGGAGTCAGTTCAGACGGCGAGGATTCGTTTTCAGGTGTTTGTCAGCAACAGGGTAACTATTGTTTGCATGAGCTGCGACTCAAGACTGGTGCTTAGTTTTTCCTCGCCTGATTGTAGCTGAAACGGTTAACACGAGCTTAGCGGAGCTCTGATTCGACGACTCCGGCCCCTTCAGCGTCTCCGGCCATGTCCGATTCTGGCTGAGAGATGCTTGCGACTGAAAGTAGGTGTTCTGTTTTGTTTTTGCTAAGCCCCCTTTCTCTGCGAGTCAGGCAAGAGGATGTGACCAGTAAGGCTTTTCAGGGACACACTTGCTTCCTTGCAGGCTTATCTTGAATGGACTCTTCCACATCTGAACCCTAAGCTCAATTTACAGGATCCAAAATAACTGACAGGAGAATACGGAGCAAGTCGGCCCACATCTGTCCATATTCCCTTTTCTGCTCACTTAAGATTACTTATGTCATTCTGATTTTTTATTTTTTTTTAAATGCACATTTTCCAGTGCTGATGTTAGAGCGGTTTTGCCCCACTGCAGTATCCTTACCTTAAACCTTAGTGGGACGATAACTGATCTCTGAGCAGCCCGGGGGGGGGTAGCTTTGCTGCGCTGTTAGAGAAGGGATGAGCAAAGTCTGTAAAAATGCCTCTCAGTAATAATTTAGTTTTTGCTCTCAGCAGAGTTGTGCTATCTTTTGTCTTGTTAAATCCACTGTTGGTGTGTGTGAAGATGCGTGTGTGTGTGTGGGTGTGAATTTATGCCAAATCGAGGAGGGAGGGTTGTTAGGGAAGGAAAGGGATTGACTTTTAGAGGTTTTTTTTGTTCTAAAGCTGTATTTGTGCATATGCGTATTTAAAAAGCTGGACAATGTTTAAATGCTTGAAGAAAAAAAAACAAAAAAGTTTGCATAAGGAGGATGATGAGAGGAAAACCACCAAGAGCATAGTACAATCCCCAAAGCTGCCAAGCAGCTCCACGACAGGGCCAGACGAGGGGAGGAAAGAAGGAAAGGTGGAAGAGGGAGGGAAGGAGATTCGCGGGTGATACTCTACTACTTTTTATATATTTAAAGTACAAATAATGTGACTCGTTGTGTTTTCTCTTAACTATCCTGTGACTAAATGCTATATTATATCATAACACACCCAACGGCTCTTATAGTCGATCAAAAGTGCTAAGGCTATTTTTTTGACAAGAAAAAAAACAAAACAAAAATTATATAAAAACTGAGAATCTGCTGTCTTTGTTTTACACTTAGTATGACCACACATGTAAAAACCCTGAAAAGCTTTAGTCTAACCAGCACAAAGAAGTGGGACAGGTGGGTTTTTTTTTTTTTTGGGGAGGGCGGGGGGGTTGTTGCTCAGAGAGACTATGCAGTGGAGTGTTGAACCCAGGCTTCCATGTCTACCTTGGGTTATTTATCTTTAAATTATATTAAACCCAACAAAATCATATAAAAATCCCTTTTTAGAAACGCAGCTGAGATGGGATTCCCAATAACGTTCCTCAAACACGTGCCATCTTTGAATTGTACTTCTTGTACTGCTTCTAATAATCTTTAAAATAAAAAAATAAATAAAAACAACGAAAAAAAAAAAGACCTGATAAACCTTTATAACCTAGCAGGCGTCAGGCCAGTTGTAGCAGGAGAGAGGACAGGTTAAGATTTGCAAAGTCCATTTATTTTCCCAGCTTGGCCGGTGAAACTGCAAATTTTACACGACTACAATGTTTTTTATAGAGATTCTATCAATCCACAGTGTGTAGTTGGATCACCTTTAAACCTATTATGCACATTGCTTTGGGGGAGACTGTTGAAACTATATATAATATATATATAAGAATATAAGCATACAGTGTCTATAATCATTGAGAGGACGCCGTCCTTTCCAAAAAAAAAAAAAACACAACAGGAAGTACCTTTTTTTTCATCTTCCAATTGTCTTCCTCTGCTCATCAAAGGATTTTATCTTAACTTCAGTTGAATCTGCACTTTTTGAAGGACAATCTTTATTTGTATGGTTATAAATTGACAAAAAAAACAAAGTCGCCTGAAATTACGTGGTATAGAAAACCAACTCCAGTGTGCTCTAATAATGAATGTCTCCTCTGATGCTGTCTATATGTTTGGGTTCATTTAATCTTTTTTTTTTTTTTTTATCCTTTTCCGCTTGGTTTGTTCTGTATTTTTCTTTTTAATTTTCTGGATTTTAGTGCTCTTATGAGAATCTGTATTAAGGTGTAGAGTAGTTAGTAGGTCTTCTGTTGGCTGTACTCGTATACTGATTACTGTTTGTAACCCTCTGGCTGCTGCAGCCAGCATACAAAGCTGTATAACTTGGGTACAACCCTCAATAAAAGACTAACAGTGACAACAAAAAAAAGCTAAGCTCTGTGTCTTTATTTCCAGCATTTCTACAGGTGCTGGTCATAAAATTAGAATATCATGAAAAAGTAGATTGATTTCAGTAATTCCATTTAAAAAGTGAAACTTGTATATTATATTCATACATTACATACAAACTCATATATTTCAGATGTTTATTTTATTTAATTTTGATGATTACAAATGACAACAAATGAAAATCTCAAATTCATCATATCAGAAAATTAGAATATTGTGAAAAGGTTCAAAATTGATGGCCCCTGGTGCCACACTCTAATCAGCTAATTAACTCAAACCACCTGCAAAAGCCTTTAAATGGTCTTTCAGTCTAGTTCTATAGGCTACACAATCATGGGGAAGACTGCTGACTTGACAGTTGTCCAAAAGATGACCATCGACACCTTGCACAAGGAGGGCAAGACACAAAAGGTCATCGCTAAAGAGGCTGGCTGTTCACAGAGCTCAGTGTCCAAGCACATTAATAGAGAGGCGAAGGGAAGGAAAAGATGTGGTCGAAAAAAGTGTACAAGCAAGAGAGATAACCGCACCCTGGAGAGGATTGTGAAACAAAACCCATTCAAAAATGTGGGGGAGATTCACAAAGAGTGGACTGCAGCTGGAGTGAGTGCTTCAAGAACCACCACACACAGACGTATGAAAGACATGGGTTTCTGCTGTCGCATTCCTTGTGTCAAGCCACTCTTGAACCACAGACAGCGTCAGAAGCATCTTGCCTGGGCTAAAGAGAAACAGGACTGGACTGCTGGTGAGTGGTCCAAAGTCATGTTCTCTGATGAAAGTAAATTTTGCATTTCCTTTGGAAATCAAGGTCCCAGAGTCTGGAGGAAAAGAAGAGAGGCACTTCATCCACGTTGCTTGAAGTCCAGTGTAAAGTTTCCACAGTCAGTGATGGTTTGGGGTGCCATGTCATCTGCTGGTGTTGGTCCATTGTGTTTTCTGAGGTCCAGGGTCAACGCAGCCACATACCAGGAAGTTTTAGAGCACTTCATGCTTCCTGCAGCTGACCAACTTTTTGGAGATGCAGATTTCATTTTCCAACAGGACTTGGCACCTGCACACAGTGCCAAAGCTACCAGTACCTGGTTGAAGGACCATGGTATCCCTGTTCTTAATTGGCCAGCAAACTCTCCTGACCTTAACCCCATAGAAAATCTATGGGGTATTGTGAAGAAGAAGATGCAATACACCAGACCCAACAATTCAGAAGAGCTAAAAGCCACTATTAGAGCAACCTGGGCTATCATAACACCTGAGCAGTGCCACAGACTGATCGACTCCATGCCACGCCGCATTGCTGCAGTAATACAGGCCAAAGGAGGCCCAACTAAATACTGAGTGCTGTACATGCTCATACTTTTCATGTTCATACTTTTCAGTTGGCCAACATTTCTATAAATCCTTTGTTTTTATTGGTCTTCAGTAATATTCTAATTTTCTGATATGATGAATTTGAGATTTTCATTTGTTGTCATTTGTAATCATCAAAATTAAACAAAATAAACATCTGAAATATATGAGTTTGTATGTAATGTATGAATATAATATACAAGTTTCACTTTTTAAATGGAATTACTGAAATCAATCTACTTTTTCATGATATTCTAATTTTATGACCAGCACCTGTACACGATCTGTAATCTGGTTTCTCCTCGTGTTCTGCTTATTTTTTCTTGGGACGTTCCAGATATCCCATCTTCGCCCGTTACCCTTGGATCATTTTAAACTCTTTCCTTGTGTGCCTCCATCAGTCCACTATATCTGCTTTCCTTTTTCTTTTTTTTTTGTTAAACTTATTTCTGTTCGTTATTATAGTGGTTAACAGATCCCGTTGCATTATTCCAGTGTGACGTTTGGGCAGCACATCTTACTTTAATAGCACCCTGTAACTTGACTGAACATAAAGACACCAGCAGATGAAATTCCCTTAAATTCTAAACATGAAGTGTTAAATTGGGGATTAGCAAACACTAATTTGACTTTAACTCCAGTCCATTCCTTGCTAATCTCCCCAACGTTGACTGGACTATACATTCCACTGAAGCTTGAAATTATCCCTATTTGCATGTTTTCCCTCCAGCAAACTTTCCTTGTAAATTCAGTACTTTGAACAGCCAACTCCTATAAATCCTGACCTCCAGGATTGCACCAAGCCAGTCTTTAATATAAATGCTAAAAGATTTTGTCCTGTCATACATTTTTAGTTTTAGACAGGGAAATTGATGCCTTTGAGATACAATAGTGAACTGAATTTGTTACTTTGCAGTATAATACTTTTTACATGCAGCTGTTTATCCCTCCTGACTCTGGGTTTCTATTAATGGCCCAATCTGTAAAGTATTTTTCAACTGAGTAAATGATCAAACATCTGCATTTGTTCTGCATTTCCTTTCAAAGTGTTTTGAATACTATTTGCACCTGGACTTATGAATTAAACATGTCCAGGTTTTAAACCCATTCCTTTACAGGGTTTATACGGGAAGGAGGAACTCTAAATGCTTTTTATATATATACACACCGGTAAAAATATATATACATTTTTTTTTACATATAAACACGGCCAAATCCTTCGTAATCTTTACCATCGACAGGCTGCAGCCAGGTCCCGAATTTCTCGTTTTCCAGCCACTTATGTTAAAATTAGCATTTGCTCATTTTTCTGTGCCTCGAGCTTCTGTTCCGAACATATGGCTATCGGATAAACCAGGAGCAGTTAAATCTGTTAAATTTGACAAATGTTTTTTGTATAAAGTATTTTAAATGCCATGTTATCACATTAAATGAATTTTAATGCCAATTAAGGCCTTAATTAAAAAAATAATTTCATGACTTAATGACCAGCAGAAACCCTGCTTAAGGATCACCTCAGCATGAAAAATACAAAATTGTGATGGTGAAAATATAGAAAAACGATATTTGAGTCAGCTTTAAGACAACCCAACTTTATAATTTAAGCACATCTTTAAAACTAGTTATCCTTCATATAAATTAACAGAGCAGCAGTCACAGAACCATCCATACTGCCTTTATTGATCTATTAGAGAAAAAGTGTACATCAGTTTCACAGGCTGGAACCTGAAGAAAAATGAAAATCAGAGCAGTGGCAGATCCTTGTTTAATAGTTTTTTTTTATATCCAAGCTCCCAAGAACATTTTCATTTTAAATACACTGAAACACAAGACACAGCTGACGATGCAGACTTTGCCATGATGGACTGAGGAGCTTATGGGGCGGAAGTGGAAAAAGTGGTGCCAATCTGCTTCAAAAGTACTTCCCATGGGGCGGCATCCTCTGGAACTATAAAGTCAAAGGAAATTATGTAAAATGAATGTAAATTAAAGAAGACTGAAAAAAAGTTGTAGTACCTGCCTTTGAACTGTTATTCATAAACATCCTTCTTGTCTGCAATGTATTGTACAATCTCCTCTGGAGTCATGAGCTTCTCTGCTTCAGCATCTGGGATCTCAAAGCCTGCAGCAGAACAGGGATCCAGTTAACGACAAGACTGAAATACCTGCAATCCCCAGTTTGTGTAAATAAATCTGCATGAAAACCTAGAGTGTCTAAAGTAAGTAATGTGTTCTCATTGACCGTAGCCCCATTTACACTTTTGAAATTAACGCTTTTGAAACAGTGCTGAGAACGGACCGAACACCGTAACTTGAGTGCAAATAGAAAGCAACTGAACTGGACCATACCAGACCCAACCAAACCGTGCTAAATCTAGTACTAGATCAACAGTGAGGCTCGGTTATCTGATCAAAGTGAGCATGAGCAGATGTGTCATCTTCTATTTAAGGTCAGCCGACTCATTTTGAAGGTTTTCCTGTGTGTCCGGCTTTATAATACACAGATCTATTCACCTGTTTACAACACAAACCTCTTCTCAGCCTATTTACAATAAATGGTATCAAAAGAGCATGGTGCGACCTGGGCTGACGCCGAGGCTCTCATTAAAATTGGGGAGGCGGATGCTATCCAGATATATCAGTTCCTGAATGTTATAGGCGCTGACATTTTGTTTTCGTTATTCCTCTGATAGGAGGTGAGGAACCGTGCTAGCGTGATGTGTAAATCGCTGTAAGGAACAAAGCTCGGCAACTGATTTAAGCTCGGTCTGAACTATGCACAGATCGGTTTAGGAGGGGAAGTGTGAATGGGGCATAAGTTTGAGCTTTGACAAGTTTTCGTGTCAAAAGGAGGGCAGTTGTTCTTTTATAAGGATTAGAAATGGCTAAATTGTTCCAGTTTTTCACAAATGAGAGATAAAGTTTATATTTATGAAACCCTCTGAAGGGTTTTAGTCAAGACTGAAGCAAAGAAACAGATGGAATTTAAAATGAACAGGGAAAAAGCCAACAATTGTTCTAACTTTTAGACTCAAGATTCTCTCATGCTCTAAAACCAGCCTGACATCTGCAGGACGACAAGCTAAAAGACTTTTATGCTACATTCAGAGCTCAATTGATTTAAGCAGCCGTTTTAACTGCAAAGTCAATGTTTGATGCGCATTAAAAGGTCCTGCAGTGCGTCACGACCAGCACATCTCGAAGCATCTGAGCAGCGGCTCATGAGCTTCTGAGGCACATGCTGGAGTTGGAAAATTTTACTTTTGCTGCTCGGTGCGCCACATCAACCAATCAGAGAAGCTGATCTGGGAGCTGGCAGGGAGACGGACCCAGCGCTGCTAATGCAGATAACTATGATCACTCCCACGAAACAATTTCAAAATGCCTAAATTAACTTAAAATGTCGAAGCCTGTCAGCAAAATATGTTCGATTTTATTATTCTGGTGCCTGCAGTTTGTACCGCACTGCAGGTATGTGGGGGTCCAGCTCCAACAGCAAAATAATATATTAAGGCAGGATCATGTTTAAGGCATAATGTTTTGAGGGGGAATTTCTCCCTTAAAAATATATTAAATCCCATTTTTTACCCACTTATCACAGCAAATATAGTAAAGCTGCTCTCTGCCATTAAACATGGGAGCAGCAGAAGCATCAGGACACACTTTACTGGACGCACTTCAGGAGCGTCAAAGATGCTCTAGAGGCGCGTCTGACCTTAATGTGTACAAGCAGCAAAAATGAAGCAGCAGGCGCTTTTTTTTTGCAGCTCAAAGCGTATCCGGTGTGAACGTATCATTAGATCTGTCCTTGAGCTGCATTCCTAACAATTCAGAGCGTGTACCGATAAATGTCAGCAAGCAGCCTCACCGAACTCATCTTCCATGGCCATAATGATCTCCACCTGGTCCAAGCTGTCCAAACCCAAATCTTTCATGAAATGGGAGGTTGTTTGAAGCTGGAGGACAAAAATGACGTAATTAGAAAACTTCACAGATCTGAATCACTGCATCATGGCAGGTCTGGTCAAAGGTATGCATAGAAATCTAGAAAATACTCAAATTAGGGATGACACAATCTGATATCAATAAGTAAAAGCTGATACAGTGATGCTGAGGAAAGACTCCACTCCTGTTTAAAATGTAGATGTTCTCATACCCATTTTTGTTCTGTTCATTAAATAATCTGATTGGGCTTTATGATACCCCACAAAACATTTGTAATAAAAGTAGGTATAATATATGCTGGTACTATATCGGGTCAGTATTTGTATAATATCAGAAATGGAATAAAGTTGTCGGGACATCGCTTTATGATTTTATAACAGGTACAGCAGAGACCCTTTGCATGCTAGCAATAACACTCACCTTCTCTGGGTTGATCTTGTCGTAGAGTTTAAGTACATACATGACACGGTCTTTAATGGTTTCTATGGTGAGAGGAGGCAGGTCGCCATACTGTCGGCAAAACACTCCCACTGATGAGATCTAAAGAGAGCCAGGAGGAAAAAATATGTTTAAATCTCAGGATGGAAAGTCAGACAACAATTCAATATAAAATAAAACTCTGAGAAATTAGTTAATATGTAACTCTAGCAAATGATTTTGAACACAATCATTCCTAACCAAAACAAAGTTGAAAAGTTCAAAAATCCTATCATTTTCCAATCATTAAAAACACACATTTGGTATCGATTGTCAGATGACAATATTAATCCCTTTGGCAGTCACTATTCTGCCTTTATTTCATTGCACCCATGCCATTTATTTATTTAGCAATACATTCACAGCAGAAGATATATATACACACACACACACCTGTTCTAATGCAGTTATAGCATTTCACATAATTGTTTATAAAAAGATTGGCTTGTGAAAAACTAACAAAAATGAGTTTAGAGAGTCTCAAGAGTGAAATAACTAAGAATTTGAAACAAAGACAACTAAAGGCACATTAGATCTACATATAATTAAATCCTGGCAATTATATATTTACTTCAAGTCAGATTTTTTTCTGCAGGAGAGAAGCTTGGCTTTGGATAATAAGCAGAAGAGTTTATACAACATCATTTTATTTCTCAGGTGCGCAAAATGTTTGTGTTTAATGTGGAAATCGGATGTAAAGAAAATTTTATGTTTTATTTTATACCAGCTTTTCTGCTTTAAACAGCACCTCTTCATGACACACCTTTATGAATGACCCTCAGAGCTAGTTTTCATAACACATCCACATGGTGCATGTTGAAGACAAAACTTTTCTAGATATTTAGCCTCTTTGCCATGTTTTCCTTTAGCCGTTACAAACATTAATTAGTTTAAAATGTGGAGTTCATCAATACATGCATAACAACACATGTCTGTAAACTTAGCTAACAGCTAGCTTTAACTGCTAACAAGTGACAAAACACTGCATTCGTGCCATTAAAACGTCCCTTTAAAGTGTGCCAACGTTTGGAGAGTGCATCAAGTTAAAAAGTTTGTCTTATACAAAGGTCATCCGGCAGAGCGACCCCTGCATCACAGCCTGTTAGCCCGTCAGCTTTGAAAGACATCGAGTAGGTCACACAGCTGCTAAAGCTAGGCCGCAGTCCCGTGCCGCGTTAGCGGTGAAGCTCACCCTGCTCTGTTCCAGCCACCGCGTCCTCCGGCTGTCTGCCGCGAACGAGAGAAGTCGGTGAACGGTGACTGTCGGTGCGACAGTCGGTCTGAGAGCGAGGTTAACCGGGCAGAGTCTCAGCGAGGGTCGGGCGAGCGAGCGGACACACTGCTGCAGGACACGGGCCGCCATGTTGTTTGGAGAACCTGCTGCTGGATCAGAGGCAAGTAAGAAGACTTCAGGTCAAGGGCTTGAAACTGCGCATGCGCAGTACATAAACTAGCTTTTGATAAATATATAAATTATTGTTTATCTATCGATATTTTTATATAAACTACCGAGAAAAAACACTTTAAAATTATCATTTGGAAAATAATATTTTTGAAGCCAGGAAAATTATGAGCGCACCCAGTTAAGACAATACCAATCGATCTTAGAAGTGCGCATGCGCAAACAAAGTGTGGAAGTGTTTTTTTCTTTATTTAATGAATTACCTTAGGAAAACGAAATTGATATAAAGTATATTAGATTCATTAGCTTAATTAATATAATTTTTATTTATTTATTTTATTTAATTTTTTTTGTATGTGTGGGATTTAGCATCCCGAGCCACATTCCAGTAGATGGCGGTAATGCACATCAATAAGTTGGTTGCCAACATAAAAGAGGAGGAAGAAGAAGACTTGACTTTTAACAACACTTTATTTAAACAATTCAAACATATAAACAATTGACGTAAAAAGAGTGTCATTTAAAAATCACTATTAAGATAAAAACAAGTGTGAGTTAAAATCGTTTAACAAGCTCATCGTAAACGATGAGCTTGTTAAAATGCAGTTCTCCATCATCTGACACAGTACATAAAATGTTTTTAAAACCCCACAACTGAATAAAATCCTCCATGTTCTGTGTGGCTCTGTGTAAGTGAAACTCCAGCCTTATTCTGACAAAAGAAGAAGAAGAAACCAATATGCCAGAGTTTGAAATATATATATTTTTAAAAGAATGTCCGATCAACCATCTGTTTTCACAGCAGAAATGGTCTATTTAGATTATATAGGGGCGGCATTAATATTTGGTCATGTTGGGTTCCAGCACATGAAGGTGTAAAAGGCAATGAAAAGGCAGATAAATTAGCAAAAAGGGCTTTAGAGGGAATAATAACCATTACAATTCCTATATGGAAAGGGGAAGGGAAATCACCTATTAAGAGTAAAGGCAGGGAAAAATGGCAGAAGAGGTGAAATGAAGATAAGAAAGGAAGAGGATTATATAAGGTACGAAAATCTGTATTAAATATAATCATTAATGAGAGAAACAGAAGGGAAGAAGTAATAACGATCATATTAAGAGTGGGTCATGCCTATTTAAATGCAATTTATATTTAATAGGTAGGAAAATGTAGAATATGTTATGAACTGTAAAATTTATGAACATGAAAGGGATAAATTGAGAAGAATTGTTGGAAGGACAGGCAAAGAATGGAGTCTTAAAGTAATATTGGGAAGTTACGGAAATATAAAGGATATCCACTGATTAAGGAAAGCATTATTTATTTATCCACAGAATACAAATAAAAAAAATAGCATTTGATATGTTGTAATGTTGCTACACACTCATGTACAGTAGGTGGCGGTATGCAGCTTCGACTTGCTTGCGATCCGCCATAATGGCAAAGAAGAAGAAGTGCGCATGCGCAAAAAGCCAGGAAGTGGAAAAGAGCCGAGCTTAAAGCTAGGAATGATAAGCATTAGACCGTTTTCAAATAATAATAATAATTGCTGCTACTAATAATTCCTGATTTTATTAATAACTATGGAGTTGTCTGAAATACTTTACAACAAAGCGGAGTACATAGAGACGGTAATAATTGTAGCTTTTCTAATATTTTGCAGCTAAAATAGCGGCTGTTTTGATTAGCTGGAAGCTAATACTGGAAAAGGGCGTTGGATGCATGAATGTTTTTTAATCATCATGTCATTTATTACAGGCTTCAGGGAACAAAGTGAGCAGGCAGTCTGTACTTTGCGGGAGTCAAAACATCGTGCTGAACGGCAAAGTGAGAGGATGACCTAAATAAACGCTTGCTATCAAAGAAAGAAACGTGTTTTCAGGGCTCTGCTTGTGTTCTTTCAGACTATTGTGATGAACGACTGCATCATCAGGGGCGATCTGGCCAATGTAAGAGTGGGCAGACACTGTGTTGTCAAAAGCAGGAGTGTTATTCGACCACCTTTTAAAAAGTTCAGCAAAGGGTAAAATATATTTTTTCTTATTTTCCTCATGACTACAATTTTTGAGAATAGATTATAAGTAATCTTTCTGTAGGAGGGATCCTGCATTTTATTTCTAATGCTGCGCTAATGTTTATAATGCAGTCATGTCATGTTGGTTTATATTAAGATCTCTGGGTTTAATGCTTCTGTTGTTTTCCTTTAGTGTGGCGTTTTTTCCACTCCAGATCGGAGACCATGTCTTCATCGAGGAGGACTGTGTGGTCAACGCAGCACAGATCGGCTCATATGTCCACATAGGCAAGAACTGCGTAATAGTGAGTGAAATAAAACCAGCTATCATGCATAGGAACAGTTAGAAGAAAGCTGGCAGATAACTGTGAAGCTGCCCTCCAGCTGCAGTCCCTCACAGTCACATGGTGATCATATCTTATAAAGATGCAGAACAGCAGAGACAAACTGCTGGCAGGCAGAACTGAATGGATTACACTGTTTAGGGTGGACTTTTTTTATGCCTTTTTAAAATATCCTTTATGTATCTCCTCGAAACTGAAAAAAGGTGGAAATGCAGATAGTATTTTTCATAAGTTCACACAAAGGCTTGAAAAGTAGGGAATAAAAGTAGAATCTGGCATCAAAAAATATTTGTACTTCCAGACTTTATTTACTCCACCATTCATCTGTCCATACATTTTTACATTAATCCATTGGTTGTCAACGATAACCTTCTGCTATCCAAGTTTTCTTGTAATCTTTTCAGATCTTATACTTCAATCCTTAAAAAAAAAACTGCAGAAGTGAGATTCAAACATTTTTATAAATAGTACAAAAAAAAAAAAAATATATATATATATATATAACTCATAGTAATTACAATTATGGAAACTAGAGATGTTTTAAGATCTGATAAATATATTTAAAGTTATAAGATGTGAGAATTCCTATGGATACCATGATTTCAGTCTTTTTTTTTTATGCCAGTTACTAAAAAAAAGCAATATATATACATATATATGTATTAATTAGGCTAAATTTATACCAATACTTAGGCTTTATAAGCGATATAAACAGAGCATTGAGCCTTTTCCTATCCTCTGCTTTATTTCAGTGTGGCTGAAGTGAATTTTCAGTTTTACACAATTATGTAATCTTTCTTTATTTTTATTGTAATTTAGGAACTCTAATAAAATTTTCAATAGTGAAACTTTAAGAGTTGATTGATTAGTTTGTATTGGTAAAAAGAGAAATAAAATGTCTTGTCCTGATTTTTTTAAACCAGTTTGTTTAAAAAAAAAAAGTACAAAATAATTTATAGAACAAACTAGACTTTCAGATTAGGTTAAAGGTGTGAAATTATCCGTGTTCGTTATTTTAATTTGGCTTTCTGTGGTGCAGGGCCGTCGATGTGTACTTAAAGACTGCTGTAAGATCTTGGACAATACAGTGCTTCCTCCTGAGACAGTCGTTCCACCATTCACAGTCTTCTCTGGATGTCCAGGTCTGCAGGAACATCCACCACACATTTATTGCCCTGTTGTCCTACCTGGCCTGCTTTTAACGGTTCTTTCTCTCCGGCTGTTTTCTCAGGTCTGTTTTCTGGAGAGCTCCCAGAGTGCACACAGGATCTGATGATTGATGTAACCAAGAGCTACTACCAGAAATTCCTTCCCCTCAGCCAGATCTGAGTAACACTACTACAAAACAGCTCTGCGATCCAGTTGGCGAAAGCTCTGCTCAAATTGCAATGGACTTTAAAGAGCTCAGAACATCATATTAGGACCTCTTTTAACTGGTCTTTAGAATATTTCTGTTGGTAATTTATCAACATCAACAAACTGCATCCAAATGTATTTCATATATTTTGCTGTTTTCCACATTAGTGTTTGTAAATGAAGGAGGGCATAATGCCTCAAGATTCCCCCCCATGAACCAAATCTGTAGCAACAGATAATCAGCAATGTTAGCTGTAATAACTTGACTCCTATGTAGCTCTGCTTTAAAAGTAAAACAGTAAATTTTGTCTTTTCCCACACAAACCCAATGTGTTTTGGGTGTTTTCTTTTTAATCCTTTTGAATCAAGTTGGATATTTGTGCTTGTAGAGTTATTCTAATTAAAGCTTAATTATTTAAGCCTGGAAATACATGGAAATCTAACAATACATTTTAATCAGTAAGCTTTTATATAAGATTGTTGTCCAACATTAAAACAGAGAAACACAGAAAAGTATGTAAGGTAATTAAATGTAATTAGAGGCACAGTGCTGATTCACTTTCTAAAACTGTATTCTGGTGCCCCCTAGTGGTTTAAAGACAGACCAGTTTTTCTATATAAAATTATTGGTATGATAGGGATGTTATAGCCTCCATGAGACCATCAGTAAATGCTCCCCTTCACGGTTTTATGATACAGAGTGAAACATCCTTTGTTCAACATCTTTGTTCCAAAAGAAATGTGCCATTTATATTAAACCATCACTACTTGTTCCTGAAAATTTTAAATCTATTTGGCAGATGTTGGCAACTGTCCGGTGTGGGATTTCAGTACTAACATTTTACTAAACAAGATTAAATGTCTGAAAGTTTTCACTGTGAAGATTTCAAATTCTCATTTTACGAGTACAAAATGTGTCCCTTGTTTCTCATTGTAATTATCAAAAAACACTTCAGATTTATTAAAACAAACCTGTTCTATTCCCTTTCTAAACCCAAAAAGAAAAACCGAGTTCAGAAGCATTGTAATTGTAAGCATACAATTTAATACAATTTTCAATATTCAACTGAATTGTTTTATTATTTTACACTGTGAACCACACATATACCAACAATTATTTGTTAAGAATATAGATTAGCCATTTATCTTATTTTAGACAAATAAGTATCCAGAAACAGCTGATCCTAGTTTTGGCTCTGAAGACGTCCTGTGGCATGAAGTCAGTCTGATGAAGGACATGAAGGCCATGACCGACTGAGGAAAGGAACAAAAATATGGCAGCTCTAAATAAACCATAAACTAGCAAATGAGCCAACCTGAACAGGAGCTTGGAAAATATCTCAATTGAAGGTAAATGTAGGAGAAAATTATATTTTCTTATTCTCACATGAAATCTCCTTCGCCAACTTGTCAGAACGTGAACAGAAGGCGGTCATTGCTGTCAGTTTACAGCCAAACACTGACAGATATCCTACCAACACTGAAAGGAAAGTGTTAAGATACTAATCAGTGAGCTCAGATTGAAGATTTATAAAGCTAATCCAAGTTAAACTGAACTCCAGCTGACTTTAAACGTTGCATTTTGGCAGTAGAATGGAGCAGATCATGAGGCACCGTCTGACTCCTGCCAACAACGTCACCCTAATAAGAATTACTTGATTTTTGAAATGCAAGTAAAAATCAAGCTAATTATTTTATATATTAGTCCATGCCATTCCCACCTGCAGTTTTAAGCACCTGCTTCAGCCGAACAAACAAAAACAGAAAAATACATAATTAACTATCAAATTGAAGAGGCACATCAGGGTGTGCCGGCATGCTTTAAACAAAACAGAATTTTTTTTTTTTCCTAAGCATAACAATAAATAAAATGTGTGAAAAAGACATGAAGAGGAGAGCAGGAGATGGCAGACAGCTAAAAAAAAAAAAGAAAAAATATGTCCAACATTCAGATCCCAGGAAGGTTGAAAGTAATTTAGAAAATTCAGGTTCAGTTTTATCTTTACATATGCACCAATCAATCACAGAATCAGCATATTATCACCAGATTTGCTCTGACCCACCATAGATCTTTCCTACTCAGTGAATTTTTAACGTTTTACATTTTCAGTCTAAAAGCACCAACCAGTCAGAACCTGGAGATCCTTTGTAGTTGAACATAAATCTGATCACATTTGTGGATGTTTCGGTCCTTCCAAACTAGCTAAGAATTTGCAGCACATTTTACCTTCTCTTACAATTTCGTAAAAGGGAATGAACTGTTGGGTGTCTATCGGAATATCAATAGTAAAGTTTCACGTTTGGCATAACTTGTCTTTTCTGTCACTCATAACACTAAACATCCTTCTAAGCCCTCTTTACATTTGCTTTACCAAAAATAGTCAAACTGGCTATTTTAAGTGACCTCAGTGTCTAATGTAATCCACCTTAAAGGATGTAAAACCAACAATCAACTCAGAACTGAAATGAGCCCCAGAATTATTTTGTATGAAAAAAAAAAAAAAAAGCAACCAGGATCCTTTTACGCAGAAAACGCTGGCATATCAGCCCACAGCTAAAGAGACCAATACAAGCTTTAGAATAAATTAACTACG
Organism: Cyprinodon tularosa; assembly: GCF_016077235.1. Lineage (NCBI taxonomy): Eukaryota > Metazoa > Chordata > Actinopteri > Cyprinodontiformes > Cyprinodontidae > Cyprinodon > Cyprinodon tularosa. The sequence goes on along the minus strand of NW_024038427.1, from coordinate 856,413 downwards.
GTTTTCCACACAGGGATGGACACACAAAGGCTCCAGTGGCTGGAATCAAGTGTTTTAATTTTTGAGCACCTAAAGAGAAGCTGATCTATTTGAGATTAAAGAACAACTTTAAGTGGTTGAGTGGGGTGATGGAAGAGCCAATTTGTTTGCATGCGTTGGGGGTAAATGCTAAGAGCATGACTTTTTTCAAAAGAAAAAAAAAAGATACTTACTGCAACTGAGAATTGTCACAGCAGCACATTAAGCAGCAGCTGCTCTCATGAAACGGCAGGGAGAGAAAAATCAGGGCTTCGGAGAAAACTAAGACTCAATTTTCATCAAAAATAACACAGAAGAACAAGCTAAGTGAATAGTTTGTGTTGGGTTAGCTTGGCTATTCCAGCTGAAATGAGCCCATTAATTTAACACTGGTGGTTAAAAACAAAAACAAAAAAAATCTGAAGCAGAGCAGAAAAATGAAAACAATGTCCGAACATTTAAACTTGAATATCCAGCGACTAGATGTCATTAACCCAACAGACAGAGATATGGCTATGTATGCCGCTGTTGTGATGCTAGCTGAACAAGCGGCTTCGCTTTCAGGCAACATGAAGTAACAGAAAACGCAGATGGGGCCGTCGGAGCCTTAAACCAGCACAGCTCCAGCATTTTTTGGTGAGCAACTCAATTCACAGACTCCCACATGTGATAATGGCCCCCTCTTCCTTATTAAAGTGATGGGTGAGGACAGAATGAGGAGGGGAAGCACACGTGTCAGAGATGAAGTGGCTTTTTGCTCGTTGAACAGGACAGCGTATTTCCACTCATTGAGAACTGTCTACAACCCAGAATTAGTAAGTGACCTCCTTTGTCTCCTTTCCAGGGCAGCTTGGTCTGAGGAATGTGCGAGGCTGTCCTAACGTCCCACTTTGTTTCTCTCTCTGTCACAGACTGCTCCGATTGTGGATCTCTACTTAGTGTTAGGAAAGGAGACAAGGGACACAATTCATGAACAAAAGCAACCGTGAGCCTTCAGGCCTCACTTTAATTTTAAGCACAGACGCTTGGAAGTTGCTATCCGTCCGTCTCTTTGCACTCAGGCAGATGTTCAGTCAGATCAACCTGTTGCGTTTGTGCGTTGGGGAGTCCGTGATGACGTCGCTACACTGGGTGGAGTTACGTTTCCTGGTTCCTCCTCCCCCGACGGCGGCGGAGCCGGTAGAGTCCAGATGTCGGGCCATCTCTTCTGTAATGAAAGTGTTCAGATCGACGTCTTGGAGCCCATTTCGTCTGCTGCGGCACACGGGCCCAGAGCCAGAAGAACTGCCTCCACTCGCGCTCCCAGTGTTACCGCTGCTCCCGCTCACATGTGTGGGAGAACCTGGAGCGCCGGAGCGCACGCTGATGCTCGCCATGGCCCCACTCAGACCTGAGAAAGGATGGGAAGACCAGATGAAGAGAAGGAAGAAACCAAACTAATTAATAAAAGATGACAGCAAAAAAAACTAATTTACAATTTTAAAAATTCTTCCCTTATTAGCTCACAAAACAACATTTTTAATCTAATGGCAAATTATCCTATTTTTGTTTTGCAGCATAAATATTTCAAAGCCTGCTGCTCATCTGTTTAATTAGGGCCCCATGTAACCAGAGCATGTTTGTAATAAACTGCTAACATGTTAGATCTTTAAACTTTGATCAAGTAGACCTCTAACAGAATTCTGTACAAACTGCTAAGTGTTAATATGCCAAGTCCATTAAAACTCCCCAAAAAAACATTTATTAGGAAAAAAAAAATAAAAAATAAAAAAATTGTTTGGGAGCTAAAATCTTAACATTTAAGCAGGTGATCATCTCTCCCTCCTCATTTTCCTCAGTCGAAAGCTTTTGCATCTTTCATTTTCCAATTTCCTCCTTTAATGTTTGTGACTGACCGATGTTCAATAAGACCGAGACACCCGAGTCTGAAGACTACAGTCATAAATTACTATAATAAATTAGGAAAAACAACTAATGGCTCATAAGTAGCTCTGGTTAAACCTTTAACTTACACTTTACAAGGAGTAGTTTTTGTTCTTAATCATTCCTTGCCAGGGTTAGGGTTACAACGCGTGGCAGGATGCATAATCAGTCTTACAAGAAATTAAAAAAGGAAATATCCAGAAGCCTTTAGTATTTTTAGGCAACTAAAAAAGCAAAAACACAACCGGTTATATAATAGACAAAAATATGAGAGGAACAATGCCTTCTGAAAGAGACTTTACCACAATACCGAAACCACAATCCAACTTTACTTCATGTCAAGCTTCACTTGTTTACTTTAAATTATAAACCCTTTAAAGACAGACACGGGGAATTCACATCTAAACCTATGCATCTGAACACAGAAAACAACTTCAAATCAAATAAAAACTGCTTAATTTTTTATATAATCTAATATGCTCAGTGAAATTCCCACAGCTGGAGTTAAAATGGGATCAGCTATCACTATTGGCCAATACGGACACACCCCAGCAAAACAAGCTTATCTAAGAGTGACATGTGGCAAGGAAGCAATACTGACTGCTATCACACACAGAAACAGAGTCATGTGGTTCTCAACTATATATAGCAGATTATTTTAACCTGGAGGAAAGACCTTTACTTTATAAAATCCCTTTACTGCAGATTTAAAGCATTTGTTGCGTTAGTGGATCAGCCATATGTACAATAAACAGTTTCAATCTATGTATCCAGACCAAACCCTTCTTACCGTGCAGAGCTATGGCCTCCCTGAAGGGCTGCAGGTCTGTTTCCACAGAGGAGCCGGTCTCAGCTGGAGAATTAGCCCGGCTAGGGGCCACCATTGCCAGGCGAGAATTGGTCCTGCTACTTCTGTGTGGTGGAGCTTTGCCACACAGAAAGCTTATAAGATCCTCCCTACGGATGGTTCTCCGGCGCTTTTTCACCCAAGCCAGCATATCCTGTGAAGAAAGAAGCAAAAACAACTCTTATCATTCGATTTAAGTGTGATACGTTTTTTTTGGCCATTTTTTATCGTTATTTCCTGTGAAAGGAATTCACAGACAGCAGGACATTTTGAGAAAAACAAAACAGAGCAGCAACAAAGACAGACCTACCTTATTACGTCGTTGGTGACCTATCTGGATGCCCCGGTCACAACTTCTCTGATGGGCTTCTACGCTCTCTGTGATGGAGAACATTACTGATCATTACTGAAAACCATGCAAGCATGGACCTAATAAAATAATGTCAATCTAAAAAGTATAATACTTGGCAGTAAACAGGATGACAGAGTTTAAAAAAAAAAAAGATTTTCCTTCCTAAGCTGGTTCTCAGATGAATTTCTAAAAAATGATTCATAAGATCAAAGATTGCATTTTGAACATTCATTACAGCTAGTATTAACTGCATCACTTTATTCATCTGTTGTCTAATGTTAGCATATTACTAGCATCATTGTATTGCATAGCTACACATCCATGCAATCCAAATAACAGCTAAAAAAATTATTTTAATACCAGCAAGCTAATTTGACCTCAGACCCAATCAGAGCGTAAAGAATTAATTTTAAATTTTGAAATTTGACACTTACCCAAATGATAAAGGTAATCAAAAAATAAAATAAAAAAATCACTGAAGTATTTGAGACCTTTTAACATTTTTGTCATGTCACAACCACATACTAAAATTACTTTTATTGGGTTGTTTGTGCTGAATCAATACAAAGTAGCATTACATTTTTAAGCCTACAGTTTTGTACTACAAAAAAAAAAAAAAAAAAAAAAAAGATTAAATGTTATGAGTGTATTTGGAGAAGCCCCAAAGAGGACCGTTCAGGTTGGAGAAACTATCCAACATCTGGTGTGAACTTTATGAGGCAGGGATGCTTTGCTGCATCATGAAGAGGCAAAAGAGTTAAAAGGAAATGGATGGAACAAAGTTCAATCCAATCATGGAAGAAAACATATCATATGCTGTAAAAGACTTGAGACTGAGATAAAAAACTGAAGTGCAATGCAGTTATGAACATATTACAAAGAACATTAGTCCTTCAAAGCTTTTACATCAAGAGACTGAAAACAGATCTACAAGACAGTTGCACACTACTTTGTAGGACTGAACAGTATAGTGAGAATTTCAGTGTGTTCATCATACATCATCATTTCTTATAAAGAAAAAGTCCAAATGGGGGTGAATTCTATAAAACTGAACAGGTTATGCTTTACAATTAGACATGCATTTAATATTAGAGAGCAGGTGTTTTCTTTCCTTATCTCTGTAAATGATTTTCAGTTTCATCTGTAAAGATTTTAACTTAGGAGGTCCATCCGTATAAACCAGTGATCAATACTTTGTTTTTGTATTGATTGGTCCATCCGAAGATGGACTGAACTGGTGTCACTGTTGTTTTGGTGGACTTCATGTGAAAGGAGAACGTTTGTCAACAAACACCTCCGGACACAAAGGTCATCATTAAAATGAGAGTATGAAGTCTACACACGTTACCCTCGGTTTGTGGCAACTTAAAAAGCCTGCTGGAAGCATATGGATGTTTACCTTTGTAGAGGTTGGTTACTGCTGTAGCAGCATTCTGAAATGGCACCCACAATGACAGGCCCTGCTGGTGGCATACCCTATCTGTGGAATAGAAGAAAAATTATGGCTCATTATTCAAACTGTTGGCATTTTAAAACACATTCCCTGAAGCATAAGTGACCGAAGCAGAGCATGGTTCACTTTTAAACGCCATTTTGTCTGGCCTCTTTAACTGCAGAGATGGGGTTTGGCATAAAAATAGATGTCAGCAAGCAGCTAGACGGCCAACAGGGCAGCGGGGAGAAAGAACTTAACTGCACTCTCAGCACTAAAGTTTAAAAGGGACAAGAAATATGCATAAAAGACATAAAATTGGATCAACTTTTTATGATTGGGATTGTATTTGTGGAAAATATAACGGAGAAAGCAGAGAACAAATATTTATCCTCGCCATCTTGCAATTTTACAAGTGGTGAAAAGCCGCATCTAAAACCTACAAGGAAGCACGAGTTTTGTAAACAAACATACGGATATGTTTCGACAGTATAATTATAAAGGACAGATTAGGAAAAAAATCGGTTCTACGCCTAATGGCATTTGTTAACAGTGACAGTCAGCTGGGAATGTCACGTAGCTACGACTGTTGTTACCATCGCCATTTTGTAACTACTTAGCTAATGTTAAGTTAGCTATGATCTATTTAATGTCAACAAACATTAAATTTTTTTTTCCAAAGTAGTTACTAATATTTACCAAGCTAAACTCATTTTAGAAAAATGAATTAGCCGTATAGAAGCGTTAAGGAGAAAATGCTAACCACTGGTAAAAACATCCAGCTAACTTTAGCTTTAAAAAGTCCCCTGTAAACGCCAATACCGGCTAGCAAGCGGACTAAAAAGGCTAGGTAGCATTTAGCCGGCAGTTAGTGCGCGTCTAGAAGCAGGCTGCTAACCAACTAGCAACTGAAAATAAAGCGTTGCTTTTTAACCTTTGTACAGTTGAGCTACGGCAGTGGCAGAGTTTTGAAATAGATGCCAGAGTTTATCCTGGTCGTTGTCGGCCTCCTCTTCTCCCGGGTCCATCTGTTCGGCTTCGGCTAAACATTGCCGCTCCCATTTTGAGAACCAGTGCTCCGGTCCGTGTTCCTGTATCTCAGAGTCCCCTTCTTCCTTCTTCTCCTCCATTTAATACAACAGAGCTCGGAGGAAATTCGGTTTCTAGCTTTGGATTTGATAATATCTGGGGAACATACATAAACTTATATAAATAAAGTCATAAATACTGTTTTGTATTTTGTTCTTTTTGTCGTCGAATAGCAACGCTGCCCCTCCTGACTATCTCAGGAGGCGAGCTGAGCTAACTATTTCTCCGTACTTGCCGTCGTCGGCATATATACAGGACACACAATAATGTTATGTACTCCACCCGACGTCGACGACAATTGACCAGTTATTCATGTTTGGGAGGGCTTTAGGTCATTCCTCTCTGTGATTGGCTGTCACACACGTCCATCATCCAGAAACTGACACAATATTGCTGTATTTTATTATATTATATATTTTTAATTATATAATTTATGTTATCTATATATTTATTTTAAACGAAACTTCTTTTTGTATACACTTGTGTAAGTCTATTATAATATATTGCATTGTATTGTATTGTATTGTGTTGCATGATATGTATTGTATTATATTATATTATATTATATTATATTACATTATATATTTAATTATATAATTTATGTTATTTATATATTTATTTTAAACAAAATTTCTTTTTGTATAAACTTGTGTATTCAAAATGACAAAATAAATCTGTCTAAGTCTATTATATTATATTATATTGTATTGTATTGTATTGCATGGTATGTATTATATTATATTATATCATGTTATATTATACTTTATTATATATTTAATTATATAATTTATGTTATTTATATATTTATTTTAAACGAACACTCGTGTTTACAAAATGACAAAATAAATCTGTCTAAGTCTATTATATTATATTATATTACCGTATATTGTATTGTATTGTATTATATTTTATATTATTATATTATATTATATTATTATAGCTACAGCTTTTTCATATTTTTTTTTCTTTTTAATAGTAAATTCAGTTTAATGGGAAAAAATAACTTTTTTTATTTTCCAAAGAAAATGTATTCTAATTTTCTTAATTTTCTATCTGACAAATATTGTTTTAACTCAGAGACCCTATGTTCACTGTGGGTCATACAATCCTACTCTTTTTTTCTTATCTTAATGACCTCTAATTCTACACGCACTTCAAAGTCTTGAAATTCCATTGCTGTCATTTCTTACATTTCAAAAAGTTATAAATTATTTTTCTTGGATCTAAGTTAAAAGGGGTAAGATTTATAAAGGATATTTGTTGATTTTAATAATGCTGAGTGATTTTGTAACATTTTATTACATTTAATGTCCTAATGTTCCTTTTATCACCACCCTGTTCGATCTTTCTACCATCTTCCCATCCCATCCATTTATAAAGAAATAATTTGTTGTTCTCCACTGAGAATGTGAGACATTGGTCCAGTCTTTCTATACTTAACATGGTATAGAAAAGAGGTGTTTATTTGGTCCCGACATTGCTTTTTAATCAGTGCTTTTATTACCGCACTTGAAAATTCTAGAGCTTGCAATTCCACCTCAAAGTACTATTCAGTTTATTTATACATGTAATACAATCATATTCTTCAAAATGTTTCTAGAATAACTGGCTGATTGCGGGGATTTGTTGACTCTCTGCAATCCTTCACACAGAGCATGGATGTAGCGACAGTGGAGAAAAAAAAGTCCCTTTTAAATGAAGGAAACTCCCAACAGATCCAGGCTGAGCGCCCATATGCTGAGGCCAACTAGGGTTCGATGAGATACAAGCAGATAATGAAATAAATGAAAAAGGTTATTTGGTGTTCAGGCCCCAGCAGAAGACTTTGGTGCTGTGAATCAACATTTGCTTGAATGAGTGCCTAGAAAAGTATTAGAGTAGTCTTTTCCCAAGGCCTGGACACTGGTGGTGGAATAGGCCAGAGGCCACGACTGAGAATAGTCTAAGAGGGAGGGAGGGAGGAGATGGGGAGGAGGTGGGTGAATGTTGATGGATGGATGGATGGATCCTATACTGAACAGCCATGTCATCATTGTCTTTTTCATTCAGTATCAGGTTTAGTGAAGGAGGCATTGACTCTATGCAACACAGCAGAATGATATGTCATTGTTTATTGATTGGAAAATTAACTTATGCTAAATACAAAAAGACGAGTGACGACAATTCAGCCACATGGAGTTGTGTAAGAAAAAAGGATGGTTCACGGATGCTGAGGCTTAGACTATTTCTGATCCACTTCTCCCCCTGGCTTCCATTGTTGGCATTTTATGTTGGCATATCGAATTGATATATCATAGCAACTACTTCCTATCCCTAGCTCCTATCCCTTTACATTTTGCAGGTTGGACAGTACACTATTCAGGGTAGGAAATTAACTCCAGAGTGCTTAACTGAATCTGGACAGCCTTCAGCCTTATGGACGGGATTACACAAAGGACACACCTGGATGATGCTGGTCAAACTATAAAGGAACTACAAATAACAGAAGTCACAAGAATACAGCAAACGGCTGAAGCACTCCATGCTAAAACACTCCAAAATATGAAGGTGTGTACATTTGGATGTGTGACACAGAGCACACATTAAGACATCATGTATTTTTCTTAAACTCAGTAAGGTGGCCTGTGTCTATGTGTCATGTCATGCAAACGTATAGATTAAATATAGTGCATAGGAACTTGCTGTTCACAAGTACTGCCAACCCACCTCGCTTGCATTTCCCAGCCTTGTAGAGAGACACTGGAGTTGGGATATAATCCTGCAGCCATGTTTCAGTAAACACTTAATATTTCACTTCCAATATATTCTGATTGGGTCCTTCCTAGAGCTCTGGCGTTATTTTACCTTGGTTCCTGAACAGCTGACATTGGCCATAATGATTGATGGAAGAGATTACTTGATTTTTCTTTTCTCTCTTCTCCTTGCTGCTGTTCTGCATCTTTGGCTACTCCCAGCAGAAGCAGTTGAGGTATTATTTTAGCTTTCGAGATAATGATTAGCTGCTCCTAGGTGTACAAAAAAAAAAAACTTCCTATGGTTACACATCATAACTAGCTAGCAACTTAGCGGCATTGCATCCAACACCAGACATTAAAAAAAATGTAAAAAGCAAACAAAAACTGTGATCTTCAAATGGAGGGACTGAAGTCCTTTTAAAAGGTTATGGAAGAACTACTGAACGTCTAAAGTGGTGCAGAATAAAAGTATACATTCTACTGAAAATACATGAATTTATTTATATAGTATCTACACAGTTTTTGGCAAAATTTTAATGGGTCTAAAATATATATACTACCGTTTGTTATGCCAACATTGACATGAAGGGATTCTGTGCTAATAAGAATAGTAGGTTGAAGACACAAGAGGACAAGGCTTACATTTTTAAAAGCAGAATTTTTTTTTTTTTTTTCATGGATGATTTTGACCCGATCCCCCAGTATTTTCCTAAAAGCTTAGATTTTCTTTTTCTTTTTGTCTCATTTTGAGCCTTTAAAAATATTTCCATAGTTTAAATATATTAATAGTTTTTGTATTTTCTTTCTATGGAAAACATATAGAAATAGATTATGAAGGTTACAGCAGCCCCAAGCAGAGAGATTCAAGGAACAACCATACACTCAAGTACCACTGTCCTGCATGTTTTTTGTGTATCTTTGCTGCAACATACCTTACTTATATGAATCAGCCATCTGCAGCAATTGATGGTTACTGAGGAGTCTATGTATAATTTGAATCAGGTGTGCTGATTTATTATTGTTTGGGTTAACTATGTTCGAGACACTAAATTTGTTTATGTTTCTTTGTGAAAAATTATAGTTTTGTTTTTTTTTTGCATGGCGCTGCCAAGAAAAGCATGGAGACTCTGGTTGTGAAGCTGTATGTGTCCGCTAGATGGAGACAGAGCGCCTGCTTTTTTTTTTTCCACATTGGAGTTCTAATTTGTTAAAAAAAAAAAAAGAACATAATTTTGGAACATAATTTTTCTTTAAAAAGTAATATTCTCCTTTGTCATGAAAAATATAAAGCGAGAATGACTCAAATAATAATTTAGGAATAAGCCTACTTAGTAAGAGGTTATGTGTACATATCTATTTCTAGTATTGTTTTATTTATTGTGTTACAATTTTGGCCAAAGTTCCCCCTTGTGGTACTGATATTTATTGTTTATGTATGACTAATACAACCTCTTTTATAATCATAAAAATTAGAAAAACACATGCTGTGGTATTTTGTTGAAACATCTCTTATAAACACTTAAATGTTGTATGTATATGAATTACTAAATGTTACAAAAACAATAAGGAAGTACTAAAAGTGGTCAAAGTATATTATTGATTTACTTTTAATGCCAATAGTAGCCATCTTTATTACAGAAAATGGTACGGTCCTGTTGCTCCAACCCTCTGAATCATTGTAATTACATTTTTCCTGCAGTTTCCAACTTCGAGATTAGTAATTGAGAAAGTCAGGTTCTTAGAATGCAGCATGAAGTCCAACATATATCTGTTTAGAAATGAATTATTTTATATTGCATTACTATAAACACCAAACAATTTTTTTTAAATATATTAGTCAGTTTTGTTTCTTTTTACATTAAATGCATTTCCATTGCCTGTCGAATTAATCAACACAGTTTATGAGATAACAGAAACTAATTAAAATATGTTTAATGCACTCTTTGTAGAGGATGGGTGACTACTGTGAAAACTGACTTAATGATAAATATAATTAAACAACTAAGACAATCTGGGGTCTCCTAGAATTGTGTTTAATGGTTAATAACCAACATGACTGCCATACAAAATATTGTAAATGTTGAAAGTTGTCTGTTGTGCAGGGGCGGAGCTAGATGGGGGGCCAGGGGTTGCCATGGCCACCCTTACCGAATCATTGGCCACCCACCCCTACCATTTTTTCCCTCTGATACAGATGGTGGCAGCAGTAATACTCTTAAGTGTGTCTCTGCAAGCCATAGATAAATAACAATTTTAATAAAAACGTATCAAATAATCAATTTATGTAGATATTAGTGCTTGTAAATATCAATTTTACGTAGAATGTTTATTGATACAAGTAGGTAAATAACTAGGATGGAAAAGATTTACACTCCAGATCTATGAACTGAAAGAAATTTATCCACTACACCTTTTATCTAGAAAGCACGGATGTTTAAATATATGCGTCTATTTGTTAACAAAGGCTGTAGGAAAGTATAGTTTGTCTTTATTTAGAAAATATGGATGTTTTGCTCGTTAATTTTCCTTCTGGCTACGCATCTGCTGTTGGGACTTGGAGCAGTTTCTCCTGTTTAACAAGGGCAATTGTTCAAATGGGAACATGTTCCTTTACTATTTAAAAGCACAAATTGAAGGAAATAATTGTTACACTGATGAAGAAGAAAAAAATCTTTGGTGTTTCTACTTGGAACAACTAAAGTTCCCTTTGCGGTCACTGATAGTAAAAAAATCTAATTTCCGAGACAAATTGGTGTTAGCTGAAGGTGGCCATAGTTTACTTTTGGATTTTAAAGGTACTGCTAACAATATAAAACGTTTTTTTTTTCCATCTTTATCTTTATTATTATTATTAATACGGAAGAGGATTAGGGCCAGTGGGAAAAAAAAAAGTTAACTAATTTTTAAATTTTATTTCAGTTTAGTATGGGAAAAAAGTCAGAATTCTGAGAAAAAAGTCAGAATTCTGACCTTTTTCTCAGAATTCTGACTGAATTCTGACAATAAAAAAAGTCAGAATTCTGAGATTAGAGTCAGAATTCTGAGAAAAAAGTCAGAATTCTGACCTTTATCCCATGTTAAACTGAAATAAAATTTAAAATCAGTCAACTTTTTTTTTTTCAGTGGCCCTAATCTTCTTCCGTATATTAATCATAGGTAAGTTCGTTAAAATGTGAATAAATAATTCATGTTAAAAAAAAAATCCTAAATAAAATGTGTTATATGGTTTCCAGTGTATGATGAACACGCTGAGCCAGTTGAACCAAGATAAAAAAAAAGAACCTGGCCGGGGATGGGCTCGTGTTTGGATCACCATGCGGATGTGACATTTCAGAGAAAGCGCGGCCGCCATTTTGAGATTTTGCTTAGACCCAACACATCACAAGCCACGGGAGGAGCGGGCCGAGAGCCGCCGCACAGCATCGTATGACCGGGCACATTCCTCAGAAAGAGACGAGAGGTTAGTTTTTAAAATGCAGCGAGGAGCCACGTCGTGTCGTTGAACGTATTAGGGGCTTTTTTTTCCTGGTCGGGCTGGTTTAATGTCGGGGCCCTGTTAACTCCTCACCGTGAACTTCCAAATCGTCATTAGTGGAAACGGTTTGAATGGATAGCTTTTCCCTTCGTTCTTCCCCGGTCGTTGGACAATCGGAGGAGCAGACAGACTGGGGATATCGCTGGCAAAGCTGCTAATTGCACCCTAGCAAATGAGCCATTGTTTTCATTGTTGCAACTCTATTACAATTTGGCTGCCTAGTGTCAGGTAGCTGAACGCTCGCTGCAAAAAGGGGGGATTTGCTTCTGAAGGTGGAAGCCTCGTTTCCCGGGGTTCATTCAGATCCAATCCGTCCCCGGAGTCCCATTGCCCCGCCGTCAGCCAGCGATCTGTCCCCAACTAAAGCGCCGAAATTGGGCGAATAGCGAGCAAATACGTCCGCGTTTCTCTACCCGCTCCCCAGCTGACCTCCCCTCCTCACTCCCCGGCGCTGACAGCGGACAAGGCCGAGGTCGCAACAGAGCAGGCCCGGCCGCCAAGGCTCGACCTGTCCACCCCACCTCCGCATCCCACCGCCACACCTCACCAGCAGCCCAGAACCCGGTTCCCCGCCGAGCCTGCCCCGGACAAGGTCGAGGGTGACAGAGATAGCAGAGAGCCCCGCATCACGACAGCAGCTGCCAACATGAACCACCACCACACGCAGCAGCAGAAAGCCGGCGAGCAGCAGCTCAGCGAACCGGAGGACATGGAGATGGAAGGTAAGAAGGGTGAAGAGACCATGCAAAATGCATGACATAGTTACCTCCGGTGCATGTCGGATACGTAAAGTTATTGTTGGTGCAATCTTAGCGCATCATTACAGTAAACAACAAGGCCCGATGCTGGCTTGGATAGCCGGTTGGATTTCTGCTGATCGTGCGCTCGTTGCAGCAAACTCTTGCGGAGCTGACCTCATTTTGCGTTATAAACAAACGGTGCTTAATTCATCTTTCCGCCTTTGTAATAATTAGTCGCAAATTAAAAATTATCCTGTTTTTCCTGTCTTCATACTTGAATATCGGTCGCATAAATCATTCATTCGGCTTCGGTACCGCATTTTTTACGCTGTTGTAAACATCTGGTTTATTTGATAAATATTCGTTTAAATTAGCCATACAACATCTATATACTAAATTATGTTGATTAGTGATAACCTAAATATTTGTAAAAAAAATTAGTCTTAACAAATTAGATAAATCAATTTCACTGTAAATTAATAAAGCTTCATGCAGTCTCAGTTTTAACATGGCAAATAAAAAAGTACCTGTCTTCATAATAATACTTTCTTGTGGTTAAAATGTAGTTTCTCATTCGTTATAGTTCATTATTATTATTATTATTCGGCATGTAGCGTTGCTAGCCTAGAACGTGAGCGCTAGCAGCGTGTTTCAACTCAAGGCTTCTAAGTAAATGATAAAATATTCCAAAGTTCATCTAAATTACCATTTTGTCCACTATGGTATGTAAAGTCGTTTCTCTATGTACTAAAATCCACACAAAGCCGAATACACATTGTCAGACAATCCATTTTAAACTAGTAAATTAGCTCTTAGGCCCTGTCCGTTTTGTGTCATCGCTGGTTAGCATGCTAGTTAGCAGGTGCTAACGAAGGGGGGTGTGTGGCGTTTCAAAATGGTGGCCTTTGCGATCCTGCTAGAGCGGTTGGGCCTCGGTTGCTAACCCGGTGCGGATGTTTTGCATTTTTCCCCCATTCTATATGCTATATACCTAATATTTAATTACATGTTTAACATTGCGTGGATATTAGGGCGTTATCCACTATTTGTGTTCACAGCTAACGTTGTCCGTTAAGAAGCGGCATGTCTTTCGGTTGATGGTGTTTGCTATGTGGCTAACGGGAACGCAGATACGTCAGTCCCCGCTTATATTCGCCGCGGTGTCGTTTATGTCTTTAATCGTAGCGCTTTTAAACACACAAAGCCGTTAAGCCTCAAGTAGAGCCGTTTTAAACGTCTAACGGTGTTTTAGTTGATGCGTGACAAGAGGTGAAAAAGTAAGTTGTCAGCGGTGCGGTGAGCCAGGCCCGCACAGCGCGGGGATTTGCTGCTTCATTGTATGGAGAATCAAACGGCTCGGAGCTCTCGCCATTTTTAATGATCCTTATTTTTGTTTTGTTTTTTTGTTGGATCGATTTGCAGACAGGTAGAGCTATTGAAACGCGGTGGTTATTTTTTTTTCGAGACGTAAAAACTGCGCACTCTTCACTTTAATTAGCTTTTATAAATGTCTACTTTAGGTTGAGACTCGTTGAAGAGGCTCACTGCGTCATTCAGTCTGAGTGATTCAACTTTATCTAATCTAACACACATTAATCATAATTATTTATCAACACACGCCCATTACATGTGAATTTAGTTTTTCTAATATTGACTACACCTCTCTGATCAGTGTTGGTAGTTGATTTTTAATAGTTATCTGACTAGGAACAGGTGCACTCATCAGTCAGCCTCCCCTGTAGCATCTTGTTCATTAATCCTAGGATCCTTCTTGCAGTTTAACAGGCTCTTTTCCATCCCATCACCACGGGTTGATCGCTAGGGTGGGTTTCTATTTGTTCTTGATCAAACTCTGTTATTGATGGATAAGGAAAAAGCAAAACAGACTTTCTTTCCAGACTTTAGCCCAATTCATCAATCATTGACATGTATGGACACCTACAGTGGGATAGCTTCAAACAACCCTTCTAGAAATTGAGCACATGTTTACCTAGTCCTAATATTAACAGCTACAACATTGTACTAAAATTTACCAGTGGGGCTTTTTGCGTTGACAGAATAAAGAACCACTTCATGATTGAGCTAACCTGTTGTTTGTGACACAATAATTTGTCTGAAATCCGTTCAGTCTGCTGAATGTAAAAACATGGTTTAGGGTTAAACACAATCCTTTTCGCCTTTTTTTTTTCCCGCCTATGCTGATATTTGTATCAACCACGTTTTTCTTTGTTTGAGAAATGTGTAGTTTTGCAGTACACAGCAACTGATGCAAGTGGCAGGAACATTTTAAACCCTTGGTTTATCTTGATAGTCGGCTTTTTATTAAGCTTTTGAGTTTAATAGAATGGGGGGGGGGGAGTGGTGAAGCGCTGTTTCGCTTATTGTATAATGTGGTATTTGTGGATTGACTTCATAAACGTGAACTACTCTGGTGGTATCAGGGGTTACTAGTTTTTGTTGTTGTCCAAAACATAAAATCTTAAGCAAGGGGGGAAAAAAAATAAAAATTAAACCTTCATTATATATTTGCTTGTTTCATTTAGATGTTTTTTGGGGCTTTTCAAGCACCCCCTTTTTAAGAGATGCCCATCTCAGTGGGACTACTGCTGGTAATTTGTAATCCCAACACCAGAGGAAAAGTCAGGAGTTTGCGTGTAAAGTTTGCAGAAACCTTTAGAAGAAAGCGATTAGATATTTAAAGTACAGGTAAAGTTTTCAAAGAGGGATGTTTTTAGTAGAGAAATAACATTCATTTTCATGAAAAGTAGTTGAAAGCTTTTAGGTGCTTAGTTACGGAAATGTGTGGACTCTTCAACAAAAGTAAAATATTAAAATGAAAGTTGTTCATTTGACCCATTAAAAGCTCTTGCTTCCTGAGGAGGTTAGTTTTGTTTTTAAATAAACGCTTCCCTTTAGAGATGTCCTTGTTCTAGTGGATAGAAGTACATTTCTAAGTAGCAGTAATCAGTTTTTTTCCGATATTACTTCCTGTAATAGATTAAGGGAGGAGAGATTGCTTGTTGTACAACAGCTAAATAAGGGTTAGTCTCAGTAGTTTTCTGTTTTGCATTCTATAGCAGAACTTTTAAAGGTTTCAGGCTAGACTCGTGCAGTAAGCAGGACAAGTTGTCATGCACCTTACTGACGGACTCCATTAATATGGTTTAATCCACTTGAGGAAACCAGGTCAGCTTCCTCAAGGAATGGTTCAGTAATGTTGCCAGAAGTCGGGTGGTGCACCGAGCTGTGTCTGGAACCAAGAGAGAGACAAGTAAATAAACATGAGCAGAAGAAATGTAGCACGCTTAGGGACACATGTTCATCGTTGTCTTTACAAAATTTGATTCCCCCCTGATTCTGCCACTTGTATTAGAGTGTGTCTGTGGATCAAACTAGTTGTCTCATTGTGATGGGATGATTAATGTTGTCCGTAAGCACAATTGTTTTTTTTTTTTTGAAGGATTGCTTGGAGCTTAATCCCTCATTAGAACCATAATTATCATCCCTACTCCTAACTATATATATATATATATATTTATTTTATTTTTTTTATCCTTGCACACATGCTCTTCCAGCTGTGCTCACAATGTCTTCACATTTGGAAGCACTTGTCATGCTGTCTCGGCATTGTTTCCATAACAGGATGGTATAAAAACCTCATATTTAGTTTTATCAAGACCAGGAGTTTCAACTAAAATAAGGACGGGGGAAAAAAGGATTTTGTTTTCCAAAAATGTAAATTAAATTACTCAAGATCGGGCAAAAAAACAATCTTAAGACACTTTGTGATACACAAAGTTTTTAAAAAGCCTCATCCATACAGTATTGTCATGCTCTTTTATTTTTCCTCACAGCTGGGGACACAGACGACCCCCCAAGAATCCCGGCCAACCCGGTGATCAATGGTAACGTGGCCATGGGAGATGGGCACAACAACACAGAGGAGGACATGGAGGACGGTGAGGAGATTGGATACTCACGCTGACTGATAACGTTTCTAGGAACGCACCAATCAGCTGTTTCCTTGCTGTTTCAAAGTCGTCTTAGATTTTTAGGATTACCGAAACAGGGTTATCACTTGTTTTACTTAAAGTATTATCTGCTGATTGTTTCTTTATTTGGTAATTTCTTACCTTTATCTAAACCAAACATTAAAAGCATGCTATTTATGTATGTGTATACAAAATACATTCGATAAATGAGACGAAAACGTATATTTATATTGGCATATGATGGTATTATTATATGCATTAATCACATTGAAATGAATGTCTCTGTGATTAAATTGTTGGTTTTGCCTTATATCCTTGTTTAGCTACTGTAGGCTCTTTTGGATAAGTTTTAGTAGATATAATATTCAAAAACAAATTAAAATCAGTAATTTTTTTTTTTTTTTAGTATTAATCAGATAAGAACAGGAACTGATAGGCCAGCCGAATATCAGAAACAAACCAATAAGTAAGTTTTACAAATGAACAAGATTAGCATCTGGAGTGAGCGTAACTTTAACCAAAGTGTGCCTTTGGCATTCAGAAAATCAGCAGTTTCCTTTCTCATAGAGCTGCTTTAAAGGCTGTTTGAACATGTCTGAATGCTTATTGGACTGAACCATATATTAGCTTTGTGTGAGCTTTATGCTGACGAGTCATTCGCAGACTCTCCACAAATTGGCAGCTAAAATATCCTTGTGCATTCATGCGGACGTTTATCTCTGAGTGGATTTATGTTCAGATGGGCGGGAGAAAATAATGCAGGTCTCTGGAGAAAATTGGTTCCAAGGTGGTTCTGCTTGAGGCTTGGGTTAGAGTTGGAACCTCTGCTATTCATAATCGTTTTTAATTTTGTCCTCTCCTGCCTGCCGTCTCCTCGTAGACACCAGTTGGAGGTCAGAGGCGACCTTCCGGTTCGTGGTGGAGCGCTTCAGTCGCCTTAGCGAGTCCGTTCTCAGCCCGGCCTGCTTTGTCCGGAACCTGCCCTGGAAGATCATGGTGATGCCGCGGTTCTACCCGGATCGGCCCCATCAGAAAAGCGTTGGCTTTTTTCTGCAGTGCAATGCAGAGTCGGATTCCACGTATGTGTCTTTATTTCAGCACTTTCTGTATTTTGTATCCAACATAATCTCCCTGTTTTTTAATTTACTTTACGGGGATAAGTCAGCGTTTCAAGTGGGGTGGAAAAAAGGGAAGATGTGATTATATTAAATGTTACTGTAGGGGAGAATATCTTTAAATCTCCTAAACAGTACTGTCACACAAGTGAACTACTGCACGGAAGTAGCTTGTTGTAGTTTTATTAAGCTATGATTCTACAGAGATACTAGGATTTTTTTCTATCATGTCGATTATCATCATGGATCTGTTAAGCCCTGATAGTTTTATCTATTCATAGACAGTGAAGGAAATAAGGCCTACCCTCTTTCTTTGTATCCTCTATCTTTCTTACCTTCATATTTCTTGTCCTACTTCCCATTTCTTCCTTTCTTTCCTCTCTTCCTTCATTCAATCTTTACATTATCTTCCTGCCTTGTTTCCTACTTGCTTTCCTTCCCTCTAGATTCCAGCTTCCACATTAAAAGCTATTTCTTGAGGAATGTTTACTATATGTTCAATGAACTTTAGGCTATTATAAATTTTAAGCAGAGGGATATCCTGACCTACAATTTGTATAGATTTGATGTACTTCGCAGCTCTGATGAATAAGTCCTCTCCTTCCGTTTCAGGTCATGGTCATGCCACGCTCAGGCCATGCTAAAAATCATTAACTACAAAGACGACGAGAAGTCGTTCAGCCGCAGGATCAGTCACCTCTTCTTCCACAAGGAGAATGATTGGGGCTTCTCTAACTTCATGTCCTGGAGTGTAAGTATGCCAGCCTAATGCACGTCAACATAAATGTCAGCGCTGCAAAAAAAAACGATTTGTTTAATTTCTTTATCTCCAACAGACATCATTAAGCTTTGGTTTCATGACTTGCAGCGTTTATAAATATTGGGAAAACAATTTGAAATTGAAATATTGAGCTGCTTGTTTCCTTGCTACCTCCATGTCTATTCAAGCTATAGAAACCTCATTGTGTCTTTTTGGGAGGTCTTGAAATTTTCCATCCACTTTTTATTTAAGGATGTAACGGATCCAGAGCGAGGCTTTATCGATGACGACAAAGTCACGTTTGAAGTCTACGTCCAGGCAGATGCTCCACATGGAGTCGCGTAAGCAGATTTCTCTATTGAGTTTTTTCTATTTTCTCACTAAAGGTCATAATATAACCTTTTTTTTTAAACTCATAAACCAGCTGGGACTCCAAGAAACACACAGGCTATGTTGGACTAAAGAACCAGGGAGCCACCTGTTACATGAATAGCCTGCTACAGACACTGTTCTTCACTAACCAGTTACGACGGGTACGGCTCTGCTTAGTGTATCTCATGTAGAGATAGAATTGAAAACCCTCTCAGTCAGTCTTAAAGCTCTGGTTTCTAACATGTCGTTTTTTTGTGTGGTACCTTCACCTGTTAGGCGGTGTACATGATGCCCACAGAAGGAGACGACTCTTCCAAGAGCGTCCCCCTGGCGCTGCAGAGGGTTTTCTATGAACTCCAACACAGCGACAAACCAGTCGGCACAAAGAAACTCACAAAGTCTTTTGGGTAGATGCTGTTTTGCTTTTGTATTTGCTTTTTAGTATTTAAATTTTAGAAAGTCAACTTTCCTAATGCGTTTATTTTAAATGTAAAGGTGGGAAACGCTGGATAGCTTCATGCAACACGATGTGCAGGAGCTGTGCAGAGTGGTGAGTCCTCTGATTGGTTGTAAAAATATAAACGCAGACTTGACTCCTTCCTGAAACATTTTTTTCCTGTGTACACCAGCTGCTCGACAACGTGGAGAACAAAATGAAAGGCACATGTGTTGAGGGAACCATCCCCAAACTGTTCAGAGGAAAGATGGTGGTAAGTCTGTGCTGAGTTCCTGTTGATGTCCAAGTTGTCTTTTCTACGTACAGTTTTAAGAGTTGATCATTTTGTAAACAAGCTGACAATCTAGGTATAGAGGATATTTTTACCCGTTCTGATTGTGTGTCTCCCCCCAGTCGTATATCCAGTGCAAGCATGTCGACTACAGGTCTGAGCGGATAGAGGACTACTATGACATCCAGCTTAGCATAAAAGGAAAGAAGAACAGTAAGTGGTTCAGTTTTTGCTAATTTACTGAAAGAAGTAAAAGAGAATTAATGAGTCAGTTATTTGGATGTTCTTTATTTTGATATTTTTTTCATGGGATGAATTTCCTCTGCTTATTTTTAGTATTTGAGTCTTTTAAAGATTACGTTGCAACTGAACAGCTAGACGGAGACAACAAATACGACGCAGGAGAGCACGGCCTTCAGGTAAGTCTAGTTTGGTATCAGGACTGTTTTTGTTTTTTATTTTTCTCTTACAGCCCCACACATTGCTATACTTCTATGGATTCCATGACAGACCAGTAGGATGTAGCGCATGGTTTAGAAGTGAAAGGACAATGTTTCTTGACATTGTATACAAATAAAAATGCATTTTTTTTTCTCAGATCTGCTGACTTATTAGTTTGTAGAATCACCTTTCATTGCTTTGGGATTTAGCTCTGTACATTTTTACTTCTAGAGTCTTAATGTTACTTTTCTAGTCCAACCACAGATTCTCGCTTATATTAGGACTTTGACTTGGCCAGTCTAACACATGGATATGCTTTGATTTAAATAAGACCGATGAAGGTCTGCTTGTATCTTCAGGGTGATTGTTCTGTGGAACGGGAACCTTAACTCCAGCCCTCAAGGTCTGGTGTAATTTAAGATGTTTCCTGGCTTCTGTGCAGAGTAAAATAACAAGACTATCACCAAGAACGGATAAGGCAGCTATTTGGTTCAGGTTTATTTCATGCTGTTTTGTAATGCTACTTTTTTATATAGTTATATTTTAGCTCATCTGACCAGATCCATTACCTCTATATAGGTGATCTGCTGCCTACACGCCTCTGCAAACTATAAAGTAGACTATATAGACCTACTTTCAACTCCCAAGTTTGGTCGGTCTGTTTCTCCATAGAAGTCAGGTTGTTTAAGACTTTGCCTCCTCACCGTCTTATTTCTCCATCTTCTTTGCAGTAGGCAGCTGTAGGCCGCTTGTTTGAATATTCCTATTGTTTCAGGTAGATTGTGTGGTGTTGGCTGTTGTGCAGTGGGCAGTACTTGATGCTCTGAGGGATGCTCAAAGCTTGAGGGGCTTTTTAAGTGACCTCCAAGTTTCTCTGGAAATCAGACTTTTCAGGAGTTTCTTGGCCTTCATGCTGACAGCCCCCTGAAGACTTTCAGAACAGCTGAGTTTAAATGATACCCATGTTTACTAATAACTTGGAGAGATCTGAATTCCAATGTTGGCCCTGGATTTTTTATTTATTTAGATAATTAAGAGATATAGGGGTTGAATTGCCATCTCTTGATATTTTTATTTGTAAAGTTGAAATTATGCTTTCCTTTTCCACTGCCCCTATTTTTCTGCTTAGTGTTGATCTGGTGCATTAAAACCCAACTAAATACCCTGTTTTGGTTATGGTGTTCAACATTTTTTTCTTTTTTTTTTTTTTTTTCTTTTAAAGGGATTTAACACTTAAATGCTGAATTTTAGTTTTCCTCTTGTAAGATTTTAGGACGCTAAACATCCAACATGTTTGTTTGCATTGCAGGAGGCGGAAAAGGGTGTGAAGTTTCTTACTTTCCCCCCAATTCTCCATCTGCAGCTGATGAGGTTCATGTATGACCCACAGACTGACCAAAATATCAAGATTAATGACAGGTAAGCTGGACTTGATTGTTTTCTTTCACTTCACTAAAACCCCTTCCCCTGCCCCCCACTTAAACCGGGTCGTTTCCTTTTTGGATGACGCTCCAGGGATTTGTGCCCGGTTAGGGTTTAGGAGTGTGCTCCATAAAAACATAAGTTAAAGGATGCAGTTTCTTTCCAGAAAAGGTTATTGAGTTTGTTCAGAGAGAAAAGCATGGCCTGACCCCCTGCCCTGTTATGGCAGGAATAGACGTAACTCTTATTTTATTCTTTTTTGTCTGTCTTTACTTGAAAAGCTTTATGAAAGGGCATGGTTGGATAACAATGCTTAAGATTATTGCGACATTTCAAAGCACCCAGGCATCCAGAACAGATAATTTATTTTTATTGTGTCTCGACTCTGACTCAGCCTCGCTGTGGTACCGTGCACACCTGAGGCTTTTCTGCATATAAGTGCCCAGAAACGATGTGGATGGAAGCGCCTATAAAATGCATTTAGATGACCTGCTTTCCTGTCTGTGTTGATGTCCAGTTTTTACCATAATCTTGTGTCCTTAATCCCTTTTCCTCTTTCCTAACCATCCCTTCTCTCTTCACCTTGAAAGGTTTGAGTTTCCGGACCAGTTACCTCTGGACGAGTTCCTTCAGAAGCCGGACTCCAAGGACCCTGCAAACTATATTCTACACGCCGTGCTGGTGCACAGCGGCGACAACCATGGCGGTCACTACGTCGTCTATCTTAACCCCAAAGGAGACGGCAAAGTGAGTGTCAAGGAACCAATTGTGAGGACAAATTTTTTTATGCACCTTTGCACCAAACATTCAGTGCTTATTTTATATAACTTGAAAAAGCATTCATGTTAGTTTTTTTCATCATTTGTCATTTTGCAACCTTCAGCTTTTGAGTATTTTATCGAGATTTTGCAAAAAAAAAAAAAAAGTTTATTAAGAACTTTTCAGTCTGTGCCTGAAATTCAAAGAGTCTTGGTAGCTAAAGGGAAAAGACAGGACAGGGTAAGATGCTGTAAATGCGGTGTTTGTTGTAAAATACTTTTTTTTTTTTTCTGTGTTTTTTCAAGTAGGATATGAAAAATTTAGAACCTTCACAGTGGCTGATTTCCTTCTTTTAAAAACCAGATCCCCCCAAATTTAAAATCTTTGCAGCCCTACTTTTAGGTTTGTATTTAAAAGAAGCTTCATTTTCTTATGTAGAGTAAATCTACTTGAACTTGATCATGGGGGATATTTTGGATTTCTTTTTTAACAGAGTTTTTACATATATATATATGTATATATGTCTAAACCGTGTAGTTTTGATGTATATTTTGAATTTTACACATTGCACCTAAAAGTACCATGTGAAATAAAACACAGGCGGTTTCAGGTGGTTGAACAGAAACTATATCACTGTTCTCGCTTCTCCTAGTTCTCCCTGTCATGTTATTGAGGCTGGTCTTTGTAGCAACACTAATTACATTTGCCCAGCATACATTTTTTCTCAAGGAATTTTTCAGAGAATATCCCAAATGACTGATTTATTGGTTAAACTCTGCTTTGTTGGTGGCGCTTGAAAGGAGTTCTAGCCTTTAGTTCTGATGTTAGGGTTTAGAATCACACTGTGCTCAGTCAATTCCTCCATTTAATGCCTAGTGCTAGCAGTTGTTTGTTGGTCACTAATGGAAAGCCTTTGGTTGTAACATGACAAATATGTAGAAGTTCAGACGGTACAGTACATTTCCAATCTTCCATTTTGATCTAACCACCACTGCTTTGCTGCATCTATCGTTTCATTTTTCCACTGCAGTGGTGTAAGTTTGATGACGATGTAGTGTCGCGGTGCACCAAGGAGGAGGCCATAGAACACAACTACGGCGGGCACGACGACGACCTGTCGGTCCGTCACTGCACCAACGCCTATATGTTGGTCTACATCCGGGAATCCAAGCTAAGTAAGTATGATGCTTCTGGAACGACGGAGCCTGGAGTTTATAGATTTAATTTCTATTTCTAACTTGTATCTCAGGTGAGGTCCTCCAGCCTATGACTGATGGGGACATCCCCCAGCAGCTGGTGGAGCGTCTGCAGGAGGAGAAGAGGGTGGAAGCACAGAAGAGGAAGGAACGCCAAGAGGCACACCTGTACATGCAGGTTCAGGTAAGAAGGGTCCTAAATTAGCTTTTGTTGACTTTAGATCTACCAGGAAATGGAACTTTTACTGTATTATTGGGTTTGTGTGGCAACAAGACATGACAGAAAATGTTCTCATAGTGGATAGAAAACTCAATCTTATATCATAGACTCTTAATGGATCAACTGTGGGTTAAAGTTGGCATCAGAGCTGTGATGCTAATGTTGCTCTTCCTTCTATTGGCTGATCTTTGGATCACCTCATTGTTTCTGTGCATTAATAGATGTGCTAATGTGTCCATCATCTGAGGCTTTGCTGAGTGCATCCTCTGAAACCCAGACTGCCTTTAAATTGTGTTCTATTCTGTTAAACAAGGTTCTGCACCCAGTGTTGTCCATGAATTTGTGGCTAGCTGCTAACTGCACTTTGACATATAATCTAAGGAATTAGCAAATTGGTCTTGAAGGGTTGGAACCTCTGGCTTTTGAGCTGCAGCTGCTTTCTTATAAACTACTGGAATTACTGAAAGAGAGAATAGCTAGTATCATTTTTGTTTTCTGTTTTGGTCAAAGTGTCAGGAGTTGACCCTTTGCATGAAACTTTTTGGATGGATTCTCACTGTATTAGATGCGGAAAATAATGGAGATCGACACCAAGATGGTGAGCAGTTGAAGTAAAATAAATGTAGATTTAACTGAAGCGTTGATTATTTTAACATTGTGGTTTTGGACACAGGTGAAAATTACTGGAAGAATTTAATCACTTCTTTGTAGCAAAGCATTAATGGTGTTTCATATTTTTAAGTGATACAAGCCTTTTTTTTATATAGCTTGCTGTTTTCGATCTTATGAGGCCTTAAACAGCAGCGTTGGGTATGATCCCAGTACCAGTGATGGTTTGGGCTAGTTTCATGCATTTATTTCTCTAAGGTTAAAGTGTTTGTGTGGTTATTAAGCTAACTTTTGTGTCGGCCAAGTGATGTCAGCCAATCAAGCAAATTAAGATATTTTGCGTTCACATGAGAAGAACTAAAACTGTTTGTATTACTGTTATCCTTCCTGGTAGAGGATGGAAAATCTGCTTTTTGATTTGGATTGAATGTATAAATGAATAAAAGAAGAAATGAGGTATGAATAGAGATTTTAAATCATCTTTAATGTTAATAATCTAATAGGTAAAACAGAGGAAGAAACCATTCACATAGATGTTTGCAGTGCTACTGGCTGAATACAGTACCGCCTCATTATCTTTAGAAGTTTAGTTTGTTTAGCATCCATCTGGAGGCGACTAGGCAGGAGAAACGGGTGGCTCTTGAAGCAGATGAAGTACTGCTTGAACTGCAATTGAACAGTTGCTAATTATTTAGATACATACATGCATGTTCTCTATTTTCATTACACATTTAGCAAACATAGGCCGAAACGGCCTAAAGCAACCTTTTGTTATTGAGATGAAAACCATTTGGAAGCTATATTTATTAGCTAGTTTTCAATATTTGCTATGAACCTAAAGCAGTAGGACATTGTTCAATTGTTTATCACAATTTCAGTTATTATTGCAACATTCGTCTGCTTTATTGCACATTTTCTGCTTGCCTAGCCAGCACTCAGACAAGGTTTTCTTTTTGCCTTTTTGGATTTGTTGAACACTAAAATATAACATTGCTTTATTTCCATCTATTCACTTTTTGTCCTTTATCCTTATAGATGGTGACAGAGGACCAGTTCTGTGGACATCAGGGCAATGACATGTACGATGAAGAGAAAGTAAAGTACACAGTCTTCAAGGTGCTGAAAAGCTCCACTCTGCAGGAGTTTGTCCAGAACCTCTCCCAAACCATGGTGAGTCTCATGCTCATATCAGGTGGCAGACTTTCAAAATGAGGCAGACTTTCAAGTTTCTCTATCCTGTTAGATGCATTGTAGTCCAAACCTGCAAAAGACCTAGCATTGACTTTGCACAGGTAGCTAGACCAAAGTTGATCTATTTAACTTGGAGTTTAGGTAGAACTTAAGCCTTTCTTAAGGGAATCTTCTAAAAATGTTTTCCATCAAACAACTTTCTAACTAATCATGTTTACTGGAGTCTTGTTGATTTTCCTGTTTGCTTACATTATCTGAATCTAAACTACCAGGAAACAACTCCTTCCTGCTACCCAGATGAGCAGAAACTTCTGTCTTGATACTATTCCTGTATATTTTTGTTAATGTCTTAACTTTTGTATTTTTGTACTGCAGGGTTTCCCACAGGATCAGATGAGGCTCTGGCCCATGCAGGCCCGTAGTAATGGAACCAAGCGGCCTGCCATGCTCGACTACGAGGCTGATTGTAACAAATCGGTACGCGTTTCTGCATTCTCTTAGAATGCTGTTTTGGCATGTGTTCAGGAGAGGTATTTAAGGAGATCCGGTTTTGTTCAAGTAGCTGTCTTAATTTAGGAAGAAATATTTTTGGAAAATTTTTTTAAAACAAGTAGAACTCCCTGACATTGTTACTCCACTGCTCTGACACATCAGAGGTTTTTAACACATAATTATTAGGGGGGGAAAAACTCAACAATAAATAATTGGTTTAGTAAACGGCCACTATAATCAAGCCACGAGGTTTTAGAAGTTTGTTTTTTATTTATTTATTTTTTTTAGATGATCGACTTGAGTGATAACGAAAACCCTTGGACAATATTTCTGGAGACTGTGGATCCAGAGCTGGCGGCCAGCGGTGCCACGTTACCCAAGTTCGACAAAGACCGTGAGTTTTCCTTATCTGTAGTCCCATTGTCTCTTAATGCAGCCTGTTTATATTAATGTGTGGACTTTTAACTTTAGTGAGCTTTTTACCCAGAATGACATATATTCTTAAAACTTGTCTCTGATGCAGTTCAACTGTTATAATATACCCTTTTTTCTTTTTTAAATTAGGTTGGTTTATATGAAAACATGTTGTCTAATGCGACCCATTTCCTTTTTACAGACGATGTCATGTTGTTCTTGAAGATGTACGACCCCAAAACCAGAAGCTTAAATTATTGTGGACATATCTACACACCTATATCCTGCAAAATAAGTAAGTAGCTTCCATTTAAAAGCTTGTTGATCTCTGAAAGTGGCTCTTTCTCTTTTATATTGACATCATTTTCTTGTGCTACTCAAGGAGACTTGCTGCCGATCATGTGTGAGAGAGCAGGTTTTCAGCAGGAAACTAGCCTTATCCTCTATGAGGTGATTTATGTTTATGTTTCAGGTTTTCACATATGTTTCTCATCATATTTTCACCAGTTTGACTTCATCTCCCTTTGTTGTTGTCATTGCTGCAGGAAGTAAAGCCCAACCTAACAGAGCGGATACAGGACTATGATGTCTCTCTGGACAAGGCCCTGGATGAGCTCATGGATGGGGACATAATTGTCTTCCAGAAGTGAGTATTGGCTCATGCTTTCTTTTAATTTGAAGGACTTAAAGAAATTAGACTTCTAACAGTGGGCTAGGATCATTAAGTTGTTTTAATGCTGTTTGGAAAGGTGTTTTCCTTGTTTGGGGTTAATTATCAGATATCTATCTGAATGGGATTAGAAAATGGAGCAAAGAAAAAAAATTCCAAATGTCTAAAAAATCTGTCCATCTTTTTTTTCTTTTATTTCTTGTTTCCTTTTCCTATTTCTCCCTTTTTGACAATCAGTGGTGTTTGCATAGTCCATATTTAAACCCTGACCACTTCAAACCATCTACTTTAAATTCATCTGCATGTTTTTCTTGTACGTTGAGACTCTTAGAGACTTGCTCCAAAGTCGGATGTTAATTTTTTCTTTCTTTTTATTTTTTTTTTTCAAACTCGTCTGTTTTCTGTAACTTTAGCCTGTTTCCCACTTACATTAGCGGGTTAATGTAGGTTTTTCAATTAAGACTTGGCAAAAAGCTGCGTCTGAACCCCGGCTGGCAAGCTGCCCGGCTCTTGTCCCCCACGGGTGCGTGTCTGCTGACACCATCACGCTGGGCTAGCGTTAATGATCTCACCAGCATGACTGAAATCAGGAAAGTAAACAATGGAGAGCAACATGTAAGGAAGCCAGAGTTTTGTCGTGTGTGCTTTATTGTTTGGATCTTTTGTCTGTCTGAATCTCTCTCACCATTGCTGCTCCATGTTTATCGAATGTAAGCTGAGTTGTGTTGGCATGTTGGATTGAATGTGACTGCCGCGGTGTGTTGATGTCTGCATGTTGCGCTCAATAGTATAACGTAAATTAGCGGGTATGAAGTTCCCACTGTATGCTGATCAGAGCTGAGCCATTTGAGGACAAT
This sequence comes from Cyprinodon tularosa, assembly GCF_016077235.1. NCBI lineage: Eukaryota > Metazoa > Chordata > Actinopteri > Cyprinodontiformes > Cyprinodontidae > Cyprinodon > Cyprinodon tularosa. The sequence continues at coordinate 828,504 of NW_024038427.1, read as the reverse complement.
TTTTACTTGGGTTGCTTGCAGACTCATTTGACCCAGGTTGATGCGCGTCAGGGAGCCGTTCCCACTGCCAATAAAAGCCGATTGTTCCCAGGTTTAAAAATGTTTCTTAGGCCATTGGGAAAGGGGTATTAGTTATTCTATCTGAAGTTGTAGGATATCAATTTCCTAGAAGGACTGAAGCTCTTAAAACAAATATGGTGGGGATAGGCTGCTTTATCTCTATCTGATTTATAAGTTCTCATTACCTCTTCTTAAACTGGATTCATTCATGTTGTTGCTTTTTTTTTTTTTCCTCTCATCCATACAGGGACGACCCAGAGAACGACAGCAGTGAACTGCCCACAGCCAAGGACTATTTCCGGGATCTTTACCACAGAGTTGATGTCATTTTCTGTGACAAGACCATTCACAACGACCCTGGCTTTGTGGTCACGCTCTCGAACCGCATGAACTATTTTCAGGTAGAGCCGCTCAGCTTGATTGAATGCTGTCTGAATCCAGCAGCGACCTCTTTTCATCACTTCATACAGCTGACGTAAATTTTCTTTAACCTTACCCTTACAAAATAGGTGTTCAACAATAACTGGGGCAAATTTCTGGTTCAATCAAAGACAATTTTTTTTCCATTTAGTTTTTTGGGTCGTTTAAAGGTAGAGCTAGCAATGTAATATTTACAAAAAGAAACCTTCTGACAAGTGTCAAGTTAGCTGCTTGGTTTATACCCCTGATCTTGTTTTGCTGTCTGTATCTGATCTGTTGAGGCATAGATGCTGTCCTGTAGGACTTTAGTTTTAAAACCTTCATCTAATATGTGTGTTTTTTTGTTTTTTTTTGTCAGGTGGCCAAGACAGTTGCTCAGAGGTTGAACACGGATCCAATGCTGCTGCAGTTCTTCAAGTCCCAGGGGTAGGAGGCTTGTCCCATCCATCCAAACACACAGAGTCAATCAGTGTAACGTTTAGCAACGATACGCTTCAACAAATAGTAGACATGCATCAGTCAGGATTTTTGGAGCCAAGCTCCAATCCGCAATCACAAAAATCCATACCTGCCGATCACTGCATGAGATGCAGAAATCCTTCTGTCTAATGTACATTGACATTGTATCATTGGGTATCCAAAATATAGGAGATTAGAAACAATCATGAATTGACCATAGTTTTAGTGAAGGAGGCAGTGGAGGTGAGCTTTTTTTAATGAAAATGGAAGATTGAGATAATAATGTCGCCAAAGGATGAAGCAGAAAAGCTCTTAAAAGGTTTGTGGGCGACTTAGAAACAAAAAACATAGGACCACAGAAAAGTTTTCCTGTGGTCCTACCTCTCCACCGACCAGCAATCGCATTCTCTCCCCTCTGACGCGCTGTCTGCCTGGCAAGCCCTTCATATCCTGCTGTCATTTTTCCACCTCCAGCAGTTAACTTCCCAGAGGTTACCCTCAGTCAGCACTGTCCTCATTCCCGCATTGGGACTTACTGTTTCCCCTGGAGACTTATCCGATCTTCTCGCCGTTAGCCTAGCTATCCTCGGTCAGCTGTAACCTATCCACTCTCCTTCTTAGCTGCCTTATCACCCAGCTTCTGTGCGCTGTATGGCCAGCAGGCTTCTTCGATCTCCCACTGTTGTTCCTTAGCTCCAGAGAGGGGTACGGCTAGCCGCTGGTTATGGTGCTATCTCTTCTATTTTTACACTGATTCCCCGGTGCTTCTGTCTGAGCTCAGAATGCTGTCTCCTGTTTCCTCTTTTGTCCTATGATTCTTCTCTCTGTTTTGGGCAAAAATGGACTAGGCCTAGCAGAAAGATATGTCTGCTCAGAATAAAAATTCATCAACAATGCAGTGACTAGCGCATTAAAATTTTGACCTTCATAATGACCGCCTGGACACCGGGCATGGCAGATCACATGAAAATCAGCTGATTGCCGAGCTTGACAGATTGACCGCTGCAAGTCTACTAAATGGCTTGTTTTTTCCCTCTACTTGTTGCATGTATAATACTGTTGTTGCAGTGTTGTTGCTATGCTGTGCAGCAGAAAAAGTGGTTGACTACAGAATCATCTGACATCTCAATATACAGTTCTAGAAGAGAAGAGAATGTACTCTCCTACAAAAGCCTTCTCCAGGGATCCAGTTTATGTCCAGCAGCTCTGGCTCCTCCTACTTATCTGCTGCAGGAGATCAGTTCAGAGCTGCAGCTAAATTTAAGCTCCAACCTGCTTGAAACGCTTTAAGCAGCTTCTTAAGATCTAAGAACAAAAATGAAAGTTGAAATGCTCCAGTCATCATGAGAATGTTGATGTAGGATGGATTCATTGAAATTTAAACTGATCACGGTTTGCTGCACAACTGATAACATATCTAGATGATCAAAGATCATAGATTCCATTTGAAAGTAAATTTCTGAAGCAGCAGTTGCATTTTTACCTGCTTGTTTTCTCTAGTAATTTTCAGCTTTCAGAAATGTTGTGTAACCTGTCCCCCCTCCACCTCTCTTTGTTTTCCTCTAACTCCTCCCTCTCACCTCTCGCTCTTCTGTCCTCCTCTCCATCCATGCCAACTTACACATTTTCTCTCCTCCATGACTACTTCTCTACCTTTCTCCATCCGTCCTTCCTTCCCTTTGTCGCCCTTCCCCCCCTGCCTGGTGGTGTGGTGGCCAGGTACAGGGACGGTCCAGGGAATCCTCTCAGACACAACTATGATGGTACGCTGCGGGACCTGCTGCAATTCTTCAAGCCCCGGCAGCCTAAGAAGCTCTACTACCAGCAGGTAGGAACGCTGGGATCTACATGAGGGTATAATCTTGGTGTGGATAAATAGAAGCAATGTCAGAATTGAAAAGAATTACTTTGCTGCAACCCATAGTTGGCTAATCCACTTTAAGTTTATTTAGCAGGATAGGACAGTGTCAAAGTAAGAGAAGTAGGTTCACTGAAGAGAGAAGAAATGTAGCTGCTATGATTAAAGCTTCTTCGTTTCAGTAGCAGCCCTGAAGTATAAATCAACATCCCTCTATTTAAAAAAAAATTTGTGTCCTTTCTAGATTCTTCTTAAATGTGTTTACTTTATGTTTACTTTACTTGGACACACCTCATCGATGCTAAAAGCATTTACCTTGGTCCATTCTTCACCCAGTAACAACTTCCACACTGAACAGGATTGCTAATGCGACCTGTTAAACATTCCCGTCATTAAATGGTTTTAATGCATCCTTCAAAAATATTTCTTCCATATTTTCCCTTTTAGTCTTCCACTTGTTCAGATTAGATCTAGATTCTTGCAGTCATTGTCGTTTGTCCAATCCCACCTGGCTCTAGAACACTAGCCTGACGTAGTCCTACTCAATTCTAGTCAGAATATGAGTCTGATACTGCTCCATAGAGCTGTGATTATGGGGCGTGTTTCGAACGAACCAGGAAAGAAAATGCCTCTGCACTCAATTGGATAGACCTACAACCAATAAGAGCAACGGAGTGTGTGACGTATGTTAAGCGGCGCATAGTTGTTGTCAACAAAAATCAAAGCGTGCAGTTTCACGCCTAGAATAAGAAGATGAGCCTTGATCGTGTTTCTCTGTTCCTCTTAAAATTAATTTGCTGTCGATATCTTCTAGAACAGACCTAATAGCAGAATCTACTCACCTAAACTCTTCCAGCGGCAGCCATTGTTGTTGTCACCCAAGCGCGCTTTGGTCACGTGGTTGATTACTTTACTGTTGATCATCTGTCCATCATCGTATAAAGCCCGCCCTGACAATTTGATTGGCCCGCCAGATATTGTGCGAGCATACTCGCGCTACTATTGAGCAATGCCAGACCGAACTTCCCGACCTCAAACGTTGTGGGCGGGACTAAGTACGGAATGGCACCCAGGCTACTAGAACACATTGCTGTGATAGACTTGCATTAGGAGAAGATACAAGACGGTTGTATAGAAATTGTACAGGATGTATGGAACGGTTCCTTCAGAATGATGCAGTTTATCATGCCTCTAATATTGGATTTTTCTGTGTCCACAGTTAAAGATGAAGATAACAGACTTTGAGAACAGGAGGAGTTTTAAATGCATATGGCTCAACAGTCAGTTCAGAGAGGAGGTGAGCCACATATCTGGTACTACAGATAACAAGCAATCAATGCAGATGGGGAAGATTTCAGTATATTTATGCAACATATTTTCTGCATGTTTTTCAGGAGATAACCCTCTACCCTGACAAACATGGTTGTGTACGGGACCTTTTGGAAGAATGTAAAAAGACAGCAGAGCTGTCTGAAAACGGCTCTGAGAAGCTCAGGTATGTGAGACCCAGCAATGAACAGGTGGCACTCAAAGATTAACCCTCCTGTCTTTATAGATACACCAAATTCATAAAAAAAAAAAAAGCTTAATCATGATGCATTATGGGTAAAAAGACTGCTGGATTGGAGTCATGGTTTTTTCTCATGTATATTGACAGAGAAACTCACTTAATTCAAAGTGGACATTTTTACATTTTTAAATTTCATGTTGTAGACATTTTTTTATTTACTGGTCAGATCAAATTGTTTATAATTGAATCATATCAGCAATTCATCTAGAAAAATATCAAAAACGTTTTAGGAAAAATCTACACAAAGGACTCCAGGTAATGTTTAATGATTTCTAGTTATGATCAGGATTAAATCATCCTGTCAGTCTTAAAAAAAAAACATTTTTATACGAAAGGATCCCAGTTATGCGTTTTTCTTAAGTCTGTTACCTCTCTGTTTTTTCTGATGCAATCTTCCATTTATTAGCTAATTAATATTTTACTAATAGATTTATTTGTCAAATATTTAGTTTTGAATCAAGTGATTTGATAATAAGTTTAATGGGAGATTTTGAACCAACTAAGGCTAAACCTGCCGCTTAATGAGTTCTTGATAGAGCTAGTATCCTGTATTCTCCACTTAACTAAGTCAGTTGACGGTTATTATAATAAAAGATTAATCTAAACAACTAGAAGAAAATTCAGCCCTAATGGGCTAACTACAGCTAGCTCGTTTCCTCTTTTTTTTTTTTTTTTTTTATTCAACTTTTTGCTGTTAATTTTTAGTTTAATTGTGAGAAGGGTTTAAGTTCAGGGTTTTATTTTATTTTTTAAGGTGTGGTTTCTCAGTCTGACCTGAGGGGCTCATGTCTCAGACAGGGATGTCCAGCCTATTGTTTGGGCTTTCTGGTTTTTTTTGTTTTTTTTTGAAAAGCAAAAAAAAAAAAATCATAATTTCAGAGAATCCATATTTTATTTAATTTGATTAAAGTTACACTAAAAATGGTAGCGTTCTGTAATCCAATCAGTTTTTATTTTAATCAAATGTAACTCCATCAGCTGTTGCCTTCTCTCTTATATATTAAGATCTTCACTGTACCTTAAAGATACAAATCTGAATTTTCTTTAGGGGAAGAAGGGAGTTTGGTTTATATTTATAAGATGATCTCTAACCTTGTTTTCTGAATCATAATTTGGGTTTCTGTCCAACAACAGCCTTTTTAAACTGGGTTTGATTTTTTAAAATAATGATCAAAAACTGACATTCTGTCTAGAATAATGAAGTCTCGTGCTTTTGTTCGCATTACAGCTGATCTAATATGTATCATCAAATGAAAACAAAAAAGAAAATTAAACGATTTTGCCTTGAATATTTTTATTTCCTCCTAATTTCCTGCATTTGACTGTTCAAAGTGTTTTAAAAGCTGCTGCTGCACATTAAGCCTGTTGTGTATTTTTTGTCCCTCCCTCTGCAGGCTGTTAGAGATAGTAAGCTATAAAATCATTGGGGTTCATCAGGAGGACGAGCTGCTAGAATGTTTATCTCCTGCTGCCAGTCGCACCTTTAGAATAGAGGTAAGTGTGTTTGGGAGGCATTTATTTTTAGCCGTTAAACCTCCTTCAGCTACAGCAGAGCTTTCAGCCCTGACCCGCATGGGTTGCTTCTTCAGTGACTGATTGTTGTTGCATTGGTGCTTCAGATTCAGCTTCGGAATAATAAGAGTCGATAACTTAAATAAAAACACATTTATTTACTCTGTACTTTCAGCACAGCTAAGGATGTTCCTTGGTGCAGCTTTAAGCCTGATGATTCACATTCCTTTGTCTTCATTTAGGAGATTCCTTTGGACCAGGTGGACTTGGACAAGGACACTGAGATGTTGATCCCAGTCGCTCACTTCCACAAGGAAGTCTTTGGCACCTTTGGGATTCCTTTTTTGTTGAAGATCAGACAGGTATGATATAGAGCCGATGAAGTCTACAACATGCTGAATGTTTGATGTTTTCCTGTATCATGTCATTGCAATCTGTGTTTTGCAGGGTGAGCCATTTAGGGAGGTGATGAGGAGGATCCAGACCATGCTGGATATCCAGGAGAAAGAATTTGAGAAGGTAAGGCATTTTGTTTGGCGTTTAAGGCTGAACCTTCCTAAACTCGATGCTAGGGTTTTCCTTTGGTAGAGCACTGCTGGATGATTTGTGGAATAAATGAAATCTGAATATTTTTCTCATCCTCATTTTAACAAAGCTGCTGTCTGGACGCTGTTTTATTAACAAGCCTGATTACTAGTTACACTGTTGCTTGATAAATTTCTAATCAGATTTGCACATTAGATTTTGAAAAAAAATGGGCTGAAATGGTCAGGAATTTTTAAATTAGATGCTCATAGAAATCTAGCAACCAGCTCTGCACAACCTACGATTTGAAGGCGTGTGCCCCCCCTCTCCTGGTCAAAGGTCAAGCATATACCTCTTGCCATGTATAGACATGCAAAACGTTTGTTTTGGTGTTTTTATTGAAAAATGTAAAAAATTTTCTGGAAAATGTAATGCCTATTTTTGTTTTTTTACTTTTAACTATAAAGAGAATTTGAGCTTTAATGGAGAATTTGGTCTTGTATATTTTCATTATACTGTACATTTTCTTTATCATAGATACTTAACACCCCAAAGTCCTCTACACTGAGATGTGTAATACTGAACAAAATTAAGATTAAAATAAGAAATCAGATAAAAAAAAAAAGTCAAACTAAATACTACATGCGGGAAATGGTAAAATAGTTTTGAAAAACGAACCTTGGTGTTTCTTTTTTTTTTTTTTGTTAACCTTAGCTGTCAGAATGAATCAGAAAGCTCTTTGTTTACAATCTTCTATGTATTTGCTTTTTCTCAGTTTAAGTTTGCGATTGTGATGATGGGCCGGCATCAGTACATCACGGAAGATGAGTACGAGGTCAACCTGAAGGACTTTGAACCACAGCCAGGTATTTAAGACAAGACACTTTGATTCTCCCTATGCTAACTTCATTGGTTTTTAATGTTTTTAGTTACAATTTCAGTACCCAGTTAAATGTTTTGTTGAATTGTTAAAAGCTGGTTTGTCTCGACTCTTTTACATGAGGTTTTTAAAGTTTTAGATTTGAAAGCATAGTCTGAGTTTTTTCTAATAAAACGATGACATCATTGTTCTACTGTAGTAGTAGCCTTTTAATATTTCCCCACTTTTCCTTGATGGGCCCTTGGATGGTGCTCTACAATTCCTCTTTAAACATCAATATTTGTACTAAAATGTTCTTTCTGTCATGATTAATCTAAAGAGAAGCGTCATCTTCTGGTCACACCCTGTAATTCAGTGAAAAAGGTGGAGTCTGAGTAAAAAAATGTGTAAGAGGGGGTCTCCCCAGTGGCTAGAAGTTGGAGGGGATTTCACTGGGAGTTGGAGAGAAGTAGGTTGCCATTTGACTGGTGTTTGACTGGGAAGGATCATTATGAAGTGCTGCTACTGTAAACCTGAATCATAGCTCTGAACAGACAGTTGAAAATAAGTATTCACATTCAAAGTCTTGAACTATTCTTTTAAGTCTTTTTTTTATTAGTTTATTTTTTTGTACAATGGTGAAACCTGAATAAAAGGTTTACCGTAACCTTTTCTTTTTGCGTGTTGCAGTTTTAGCCATTAAGATTTTAATCAGGCAGCAGTAGAGGTGCCTAACATTCTGTCCCTCCACAGGTAATATGTCCCACCCACGGCCCTGGCTAGGTTTGGATCATTTCAACAAAGCTCCAAAGAGAGGTCGCTACACATACCTGGAGAAAGCAATCAAGATCCACAACTAAAGCAGCCCGCTCCTTCCTCTTCGTTCTCCTCATCCTCCTCAACTCCTGCTCCAGCACCCTTCCCTTCCCACTTTAACAAACCGTAACCACAGACTGTAACCAACCGTGTGTGTGTGTGCGAGACTGTTTGAGTGTGTGTGCTTGCTTGCGTGTGTGTGTGTTCATCACTCTTTAACACCTGCCTGGACACCTCTGCAGCTCTGCACCGGCACTACGTCTTCAGCGACACAGGATCTCGCTGCAGCTGACAGATAACTCTTCAGTGGAAAATAACTGGCACCAACCACCACCTGACTGTTCATTTTCTTGTAAAATTTCTTTTTCTTTCTTTCTTTATTTTTTTTAAACAACTTCCCTTACGTTTCAGGCTGTTTGGTTCCGTTTTAGCTTTTCTACGTATTCACTGCCTGCTTTTTGTTGCCTGTCTGGAAGTGGGAGATGTAAAATTGGATTTTAAGCTGAACTTGGAAGTGGAAAATTTGAATTCCTACATTTCTTCCCCACTTCTCAATACTTTTTTTTTCCTTCTGGGCTAAGGATGGTTTTTTTAAGTGAAGTTGCTAGGAGAGGAACTGCACTGCTGTGTATTAAATTAGATAAGAATATGTTTCTGCAGAGCTTTGTGGTAGTTCCTTCTCCCATCCTATAGTGCAACAAAAAACAGTATTTCCAAGTTTACACAATTCTTTCTCACTTAGTTTGGTTGGAGGACATTAAATATGTTATTTTTTTGCAGATCTTGTACAATAAAACTAAAAAAAAATCTGCAAAACGGCATCTGTTGAAAAATAAATGGAGAAAACCAAAATTGTCTGTTTAATCGTGAGACTTGGCGCTTAATGCCGATGCTTCCTCAGGCAGGACCGGCTGTTTTTCCTTTAATTGCTGTCAGAACACAAATGCACAAATTTTGTTTTTTCCCCCCTCAGCTCCTTTCCCTTTAATAGTTTCCATCAGTCATTCCTCCTTAATACACAAACGCACGCACGCAGTCACCCCTCCACCGCTTTATCTTTAGACTCTGTCGCCCTCTAGTGGTTGAGAGCAGGAACTGCATTTTGCTTGGTCGAGCTGCACAAGCCCCTACCGGTTTGAGGATTGTGTAGAGCCAAAACCAGCAGTTTGAAACACTTTAAAACCCCTTTTTTTCAGTTTAAGCACAGATGGAATGCATCCCCTAAACGCATAGCTGGCTCTGTAAAGACGACATTTAAGAATTGTATATTTAAAACATATGAACGTGTAAAATTAAAGAGAAAAGCCTTTTCTTGTTGGGTACAGAAGGGAGCCAGGTGTTCATATTTCTTGTGTGTAGGTTTTTTTTTTTTTCCTGATGTACCATTGACACTTTTTTTTTTTTTTGGTTACCTACAGATTTTTCTTTTCTTGGAAAAACTAAACTGCGGCGGTTTGTCTTGTCGACCTGCAGAATCGCATTGATTTGATCTTTTCCGGTTGAAAATCATCAGTGTAGCAGCAGTGTACGACAACTATTCCTGTATATTGCCTTTTTGCTGGAAAAATGTATGTTGAATAAAATTTTCTATAAAAAAAAAACGCAATAGAAAATTCGACTGCTTTTCCATTTGGGGCAACTTGTTGCAACAGTTTAACGGTATGATAGTTGACATTCAGTGGAAAGTTAGCTATATTTGAGATGTCATTTGATGATATGCACAAAGCCCCACACTGAAAAAAAAATAGAGGTTGACAGAACTTACATTTTCTAGGCAACGTGATGCATTTGGTTTTTTGAGTTTTCCTTACTTAAATTCACTGTGGTTGAGTTTACAAAGATTTTTGAGTTCTGCCAACTTAGGTTTTTGGAGTGTTACATAGAAATTTTGAGTTCTACCAACTTAGGTTTTTGAGTTTCACCTTTAAGTTCTGAGTTCTATCAACTTTGTTTTATGAGTTTGACATATAGATTTTGAGTTCTACAAACTCAGATTTTGTAGTGTTATCTGCAAGTTGAGTTCTATCAACTCAGTTTTTTTAGTCCTACCAATCGTCTTCACTACCAATCATTCAACACACAAAAAATTATGTTAATACAACATTTTTATTGCTTCAAGCCAAACATTGCATCAATAGATACAGTATAAAACCATGTTCAACAACATAATCTTAACTGCACAGATCAAAGTAACCTGACACTGGACCAGAATGTTCTAGATTCGTAAGAGTGATGATGAGGGAAAAAACAGTAAGACACCATTTTAGTAAGAGGAAAACACACAGGTAATTTTTTGTGAAGTAAGTGTATTAACATACACTATATTGCCAAAAGTATTTGCTCACCTGCCTTGACTCACATATGAGCTTAAGTGACATCCCGTTCCTAATCCATAGGGTTCAATATGACGTCGGTCCACCCTTTGCAGCTAGAACAGCTTCAACTCTTCTGGGAAGGCTGTCCACAAGGTTTAGGAGTGTGTTTATGGGAATTTTTGACCATTCTTCCAGAAGCGCATTTGTGAGGTCGCACACTGATGTTGGACGAGAAGGCCTGGCTCTCAGTCTCCGCTCTAATTCATCCCAAAGGTGTTCTATCGGGTTGAGGTCAGGACTCTGTGCAGGCCAGTCAAGTTCATCCACACCAGACTCTGTCATCCATGTCTTTATGGACCTTGCTTTGTGCACTGGTGCACAGTCATGTTGGAAGAGGAAGGGGCCAGCTCCAAACTGTTCCCACAAAGTTGGGAGCATGGAATTGTCCAAAATGTCTTGGTATGCTGAAGCATTCAGAGTTCCTTTCACTGGAACTAAGGGGCCAAGCCCAGCTCCTGAAAAACAACCCCACACCATAATCCCCCCTCCACCAAACTTTACACTTGGCACAATGCAGTCAGACAAGTACCGTTCTCCTGGCAACCGCCTAACCCAGACCCGTCCATCAGATTGCCAGATGGAGAAGCGCGATTCGTCACTCCAGAGAACGCGTCTCCACTGCTCTAGAGTCCAGTGGCGGCGTGCTTTACACCACCGCATCCGACGCTTTGCATTGCACTTGGTGATGTATGGCTTGGATGCAGCTGCTCGACCATGGAAACCCATTCCATGAAGCTCTCTGCGCACTGTTCTTGAGCTAATCTGAAGGCCACATGAAGTTTGGAGGTCTGTAGTGATTGACTCTGCAGAAAGTTGGCGACCTCTTCGCACTATGCGCGTCAGCATCCGCTGACCCTGCTCCGTCAGTTTACGTGGCCTACCACTTCGTGGCTGAGTTGCTGTCGTTCCCAAACACTTCCATTTTCTTATAATACAGCTGACAGTTGACTGTGGAATATTTAGGAGCGAGGAAATTTCACGACTGGATTTGTTGCACAGGTGGCATCCTATCACAGTTCCACGCTGGAATTCACTGAGCTCCTGAGAGCGACCCATTCTTTCACAAATGTTTGTAAAAACAGTCTGCATGCCTAGGTGCTTGAATTTATACACCTGTGGCCATGGAAGTGATTGGAACACCTGATTCCAATAATTTGGATGGGTGAGCAAATACTTTTGGCAATATAGTGTATATGAAAAAATAACAGTTTTACAAATTTGGACAGCCTTCAGTTTGTTTTTTTCAATTGTAGTCTCTTTAAATTGGGTGCACCCTTTTAAAAAAAATAAAATGAAATAAAATGTCTTGTTTCCCAACGGAAAAAGAAAAAGGTTTTCCCTTTTTATCTCTGAGTTTTTCTTTTTAGTCCTACCACTCCGACAGGACGATGAATGCAAAAAAAGAAAGTCCTCTTCAGTCCAAATCCTTCTCTTCAGTCCAAATCCAGATGTTCACACGGTTGGCTCGCCATCTCCATTTAAGGAGAGAATCCAGAATCCAGGGTATCCAAAAAACCCAGCCTGCATAGTACAACAGAGCTTAGTTAAATCCATTCACTTCTTGTTCTTAACTGTACAGTTTATATCTCTCCAAGTATGATAAATTTCAGTGTGTAATGTAACTTTTCTAACTCATTACGAATTAACTGCTGCATTACAGGGTTAACATATAAAATGTTAATGTCACTGTTTTTCTTGTGAAAGCAAAAAATCCACATGTAAATAATGTAAATAACAGTAAATACCCACATCGGATTAAGAAAGTAAAATAATGTAGTCTTGTAATATTCTGTGCCTGAGTGCAACAACACTGCACTACATAAAACAATTTAGAAATTTAATAAGTTATTACACTCAACTTAATGTCTCTTTTCATTTGTACAATGAAAATAACAGGCACACTCTTTTCTCTATGCATAAACACTCACCCGCACATGCGCGGCATAAACACGCACGCGCACACGCGCATTATAAACGCGCACGTGCGCTGCTTTTCCTTTCATCAGAACGTGAAAAACATGTGAACTCATGCTTCAACTCGGTGGCAATACACCACAAGGGAATGCTAACTCACGGAGCTAACCGCTAACTGTCTGTACTTTGCAGCACTCACCGGGAAAACTGGTAAGGTCCCAGGGTCGTTCCTCCGTGGTTCTCCAGATGCATAAAATCACAATGTCCGCCAATCTTCTCAAACACGAGGGAAAAAGGCTGTGCCCTTGAAGAAAGGGATAGGAAACCCCGTACCGTAGTGGGCGTGTCCATGAACATAAGCAGTGCGCATGCGTTGTGCATGAGTTTACAGTTGAGGGAACTCAAAAAATCTTGTATAGGCGATTTAAAACTCCTTGTTAAACCAACTTCTGAGAATTTGAGTTGGGCAAACGTGTATTTATTTGTTAGATGTCAAATTTATATTTCTGAGTCGGATTACAATAAAATTGTGTGTTAGAACAACAATTGCCATTTACTTTTTTAACAGTGCATATATAGGCTCTGATCAAATTAGAAGCAGATCCTTTCAAAGTATTTCCCTTTCATCTACCTTATTTGGAGAAACGGCTGTTTTGTGACGGTGTCACAGGTGTGTGGGCCAGATTATAACCTTACACTCTGAGATCTTGGTTAAAAAAGAACCATATAGGCAATGCAACACACGGAATATGTCCTCAGATGAGGCCAAATGTGGGGAATATAGGGAGTTTAACATCCTAAACACAGGAGGGAAAGGGATTTTTCTATATTTTATGTAAAGGGCAATAATGAAAAACTGACATGAAGGTAAAAATAGGTTGTGCTGGAATGACCCAAAGAATCACTTTAAATACAACACAGAATAAATATTTGGGTTAATGATGTGATGCTAACAGTTTTTTTCCATCTACATTTTTTTTACAGTTTCAAAAATATTTAAATGCAGGACAATATACAATGAGGAAATAAGTATTTGAACCTTGCTCTTTTGCAAGTTCCCTGACTTAGAAATCATGGAGGCACCTGAAATTGTCATTGTAGTCGCATGTCCACTGTTCACTTTCTTTTTTACTATTGTATTAAGCAGCTTCAAGTAGGTATTTGAACACCTTAGAAAATCTATTTTGATGCTTTGTACAGTAGCCTTTGTCTGCAATACAGAGGTCAAACATTTCCTGTAGTTTATCATGAGGTTTGCACACACCTCAGGAGAATTTTGGCCCACTCCTCCACTCAGATTTTCTCCGGATCAGTAAAGTTTCTGTGCTATCGCAGACAAAAATGAGGAGTTTGAGCTCCCTCCACAGATTCTCTATTGGCGTTAAGTCTGGAGACTGGTTAGCCCACGCCAGAACCTTGATAGGCTTCTACCAGAGACACTCCTCGGTTATCCACCCCCAAAGCATGATGCTACCACCCCCATGCTTCACAGTAGGGATGGTGTTCTTGGGATGATACTCCTCGTCCTTCCTACAAACAGTTAGGGGAATTATGACCGAAAAGTTTTATTTTTGTCCCATCTGACCACATGACTTTCTCCCATGACTCCACTGGATCATCCAAATGGTCATTGGTTGGCCTTGATGTGCTGGTTTAAGTGGGGGAAGCTTCCGTGCCATGGATGATTTCAAACCATGGCATCATAGTGTATTACCAACATTCACCTTGGAAACTGTGGTCCCAGCTCCTCCTATGAGCTTTCTGGGATGATTTTTCACCTTCCTTAGGATCATTGAGACCCCACGAGATGAGATCTTGCATGGAGCCCCACTCTGAAAGAGACTGACAGTCATGTGTAGCTTCTTCCATTTTCTAAAGATTGCTCCAACAGTGGACCTTTTTTTTTCTAAGCTGCTTGGTAATTTCCCCCGTAGCTCTTTTCAGCTTTGTGGAGGTGTAACATTTTGTCTCTAGTGTCTTTGGACAGCTCTTTGGTCTTGGCCATGTTAGTAATTGGATTCTTACTGATTGTATGGAGTGGACAGGTGTCTTTATGCAGCTGATGACCTTCACCTTTAATTGACATGTCAAAGCGCAATGTCAGTACATTACCATAGTTGGTGCTATGCAGAGATGCAATGGGTGCAAAAAAAAAAAAAAAAACTCAAGTGAAAGTTTAATAATTTAAAGAAGAAAGGACCTAAGCAATATGTAAGCTTTAAAAAAGTTATTCACTTTTTTGTAAGAAGAAAGGATCCTTCTGTTCAATTTAATAAAGGATATAATGACCTTAAGCTGTACGTAATTAAAGATCTTTTATGAATGAAACTGTAGCATTTAAATAAAACACATCAGTCAGTTTGTATAGCTCTACTTCACAACATCTGTTTCCTCTGGGTGTTTTACATATATTACATTTCTGGTAGTTTTTTGTGTAGCTGTTGTTTTTAGGTTTGAAGCAGATAATTTCTTTCATCTCAGCATCCTTCTCTCATATTACGTAAACCACCTACATCCTCCTTCATTTCTGTGAAGCATCTCTGTTTTGCAGAGATGGGAAGTAACGAAGTACAAATACTTCGTTACTGTACTCAAGTAGATTTTTCTGATATTTTTACTTTACTTTACTACTTATTTTTATGGCGACTTTTTACTTCTACTCCTTACATTTTTACACAAATATCTGTACTTTCTACTCCTTACATTTTAAAAAATTGGCTCGTTACTTTAGTTTTGAATCATTTCAATGGAGTTACCGTTATTATTTTTCACGTCACTGTGAAAACGGAGCCGTTTTCCCCCCCTGTTCCCAAAGTGTAGCCGCTGTCTATCACGCACAGCGTCACATCCTTCACTACATTTCCCAGCATGCACCACAAACCGGCCATCATGGCGGCGGCAGTTCCAAACAATTCACCAGGTAATTTACACTAGTTCCGAAATTACAACGTCACCTTTCATTCAACACTTTACTTACTCACCAGCGTAGCAAACTTTGAAGGTACCCACTGCGACAGCTTTAATATACATTCCGTAGTTGGTAATAAAACTTCCCAGTCAAATTACACATTCTCTTCCCTTAGTCCGTCAGCATACTGGTTCGTGTGGAAACACGTACCGCATCGGAGCCAGTCTCTTATCCATTGTCCCAGGGCATTGAAAAATACTATTAGGGGGCAGGGGTGTTAAGTGGGATTTCAATGAATGTAATAATTGTTTGCATGGTAATAAGTAGGTGAAATGGTAATGTTAGAATGGTTAAATTATTTCATTAATATGTATGTTTTTGTATGAATGATGCTATTGTCTGTATTTATTTTTCTACAATTATTTTTTTTTAAATGAACTTTATTTAAACAAGGTGGGTACAAACAAGTTAGGCAATAAGAACATTAGAATTCTAATTCTATAGAAGGCATAGTAGAGGCAGATTTCAGAATGAAAATACAAAGTAACTTTGATGAGGAAAATAAAAAATGTGTGAGTAATGCTAATAATACAATAAAATAACATAAAGACAAGGGGATTCATATGTTAGGATTAATGTACATCAGTGGGCAGTTCCATTAGTATTTCAGTCAGGTATTTGTAAGATTCGATACATTCAAGAGATGTCAAATATAAATTAAATTCAGATAAAAAATACCAAAGATAGGGGAGGATCTCAAGACTCTCTGTTTATGAATAAAGAATTTTGCTAAACAAAAAATTAGGTTACAACGGAGTTCTATTGTTTTGTCTTTCAATAGTATTCCAAAAACTACCATATCTCTAGAAATAGAATTAGGGAGTGCAATTTTTGATTTGATCCATCTTTCTAAACAATTCCAAAATGTTTTAGTCTGACTGCATTCATAGAAGAAATGGTCTATAGTTTCTACATCACTTTCACAGAATGAGCATTTATTGTCATCAATATTAAAATGAATTCTTAGTAGTTCTTTTGATGGGTAGATGGCAGTTTCTTTAGCTTTTGGTTGTATAGGAAGTAAAAAAAAAAGTTCTTGGTATTTCAATTGATTTTTGTTCAAATTTGCAAAGAATGTCATTTTTATTTATTTTCCCAGGGAACAAAGTTTCATTTAGATAGTTTCTAATTGTGTGGTTATTGAATTTTTGATCAGTGATTGATATTCCATTAATAAGTAAATCGGGTAGTTTGGGGGTAATTGGATGATATATTATTATATTTTGAATCTGATTAATAAATTGTTCTGGCAAGGCGTTAAGTAATCTTGTAAATTCATCTTTTGGAGGAAGGAACTGATATTTTGTACAGAATTGTTCGTAATTTAATATGTAACCATTAGTGTCCATTAAGTGTATAATAGACCAAATATTCTTCTCCATCTAATCTTTGTAGAATAATGACTTATTGCGATGTAGAATAAATCTATTATTCCATATGATAGAGGAGTGTGGCGAGTAGTTATGAACATATATCATTTTCCATTTTTTCTACAATGTTAACTGTGCTTTATTGGGGATTTCCCTTCCTGTTTAGTTGGGCTGTCCCAATTGGCTGATTATTGGTGGGTCTATTTAAGGGGCACACTCCCAATGGCTTAGGGGTCTGCTTGGAGAGACTGGTTGGAGAAACTGCTCTTGAAGGTCTGCTTAGAGAGACTATATTTAAAGTCAGCTTGCTGTGAGGCTGTCAGTGTTTTGTATTGCCTGCAATGGCCGGTTTTGTTTTCTTTATTTGAAAGTATTTTGTTTGTTTTGTTTTTTTTTGTCTTCACCGTTGCACCAGTAAACCGCTACATGCTTTTGAACTGGAATTTTGTTGTCCGCTGGTTCTTACCACCTTTTTACAAGTCATCTGCTTACTCCTCCTCTGAAGTGAGACGGGAGCTGGTGAGCCGTTTTCTCACAAATACCAAATTCGGTCTAATTGGATGGGAATCTACGTTGCATTTGACGCACCACTACAAGATGAATCGACAGATTCGGCGGTATTAATTCGCGGCAAATCATTGCAGCTTGGTGGCGGTGGCGTTAGCACAGTAGTATGGACGACGAGATGATTGAAAATGAACACAACGGAGATCTAGTCCTATTGGCAGACATCCATTTAAAATGTAGGCAACGGCATGAAAAAAGTGGTTTCTACTTTTACTTTTATACTTTAAGTAAATTTACAAGCCTGTACTTTGTTACTTTTACTTGAGTAAAGAAGTTTAATCAGTACTTCCACTTTTACCAGAGTATTTTTTAACACAAGTATCTGTACTTTTACTCAAGTACGGAAAGTGAGTACTTTTGCCATCTCTGCTGTTTTGTCTAGATGATCTTGGTTTAGATGATCATGTTGAGCTGGGGAAGAAATTGAGATGGTTTCTGTCCTTTTAGTTACCCTTTGATTTATGTTATTCTGTGCTTGCTGTTAATATTTATATCATTTTGAGTTATTTCTTAGTTTTACTCTTCCTTGGGGTTTGTGTCAGGTATCTATTTTCAGCATTCTAGGTATTTATTTTATAATTGCTCTAGTTTTTCTTATTATCTGTTATTTTTAGATTATGGTTTCCTCTGGCATATAAGATATCTATCTCTGTAAGACTGAAAAAACACTTTTTATTGTGTATTCATTGTTTTTCCCCTCCTTTTTACATGTGTTAAAGATCATCTCTTTTTTATTTGGAGCGAGCATTCATCATGCGCTGCCACTGATAATAATGACACCTTGAGTTAATATCTAATTTCTGTTGCAGATACATTCATGCCTGATACACAATGTTATTATAGATATATTCTGATTAGTTTTACACAATTTATAGAAAAATGAAGCCACTGATGGAGATTGTTGCATTGTTGAATAAGTTAATAATTTATTACTTATAAAAAATGAAAGAAACACCAATATTCTGATACACAACACTTAATTTCACTGGGTGTAAGTTTAGTATAGTCAAGATAAATTACAGACATAATGAGTGACATTATTTTTAAAGCCTTTTCATTGAACCAAATGAACGCTAAAATCACTCAGTTTCAAAAAGAATATATACTTATTAAATTTATTTGGTTAAAAAAAGTTTACAAGCACATTTTTGTACTGTTTGTAAAGTTGCATTTGATGACTGCATTTTTTTAAATTTTAAAATGAGTCTGTAGAGCAAAAGCTGTCATTGCAACAGCTGATTTTATACTGAAGAGAACTTTCATAGCGTGACAAGATCATCAGGGATATTGTTAGTGCAAAGACCCCTAGCAGGCACTGAGTCGACTCATTCGTCAAACTCAAGAGTTTTTGCAGCTTTAAGCTAAATATTCTGGGGCATTTTAATCAATAAGTTCTTCAATACAAGATGTTTAAGCAGATAACTTTGTAGATATTTTCTCACCTTAAACGGGAACAATTTAATCTGAGTACTAAAAAAAGGGTTATGTCTCTTTTAACACAGCATATGCTAAAAACACTGCTTTGTATTTTATTCTATTTAATTCTAAATACTTTATTGAACTTAAAGAGAAACCAATAGGGGTTCTTTTTAAACTCTGGATGTCAGATTTACCCCCCTAAACAGTGACCCTGGACTTGAAGAGGACATACAATGTGACATTTAAATACAAATCAATCTAAAATTGCATCTGCATAAACAGAAAAAGGCAGGGAGACAAATATTTTCCATATGTTCTATTTTTTAATTGGAGTAACAATAGTTTCCAGCAGATACAGTAAATAACGGAAGTCCAAGCATGCTCAGTTTCCCACAGGGACGGATCTGAGTCCCAGCATTTTAGCATATTCCTTTAGCAGCAAGTGGTTCATAGAGATAGAAGATCAATTATATAGACTGACAATCAACAGTTTGGACACACCTTCTTATTCAATAGTTTGTCTTTATTGTCATGACTGCCTCTAGGAACTCCTTCAAGACTGTAAGCCACTTAACATGGCGATCAGCTGAGCCTCAGCAAAGCAAAAGGAGGCTATTATGGTGGATCTATGATATAAAATGTTTTCAATTATTACCAAACACGTCTTAAATATTGCATCTTCACAATTTCTTTCTTCAATATGTGCAAATTGTATCCAAAAAGAAAGAAAACCTATTGAATGACCAAAAGTGTGTCAAAACCTATCATTTGTAGCGTACACACACACCCACTAATATATATATATATATATATATAGATATTTAGGTGTGTGTGTGTTAAAAAAAACAGGTTAATAGTTTACTTCTTTAAACAGATGTAAAAATAAAAGTGTGTTTTTATGTGTAAATACATACAAAATATACAGTTGAACTCATAATGCAGAGTCTATAGGGCAGAAACCTTTCAGAAAACATACCAATACAAACTTATTGTTCAAGGACTCTTCTACCATGACAACCACTCTTCTTCGTTGTATTGGTTTGTTTCATAAGGTGTTCAAAAGTCCCTCCAAGTGGGGAGACATTAAAATCTGTATACAAGTCTTCATTATACCATAATAAAAGGTTTGTAAAAAATAGAACAGATCTCTAAATGTGGGGAGTGATTTACCTTCCAGAGGTTGATGTTTTCTTTCTATTTACTGTGTTTAAATGTCTTGCAATAGTCCCAGTATGCCTGTTAATATTCTAAAGCTGAGCAGAAGTTGTTTATTGTCTGATCAACAACCAGTGGTTCATCCATAGAAATAAGGGAGTCTGTGTCCAAAGAGAATACTTGATTTGCTGCTCTGTGGTTCTCAGGAGATCCAGAGGCAGACAAAGCTGACAGGATGGTGCTTTTTTATTTCTATGGGTCCATCTCTCCTGGTGGTTTATCATTTACAGCACTGCTTCTTTTCAATGTGCAGGACTCTGCTACAGCGGGGGCACGAGTGATAAGCATCCTTGAAGCTGTCCATGAAGAATGGAATCAAGCAGCAGCATAGGAACAACCTGCAAAAACCCCCACAAAATTCAAAATTAAACAACGGCCGTGTTTAATGCGACCATATGTGAGATTCAATCATCCTGGCTGCTGAAAAGCTACAATAGAGAATAAAGTAGTTTTTGCTCATTCTTCAAAGCTCAAGTTAAAAGGGTATGGATGTAGTCAATGAGAGCATCAAGTCAATGATTATTAAACTAAATTTAGATTTTATCTGTAACTTTGCCGTCCTACTGGTTGCTGTCCTTTTTCAGCCATTAACAGTTTTTCTTTTAGGTTTCTTTCAAGTTTCATACATATTGCATATGTATGCAAAAAAATGATTAAAAAAATCCCCTAAGCATGATGCTGCAGCCTTTTTCCTTGTGGTCATAAACTGAGATGAACAAAAGATGTATCATCTTTTATCTCAGCATCTCCTGGTGGCTGTTAAACTAATAATTTCCTCTTTGTCAGAAGCTTCATCTTGCATTTTTTATTGCTATAATTAAGGAAACGGGGGGCGAATGTCCCTCAGTTGTCATGGTGACCGGCCTGATATCAGATGTTTAGTAAGAAATCTGTAATATATCGTCATTATAATGGTTGATCGCATTGGTTTAGGAAAACTTTGGTCATTTGAATACAAATGAAATAATTTTTTTGGTATATTATTCGATTAATATATAAGGATTTCGTATTCATTTTATTTTCAAATGAATAAATATCAATCATAAACCTAAATTATAAAATCAATATATTTTAAACTTTACTTAATGAGAAATACTCTTTTCACTTTTGTTATAGATGAAAGTATTAATACATTGCTTATAGAGAAATAGATATTTGATGTGTTTAATTAGTTAAAATATTTACTTGAATATTAACTATGATAAATACAACTGAATTAAATAGAAAGAAAAAAATGACATATGATATTGAAAGATATTTTAAATGAAGAAAAGACTCCTCCTCAAGAATATTTTAGGAAATTAAATTAAATTATGTAACTTTGAAAGCAAAGTCATGACAGTTACTGTGTTTGATAACTAATTATTGTACATTATTAGTAGTTTTTGTTCTAATGCAGACATGCCATCAAGCACTCACCCGCAGCAGATGAAGAGTATACACATGAGCCAGGCGTACGTCCCTGCCTTGTAGGTGACGTTGGTCATGACCTGCTGTTGGCAGCTCGAGCAGGTCGTCATGCCTGATGTACGACCCAGACCCGATTCGTAACTCACAAACTTATTTTTGTTCTCCCCATTGCCTCCCCCACCACTGGTGTAAACTAAAGAGACATGAGGAAAAGAGGAATAGAAAGGTTAGAGAATGACTCTGATGAAGTTTTCTAATACAAAAAATAATAAAATAATCATCTCTATGTTAAAAAAAAGGTGTTTCATGATGTGCAAAATTACCTGGTGTGACAGAGGCGGCGGAGGCGGCCTGCTCATGATCTGGGGGGGTGAACGGGGTGTGCACATGGTAAACCTTCACACCAGATCCCTGACCTTCAACTGAATCAAACAAACAAAGAAGAAAAAAAAGAAGGGAATTAAAAAACAAGAAGATGGTGTTGATGATCATGTGCCTTTGAAAAAAAGCATCCCTACAGTATGATGCTGTTGCATCACGGGAATGATGTGTCTGATTGTAAAGAGCAATTTTCAAAGTTGGTTTCAAAGTTCATCTAAATAAAAGTTCTTTAAAGCTGCAAATATTACAAGATCTTTAAAATAAAAAACAGCTAATTATTTCTGCTATATATCTGCTATAAAAAAATCTGTTGTCATTGTGAACAGTTTTATTTTATTGTACTACCCTTTAATACCAGTTGTATTATTTTTTACTTTTTGAGATCTCTACATCATTATGATATCGATGTTCTTGAAAATCCTGATTTATATGAACGGACACATCGAGTGTCCAATAGAAATCCATCATTAATCGCACAGAAATCCCTAATGTATCACAACCGATACAAATAACATCTAATTCAAATTATTCAAAACTAATTTATCTTTTTATTATTGGTCAATGTCCTCCAATTACAACTTTGTTTTAAAAGAAATGAGAATTGTCTCAAAATTATTTGAACTGTTTGGGCTTTACAGGGTTAAAATAAGGACAAAACATAAAAGTTCAATAAAGAGGAAGCAGGGATTTTCTTTTATAGGATAAAAGGATAAAACACCTGGTGTCTAGACTAAAGACAAGAAATAAAGAACATATTTATTGATCTTCTTAGACTGATACTTCAAAACCACTAGTTGGTTTCATAATTATTTAAAAAAAACTATTAAGAGCCATTGTAAGGGGTCCAATGGGCCCCTTTTGACTCCCGAGCAACAGGTTGCAGGGCCTGCAGCCCAATAAAAGCTAAGTTCCCCTTCTTCCACATGTTTTATCTGTTTCATCAACACATCCTTTTGCCTTAAAAGGCTGATTTGTGGAGAGTACAACTGGGGTTTTGCATGCCAATAGTTTCTCCAAACTAAGCTGTGGATCTCTGCAGCTCATTGGCCTTTAAATTACAGTTTGTTCACTTAATATTCTCTATCAAGCTTTGAAGGCTTCATAAACAGCTGGGTTATACAGTAAAGTTTATTTAGGGGTATTTGAGTAAAAGGAGCAATGCTATGATTTTCCTCTCACGCCCCAATTATGATGTTTTTTGTGTTGGTCTTTGTAAATTCAGACATTTTGCCAAAATATTGAAAAGTGTCTATGTGGGCTTGCAGTCTTTGAAAGGATGTGTGTTCAGTCATACCTGGTATGAGGTAGGGAGGGGGGTCTTGTTTTCCACTTGCGCTCATTTTTCTGCACAGAAATAGAATACAGGAAATTAGTCCAAAACGCATCTAACATAACAAAAAGACAACAAATCTAAAATTCTGTTTAATATTGTGAGGTAGGGTACCAATATCTGCCACAAGAGGGAGCCAAACCCTTCCTTTTTCTGCTCTCAGTTAAAAAAAATAAAACAAACCAGTATCTTCCATAACTGACATGGTAAGAGTGATGGATCAGTCGTCTGGTATAAACTCTACATTGTGTGGATCTTTTGTGTCAGCATCCCCAGGAAACGCCTGGGTGTGTCTGTGGAGACATATTTCAGGTGCGGCCACCGACTGAAACTCCTTTCAGTCTGAACAAACAGCTTCCCATGTAAATGTTAGAAGCAATTCTAATGTCTTCTTTTAAACACATGTTCTGAAATATGTGGAAAATGTTATTTGGTTCAGCGATCATCTACAGTTTTAACCATTAAGATGTGGAATATTTTAAATCTTGAGGGCCCCGCTAGGCTCTCGCTTCATCTATCTGTAACCCTCAAAATGCATAATCCTTTTATTTTATGAAGACTTATTAATTCAGCTGAGGAAATTATATATAAATAAATAAATAGTAATCTCCATAGGCTCTAGTGGCAAGTTTTTATTAATCATACAATTTTTTACACCTACATTAATTGACTAAATGCATTTGAAGACCTTATTAAAAGCTTCCTCAACTGAAAAGGGTTTAAATATAATATTGAGGAGACCTTTCTTCTGATTCTGTATATTTTTGCCTGGATTGCAATGAAAAGCTCTGAAAAACATCCTATGACTATCAGAGTTTCTATGAAAGTTGGAATGGAAATAAAATCTTTATTCAGTTGCTTTTTTTTGTACGTAAGTAAAGAATAAGAGCATGCTTTGTGTTTTTTATGTTAGTTACTACAAGAAAGTATTATTTTTGTCTTTGTCAGTTTGGTCTTTTAACTCTAATCCATGCTGAACGTGTGCAGGACAAAAACATGTCATATGTTTTAAAGTATGTTTTAAAATACCTCAAAGTTGTAATTTGCAATCTGAGCTCAAAAATGTATACATGCTGTACTGTTTATTTTTAGTGAGTAATAATGATCTGGAAAAGAAGTGACAAACTGAGGAACTTGTGTTAAGTAATAGAAGGCTTATTATATGGATGGAATGCCTCCCCCAACAACACACCCTATGGCATATATGGTCTCAGTTCAGATATCTCTGAATGTTAAACATTCACTCCAGCAATTAGGATGTTATCAAATATTGTACAATATGAACTAAAAAAAAAAAAAAAAATAAATAAATAAAAAAGAGATGTCATTTTCATTTAGCATAATGTGTGTCTTGAGTATTGGTTAGCAAAAGGTCTCATTGTCTCACACAGAGGGCCTGAATGCACCTTTATCCAGCAGAGGAATGCTACAGATCTGCATGCTTCTTTCTGTATCACAGACTAAGTCAGGGTGTGTCACTCAGACCCAGACGTTGTCAGTAATCGGTCCTTTTGGTCATTTACATGTATTTAAAAAAAAAAAAACTCTACGTTGCAACCTCACTGTTCCCTCTTTCTTTTTTTTTTTTATCAGAACACCTGTATGTGTTGCATTGGTATGAGGTCAGATCTTAGATAACTGGCTTCGTGTCACTCCCTGGCTCCGTTCCAGTGGCTTTCAAACAGCTGGCACTGGTTTCAGGTTTTTCAAGTAAAACAGTTGATCCTGTTAGAGATATTTCTCTAAGTCTCAGAGGTTTTTTTCCTCTTGAATACCACCTGTCAATACATGGGAAACTTTGCAGTGTCATGGAGATAAGAATTAGGTGTGGTTCTCAAAAAAAGATGCTTTTAAGCCACCATCAAAGACGTTTAAAGGGTAAATCAATACATCCTCTGATAAGTTTACAGGGCTACTGGTCCAGCTGCAGTCTTTGATTCCCTAAGTTGGTTCCAAAACGGTCAAGAACAAAAAAACTGATTCTGACTGTGCAGGTTTTATCTTTTATCATGATGTGAAGTTTGGGCAGGAAATATAGTCCAAACTTAATATTTTTTTATTCTAAATTGTCTTGTTTCTCATGCTAATCCCATGAACTGTATCAGAATCACAGGTGTGGCTTCTTACTGTGCACTATGTGGCACCTGTGCCGGTCCAACCTGAATGTGACAATGCCTGTAAATGGATTTGAATCAGCTGACCAAGGTGGAGACAAGCAGGAACAATAAGTTCCCCAGTTCACCCTTTAGTCCTACAGTTGTCTGTATTATTAAAGTTTGGATTTAGAGAAAAAAAATAAGCGCACAGAAAACAATATATGACCTCTCTTTGATGCCCTCCATTTTTTTTTTTCTTTTCTTAAAGCTTAAAAATGTGGCTCTTAAACAGTTCTAAACTGAACGACACAGCAAACTGGAACATTTAATATTAACTAAATGATAGAGATGCATTTTAAAATTGTTAATTAAGGTATTAAGAAAAATAAAGCTAGGGATTTAGTTAGGAAACACAAAGTTTTCGCTTCAAACTTGAAAACAAAAACTCATAACTGTACCTTTTTTTGATGACATCAAAAGCGACGCTGGAATCAAGCCAATCGGCTGGATTTAGTGAACATAATTCAGACTAGAAACAACTAAATGATTACAGTTACTTTAATGTAAAAAGGGTTAAAATCCTAACCTGTTTGAGCACTCCGCTTTCTGAGAGTTATCAGAAGCTGATGTTTTTGTTGGGTCGAATTTATTACAAATTCAAACAAAATAGCAGATACAAACTGAAAGACAATAAGTTATTTTTGCACTTGGAAGGAACGCTTCTTAGATATTAAACTTAATTAAGCTTTATTTTATTTTGTTTGGTTATTCTGAAAGTAAACGTTTTTAATTTGCTGGTTTTATTCCTTCTCAATCTCATGTTTAGAGATTGTGTAAAATACAAAGATTACAACAGATAGAATTGAATATCTGAATAGCAGAGCAACAATTTTAGTTGGAGTGATTTTAAACTGAAAATTAAAATAATCCAAAATCTGAATGTAATTTATCTCTTTTATCATGAAATCCAAACTCATTCAGTCATAAATCAGATCCCCTTTCCTTCTGCTCTGTATGACAATTAAATTAAAAATAAAATAATGAATCGATTGAATAAAAAAGTGTAAATATTCCTTTGGTCTTACCTTGGTAGTGTGTTGCAGTGAGTATGCAGATAGGTGTGTGTGTGGGTGAGCTCCTCCTGGTGACTTCTGAGTGACTGAAGCTGACAGCCTGTCTCTCCTCTACCTCTATGAGCCTCACCTTCAACCTGCCCACTGCCCCGCCTTCGCCATAACAATGAACGAGAAGCAGGAGTGACTCACCCAGTAGTTTTGATGGAACAGCCTGTACTGGTCTTTTTTTTTCTTCTTCTTCATATAACCTGCTGGTTATTTCCAAGAGATTACCGAGGGAGTGTATATATTTGTCACTTTCTTTATGTGGATTAACCCGTCTCTGTCCGATGGTGCTGCATGATAAAGCAAACAGCTCAGTTACACAGACCAGAGATGCTGATGCATTGTTTCTTACTTGGTATTTCAGCCTAAGGCCACAGAGGAACCAAGTGACACACATTTGCATGATTTTACTCCCAGGAATTCTGAGAATTTTTATGACCAAAGACAAACCCTTTTCAAAAATGTTCAAAAAGAAAGTTTGATTTCATTCATTCTCATAAGTTCAACCAAATTTATTATAATTTCTCGTTAAAATAAAGGTAAACAGAACCGGTTCAGCCCTAACCAGAAGCAAATGTGGTTGGCATTGTTTTTCGTTTTGTTAAGAGTGGCCTTTATTTATAAAGGGTTTTAAAGGTATAGAAGACTATCTTTTAACTCCGGGTGGATCATCTAAATAAGTGGTCCACCTAATTGTCAATCATTGTGGTGATATGTTTATGTAAGGTCGTCCTATGTGCTTGTCCCAGGTTAGCTATCTTTGTCTGCACATGCGCACTTTCAGACGTATATCTGTGGCGAGCTGTGTGACCAACGGAGCAAAAAGCAGTGATCATCTGTCCGAACCGTCAGTTAACTGAGTTTGGTATAAAGTGCACTATATATTCCCCACTATATTTAGTGATTAAGGGATTTAGGGGTGAGGGCGGAGGTTTGGACGCAGTAAGCTTGTGTGAGCTTTGAGAACAGCAACTTTTAAACAGTATGATCGCCATTGCGGAAAACAACTCATTAAGTTGGACCAGCTAGAAGAGCGAGGTGCGCGAGAACCCCGGGAGCTTTTTTTCACCTGGATCCCCGCTCTTTTTCGCCCTCATGTCCCTCCATTGTCGCACAAACTTGCCCCCACTTCCTCGCCTCCTCGGCCGTATCTACACCTTCAGCTAGTTCGTGATTGTCCCTCTTGCGTTGTGGCGTGGAATAACATAGCGCAGACCACGCTTCAATAGTGGACGTAAATCAAAAATATCTCACTGCGACACACTGCTGCAGGGCGGTTAACCAGCCCATTAATAGGCGTTCCCTCTTGGGAGTGGACACAGGGTTCAAACAATTACAGGGTTGTGAATGTTTTTTTTTTTTTTTTTTTAAAGTCGAGAAGGCGAGTCATTTGAAAAAATCATGAAAATCCTCCACAATATCTTTAATAGGAAATAAGTAGAAAGGGGTCAGGACTGAAACTCTGGATACCCATCTCTTGGGACTGGGGGTCACTTTCTATATCCCTGTATCACAGCCATGCCAGGAGATTTAAGTTTGAATCAAAACTAGCATTAGAGATTGGTAAATAGTATGACTTTGATTAAAACACAATAATTTTTTTTCCCAGCTTCCCGGGATAATCCAAAATATGCAGTAAAAGACATTTTTCTCTCATTTGGAAGATACTGATGAAGATATCATCTCTATGATAAATCAGTGCAATGACTCCACAGCAGCCTGTTTTCAGTCTCCCTGGTTCCCAACAGCTGTGCAGTCCGATCGGTGGTGGTAGTCCAGATCCACCGCTTTGTCTTGTAGGTACGTTGAAGGATGTCTGGTTTCAGCCGATTTACTTGGTATTTTAGGGTTTTGCAACATCCCAAATTTTCTTTGAAACGTTACTACTGTACATTGGACCATTGTACAATGCTATGATGATTGAAGTTGAATATATTGTGAAACTGTTTGTGACACGCCCTGCTTAAATGTTTTGAATCATAGCTGATCATCCTGCTCCAGTCCTCTAAACCCAACCCCTGCTCCATTAGATCAGGTGTGCCTCTGGGCTCTGACCCAGGGCCCTTCTCTTTATCACCTGCCTTCTGCCTCTTGGCATTGTTTTCTATAATTACAAAACACATTTACTCATTATCTCATCCTACAGCCTCTGCAGAAGCTCCTGGTTTGGTCATGTACCAGTAAAAATCAACTGTTAAATTGAATCAAATGGCACACAGATATGTGTTGAATCTAATCAGGATCCAATTATCTCTGCAAATTTTTGTTAATGGGATTAGATATTCTCATGTAATCCATCCGAGGAGGGTGATGCATTACATTATTTATTAGTGTTTCTCTAAAATTATGTATAGAAGCCTCTTTATTCTAAAAACCCCAAAAATAAACCATACAACCAAGCTGCCTTTGGTTGTGGAGCAGGAAACTAACACTAAAAAGTAGAGCTCAGCGATACATAGCAAATGTAATACTGCTTGTCTCAAGCCTCACAAACTCATATTTTGCATCTCAATAAAACATTCAGGTGGTTGGGTGGGATAACCTCAGTAGATGCCTAAATAGATATTAAAGATTGTTGGAAGCAAAGAAGAAAAAAGATGGATGCAGATCCACACATAAGGATGTGGAATCAACAGATAATGTTGAGTTAGGATGCTGAAAACAATTATCTGAATCTAACTGGGAATTACATCATATCTGAAAAAGCTCCAGCCGGTAAAATATATAAAAGTTTAAAAATGTAAACACAATTCTGGGGTTATAATATTTTTGGAAGGTTCTGTTTTACAGTATGACAACAACCGAAATCTTTTCTTTTATGTATGACTGTTTATAACGCATCATGTTGCACTTTGAGTAAAATGTGCATTTGGACAGCTGGCAATGGTAAATATATGCTGTGTTTCAAATACTTAATCCTTTCTTCATCACACCCTGACGCCAGAGGAGACGACTTGCCCGTTTGTGGACGATTTTGGTTCTGTGACCATATTCTGTGATATGGTCCCTTGTTGGATCAAATGTGTAACACCATTGGGTCAGATTGAAGTTGCTTAGGATGTTACAAAGTTAGAAAGGGGAAGGGAACATTGTGTTGTAGGTTCTACTTAAAAGTGAGTATTTAGAGCATCTTATAAAGGATAAATGATTGTACATGAAACCATGAAGTCTAAAGTTTCACTGTCACTGGTAACTTACACCTTAAACCAACTTGTCACAATTGAACGAGATGCTCATCAGAGAAACTAAAATGTGGAATAAAAAAAAAAAAAAGATTTTAATGTACTTTGCACATGAAAAGTAGAAAGTAAACGTTGTAGTGTTAGCTGACATGATACTCATAAGATATTTGTGTTCATCTTGGAAGCTGAAAGGACCAGTCCAGCTCAGCAACATTTTTCATCTGTTGGTCACTGGATTCTAGGTTATTATCTCCGCTGTCCTCGGACTGAGCGTCTCCACATCTCCACCTTACAGGTGTGTTTTGGGAGACCGGATCTGATTTTCAAAATCTTCGCTCTAAATATAGCAGAAACAAATATATTGGCCCACATGAATGATTCAGACAACTTTTTAGCCATGTTTAGACCTAAACTGATGTCTTTATGGAAGTGCTTTTCCCTCTCACGTTTCCATTTAGTTGAAAATTTGTCCTATCTAGCTTTAACTTGGGCACTGTCATTACTTCTGGCATCAAAGAACCAAAAACCAAAAAAAAAAAAAACAGAAAAAAAAAGAGTCCAACTTTATCCTGCATCAATTTATTTTGAAAACCCACATATGACTGTTAACTTGGAAGCAGGCTAGACAATATCTGCTATGATAAAGCTGGGTAATTTTACATTTTTGTACCCAAACTACCTCTCCTTTGAATTTAAAATGGTCAGACTTGTTGCATGATTGCCTGGAGCCAGTTTCTTGGCTGTGGTTAACCCAAACACATTGAGTGCGTTCTGCGCAAGGTTAAATTGCAGCCATTTTATCCCTAAAACGTTGCCTAATTCTAGGAAGTAGTCACTCTAAACAATAACAAAGCAACTAAAACAAAAACGATGTCTGAAAGTCTGATCCATGCCGCCTTCCCATCATTGTTTAGTTGGTTAAAAGGACTAGATTAATCTACAAGGGTAGTGAGGAAAAGCACATTTTAAATATTTTATTTGATTTCCTTTTAACAAGAAGCCCACATGTAAATTCACACCAGCATAATGTATCCATGCCTCTAAATCCTTTTTATTTCATAGTTGTAGTAATCATCATTCAACCACCGTCTTCAGCTTGTGTGCTAAAAACACAACAACAAAATATCATGAACTAAGTAAGTAATAACTGACAGTGTTATTAAACAGATTTCCTGTATATTAATCCACAAAGCGTTGCGTTCAATTTCTGTCTGGGCTTCTTCTTCTCTAAAGCCACATAAAACCAGAGACAATTGTTAAACAGCGTCTACCTGTACCTACTGTGACCAGTGAGGACGCTTTTTAGATTTTATTTGTAAACAATTATAAAACCATGTGTTTTTCTTTTATTTTGCAGAGATGGATCTAGCGATTTATCACAGAAAATCCCATTAAATATTTAGAAGTCAGTGGATGAACCATGAAAAATTACCAAAAAGTTAATGGAGTTTTATTTAGTAAAGCACTCTAAGCTGTTTGAATTATACCGAATGTAGTATTCTGTGAATTTTTAGAGTTTTCTACCTGTTCGAATCACTTTTGGCAGCATCTACAGTAAAAAAAGGTGGTGTTGGGTGTTGACGCTTTGTGCTGTAAGAAGGGTGGGGTGGTTGTGGCTTGTTTCGATGAGCCAGATGGACAGCATTCCACAACAAGCCAACCATGAGGTTTGACATTCAGTTCACAAGATACTGGTAGGTTATCAATAAAATCTTCAATTCACTCGTACGTCCCAGTTTCAATTTCCAAACAAGCTGTAGTTTGTGTAAACCATTGACTGCTGCAGTTAATGGCAGTAATTATAATGGCAGGGATTCTCTTCCTGTAAAAAGATGTCATTATTATTTTGGCTCTTCTAAGCAGAAGAAGGACTATTTTTATTGTTTCATGTGTTTATTTACATTTTATTCATTAAGATTTAGCCTGAGTTTTGGTTCCAAATAGGATCAAACTCTCTCACAGCATTAAAAACCTCAAATAAAAACATTTATGTTTGTAGGAAATAAAGGCCTCTGCAAACCAAGGATACTTCAAATGTCAGCATTCTTGAAATGCAGAAAATCGTCTTGTTATATTATATTATATTCAGTGATGCTGCAGAGTAGGAAGGAAATATTCCTCTGATTACTTGTAGTTTCGAAATTTCCTTGGGATAAATAAAAATTTCCTTGGGTGGGATTAAAGAGCTCTAACAAAAGAAAATATATGAGGAGACAAGGTCAGTGAGTTCTAAAGCCAGGTTCCTATTCTGACATAGATAAGGCCATTGATAGACCTATTTACCTGCATGACTATTCTTTGACATAAATTAGGGTTAGGCATTGTTCTGGAAGGCCGCAGGCTCAGCTCTTTTGCAGCCTCTTGTAGACCTCTATGAGGGACCGGTACTTAGATGGAATCAATGGTCTATTTAAGTCCCACCTCCAGAAGAGCGTTTCCCAGAATCTGGGGGATTTTGGAGCCATTAACAGTGTGATAGTTTATAACCCTTAGCCGTGGCTGTAAGGGTTAACACTGCCTGTTGCTGTACCCCCTAAAACTGATTGGGGATACTGGAAGAAAGGGACGCCATTAACCTAAAGTGCTGACTTGTGGCTCATCAATGCAACAGTTACTGTGAGGACCAAGCGTTTGTCAGAGGGACAAACACTCAGTACTCAAAGGGATTATTAAATGCTGGAACATTGTATTATAACATTGTTCTGCTGTTAATGTATTCATATCTTCCATATTGACCCTTCTGCTGTTCTGCTTGGTCTTCATGATGCTGAGATTGAATCGCAAACAGGCGAACCCTGTTTAGATTAGGCAACCTCTGCCATTAGTTTAATCATATTTTATTTAGGGGACAGGATCTACATCAAAATGTTCAAACAACCTGTTCAGTCTCAGTTTTACAAACAGTTAAAAAAGCCAGTACTGTTTCCTTATATCTTACTCTCAGCTTTGCTTTTGTTCAACACTGAAAATCCTGTTTTTAAACTGACAAAATGTAAAAAAAAAAAAAAAAAACATTAAATGTAGACATATTGTATTAAAATACCATATTTTCATTTCTAAATATTTTTTACTTCATACCAAACACTGGTGATGAAAATTCCACTAAAAGTCCTTTCGATGTTCATCTGTATTCTACATACCTCATCTATACTGTAATGCAAAGTGAGGTAAAATGTGTATTTTTAGCATCTGTAACCATTCCTGATTCCAGGTAATCAGTGTTCAGGTCTAAAGGCACAAAATATCAAACATAAAGTGTACCAGAGTATCATCTGCATAACATCAGACCGATGAGGAACTCGGTCTTCTTCTTTGCTGAACTGGGAATGGGACTCATCTTTCTCAAAGGTGAGCTGCTTATATTGATAGTTTCCTTATATTCAATAGGAGCTAAATGCAGACTGATTAGCAGAGCTGTTAGTTCGCTGGTGATAAGATAAATGGTTTAAATTTTTATTCCACTGCTTGTCTCACTTTACTTTGCGTTTTTGGGAACAGCAAATGTTAATCATGTTTTTGGCATCTGCCTGTACAAACCAATTGAAGCGGCGACTAGGAGGAGCGGAGAGAGATGAATGTTGGTGTGGTCAGAGGGACAAAAATAGTCTGTGACTCAGGAGGTATAAAGCTACTGCGAGAAAGGAAGTGCCAGTAGTAATACTTCTGTGTCTATCTTCTATCAGCTTCTTTTGGCATCTGTTTTTGTGTCCGCCATTCTTCCCCACCTTTTGTTTATCTAGAAGTCTACAGAGGTTTATTTAACTTTCACCCTTCCTCTTAGGTTTGAGATTTCATCAAGGATAATAGGATCATAATAAACATAGTGCTTTTTCATTTAATATAAGTAGATTTGTTTATTTGCAGTTCAAATGGGCAAAGACTAATACTAAATTACTGTTGTAGCCGATATAACCTAAATTGGTCCGATGCTAACACAAGGGTTAAGTAACGTAGATCAAAGAAAAATGAACCAGATACTGTAGGCAAAGAAAAAAACAAACAAAAAAGCTTAAGGCATAATGGACTTTCTAACATAACACACAAGCCCAAAAGCCTTAAAAAATTGCAACAATTTCTCCTGTCTAACAGGACAAATGCCTTTGGGTAAGTTTGGAAAGAGAGTAAGTACGTGATTTTATTTACACTACTTTTTAAACAAATATACAAGATCTCCACATAGATAGATCCCTTTAGTTGCCAAAATGTAAAAAGGAAACAGTCAATGTGATTTCTATAAAAAAAAGTTAAAAGGACATCACTATCATTAAGTCAGTCTCGCTTGTGACACTCTAACCAAGCTAATCTGGTTGGTATGAGCTTCTTTTTTAAAGTGAATGTTTCCAGATTATTTATTTTTGTTTTTATGTATCCGGTAACTAAAACAAACAATAAATCCTTTAGTACAACAAAAAAAACATCACATTTTAGGAGCAGACCATGAGAAAGAGTACATAATGAAATGTTATTATAATATTTAACAGTAAAAGCACACAAAGGCTGAGGTCCTTTGGAGTGGGCAGGCCCCTGCTTAAAACCTTCTATGACTCTCTGGAGGCATCAGCCCTCCTCTACCCTGTTGTCTGCTGGGCCCCTGGCAGCACAAAGCGGGACAGAAAGAGAATGAACAAACTGGTGAGAAATGCCGCTTGTGTCCTAGGCTGCATTCTGGACTCAGAGGAGGAAGTGGCTGAGGGGAGGCTGCTGTCCAAGCTTACATCCATCATGGACAACACCTTCCACCCTCCGCACCAGTCTGTAGAGAAGCTGAGCAGTTCCTTTAGCGAAAGACTTTTACACCCTTTCTGTGAAAAGGAGCGCTACCGTAGGTCTTTCATCTCTGTGGCCATCAGACTTAACCATGTGACACCATAACTGCAATAACTAATGTGCAATTAAAATGTAATACCCTGTGCAATAACCTGTGCAATAATCCTGTCAAATAAGAGACTTCAGCTGTTATAATTATCTCACTATCTCACAGTTATTCTTTACCTGGTACCATTTTCTCGATCCACCGTATATATGTGGACGCACTATATATACCCCATGCACCTCTTCCTCTTTTTGGCACCTTCTTCTGGCACTATTGTAGCCAATGCACTTGTCACTAGCCAATGTGACAAGTGCATTTCTCCAATGTGAGATCAATAAAGTCTATCTTATCTTATCTTATCAAAGACATTTTAGCATATGGTGTAAAAACAATTAAAAGAAGTCAGTATTTTTTTCATGAGTGTAGCTTTAAACTTTTCCATACTAAGGCTGTATTTCCCTTTTTTGAACTACTGAGGCCATGTTTTGTTCTGTCTGACCTGAATCTTTGCAGCTATTATACTGCTATTTTATAAACGTATGGTTTCACCATGAATGAAAGAAAGGAAATACTATAAACTCTAATCTAAAGCATGATCATAATTTTGTTTGCTTGATCCTTCTCTACCAAGTATACCAGGTTCAAGAGCTATTTATACTACATGAACTATTTCCCATTGTGTACACATTATGTACAAACTACAAATCTGACCTTAATGGAAGAATAAAAAAGAAGCAATACAAATAATGTGTTTGACACAAACTATAGAACTTAAACGCTGCGGTTTCCAGAAACTGGCTTCCAATCTTAGAAAACTTGAGCTATTTTACAAAATAAAGTGCAAAGATGGAGAAGGCTAGCAGACAATATGCAGATATAAGGGCAAGGAAATAGGATTCTATAGAGCATTAAAACAGTAAGAGTTAATGCAAGTTTGTCATAGATCTACAGTCTAAGAGCATTGCCTCCAGTTACAACATGATGGACCACTTTGTTTAGTCAATTACATGGAATCCCAACATGATGCCATAAGGTTTGTAGTTTTGTAGTAAAAAGGGAAATTAGAAAAAAAAAAAGGAAAAAGACTTTTAGAGTAAGAAGCTGCCATTCCTGTTTTCAACTGGAAACGACACTAGGATGATTTTCCCTGATGGTGAATGTGCGTCCTGTCCTAAAGTAGTTCTCTATTTCCTCCAGCGAGCGTTTGCGAGTCTCTGGGATGCACACGGCGTTGAACAGCAGGCAGAAGACGCACACTACAGTGAAGATCAGGTAGGGCACGTAGAGCCCATAGGCGTCTACCAAGTGGGTAAAGGCTTGTGTCAGGGCGAAGGCCGTCACCCAGCTTACGGTGACACATAGGCCTGATGCCACGCCCCTCGCCACCAGCGGCAGAACCTCTGACATCAGCAACCAAGTGATGGGTCCCCATCCCATGGCGTATCCTAGGAAACAGCCAACAATGAGATGACAGAGCAAGAAACAGGTGGAGCATAAAGTTTTTGTTTTGCTTCAGTGACACAGCTGTGACGACATGATAACCAGTTTCACCTGCCAGGATTTAATGAGTTTGAGGACACGAATGTAGACAATTAGGAAGGCAACAGTTAATTGGGCTCCAGTAGGTTAAGAAAAAAATCTGCAGCTGTTACTAATGGGGTTGCAAAAATAAACAGTGTGAATACTCCTAATGACTTCTGCATGTTGATAGTCCAGTTGTTCGGTGAATCGGCTGGTAGACACACCTTCTTCCACCTTTAACGCAGAAGAGGCCTCTTTCCTGATACCTTGTCACTTTGATATTATTGTTCTATGAGGCCAACATCGTATTAATCACACAAGTAAAATGTTATTTCTTTAAATCAAAATTAAACATGAGGAATGGTGTTGAAGAATGAGATAAATACCCATTTAAAAATAGATGCAACCAAGAAATGCTTATAATAAACATTTTCCATACAGCTAAGAGCTCATCATCATGAGGAAACAACTGATATTATGATAACCAGAAAAATAATAAACGCTTAAAAGTTTTCCTCCCTAAATAAATACACATTTTGGTATTGCTCATGATCAGGTTAGCAGGTTATCAACTTAATAAAACTCTTTTAATTACTGTGATTATTGTTACAGTAGTTTTCCTTTTGTCTTTATTTTTTTTCTGCCCCCTGCTGGTAAAAATATTGCATGTCTACAATACAATAAAAAATAATTAACAATTTTATATGCATATATGACATAACAGAAACTAGTGGCACTTTTTGTGTTTTTTTTTTTCTAGGTTATAACCATAGTGGCCTTTTTCTCACTGTGACTATGACCATGATATATCCAATTTACTACATCTTTCTCATTAAGAAATAGTATCAGACACATCTATGTGTTGCACCAGTCCTCTTAAGTAAATAACATTTGATAAATATGAGCCAGAAGCTCTAAATAATATTGAGTGATTAAAACATGGATGCTCCAAAGTTAGCACACAGCTTCAGTCACTTCAGCTAGTAACCACTGATCAGGCCCGAAATCTAGGTGTAGTGCTGGATTCAGACTTGAACCTCCAAAACCATTTAAAGACAATAACAAGGTCGGCTTTCTATCACCTGAAGAACATTTCCAGGATTAAAGGACTAATGTCTCAGCATGATCTGGAAAAACTAATCCATGCGTTTATTTTTTGTCGAATCGATTACTGCAACTGTGTTTTCACAGGTCTGCCTAAAAAGTGGATCAGACAGCTGCAGCTGATCCAGAACGCTGCTGCCAGTGTCCTCACTAAGTCTAAGAAAGTAGAGCACATCACCCCAGTTCTAAAGTCCTTAAGCTGGCTCCCTGTATCTCAGAGAATAGACTTTAAAATACTTCTGTTAGTCTATAAATCTCTGAATGGCTTAGCACCTAAATACATCACAGACTTGCTATCAGTGTATCAACCCTCCAGACCACTCAGGTCTTCTGGCTCCAGCCTGCTCTGCATACCTAGAATCAGAACTAAACATGGAGAAGCAGCATTTAGTTCTTAACCCCTTGAACCCTACAGACCCACCGGCGGGTCCAGCTGCTACATGACCTCGTAATTTTACCAAACCCCCAGTATTGATGTAAAAAACATATTTGGCACAGTTTGGTGACATTTATGGATAAATGTGCCAAAATGGCCTCTCCGCCTAAGAAATTTCTCACTAATACCATTCTAAAATAAATATGATTCATCTGATTGAGTCCAAATTTGGTATCTTTTTACACAACATTTAGATTTGAGAGTCTGTACTACTTTTTTGTGCTATAAATAATATTTTGGTAGTGTTTTGCAATGTTTATTTCAAAGAAAATTTTGGCGAGGTTCAAAAAATGCAAAATATTTTGTATTTTGTCCCTAATATTTCAGGCAGGGTCAAAGCTACAATGGTGCTGACACCAGAAAACCATTCTATGACATCTTACCTTTACAGACGTACCAAAAGTTTCTTCTTAAATCTAATAGCTTTGAGGCTATAAGTTATTTACTTTTGTGTGTTTTTTGTCAGGCAGAAATTTATTTATACCCCCTCAGGGTGTAAGAGGCTATGCTCCACTTATCTGGAACAAACTTCCAGAAAACTGTAAAAGTGCGGAAAGCCTGAGTTCCTTTAAATCAGGGGTGTCAAAGTGGTTCCAGAAAGGCCGTGTGGCTGCTGGTTTTCTTTCCATTCTATCAAGTCATCAGGTTAGACTAGACTCACCTTGATGAGATAAATGGAGTCTGGTGTGCTAGTGATTGGGTGGAAAGAAAACCAGCAGCCACACAGTCCTTTCTGGAACTAGTTTAACGCCTGTGCTATAAATCAAGACTAAAAACACATTTGTTTAGGATTGCCTTCAACTGTTCTAGTTAAACAGTCAAACTGAAACATCATTAGTTCAACTTTTTTATTTTCTTTAGTCCAACTGCTTTTAATGTTCTTTCTTGTTTCTGCATTTTTTGTATTATTTATTTTTTCTTCTACTTGCTCTGATTCTGTTTTATTTTCCTATATTTTAATCATGTAAAGCACTTTGCATTGTCTTTGTACTGAATTGTGCTATACAAATAAATTTGCCTTGCCTTGCTTACCACTGAGCCTACATTGTTATTCAAAGCATCTAAAAATATTTTAAAATGCACTTTTCTGAAATAAAAGGAGCCTTGGTGGTCATACCTCTCAAAAATGGAAGGCCAATACTTATTAGAATAGATGCTGTGTCAATTAACAAATGCTGTAATGAGTCAATGGATTGTTTTTCAGTGAGTATATTCAGTTTTTGTTAGAAGAGATAACAGTTTACCTTTACTTTCCCTTTTCTCATTTTAGGAAAAATACACAATATAATTTTAAATAACTAGGAAAAAGGGAAATCAGTGGAGGATGTTTGTGAGCACAAAGTTTCTGAGGTAGTAAAATGTTTTCTGCTAACATGGTTTTGGTTATTTTATAATAAAGTTGCTTTGTTTAAAACAAAAACAACCGTTTTTACAGCAATTATTTTTCTGTGAAAATCTATTTACTCTTTTCTTTTAGTTTCTGAGCCAAATGAATGACTATGTATTGAATTCCTTTTCATATTATTACCTTCATGGTGTTAGCTTTAAGGGACTTTTTAACTCTAAAGGCTAAACAGGTTTACTGTTTGTGTAGTGTGGCAGTATTCTTGGAAGAGAGCTTTGACAGAGACATTACTGCAGTGCATTTGAATCCTACAGTCTTGCTACTCCTTACTGGAAAAACTGGTTTTAAAAGTCTTCAGCTTTTTAATTCTCGCTCAGTCTAGAAACTCTGGTTTCTAGACTTAGCGAGACTACCCAGGTGTTTATTTGGCAACACTTGAATAACTTATTCTCTTTACTTTCTGCATTTCTGAATTTAAGATCTAAAAATAAATGTATTTCTCAGGCCATTTTGACTTAAAATTTCTACCTGCTGTCAAAACTCACCGAATATAAACACCACAGTGCTGATGAGAGGGAGGAGGCTCATAGCCGTTCCCTGGCTGGCCTGTAACATGCTCCCCAGCTCAGTGTGGGAGCTATAGGCGGGAGTTGTAATGTTTATAGCCGGACAAGGAGTGGTGTGGGAGATCATGGTTAGAGTCAGAGAGGACAGAAACATCAGCATGCTTGAAGTGTACAGCAGGGCTTTACGTCCTGCCTTGTCCATCAGACTGGCCGCCACAGCAACAGAGAGGAGACGGACCGCGCCCACAATGGCAGCGTCGTACCTCAAAGAGAGAAAGACAGGAAGCTGCTTTTAGTCGACATAACCCAAGCAAGTCATACAATTCAACAAAAGATCGGAGAAGCGATTCGCTTTTGTAGGATGTCCAACCTGGCCTCCAGTGTGACGTTGCTCTTGGCAAATATGGGCTCCAGGTATACAAGAATTGGCGTGATTCCGGTCATTTGTTGCAGGAAACGCATCACAACTGAGATCAGGATTGGCTTGTAATAGATGGGCGAGGCCAGTTGAGCCCAGGTGATTTTAACCTGTGTATTAATGCTGTGCTGGAGCAACAAAACAAAGCAAATATTCAATTATTCACAATGAAAATATTGAATTTTCACTGATGTATTTAAAAACAACACAATTTTCATGTTCCTCTGCTCTACCTGTATGGCACTGATCTCTATGTTAGTGTTGTAGTTGCTGCCTCTCAGCCAGCGGAGAACTTTTTCTGCTTTCTGCACTTGGCCAAGGGAGAGGAGTCTCCTGGGGGAGGAGGGCATGAACGCCAGCAGAACAACCATAATCACTGCTGGCACGGACCCTGCCACCGCCAGCCAGCGCCATGGGACCACCAGACCTATACATCATGGGGTAACACAAACAAGGCATGCGGTAGAACAAAAGCACATAGCTGACATGCCCTCTTGACATGTCAATGACATCGCTGTGTCACTCAGCAAAGAGAGAACAAAAATGCAGGTTGCCTGACCTGCTTCACATGTGAAACATGCTACTCTTTTTAGCATCATCCCTTTACTGCTCTTTAGCAAAAATCCCTTAGTGTGTTAATGAGGGTAAAAATATATATTACCAAGGGCATAGAGTGTCAGGGTCCCAAACACAGCTGTGATCTGGGGGCAGGAGCCCAGAGCCCCTCTCACTTTTTTGTGGGAAATCTCAGAGATATAAACCTGTGGAATAAGCAGACAAAAAAATCTTATATAGTTATATAGTTAGTTTATAGATATAGAAAATGTTTTTGTTTTTAAAAAAATGGTTTGTAGGTAAAAGTTATGGCCAAGTGTGGTTGACTTCTTAGGATGCTCTGCACCTTGGTTTGGATATTTTCTGGGTATAAGACTGAGCATTATGTGTCACTGGGGGAAGGAAGAACCATGTTTCTCTACTGGATCTGTGACCCAAAGGGAAACCAAAGAGAAGGATTGGATCAAAGTACATAACTCACAGGAATTGATGCAGCAGTCATCCCGCCTGCAACACCAGTAAGGAACCGGCCTGTGTGGAGCATCCACAGGTTTACAGCTCCTCCCATCAGCATGTACCTGAAAGACACGTGTTAGGTACTATGTTACTAAACCTTTAACTTTTTAATCTGATGCAGACATTAAAACATCTATCACATTTAAGGTTTGAAATATTCCATTTTGTGTAAGTCATAACAGTATCGCAGCAGGCTGAAAAGCAGTCAGGAGAAGTAGAAACATTTCAATATTTAATTGTAATTGTCAGATTTAGGAAGAATAAAAATGTATGATCAGCAAAAGAATGACTGAGCATTGAGATTGTTTCATTTCTTAGTATTTCTTTTCTGACCTATTGTTTGTTTTTGGGCTGACACAGAGAAATACCCAGCCTGATGCTACTGACTGGATGAAAATCCAGTTTCACTATTATATTAAAACCATATAATTTAACTTTCAAGTTTAAAAAGTCTTAAAAATTTTTTCTTAGGTCTTTGATTTCCATTCTGCAAATCTATTCGTTATATCCACACATATAACCTTAGAACTAAACAAGCAAAACAATTTTTTTTTCATATACATTTAAATGTATGCAAAATCCGACAATTCTTTTGTATTTCTGTTTCTTTCTGTAAGTCTCCTTCTGTCTCTTCAAACCACAGAACCACACTGAGTCTGGTTCTGCTGGAGGTTTCTTTCTGTCAAAAGGGAGTTTTCCTCTCCACTGTCGCTAAAAGCATGCTTGGTTCACTGAAAAAAATAATGCAATCACTTTTGGCATTTATTTAATCATATTTAGTTACTTTAACACAATTTTTTTATGTCCTGTCCTGCTAACATAAAACAATTATGTTAAAGTAACTAAATATGACTAAGTCAATGCCAAAGACGGTTGCATTATTTTTTTAGTGTTAGGATTGCCTTCAAGTCAAGGAGTCGATGCAATCAGCTGACCTTCTTTAGATAGAAAACGTTAAATCAGTCTGACTGTATGATCTGGTTGAATTGTCTCTGTAAAGTGTGTTGTGAATTGACACTACCGGTATATAAATGAGCTGAAATGAAATCTTATATAGGATTTTATAATTGTTTTGTTTTGTTTATTTAAAAAGGGAAAGAGTGCACTGATAAAAATCATATGATAATTTGTATTAATATAATTTCATTAAATGTAAATATAAGGCATGGCTGAACCTAGCAAGAAACTGCTTTGGAATAAGAAGAGTTTAATTAAAATGAATAATTTTCTGCATGTGATTTTTCAATTAAATTTAAGATCTTATATAAATAGAGATCTGTTTAGTTTTTCACATTTATGAAGCCATTGCATTGTTTCATTTTCTTTAATTAGGTGGAATATAATTTCCAAATTTAAGTATTAAGTTTAATCTCAGTGAGAATCATGCATTGTCTCCTAACATAAACATATAAGGGCTACGGTTTGCACCATGACATAACGTTGATATTAATAAGGTTTTTTTGTTTTTAAGTATTTTTGATATGTTCAGCTTTAAAAAAATCTGCTAAGTCAGGACATAACATTTGCCATAACATATCTGTCAACCTCCATTTAACTTCATCTTGTTGGTTAAATTATGATCGTATCATCTGCATACATTGTAATATCACACTGTCCACATACAGCGAAAAAGATAATAAATTAGATGTAAAATTTCTAGTTTCAACTGCTTGTGAAAAAAATACATGGATCATTGTAACAGTGAAAGAAAGTCTGTAGGCTGTTTGAGCAAAGGAGTTTGTCTATCAGGATTACTGTCAAATTCCTTCAGTATATGAACAACAACAAATAATTAGGGGAAAGGTACTTAGCAGTGCAATGTTAAGAGTCTGTGGAAAGTTGGGAATAACTGAGGACCTTGTTTTTTCCCTCATGATTATGTCTGTTCCATAAAATTCTGCAACCCCTAAAAATAAATCAGAAAACGTTTGCAGATCTGCATTGCTGGGAATGCACTTTTTGTTTTAGAATTTTCATTTTCAAATCAGAATTATTTATACATTTATGATATTCATCCACTTATGTAAGCATTGATTTAGGGTTGGGTGATGTAAACATTTGGTCAAAAGGTTTATTTTTTCCTGTTTAATCCAAAACGATGGTTTATGGTGAGACCCACCCAGCAGTGGAGGGCACCGCCGACATCATGATGCTCATCTTCCTTCCAATCAGGTCGTTCA
Organism: Cyprinodon tularosa; assembly: GCF_016077235.1. Classification (NCBI taxonomy): domain Eukaryota; kingdom Metazoa; phylum Chordata; class Actinopteri; order Cyprinodontiformes; family Cyprinodontidae; genus Cyprinodon; species Cyprinodon tularosa. Next base: position 785,623 of record NW_024038427.1, on the reverse strand, counting down.
GGAACATAGCCCCGAGGCCCCCAGCTGCTGCACCCAGAGAGTAGATGGACCCGAACCAGGCAGCCTGGTTGGTGTCCATCCTGAGCTGAGGGTCCACATCAGGACCTTTAAATCTTGGGAGGACGGGGGATGAGTAGACCAGGGAGTAACCAAAGTTGAAGTTTCCCAGAACAGCAGAGAACACAGCAAGATACAGCCTGGCATTACTGATCTGTAACAACATCAGAGAGAGGAGATTAAAAACCATTAGAATGAAACATTATATGGGTTTAGGCTAATCTGAAACCACTACTGCTTTTGCCATCACCAGGTTTATTAAACTGTATTTTATTTTTTCCCATTAATCAAAGTAATGTCTATTATATTATATAAGTATAAAAAGCCAAGTCAGTCCAATGCATGTGTTTAAGCTTAGTTAGAACCGTTGAAAACATGTAAAGCTATACAAGTTACTTTTTCACATGACCTAAAAAACAACTACTGATCTGTGAAAAAACACACGCTTAATTCTGTCTGCACACACTCATTAGGAACCTGTTCAATTTAATACTACACTACAGTATATTGCATGATATTCAGACTCCTTACTTTTAATAGTTTTTTTTTTGTCGAATGCACAAATTATAATGTATCTGCTAAAGCTTTTAATGTGAAAGAGAAACAGAAAGTGGTATGGAAATGTTAGAGGGTTTTCAAATTCTTTAACAAGTTACAAACTGAAAAGTGTGGTGTGCATCAACCCCTCACTTAAAACCTGGTACAAGAAAGCTGCCTAAGAAAGTAAGAAATCATATTTGCTCTGTTATAAAAACAGGTAGGAACCCATCAGGCATGTGGAAGATTGTAATCTATTCTAGATGCAGGTATCCAGACAAACATGCACAAACAAACTTGAAACCTTAATATTCAGAGATGCTCTTGATCTAAATACAGTATGTGCATGAATGTCATTCGTCACGATTTACATATCTATAAAGACTTTTCCAGCTTTTATTTGAACAAAAAATGTTCATCAACAACTGACTGAAGGGAAACTGAGCAGACAGTGTCAATATTTTTCTTTCCAGTTTGCAACTACCCAGAGGAAAATTGTACTGCTCAATGTTTGGTCTTCTAGATCATGAGACATATTTGAATTTCTTATCTCAGCATCGATTAAATTTCAGTTTTGGCTCAAAAGTTTCTTGTGTGCCCCTCCTAAAATTCACTTGGAGAAATATGGTGAAGAGTCATAAGTTCAGATATTTTGCAAAACTTGAATTCACACATTCACACCCATATCGTAATCACAGCTGCCCTGGAGCTAACAAACAGAAGCAAATCTGCCATACACATATAGTCACTTGCCCAAGGACACATCAATATTGAAAGCTGGGGTTTGAACCCACAACCTTCTGGTTTAAGGGCAACTGTTCCTGTCAAAAAAACGAGTAATAGTGAGACAAAAAGGTGGATATGGAAATTTAGAGAGTGTCTCCACTTTGTTGAACAAAATTCATCCAAAAATGGATATATCTCTTTACAGCCAGGAATTAATGAAAATATGACACATAAATTATTCAAATCTTCTTTTGCCTTATAATCCTTTGTTATGGTCATGCCAAAATATTTAATTTCTTCTTCCAGTGGGATTGCATTTAAGGTTCTCTACTGATAATCGTGTATTCTTTTAAGTCTTCCCCCAAAATAAGTATGAAAATTTAAAGTAACACCATCTTGACCAGGTGATTTGCCTATTGACATTTGTTTTACAGCAACATCTAACTCTTCTATTTGCATAACAGTGTTTAATGTTTTCCAAAAAGGATATTGAAGCTGTGATGAGACAAGATTTAGGTCATAGAGAAAGATCTCTGATTTCTTTGCTCGGGATCACAAGGAAACACAAAAGATGAGGAAGACTGAGAATTATATTTGAGCCTGATGAGATCTTGAAAGGAGACTAAACCAAGTTCTAGTACATTTTAATGTTCCAAAAGAAAAGCTGAGACACAGGAGAAATAAACCTAATTCTCATTTTGGTGCCACACATTAAACATCAGAATTCAGAATATGGAACGTGTTTCAAAGTAATCTAACTCAGAAGTTGATGGGTTAATTGTGTATTTGGAGCCTGACATTTCTGCAACGGTCAAACAAGAGTTGTAGAATTTATACAGAAAATGAGGAAGTTTGAATCAGTTAGAGATTAAATTTAACAGCCGGAAGATCTAAACAACTTGTTTCCCACCTGTGAGTCTGATGATGCAGTTCTCTTGAGCAGCGGCGTATTCTCTTCCATGTTTCTCTGGACGGCTGTGAAGCACCTCGATAACTACAAAGGTAACAGTTGGATTTCTGTGGTCTGTTTCAGGATTTGTAACCTTAACTTCCTGTGAGGGAGATTAACTATTGCATTACTTTATAAAACTATGCAGAACTTCCAAGGAAGCACAGAAAATCCCTCTAGTGCATCTGAAACCCAATGACAGTCCATTCTCCAAGAAAAGACTAGAGCGCCAAATAACAAAAAATCATATCTACCTCCTCCAAAGCTTTGGATCGTTTCTTTGTGGTCAGAGAGCAGGTCATGCATTTCCAAAATGACTCTAACAAACCATATCAGACAGTGAGAGACCACAACTATTCAAAACAAAACTGAAAGTTATATTCCAGTTTGTAATAGTGAACTTAAAGAGTGCCAGCATCAACTTCTGCTTTTCAAATGCAAATAAGGCCACCTCAGTACACGCAGGTCATAACCGGGAAGCAGAGGGGTTGGATCAACTATCCTAGATTGGGCCATTCAGAAAGAAAGCAGAAGAAGATGAGACCATCCTCCCTAAACTCAATGAGGGGGAACAAGGAAAGTACATGCTGTTTCCACCTCAGCCCAAATCTCATCAGGGTTATGACCACAATAGAGAACTGACCCTGAGAGCTTTGCACAATTCTTTTCAAATTTTTTTACAATGTTGCCAGGATGGAACTCCCAAACTTGGAGATTAGAGGGACAGGTTATTAAAGCCTGCAGTGTTTTGCACCCTTATCAGCATTTTTTTAATAATAGTAATAAAAAATCTAAACTCAGTCAGCCTGAATAAAGAGATGCAACAGTGATTTTTAATTTTTTTATGTTTTGCCACAGTTTGTCAGTTGGCTTCAGACCTATTCTTTCTTCCAAAACATAAATGTGATGCTCCATTTTTTCTCTTGGTGTATAATTGAGCTCTGAACTCTGCTAGAAGATAAAGACTTAGGATGTGTCCGAATGTCCGCCCTAATCACAACGCCATTTTAGATGAATGTCCTATGAATATATGAATGTCAAGTGGATGAATAAGTAGTGGACTCAAAATTTCCCACAATGCACCTTAAAAAGTAGTGATCATCTTCGGTCACTAGATGAGCAGATATATCCCGGAATACTTTGCAAGGAGAACTCTACTCCCAAAGCATCTTGGGATTTGTTTTCACAGCTGCCCGCCATCGCCATAGGCTGTGACAAATAACAAAGATGGTGCAAAAAGTAGTAGTGATTCTTTGTCCGAATGGTCAGTTAACTGAGTTCACTATAAAGTCCACTATGTAGTCACCACTCTATATAGTGATTGAGGGAATCAGGAGTTAGGGAGGATGTTTGGACACAGCCTTAGAGACTTAGACTTAGACTAACTTTATTGTCATCTTGTATACACAGAGTGTATACAAAATAAAATGTCGATGCATACAGCTTTTAAACAATGAATGAGCAGCTTACAACTGTGAAATGAATATTACCATTTAAAAAGTTCAGCAGTGATCAGAATTTAAATAGTGTAGGAGAAAAGGAAAACCAGTTTAAAGACATGGTGCAGAAGGCATTTATATGGAAAGGTTTAGTGCAGTGCAAAAATCAAAAATCAGCCACATTGGTTGTGCAAATATGATGTTTTCAAGTGTGATGCAGAGACTTGATTAGAGTTTCAACTGTTCAAAAGTCTTATGGCAGCGGGGAAGAAGCTGTTGCAGAACCTGCTGGTCCTGCATCGAATGCTGTTAAGCTTCTTCACAGAGGGCAGCAGGGAGAACAGGTCCATGGTGGGGGTGTGAGGGGTCATTTATGGCTCGGGACACGCAGCGCTGGGATGAAATGTCTTTGTAGAGAGAAAAGAAGCCCTGATGATCCCCCACACCAGTGAGACAGCTGGTCAGAACTCTCTCTATGGTGCTTCTGTAGAAGGTGGTGAGGATAGTTGGGGCAGGTGGGCTCTCCTCATCCTCTGCAGGAAGTACAAGCCCTTTTGACCAGAGAGGTGGTGTTTACAGTCCAGGTCAAGTTGTCTATGATGTGCACCTTCAGCAGTGGAGTGTGGTGAGGCCGATTCTTCCTGAATTTGATGATGAATTCCTTTGTTTTCTCCAAGTTCAGGATCAGGCTATTATCTCTGAATCAGCCCACCAGCTGCTCCGCCTCCTCTCTGTAATCCTGGCCGTTGTCGTCTCTGATGAGGCCCACAACCTTGGGGTCATCTGCAAACTTCATGATGTGAGTGGTGGTAAACCTTGAGGCGCAGTCATGTGTCATCAGAGTTAACAGCAGGAGGCTGTTAACAGCCCTGAGGGGAGCTAGTGCTTAGGGTGATGATGTCAGAGGTGTTCTGTCCGACCCGGACTGACTGAGGTCTGTTTGTGAGGAAGTCTAGCAGCCAATTGCAGAGGGGTGGATTGAAGCCCAGCTGTTCCAGTTTGCCCATCAGATGCTGTGGGATGATGGTGTTGAAAGTTGAACTGAAGTGCGAGAACAGCATCCGCACATGGGTGTTCTTCTCCTCCAGGTGTGCAAGGCTCAGGTGAACAGATAGCGTCCCCAGTGGAGCGGTTTCGTCGGTATGCAAACTGTGACCCAGTCTCAAGTCTTCTGCAGCCTCAATAAGGCTTTATTTTTGGGTTTAAGGGAAACATTGATAGATTTAAAAACAGTCTTGTTTTCAACTCTGTCAATTTCCCTGTATGTGCTGAAGAAAGACAACCCCACAGCATGATGCTGCCACCACCATGTTTCACAGGTTATGAGTGTGTGCATTGTTTTTTTTTTTTTTCTCTATCAAAACATGCATGGCTTTCCTAAAAAAGAAAAAGTAATCTTAATTTCTCAAAGGTTTATTTTCATCCAAACACAGAATTTTGATTACTTTTGGAATACTGATTTGACTGACTCTTCATCCTGCATAATGCATGACTCATTTTACTGAGGGTAGCACACTTTTTAGCTCCAGCTAAATATTTTCTGGGGTTTTTATTCGTTGTTGAAGTTAAACTAAGGTGCATTTGATAGAGAATATTCACATAATTTTAATCAGTCTCTTGGTAGGAGGTTACTAATTAACATATATGCATTTTGTAATCCAAAAAAACCCCCCAAAATGAAGTCTGTTATTCTGATGCATGTAATGGTCTATTTATAGATTTACTGGAGTTTTTATCAAAAAGGAATCAAACACAAGGGCCCGTCATAGTCATGTAATTACTCACATATTACATAGTCATGTAATATGGGAGTTTACTGTTTTGGGAGTTTGCAATGATTTTTTTTTTTTTCATGATGATTAGATTCAAACACCTGAAACAGTGTAAAAGAGTAAAATGGGTTAAATTTTAAAAACCACAAAGGTATAACATGCAAAAGGTGATGAATATAGGGGTAAATTATTAATACATCATCAAATCCAGGCACTCTTTTCGGAAAGATAGTAAGGTATTTACAAACAAAAATGGGAAATTAGAGCTTGTTAACTGTTTTTCAATTGTTTAATCTTAAATTTAGAATATATATAAACTGTATTTATTGTAATCCAGCTAAATAATCCCAATTTAAGGTGAGCTAGTATTGCTAAAACAATAAAATAAAATAAAAAAATCCCAGACTGTGTCATACAATCTTTTCAAACATGACAACATATGTCATATTTCCTAAATTTTCTACATTAGGTAATATAAACTGCCAAGTGGTCGATTTCCTTTTTGTTCCCCTTTTGTGAGGCACTGATGTGATTGTGTCATACATTGTTCCTCAAGATGTTCATAAAATGTCATTTTCTAACCACTGTCATTATTTTCTACCACATGTAGCCTACTATATAATCAATTTAAATCATTTTCACTAATAGGTGTTTTTGATGTAAAAAAATAACAGCCCTCTTTTTCTTATTGCTGAAGATGGGATTTACATAAACAGCCTGATCAAATGGTAATCTTAAATCTTCAAAAATAAGATTGTATAGAAAAAAAATGGTTAAGATATCAACACATTCTGGAGAGAAAATGAATCAGAATTCTGAGAAAAAAAGTCAGAATTCTGATAAAAAAGTCAGTAATCTGAGAAAAAAGTAAGAATTCTGAGACTAAAGTAAAAATTCGGAGGAAAAAAAGTCAGGAATCCGAGAAAAAAAATCAGAATTCTTAGATTAAAGTCAGAATTCTGAGATTAAAGTAAGAATTCTGAGAAAAAAAATCAGAAATCTGAGAAAAAAGTCGGAATTCTGAGATAAAGGTCAGAATTCTGAGATTATAGTCAGAAGTCTGACTTTTTTCCCATATTAAACTGAAATAAATTTAAGAGATCAGTTAAGTTTTTTTTTTTGTTTTTTTTTTTCAGAGGCCCTAATCCTCTTCTGTAATCGGTCCTTCATATAACGTGTAAGAAAAAATAAAAACTTTTGCTTTGGTAGATGTAGGGAAACCGCTTCATATTTTATAAAAATACATTTCCCAGCATGCAACGCAAAAAAACATGTATTTTTGGCCCTCCGCGCGATCCTTACAAAGGGTCACGAGTCACAGGAGTGATCATGAGAAGACGGAAAAGTGGCAGCTAGCCCCGACAGGAGCTGCAGTTAGTCAGAAGAAACAAAGAAAAACATCTTTTTAGATTCCAACTGAGAAGTTTCGAGAATCCAACATGGCTAACATCACCAAGAAAGTGTCCTGGTCCAGCCGGTGCGACGAGTTCGGGGCGGTCGGGGAGGAGACCCCGCTGCTGAACGGCTCAGACCAAGCCAGACCCCTCAGACAGGTACAGCTGCTCCCACTGAGCTAGATCAGGTGCAGAGTCATGTGTTAAAAAGCACTTTAAGGTTCTGCTGGATCATCTTTGACCTGCTGCATGGGGAAACTGACTGTATGCCTGCTGGAAAGTGAATGCATAAAGATAATAGAATTTTCTGTTATGGCATTGGTTGCATTTTGGTCCAAGAATAACCAACAACAATCAGAATGAAGCTAATTAAGTAACTTTTTGACTTTGATTTAGACATCAATAAAATGATCATACTATAGGATTTAAAAATGTGTCCCTAGCAAAATTATCAAAGAGAGGAAATAGTTGTGCACAGAAAAAAAATAATTAAATTCAGGCTTTTGGACACATTTTATAGTAACACTGATAATAAATCTATTAAATGTTTACCTTTATTTGGTCTGATGTATTCAGAGAGGTACAGTAATGTTAATACACTTTAAAACCACAGAAAACATGTTAGAAACATTTGTAGTTTAATCACATAAGTAAATGATATCAGAGAATATTTTATGAACTGATGATAATTAAAGAAATGTTATACCCTGGCCTGCAGAATAATGAGAACTGATGAGGTCATATAAAAGGCTGGGTGCTCAGAGAGTGCTGATGGAAAGTTAAGTGGAAGGAGAAAGCATTCGGAGGAGGAGTGGTGGTCAGCTTATTGCCAGCAGGACTTTGATCCTGACCACATAAGTAATAGTACAGATACCTGGCAAAGTTTAACCCTATAGAGACTCATGAAAGATCGGGACAGTAGAACCACCATTGCTGATGACCTTCAGGTTGCTTTCAAAGCAACTTCAGCTTCTTTAACATTTGAGCAACAAATGCATATTGAATAATTTTTAGAAGGATGGCATTTCCTCTGATTAAAATTCCCTTTTTGCACATTTCCTGCAACATATTTTCCTTCCACTCAAAATTCTATGAGCATGCATGGTTATGTCCTTGTGCACATTCAGCTTCTTCATTGTTGGAGGGTTCAGTAACTGTTTGCTTTTATCACTTTGTTTAATGAATATGTATAATACATGGTTTTAAATTTTCAGAATTGAGATACTGAAATAGGTTCCACCTTTTCATTAAATTCCAAGTCACTAAAATACACCTATATGTTGTCACATCAGTCTTCCAACTCCCACACAAAGCCCTCCATCTTTCTTTTACTGTATGTGGTGTGTGTAGATGTCAAGTGGAAGCACTGTATTTCAGATAGGCAGACTCAGCACGGTGGATTTGGAAGAGGAGATAATCGCCGAGGAGGTAAAGTCTGAGATCCGGTCGCCATTACTTTTTCCTTTCTTGTGTCTGTAGCTCTCATCATTCAGGTCCTGGCTTCACCATTACACTTTCAGATTAAACTGATTCAGCCTCGGATAAAGAAAGGATGTCATTTTGAAAAATTCTCGTTTGTCTCGGCTGCTTTCCTCTGGATCGGTTCGGACGCTAATCTGGAACAGCTGACACAGAGGCGGCCACCAGGGACGGATGAGTCATCAAGTGTGCTTGAAGGGCACGTGTCTGTTGGTTTCCACTGTCGAGCTTTGCAAATAATGAATTAATGCGAAGCATGCGTCTCCTAATGTGACCATCCACAGGTCTCGTGCTGAAAAAGCAGGAAATAATCCCAAATTTAAATCAAATTCTTGAACATAAAGCTTTCGAATTGAAGCAGTGCAGCTAGCAAGGCCTCCGTATGTAAAGTCAATTAAACTCACCTTTGATTAAGGTTTGCTGTTGCCTGTATTGTTAAAATCCTTCAGAAATCACATCAGAAGGCCAGTCTTTTACGTCCAGTTGTGTTTATTTTTGTGTCTTAACATATAAAAGGTACTTTAAGGGTAGGGGTCTAATGCATGTTACTCTTTAGACCCTCAACAATGGCTCTTTATTGCTTTGACTAAAAATCATGAAGACTCCACTAGTTTTTTTGTATAACCGATATACCAACAAATTAATGTTTGAGCATTTTCTCTATTCACTATTTGCATTGAATTTTCCCCAATATTGACTCTAGTTATAACAGAAATAACTATATATATATATATAGATTTTTTTAAGTGGAAAACTTTTTTTTTAATATAAAGATATTTGTTTAAAAGTCCATAGTTATCTTTTTCTTTTAAAGTTCATAAAATGTTTTCAGCTTGAATCGCATTTGTTTTGCTGGACTGAAAATGTTTGCTTTAACTTACATTATAAATTGACACTAATTATCACGGGGATGTATTTGTTTGTCTTGAAGTAGAAATTGTTTTTTTAGATATTTTTTAAAACATAATTTACCAAAAAATATCAGCACTCCATTGAAAATGTATTTAATCTCTTTTCTTAAGTTCTCTCCTTTATTTTAAGACCTAAAATTAGAAATTGCGCGTTACTCTTTTAAAAAGGACAAATCTGCTAGATTGATATTTAATTAATACAAGTTATGTTTATCTTAAAAAAAAAAAAAAAAAAAAAAAAAGTCATGCGATGTTTGTGGCGCTTAATGAGTTTTATGAGCTGGACTGAGATCAAAAATGTTTTTTCGGATTGTAACGGTTGCAGAGCACTCATTTAGAGCGTACTGATAATACAGCAACAGTGAAGGTGATGGATGTGAGGCAGACTTCACATAATATTTCCTCTGGAACTATTCTAATATTTGTATTCATTACATTAAAATGATAACGGCTAAAGTGCTTTATCAATGGGAGGACTTAAAATCACTTCTCACTGGATTGTAATTCGCCCGCAAATAAGGTTTTAAAAGTGTTGCTTATTTAGCCTTAGCGTTATCTTTTGAAAGTGATGCTCTCTCTCTCCCCGTTTAGCAGCCTGAATGGACCACAGCCATGCTTTCTTTAGCTTGAGTCAAAGTTTTCTGGCTGAAATTCATTTTACATATTAAGGAATTTTTTTTTATTTTTTTTCCTCTGTGAAGAATTTATCCTAGGATGGGTTGATTCTAAATTAGGACGCGTTCAATGTTTTGCATTTTTTTCTTCAGTTTTTGTCTTAGAGTAAAACTCTTTTTCTTGTCATTCATAATCAGTTTTTATTTGGATTTTCTCCCGTTCTTATCCAGCTGATGGACTCAACCTCTAGCTAAAAGTTCGAACACTGTGATCGCTCAAAATTTTGTTGAATCTTGTTCATGTTATGATGTCATCGACCAAAATAAAAGCACCCTATAGAATTAAAAGCCATCCTCTGGGCATTTTACCATTGTTAGTTTTTTACAAAGTTTATTTAAACTTGAACAATACATTGTTTGTATTGTTTAATTACATTGATGGGTTTATGTGTGTAACCACACTCTAACAAGGAGTTAACTGATTCCAATAAATCACAGGTCTCGTTAATAAAGACTTCCATTAAAAAGCGTTTAGTAGGGGACGGGCTGAGATAAATTCATTCTTTATTCATTCTTAGATGCTGCTCAGTTTTCTCTGCCTGAATGTGACTCCAAGCATGTGATTTGCTTCCCTTTGAATGTAAAGTTCTGTTTTTCTTTGCCGTCTCTGTGAATGAAACCTTTAACCCGTCGTTGCAGCTTGCTCGCTCCTCCGACGGGTTAAAGACGGTTCTGCATGTTAACGTTAAATGTGACTTGCATGTTCGCATGCATGCAGGGGTCATTTAATAAACCAGCATTTCCTCCGCTTAGTTATCAAAACTTGCACATGGAAGTCCATGTCTGACTAAAATCTTCGGCTGCATAGCTTTTATGTTGGAAAGACTTTTCAACCCGAACCTGCTGGAGAAAAATGCTGCTTTCTGCAGAATCATTGCATTCATCATCAGCTTCATAACTGATCCGCTGCATTTACTGCATCTATTAAATAGTGACTTCTAATGTAGAACTGTGTCTCTTGTCTCCCTGCTCTCTTGAGTTTTCTCCTGTGTAGAATATTAGATGTCAGTATTTCAGCTCCTGTTTCCTTACATGCCTTCATTCGGAGGCAGGGGCTCAGCGTCTGTGTGATGATGTCTTGTTTTTCATTTCTGTTCTACAGGATTCAGCGAGCGGGCGACCCAAAGAGATTGCTCACAATGAGAAGCTGCTGTCTCTTAAATTTGAGGTAAAACAAGATGCCAAAAACGTTCCCCTAGTCTGATGATTTGAACTTTATGACCTGCATGTAGATTGCTGTAAAGGCAGGGAACCTACACTGAATATCACTCTGAAGATGCTATTGACCCATTGAAACATGGCGTAGGCAGGGTCATGCTGTGGGGGTGCTTTATTCAGCAGAGATTGGAAACTGCTAATAGTTAGTGGATGGAGCGAGGTATAAAGCCAGTTTTAAAGAGAATCTGTCAGAAGAAGCAGCGGTCGTAAGACAGGGTGGAGGTTCAACTTCAGAAGAGAAACCTAGAACCAGGGACTTGGTTCGTTTAAAGCCTATTTATGTCTCTGGAAGTCCAGATTATGTGGAAACATGTGAAACTTTAATGTTTGATGTGCTTAGACTTGATCTAATCTTAGGTGGGTTAATGCCTTTACAGCAGGAATTCATTAAGCACAAATACTTGCAGGTATAAATGCATGGAAAGGAGTGGTATATTTACAATTGCACTGTTATAATTCAGGTTTCTCAATTCTTACCTCTACCTTTTATGAAAAATCGGGGTTTGTAAGTGCTGTGCAACTAAACAGTGTACTATTAGTTTACTGAGGAGAAATGGAGCAATTTATGCATGATTGTTGGATTAATTTATAGGGTGAAATTTGGGTTCATATGTTTTTTTTTGTTCTCTCTTCCAGAGTCTGGACTATGATAACATTGAAAACCAGCTGTTTCTGGAGGAAGAGCGGAGGATGAGCTTCTTGGTGAGTGCAGGATATTTCCCTAGGCTTGTTGTTTGTTTTTTTTTACTTCTCCTCTAAATGTGGTTCTCCTTCTTTGTCTCTTTCTGTTTTGTGGTCTTCAGGCTTTCCGTTGTCTGGAGATCAGTCGCTGGGTGATCTGCGGCCTGATAGGCTTCCTGACAGGACTGATCGCTTGCTTTATAGACATCGTGGTGGAGCAGCTGGCTGGAATCAAATACAAAGTCATTAAAGAGAGTATCCTAATATAATTATACTTTTTTTTTGTGTCAGCATCTTTGTGGTTAAAGTTGAGTAATATTTAGGTTTTAAGCTTAGGGAAGTAGTTGAAGGAAGAAGTAAAAAAAAAAGCTTATATTTTAATGAGTAACCTTTTTTATTTACCGCAATTTTTTCCCCCGTTCTGCTTTAGTTTTTTATTCATGGTCTATTTTATTATAAATGTTAGTTTTAAGCCCTTCTTTTAGTGCTCTGAGTTCTGTCTTCCCGCTTTTATCCCTTTTACTCTGTTTAGCTGATTTAAGTTTTCCTTCATTCAGAACCTTTACAGATATTGTAAGGTTTACAGAAGCAGGTGGACTGTCCATCTCCCTCATCCTCTGGGCTGTCCTCAACTCTTCCTTTGTCATGCTGGGAGCCATCATGGTCGCTTTCTTTGAGGTATGCTGGTGAAGATTCTCAGTCATCCACGTCATAGTCATTCCAAAAACGTTAAGAATATCAAAAAAACAAACCACTGGAGTTTGTTTTCCAAGTTTGAAGATGTTTTGCTTCCCATCCAGGAAGATGTTTCAATTCTAAATGTCTTGATTAGCGTTTGAGTTCCAAGGTTTATAGATTAGTTTAGAGTAGTCCTGCATAACCTGCTTTAAATATTTCTATAATATTCTAGAAACCAAAATATGTGATGAAAGACGGACCTGTTCAAAGATGGCTTCTCTAAATGTTATCCTGTTTGCATTAATTCATGTCCTCCTGCAGCCCATCGCAGCTGGAAGTGGGATTCCTCAGATAAAATGTTACCTAAATGGAGTGAAGATTCCCAGGGTGGTGCGGCTAAAGGTATCATCTCCTAAAGCCTTCGCTGCGTTTTATTGGTTAAACAAACAGCAGCCTTTCGTATTAATGTTTTTTTTTTGGGTGGGGGTCCACAGACTTTGGTGATAAAGGTGTGCGGTGTAATCTGCTCCGTGGTCGGGGGTCTGGCTGTAGGGAAGGTAAACGACTTTAAAGTGTTTTTCATTTTTTTATATTTATAATGTGTATTATTTTAAATAATATAGTTAAAGTCAAGTAATGTGATGCGAGCATTCTGCTTCATGTAAGCTGCTGGGAGAACCTTAGACTGTTAACCTGGAGGAAAATATTGCATTGACATTGCATCATGGTATAAAAAAAAAAACAAAAAAAAAAACAAGGATCATACATGTATAACAGATGGAATATAGAGTTACACAGGAAAATTAAAAATGAATCATTCTGTTTCTGATTTTAGTAAAAAAAAAAAAAATCCAATATTTATGGTTTTTATTCTTTGTTTGTCACTTCTTTTATACACTAAGCTAATTGGAGCTCCTGAAACTGGCTTTTTGCTGCATGTTACGCTCTTAAAATCAGGTCATCCTGGTTTAGTAATCCACCACTGCCTTCATCATCTCTAGAAAGTTTATTTTTCATTATTTTTTAGCTAAATATTAAATTAAAAGGCTGACTTAACCAAAATTACAATGTAGTTTTTGGCAACTTTTAAAATATATACAGCCTTTTAATAGAAAAATTATAGATATTTTATTAAAAGAAATTAATATTATTTATTTATAATAAAAAAGAAAATATTTTGTAGCATTTCATGGGGATTCATTGATATTCATTTTTAAATACCCGTATTTTCACGACCATAAGGCGCACCGGACTAAAAGGCGCACTCTCAGTTATGTGTCCCATTTCTGTATTTAACACACACATAAGGCGCACCGGACTATAGGGCGCGTTTTTTATATACAGGTACATGTCCTCTACTACCTTTAAATACCTCTACTGCGTATTTAAAAATACAGCGGGGGCAAAACTGAGTATGACTGTGCTTTATTCATGTATTTATTACAAAGTATTAATCAAACCTGGCAGCTGGCCGTGAGACAGACACATCGCAGATGACACAGCGCTGTGATCACTCCTAAATTAACTTAAAATCCTGAAACCTGCCGACGGAATATGTTCGCTTTTATTACCGGTATCCTGGTGCCTGCAGCTAAAATTATTTAGATGAAAAACACCTGCCAGCCGCCGCGGTGAACGAAAGGATTTCTCCTGTCGGCGCACCGCTGGTATGTGGGGGTATGAGCGCCTCCGACAGAAATAGATAATCTGGATGAACTGACTGCAATTATTAAGTTTTCAGGTGGCCTTTCTCACTTAAAAACATATTAAAACTACTTTATTCCCACTGATCACAGCAAATATAGCTGCAAGATTTAGATTATTTAGATGAAAAAACACCTGCCAGCCACCGCGCTGAAGAGGAGGAGACGCGCCCACAGGCTGCTGTTGAATTAAGTTTTCAGTTAGAAAAATAGAGCGGAAGCAAACCTGAGTATGATTGTGCTTTATTCATGTATTTATTACAAAGTATTAATCAAACCCATCAAAGTCATCATCCTCTGTTATCCTCAGCATTCCTCTGAATAAAACAGCTGCGCTAAATCAGACATGCCAGTTTCCCCTTCTTCGCTGTCAGAGTCACTTTCCGTGCAGCGCAGCTCCTCAGAAATAATGCCGGCTTTTGCGAAAGCTTGAACAACAGAGCCAGCAGACACAGTCCATCTACAATCCATCCGCAAACGGTGGCGTAATCTGCACGGCGCTGCCTTCCATTTATCATGAAACTGTGGTCTCAGTCTGTCATCCATCGCTCCCACGCCGCTCGCAGCCTTACTGTGAACGGCCGCTCCACACCGATGTCAAGCGGTTGAAGTTCCTTTGTCAGACCCCCGGGATAACGGCGAGCACAGCGTTCATTTGATTAATCTTTTTTTCACATCGGCTGTGAAATGGGCACGCAGCGATGGTGATGCGTGGAAAAAAGCACCTGGTCTCCTCACATACACCTGCCTTTCATCATCTCCTCATTCATCCAGCCTTTTTCATTTGCGTTAATATCATATGTCATCAGAGCGCTGTCTGTCTCGCTGTCAGCTCCCAGATCAGCTTCTCTGATTGGTTGATGCGGCGCGTCCAGCAGCAAAACTTCAATTTTTCCATCTGAGCAGCAGCAGCGCGTTGGCGGTGCGTCAGATGCTTAAACGCTCCCGACGTGCTGCACCAAAACGCGCTGCAGGACCTTTTGCTGCACCTATACGCTCGTCAACCATTGATTTTGCATGTAAACTCGCTGCTTCTGCTGCACCTGCTGGGTCCGGTTCACACCGATGTCGAGCGGTTGAACAGCGAGCACAGCGTTAATTTGTTTCCTCATGTTTTTCACATCAGCTGTGAGATGGGCACGCATGGAGTTACATATTAACAGCGATGGTGAGGGGTGGAAAAAAAAACACCTGGTCTCCTTACATTCAGCCACTCTTTCATCATCTCCTCAATGAGGTGGTCTCAAAAGTCGCAGTTACAACACACATAGGGCGCACCGCACCATAGGGCGCACCGCACATTTTGAGGAAAAAAAAAGACGTTTAAGTGCGCCTTATAGTCGTGAAAATACGGTAATAAAATAAATATTTATTTTTGTTTTTTTTCTGAAAACAGCTCTTGATATTTAAAGGTCTTAAGCGGTTCTAAATTCATTTTTGTAATTATTTAATTTTGAATTCTAAGCCTCTGGGCCCATCCAAGGAGATGCAGCGCTCTGTCCTCTTTTGATTTTTTTCCTTTACAGATTATAAAACAAAAGCTTTCACCTAAAACAAATAAAATATTTGCATCGGCAAATAAAAATCTGGATTGGTGCATTTCTCTTTATTCTCCTCATGAAATCCTAAACTTAAGCAGAAATGTAGAGCAAAAACCTGATAACCTGTTAAAACTTTTCAATTAAACATGTGTATTATATAGATTGTGTTTTTGATGTTTTGCTCTGTGTTGAGCTACCTGCTTTTAGCGACCGATTCGGCATTACAGTAATAAGTAGATGAGTGTCTGTTCTTTTCACTGCTGGAAATATTCATTAACAGTCCAGTTATCTTTGTTTTATGCATAGAAAATTGTCTCCTTGATAAGGAAATGCTGACAAACAAAGCAATCTCTAATACATCTAATGTGCTGTTTATCTACCATCCCCACAGGAAGGGCCGATGATTCATTCTGGCGCTGTGGTAGCAGCTGGGGTCTCGCAGGGCAGGAGCACTTCCCTGAAAAGAGACTTTAAGGTCAGTATCTATGGGTTTTTGCACTGAATGCATGTCAGAGAAGTACTCTATTAAAACCAAAGGGCACAAACTTCAACTTTTCAGTTTACTTACTGTGATAAAGATGGCGGGAATTTCTCTGTGCTTGTAGATATTTGAATATTTCCGGAGAGACACGGAAAAAAGGGACTTTGTTTCTGCTGGAGCTGCAGCTGGAGTTTCTGCTGCGTTTGGAGCTCCAGTTGGTAAACACTACGCCTCCAACACACACACACACCCAATACCTCTAAGAGCACAGTATAGAACATGTTTTCTAAATCTGTTTTTTTCCTTGTTTGCTTTTTTATTAGAGGGGCTTTATATGGAGATAAACTGGTGCCATAAAGCTTGTTCAAAAGAAAAAAATATAAAGCTGCATAAAAGTTTTTGCGACAGAAAAAAACGGCTGTGAAACTCAGAAAAATTATAGTTCAACATTCAGATTATTTTTTCCACATTTGTGGATTTCTTTTCAAGCTTGCAGATTTATTTATTTTTTTCATCTTCAAACCTTTAGCCCAGTTTACATCTTGGGGGCGGGGCTTCAGAGGACCGTGGGTGTGGAATCATGACTGACAGCTTGCTATCAGTCATGATTGCTTGCTTATTGCATTCAGGGACCGTATGAACTGTACATTTCTTTAAAACATCATCGATATGCTTTGTGTATGGGATGTGATGTTTTAAATAAATTTCTAGTTCCCACGGTCCCTGAATGTAACAGCTGGAAATCTGTTGTTCAGCTGTCATCTGAGGGCCTGCCCCCATTCAAAATGGCCATAAGTTTGAAGCTTAAAGAAACATTTGTAAATCCGTATTTTTATTTGCTAAACTTTTTTCCTGTTTTCTTCTTTTTGAACAAACTTATTTTTCCGTTTCAAACTTTATGGCCCCAGTTTTAGCATAAATCATAGCTTTAGAATCCTGGCCTAGCTGAAGTAAAAATAACTGCGTACTTAGAAATGTGGATCGGAAAGCGGTTTGTAGCAGATGTTTTATGTCATGCCTGGTGTTGTTTGCTAATTCTGCCAGCAGGGGGCCTCTAGTCCAATCAGATTAGGGGCTCATCTGCAAAGCATTCAGTTCCTTTTCATGCGTTTTAATTTTATTCTGGTTTTGCTGTTTTTCAACTTAATCAAATCTCCCTAATGGATGTTTTTACTCAAATAAAAACAGCTTTTTGCTTCTCTTTTACTCTTAGCTGTGTCTTATTTTCTCTTTCCCTCTCTGTCCTTGCATGTTAATTTCTTCCTAGATTCCTTTTCATCCTTTTGTGCTACCTCCCTTTCCTCATGTCCTTTCTTTTCTACCTCTCTCGTCTCCATCTTTTTACTTTTTTCTTCCTTTACATCACTCACTACTCACACTCATGTCTTTTCTCCTCGTTTTATTGTTCCCTCCTGCCTCCTTTGTTAACTTTTTCTTTTATTTTTTTCTGCACTTCCATTCTGTTACTGCATAATTCTCTCTGTCTTTTATATCTGTGTCCGATTTTAGAAGTGCTATATATATACTTATATATATACTTTTTAATATAGCAGCATCCTCATTTTTCAAACAAAACTCTTCAGAAAGTCTGCATTCTGAAACCTTTGCCTGCTTCTAAAAGTTTATATACTACCTTAGTTATTATTTAAAAGGTGAAATTAATTCATGTCTTCAAGGTTGACAGAGAGAGATCTCCAATATTCATACAGAATCAATCATATATAGAAAAGCCTTAAAATCATTGCATGCCGTTATCATGGGTGAAATCATCTTTATAAGATGTTCTTGTCACTTGGTAAACTGTTAAATATTGGAACACGATGCATCTAATCCAGACTGGTATCGTTTCAGACTGCTTGTTTATTTTCCAGCTGTTATTTCAATGATTTCTCTGCTGGTCTCCATCAGGCGGGGTACTGTTCTCTCTCGAGGAAGGAGCCTCTTTCTGGAATCAGATGTTAACCTGGAGGATTGTAAGTGACGGGATCACTAGTGTTTGTGACCATTACTTGTGAAAGTTAACAACACATGTATTGTTCTGATTCATACAGAATCAGGCTTCCTCATGCCTCGTTTGGTAACTTTTTGACCTTTTATCTGCAGTTTTTTGCTTCCATGATCTCCACTTTCACGCTGAACTTCTTCCTCAGTGTATATCACAATAAAACAGGAGATCTTTCCAATCCGGGTCTCATCAATTTTGGAAGCTTTGAGAGTGAGGTGAGAAACGTAATGTATACAGTATGTTTATTTACTTTACAAATATGTGACTGTAAAACATGACATTTAATCGCTGTCTTTCTACAGGCGATGGGATATAACCTCTATGAGATTCCTTTGTTTATGGCCATGGGAGCTTTAGGTAAGAATCAAGTTACATCATATTATATTAAGTCGGTGTTTGGAAGACGAGTCATTTTAAACAAAGTCCCCCAACAAAGTCCAGCCCCTCACCTAGCAAAGATTTGACACATATGAGCTAGAGTTTAGACTAACGATTATTTTGTTAATTGATTAATCTGTTGATTTTTGTTACAATGAATCGATTAATAATCGATTCATTGCTTTTTAAGATTTAAACAAGGTGAAACTAAATCTTTTTCACTGGAAGTTCTGGAAGGTGAATATTGACGGATAACATTTTTTTTTTATCTTGTAGGCAAAACCTTTATGTATACTTTTTAAAATTTTTGGCATAATTCCTGCTCTAAGTGGGTTTCCCAGTCAGCTAAAGGCGTGTTTTAAAGTCTCCATACTCCAGTTAACAATTAATCGATTACTAAATTAGTTGAATATTATTTCAATCTGATTCCATCTAATTTGATTGTGTCACACCTAAGATGAACCTTTCGTTACATTTTACATTAAATGTCTAATTTTTATTGGAATAAAATACATGCACAACTTAACAATGGCATTTAAAATATGCCTAAAAATTTAAATTTTCCCTCACACCAAGCTACAGCTGAAAAAACACAGACAACTAACAGCGTGATGCTAATTTGCATTTAAAATCCCATAGGGATGCTAGTGCTTTTAGCGCTTCTTTTTTCTCTGATTCCTCCAAAACTGAAACGACCATTAGGTTTCCTAGAAGTATCTTAACACTTTGTAAAAACCTGAAGGATTTTTCTAAGATAAAACAGAACGTTTGAGCAAGCAAAAAAGTGCGTTTTAACATGGATCATTTTCTAAAGTAGCCGTGGTTGAACATGATTTGCCAACTATTAATGAAGATTTGAACCAGGGTCAAATAAAGTGGCTTTGCACCATATTGCATCTGTTTGCAGCAATGTTGACTCAAATCTCATTATATGAGAGTAACTTTCAAAAAACTGAATTTAACATGTTCTGTAAAGCCCATAGACCTTTGCTAAATGTTTGAAATGGAGCAAAATAGGTCCCGTTTAAATGAGTTTTGGACATCAGAGTTCTCCTGTCATGCAGGTCAGTCTGTTTTCCACTCTGATTAAACTTTTGACTTGGTTTTGGATCAAAAGTTGATTATAGACTTTAAATGACTTAGCCTTGAAACTGGATCTTAAATGAACATAAAGAAAGAAAGTGAGTTCTGGTGTTTGGTTATTGATTCCAATCACCAGCCAATTTTTTTGTACAAATTTGATAGAAATATGATTCTTTCTTCTTATTTTTTTTTTTTTGCATTAGCCAAACATGAATTAAACACTTGTTAAAGTAAGCAGGTGCTTTGAAAGCTTAGAAAGTAAATTTTTCTCAGTGAGTAAAGGAAATGCATAGTGCAGCAGAGAGGTCAAAGTGTAATTATGTGGGATTTAATTAATGTAAAGTAATATTGATTTTTAGGATGACTAAACTGCAAATGTTTTTTACTCCTTTGTTGTTCAGGTGGACTTCTAGGAGCTTTGTTTAATTTTCTCAACTACTGGCTGACCATCTTCAGGATCAGGTAAAGCTTAACAAACAACCAAAGACGGATTAGAAACTAAGATCCCATCCAACGTTCAGGTTATAAATACGAAGCTGCTTTGTGTCTGTCACATGGGATGACATGTGCCTTCTGTCGATTCATTTCCAAAACAGGGCGTGGGGGAAAGGCGGAGAAGTTTTGAATAGAGGACTTAAAGAGTGGCTCAGAATAGCACATCTTGTGACTGAAAGGAGTCAGAAATCACTGTGACCTATTTCCACTGAGACTCTTTCCCAGCATGAAGCTGGATGATGGAAAAATAGTTCAGCAAGCTGATTAAATATTCTAGAAGAATGTTGGATTTATTAGTTTACAATCCTTTAGACCTTTATTTAAGCAGATTATATAATCTAATTAAAAGTGCAGCATTCTTTTTTGGGTTTGATGAAGATATATGGAATATATAAACAGTTCTCTTTTATCTAATCTGACTCGGTCTCTATTATAGATTCAAACAGTAAGTTTTGTGTGAAACTTTATGCAGTTTTCAGCAGACATAACGTCCCTTTCAAAACATTCTCCCATCTATGTGTACATTTAGATAAAAAGATCATTAGGATCATTGAAACATTTTATGACTTTTTTTAATCCGCATTAAAGCCGCACAGTATATAATAGAACTCATCGTTTTTTTAAAGCAACACTGCATAAAGTTTGACCCAAATGTTTGCTTGATTTGAGCTATATCAGATTATTATAATTATTTTTGTTTTTTAGGTTTTATTCAGCACTTGGCCTGTATTGATGTCCCATGCAGGTTCTTGAAAAACTCACCTTTATGACTTTAGATGGTCAGATCCTCATGTGACCTAAAGTGCTGCTTTATGGTAGTCTATAGACTACCATAAAGCCATCAAACACCCCTGGTTACACAGTGTTGCTGCAAAACAAGCAGCTTCTTGTTTAGAGGGAAATAATTGGTTTTAGTTTTTATTTAGAAGTACCTAAAAAAACTCTAATTCCTAACTCTCCTTTAAAATGAAGTCTTGTCCTCCACACCTATAGAATATATTTCCTTTAATAATAAATAAACTAATGAAGCAGTGAAACTTAAATTGATGAACTACATTCAGAAGATCTATGAGGGTTTTCTATGTATGCAGAGGATTAAATTTAAAGAGGGCAGAAAATCTATTGATTTTAGTATTTCTCCAATAATCTGAACCAAAGTGGAGCTTAAAATAAATGAGAAAGTGGGTCAAATTTTATTGTTCAACTGTGATCCTGGAAGAATATAAATTTATGTTTCCCAATTATTATTAAATATAGTGTTTGAAGAATTGTGATCAGTCCCAGAACTTAAAACTCACCCGTTAAAGCAGGAGCTCACTACATAATCTTATTGGTTCCTGTGACAGCATAGATCTTCCACTACTAAACTTAATCTTTATTTCTATAACTTACAGTGGGAATTCGAATAAAAAATGTTTTTTTTTGTTGTTTTATTAACCACCAGCTTCTAGACTTTTAACTCCAGGGTTTTTATTTTCATGACTTTAAATCCTCGCTTGTCCACTGTCCATCGTCGAAGGTCTTTGTTTTTAAACACTTGATTTTTGTGTATAGAAAGGCCTCACTTCTAGTGTCAAGCTTGTATCTGCATGCTAGCTGTTACTCTTTCTTCCCTGCTATGTGGAAACAAACTCACTTTAGGTGTATTATCGCCACCGAATCTATTGTATTTATTTAAAAAAATGTAATCAATAGCCCAGTAATGATGTACAGTATCATTTTTCAGTCAAGCACTGAATAAATCTATATATAGGTTATAAGTTATCTTTGTTTTGCCTTCCTGCTGTAATGAGTAATTTATTCCTATTTTTTTTTTACCTGACTGGGTTGACTTGTTTCTAAAAATACCCTCTGCTCACTAACACAATGACTGACTGTAAGGAAGTGAGTTTTTAAATTCCATAATCTCAGAAATGGATGCTCTGACAGATCTCTTGAAGTGTTAACATGCCTGCCCTGGGGAAAATCCAGAACATTCCTGAACTGGTCTAACCCCATTCCCTTCTGCATCTATGTTAGATACGTGCACCGGCCATGTTTGCAAGTGATGGAGGCCGTGCTGGTGGCTGCAGTGACGGCGGCGGTGGCTTTCATCATGATCTACTTCTCCGTCGACTGTCAGCCTCTGGCCCCGGATCACACTGAGGAATACCCACTGCAGGTACAACCTACCAGCCATGGGAGCAGCTGGTGACGAAAGAGAAACTAAGCCAAAAAGCTTGCCTCAAAAGAGAATCATTTCCAGAATATTTCTTCATAACTCAGCACATGTGGATTCAGATCAGATGAGCTCCTGTAATAGTGAATCTTTGATTTCTCCTTTTTTTTTTTCCCCCCACCACAATTTTACTTTCATTTCTTTTAGTTTTGTTGCTAACAGCATCACAGGAATAGAGCTGGTGAAGTTGCCAAATGATAAAGGGTTTTATTTCCTCTCATCTCTGCTACGGCCATTTGTATTTATAACCTGCATGTTTTTTTTCCAGCTGTTCTGTGCAGATGGAGAGTATAACTCCATGGCCACGGCCTTCTTCAACACTCCTGAGCGAAGTGTGCGTAGTCTCTTCCACAATCCGCGAGGTAAAACCTGCTTGGGCCTTCAGTGCTGTACCCTCCTAATGCTGCAGCCATCAGGGAGCTTCAGTCTGGTTCCCAGTCCTTTAAACAAGCTCCCGTTGAGGCCGTTTCAAACATGCTAATAGCTAACCTACTCGTTGTAGTCTGGCTACCTCTCAGTCTGATTACGTTTCATGTAATTAAGCTGCATCCCAGTATTACACTGCGCCTTACAAAAAATATTAATGCTGCTCAAACTTATCATTTTATGTTAAAATCAAATTAGTGTAGTTTGTTCTACTAAATTTGAAGAAGCCTTTTGAAGCCTCTGAAAAGAATCTCTTGGTGCTACTTGGTGCTTATCTGACTGATTGATTTAATACAAAGTTTTCCTAAATTTTCTTTTTTTTATTCTTTTACTTTTCAGATAAAAAAAAAAATCATACACTCAAGCTGAAAAGTGGCATCTATCTACTTTCTAGAGTTTTAGTTTTTAGATACCTGGAGCTTTAACTGGGTCTCATTGAGATCAGACTTAATTTTCTATTCAGAAGCCTTCACTGCAGGCACTCGGGTCTAATTGATCAAAGATTGCATTGGATCTCAACTTAAAGTGTGGGTGGGCCCAAAAGCCCCAAAATGTATTTCAAATGTATCAAATAATGGTTTTGTACAAAAACAAATCTTGGAGACAAGATGGAAACATCTTCAGTCCTAATTTTCTCAGCAGAGCAGGATCCATCGCACACCACTGCACACAGATGGCACAGCTGTATTTAACCGTTTACAGCAATCAATGTCTATGATTTTTGGATTAGAGCTGCAACTACCGATTGTCTCACTAATCTATTAATCTGTCGATACTTTATTTTGATTAATAATCGGATAGCGAAAGGTTCCTTAAAATTTTTTTTTTCTTTTGCAGTATTAAACCAGGTGAAACTAAGGCGATGGTCACACAGCAGTCTGAACATCATAGATCTTTTTTTTTTTTCCAATGCAACCCAGGCCACTTGGCTATGTGGTCCTGAATCTGATACGAATCTGATCTTTTCAAATGCGACCTGTGTCTGAACGGCCGGATCGCATTTATCCGACCTGAACGTCATTAATATTCAGCAAAGGTCACTATCATCTTGCTGAGCAGAAGCGGTATGAAAAACAAATAACCATGGCAGGCAGTGATGCAAAGATAAATTTTTTTAGTTTGGGAAAGATCGCTGAATGCGCTCCAGCGCTATCATCTATGTATACCTGCGTAAGCCCAGAGCAAACTTGCTTGTGACGACATTTCGTCCTCTACTGCGCATGTGAGACACTTGCGTCGATGAATGCAGTTCACTCAGGAGAACACATACAAGTCGCATATATTTGGAAATGTGAACGGCCACACAGAAAAATGGGATTTTACAAAATTCGTACTAGAGCATTAAGACCTGCAGGGTGAAAGTAGCCAAAGACTTTTCCACTTGAGGAGTTCTGGACAGGAGCATATTGACAGACGAAAGTGTTTTGTCTTAAATGCAATATGTTTATTTATATGTTTATTATTATATATTTTTTTAAAATAATTTTAGTATAATTACTGCTGTGACTTGGTTGCTGTTATAGCTAAGCACAGTTTAGAATCTCTATACTCCAGTTATTGATTAATCTATTACTAAATTAGTTTATGTTTATTTCAATAATCGATTAATCTGATTGTTTCCACCCTAATTGGAAGCTTATTGGGGTGTTGCTCTGTTTTTTTTATAAAGTAAAACTGAACGCCTGAGAGGAATTCATCTGGCTTCACTTCTTCTCCCCGTCCGTCTCTAGTTTTCTCCTTTCCTCTTTAGTTTCTCTACACATGGGTAAAATGTAGCGTTTCCACTCCCAGATTTTTATAATCAAAGGTAAAAACCCTTACTTGGAAGTGGGGTGCAGAAGTTTCCGGCCGTATTTTGTGCGTACTCCAGCTTGATAGCTAAGACCTCAGATGTTATTGCAGTCACTAATAGGCTTTATTACATGTATTCACATGTTTTTAGTTTAGCTGCAATGTATCCGCCTCTATTGAAGAAAAGCATTCTCGCAGCATGATGCTGCCACTGCCATGTTTTGCAGTTTGTTGATAGCATTTTCAAGGTGATGGTGGAGTGGTAGTTTAGTGCCGTACATAGCAGTGCTTCTGAACAATTCATGGCTACATGAAGATTTTTGCAAAGTGACTGTGACTTTTAATATGTTTATGTCTTCAATCAATACTTGTCCTGATCCTTCTGCTTGAGCTTTGGATTTCTGCAGCTCCTCCAGAGTCACAATGAGCCTCTTGGCTGCTTCTCTGATTTATCCTCTCCTCGCTTGTCGAGTCATTCTACAGTTTCCAGTCCTTCCACTCCTCTTTCATTTCAATGTGATGGATTGAACAGTGCTCTGAGACACATGATCATTGGTTAAGGGCCGAATATAAATGTAAAACCTGGTAAATAAAACTTACCCCCACTATTATTTGCTGCTTTCTGTTAAAAATGGGAAAGATAAACTGTTAGTTATGTTTTTAATGTGACAAAGAGCCTGGATCTAGATTAGCAAGCCTTCAATTCGACCCATTATTTTAATGTTTATTTCTATTAGGTTGGTCTGATTGGTAGATTTATCTCCCTTGGATAGGATTAGGGTTGCATTAATATAATTTAGAATCTTTAATATTTTTATTTAGTTTCTTAGAAGCATTTTTTTTCCTTATCTGTGTTAACTTAAATGATTTTGTGACGTATGTTGGATGTAAAAGATTCACCACAAGCACAGTATTTACCTTCTAAATAGTACAAAACAACAACATGCAGGTGAAAAGAACTAGATGCTAATAAAGCTTTACAGTTCCTCTCAAACTGTCTGATGACTTTTTGTTTTTTAGGAACCTACAACGCCCTGACTCTGGGTTTGTTCACACTGACCTACTTCTTCCTGGCGTGTTGGACCTACGGCCTGTCGGTGTCTGCTGGAGTGTTTATCCCGTCGCTCCTGATAGGAGCCGCCTGGGGGAGGCTGTGTGGAATATTGCTGGCCTCTACTACCTCTACTGCCTCAGTTAGTTTTTCATCACCATTCCCCTTTGATTTTTAAAGCACCAGACTTTAAAAAATTTAAGAAACTATTGTTAAATAGAATAACTGTTGCCATTTTTGTTCAGTTATTTCTTAGAATAAATATGTAGCCAGTTTTGAAATAGAATATTTCTATTTAAGAGCTTTTCCTTACACATCTTTATCATTATCAGTTGAAAGTCTGACTCGCATGTTTGTGTCCAAACAGACGTGGGCCGACCCTGGTAAATATGCCCTGATAGGAGCTGCTGCTCAGTTAGGTGAGAGACTGGAGCTTTGCAGTGCTTTTTTTCCTTCTGTTGCTTTTATGTGTGAAATAAGTGGTTTAATGGGATGACATGCAGTAACCAGCTAATGTCCACAGGGGGCATAGTGAGAATGACCCTCAGCTTGACGGTCATCATGATGGAGGCAACGGGCAACGTCACCTACGGCCTCCCCATCATGCTGGTACTCATGACAGCCAAGATAGTAGGAGACTACTTCCAAGAAGTAAGGAGCACCTTTGACTACAGAATAGTTTCCTAACTTCATAGTTGGGATCAGGGTGGGGGGGGTGTTGTTATTAAGGTAGAGACACTAAAGCTAAAGAGTAAAACAGGGTTCCCGCGGGTCCTTAAAAAGTCTTAAAATGCATTTAATTCTTCAAAATAAAACTAAGGCCTTAATTGGTATTAAAATGCCTTAAATTAGTCTTTTGTAGGTCTTATTTTTAAAACATCATAAATATGATTATTTTTATTATGATTTATTTTTGTAATCTAAATAAAACGTTAAAATTGACCTTTTTTTTTATTAAAAAAAAAAAAAAAACGGCTTGCCATTATTGGTTCCGTCCCAATAGTGGAACCAATAAAAGTGTTGTTGCGGCCGGGACATTTGGGAGATGCACCATTAACTTTTTGTCTGGAAAATATGAGCAAGTGTAAATGTAACCAAAATTGGCTCCAGCCAAGAGTTTTCTCCATGGCTAAAACCAGGGAACATACATGAGGCACAGTGGATTTTGTGCAAGAAGTCATTCAAGGTTGGAACAATGGGAATTAAGGCAGTGGAGTCGCACGTGCGAAGCAGGAAACACAAAGCGTCAAAATCGAGTTACCGATCAAACATACTAAGAAAACAATACAAAGAAAAATAGCTGCAAAAAAGACTTAGCACTGGTTATGTTGTGGCTTTAAAACTGATTTGTTTTGTTCCCTGCTAAAACAAAGTTTGTGAATTAAGTTAAATAATTGTTAAAAGATATCTGTCATTTGTGTGCTTTTAGCTTTCTTCCTGTATGGGAAGCTTTTCAAAATTTAAAACATTAGTGCAGTGGTTTATTTTAAAATAAACCTTTGGGTTAAGTTGTCGCAAGCAGGTTTTTCTTGTGTTTCTTGTGAGTTTTGTCTTAAATTTTTATTTCAAGTGGCATTGAAAAGTCTTAAAAAGTCTTGAATTTAGCTTGCCTTATGCTGTAGGAGGCCTGTAAAAGTTTCAGGGTCTGTTTTATATTTTAGGCAAAAAAGCTAAATTTTTATCCTTCCACTGCTTCGATATAAAGGTAATCGGTAGGATGGAGGGATTATCATTAAGGTAGAAATTAATTGAAGAAATTATCCATATTGATGGTATTTAAAAAAAAAAGATGTATCGATGTCTGAGAAAAGTAGATTAAACTGTTCAACTTAGAAGAATTTTTCTTGAAAGATATGATTTTTCAATTAGATTTTAATTTATTTAATTGCATGATGTTATTAACTGCAGTTGACTTTTGTTTGTTCAACTGTTGAAAGATGTTGGGAGGGGCAGCAAGGAAAGTTGGGGAACCACTGCTAGTTAGAGGTTGAATTCCCATGGAATAATACTGCCTCCCCCATGCTTATGCTTTTATTGTTTTTTTATTATTATTATTTTCATATAGAAATATTTTAAAGCCTTCACATTTTTCTCTCTTGAAGGAAACATTTCTGAGTCATACTTTGTGGTTATGAACCCATAACAGTCTTTAATCTTGACGTTTCCTCATCATTGTATCCTCCCCACGCCTTGTCTGAAGTATTTATGTAATTTCCGGTTGGATCTTTATTAAGTATTTCTGCAATGCAGATAAATAGCCTACATCAGTAATTTTGCACATATGTAAATATAAGCATAACACACTTTTGCAGAAGAGCCTAATGAATTGGCTGTTTTAATAGATTCTGTTGTTAATTCAAGCCTAATTAAAACCCTCTGTGTGTTTTAGGGTTTATACGACATCCACATCAAGCTGCAGAGCGTCCCCTTCCTGCACTGGGAGGCTCCTGCTACCTCCCACTGGCTCACGGCCAGGTATGTCCTGTCTGACTCGTTGAAGGCTTGCTAACGCATTCTCTTTGGTTATCTGTTACACATCAAAACATGCCAGATTATTTAAATCATCTCAAAGTTCTTGCGATAGTACTTCTACTACTTTTTGGGGGAAATGTTCCATGTTTTGTCATGTTATAAACTCACCCTTTGCAACTTTATTCATAAAAGTTTCTAATCCTACTGAGGAAAAGAATCCCCACAGCATTATAGTGCCATTATCGTGTTTTAGAGGCAGTGGTGTGTGTAGAGTTATATGCTTTATTAGCTTTAGGGCAGCGGAGGAATCTGCATGTTGGCAAAGAAGTTAAAAAGCAAAATATTATGCGGATACCTTTTTTTTTTTTTTTTTTTGAATAACAATGTGTGGTTTTAAAGCAACGAAATGTGGAAAAGTTTCCAAATGTATGAATACCTTTGCAGTATTCCTGTTGACCATTGTTTTTGAGGCAGTGTTGCTCTGCTCTGCTGATTGGCCGGTTTCTTTTTGTCCCCCCGCCTTCACAAACCAGGGAGGTGATGAGTTCTCCGGTCATCTGCCTGAACAGAATCGAGAAGGTTGGAACAATCGTCGACATCCTCAGCAACACCTCAACCAATCACAACGGCTTCCCTGTCGTCGTGCAGGTTTCTGTCGATGATGAGGTATTGTTTGGCTGCATGGTTGGAATTATATAGTTAATTAATTTCTAAATTACTGCTTTGGAGGATTTTTTCCCCTCCAAATGTAACAGAAGCAGCTTCTTGTTAAATCATCTCTCAACTCTTTGTGTCTTTCCGTCTCCAAGCCTGCTAAACTCTGCGGCCTAATACTCCGCTCTCAGCTCATCGTCCTCCTCAAGCACAAGGTAAAGTCCTCCTATGGCTGTGCATGATCACACCGGAGGCAGAGAATCTCGTTAAGTTTCTTTTCCTTGTTCTCTCCCCGTCAGGTGTTTGTGGAGCTGGCTCGGTCCCGGCTCACTCAAAGGAAGCTCCAGCTGAAAGATTTCAGGGACGCCTACCCGCGGTTCCCTCCCATCCAGAGCATCCACGTGTCTCAGGATGAGAGGGAGTGCATGATGGACCTCACCGAGTTCATGAACCCAACTCCCTACACTGTACCGCTGGTAAGGAACACATCATCCGATTTTATCTGTGGAGTGGAAGAAATCCAAGCTGAACACCTTTGATTTGCAGGAGACGTCTCTTCCTCGTGTGTTTAAGCTGTTCAGAGCACTCGGACTCAGGCATCTGGTGGTAGTTGATGATGAGAACAGGGTAAGTTAATTTTTGATGCCAAACTCTGTAGTTTACTGGGGTTTTAGAGCAACACAAAGTGGGGCATAGATATGGAATGGAGGAAAATATCCATCGATTTGCACAATCACCTGTTGGTGACTTTTCAGCTTCAAATCTTCTAGAGCAGAGGTCATGGATTAGCGGACCACAAGCCAGATACGGACCCACCTGCTGGCTAATACGGATCCAACCTGATTTAAAACATTTATAAATTTCCGCATGTTGTCTAACTACACTTGCGCCGCTTGTTCTGTTAATATGGTAAAGCCTTCCGGAGCGTCCGGGACCAGGCTGCACGTACATACATACAAATTAGCCAATGAGCTGTCTGTCTGGGTCGCTGCGGCGAGCCAATTTTAGACACAGCAGACAAACCTTTGGTAACTCGGGTGATGGGTAAGAAGGAGAATACGATGAGAAAAGGAGAGTACAGATAGTGTGGACTGCTGGAAGAGGCACCGTGAACTGGTGAAAGAAAAGTGAAATGTTGTGCTCAAAGATGACACTGCACATTCTGCGTATGTTTTGCCCAACCTGCTGCTGTGAAGCATCATTCTCCACCATGAACAGAATCAAAAATAAATATGGATCCAGGCTCAAAATGAGCACCTTGATATGTGCTTGAGAATGGTTTTGTTGCCATTCAAACTCAGTTTTAAAAACCTTGCAGGGCAGCCTAAAGCCCACTGCTCTCATTAAGCCATAAAAAAAAAAAAAAGTCAGTTCAGGTGTTTTATAAAATATGTGAATCAGGAAATTGTCTATATACCAAACTGAACAATTGTTGTTCTCTACTTCAAAAACAGTTTAGATTTTAAAATTAAAAAATAATTATAATTATTTTATTACTATTTCTTCTTTTTCATATTTTTTTATCTAAAAAGTCAAAAACATGGATGCATAAAAACCTAAATTATTTCATTGTTAAATTCAGTTTGAAATAACAGATTATAATTAAAAATATCTCCGCAACCTTTACTGGTTGCTGATTTTCTTTATTCGGACCCCACTGACTTTTTAATTGGTTACTCTTGTTCTACAGTGTGTCTCTACAGACTGAATCTATTGCTAATTATTAATAAAAAAGTTCAGATTTAGTCAGCTTTAGGTCTGGGCTGTGATCGGGCCATTTTAACACACAAATGCTTTAACACAAAGAAGGGCTGGAGAATTAATTGTCTTTGCAGTATAATCCCACAAAAAAAAAAAAAAAAAAAAAAAAGATATCAAAGAGGCACTTTATTTTGACCTTGGTAAGGTCAACCAGAAAAAGACAATTTACTCACATCCACGCTTTAGGTGACTGTAATGCACCTAATTTGGGATTGCCTTTACACAGAAAGGAAGAAAGAGTTGCAGGCAGTGAGCAAATCCACGCATGCATGCTAGAATTAAGCACTTTTCCACAAAGCAGTGATATCCTTGAACAATGAAGTCTGAACAACAGAGCAATTAAAGCCATGAAAACAATGAAACCCTTGAGCATAACATGTATTCACTTGTGGTTAATGCAGAGGAATATAGTGATAAAATTGCAGCTTTGGTTAAGAAAAAACAGCAGCTACAAAGACACGCACAGCCCTATTCCTACTCATTCATATTGTGTCTGGCTTTTGGTTTAGGTTTGTTGGAGTACTGAATCAATGAACCTCTGCTCCAGTACTTTACAGCCTCTAAATGTTTAGTCCATTATTGCACTGTTTTCTCTGCTCAAGCAGTATCTCTGTCCTACAGAAAGAACGTTCAGGGTTTGATATCTGCAAAGCCTAATCTGGGTCTCCTGTTACCTGACAATATATATGATCTGATTCCTTTTCATTTGGAGTAGGGCTGGCCGATACGCATTTAAAATCTTATTATGATAATGGGTAATATTGTCTTAATGATAAAAGTAAAATGTAATGCTCTGCAGTCTTTCTTAGGTAACTTTAAGGCTGTGACTGCTCACCACAGCCACTATGGCACCACAGTCAAAAATAATACTCCTGATGAATATACATGTTTAAGTTCATCAGGATACCAGTTATCTAAAGAAGTATGATGTATCATTTAACATCTTTTAGTAACCGTATTTGATCACATTCTTTACATTTCTCAATACCCCTTGGGGAAAAAATGTAAAAGAAAAACAGTAAAAATTTTGATAATTTCTGGAGGTTTGAATCCAGAAATAAAAAAAATCTAAATTCCTATCATGACTAGCAACTAATCCGAATGCCTACACCTAATAAAGAGTTCCCTCTTGTTCATTCAAAGAAATTCTGATTTGTGGATAGATTGTCCCACCTGAGCTGTTGATCTCTGCAGCTCCTCCAGGATAAGCATGTGCCTCCCTGGTTAATGCTCCTCTTGTTCTCTCTGATATCTCACTGTTCAGCTGTTTCTTTTTCCAGATGGATGTGGGTTATTAGAATTGGATTAAAGGGGACAACATGCATGTCCTGCTAATTAGATTCTTATTTCCAAAAAAAAAGAAGCATGTTTCCTTTTACTGCTATGAACAATTATCTGTCTCTTAAAGTCTGTCTTAATATGTCCAATAATTGTAAAAATGTAACCTTTTTAACACGACAGGTAAATGGACTGGTGACCAGGAAGGACTTAGCCAGGTACCACCTGGGAAAACACGGACTGGAGGAGCTTCATTTGGCTCAGACATAATACAGAGATATGCACACTGATGGACAATAACGCACGTGATGCCTCAGAGGCCACCAGCCTTACCCTCAAATCTGAGAGCTCCGTTTCTACGCCACGAACATCATGTGAAATGAGTGTAAAGGAAATTATGTCACTTTGTTATTAAACATTTTTTAGATTTACTGCTTTTGCTCAATTTTCCATTCTTTCTTTTATCATGCTGGGGAGATCTACGTAAATGAAATCTGATTAGCAGAATCATTTCAAGCCAAAGCGGCTTCCTGCACACTTTGATTTATATTCCCTTGAAATGCGAACTAAACAACCCAGGAACCAGGTTTAGTTTAGCTAAGGGGGGAAATTTCTCTGCATGTTTTTTTTTTTTTTTTTTATCGATCATCTAAAGATTGAAGGATAGCTTTTGCTGTTTGCTTTTTCTGTTGAAACATTCGATTTTCTTTTCTTTTTGAAATCATTTTTCAGGTGTTTTAAGTTCAAATAGTTGTAAAAGTAAGTTAATATTGTGTTATTGTTGGTTCGAAATGAGAGATGTTATTTATTCATGTCAAAGAGCTGTTTTAACTTAAAGACAATAGTGTGGGTTCATGCATAGTTTTTTTGTTTTTACCCCATTACTGCCTCTTTTTCTGTTTACCGTGCAAAAATACCCAATGGTAGGAACTTATTTTCTTTAATAAACCACATCTGAAGGTTTGCACTTTTTCCGACAGTCAGTCCGAAGATACGTGTCATGACGTTTAATGTGAATGTAAGTTTTGGATGAATATATGTTGGTCAGAAACCGGAACCGTTTGATTTGAATGTCAGTTTGTACATTTCCTTTGTCAACAGTGTTAAGTTTTTGTGCACTTTGCTGTTAAATCTCTTTGATTTTTTTTCTTTTATTTTCTTAGTTGTACAACATTAAACAGTTTACTGAGCTCTATTTTTAACCACTAGAAATGCCTTTTGTGAAATAATAAAGTTGGACATTATTAAAGTTCTTGTACATTTTATTGATGACAAACGGTAAGCATTGAAAAGTGAAGTTCAGAAAGTAATATTTATAAATTTATTACATGCAACGGCATGGATTTCAAGTGTTTATCACTAATTATTGATGAATACTCTTTAATGATTATTAAAAAAATAAATAAATGTAGTTTTATAGATAATGAAAATGTTCAATAAGAACACACAAAACTAGAATTTAATCTAGCATCTATGTTGATGCCTATGCACTTATTGGTAATGGAAAGTTTCCCAGCATTTTTTTTTCTGCTTTAAGAGTGCTGTGTTTAAGCAATGGAAAGTTTAAAGAAAAGGAAAAAAATGCAGTAAAAAGAGGTGCATAAGCAGCAGAGATTACTAATAAAGTTAAACAGCAAAAAACATTGTTATTTTTCATCAGGACCTGTCATTTAAATTCCATATCAAAGAGGTTTCTAGAATTTTCTTCTTTCATCCCTGGAATATTGCCAAAATAAGAACTATCCTGTCCAGGGGTGATGCTGGGAACTAGTCCATAAATTTGTTACTTCAAAAGTTCTGATGAAGATTAAAAAGTTAAATATTTTTCCCACCCTAGCTTCCGTTCACTAGCTTCCTGTAAAATCCAGAATAAAATGTAAAAACCAGCTTCTCACATGCAAGCCCTCAATAACGGAGCTCCAACTTATATCAGAGCTCTGATTGCACCTTATTTTCCTAACAGAACACTTTGCTCTCGATCTGCAGGATTACTAGTGGTTTCGAGAATTTCCAAGAATAAAATAGGAGGTAGATCTTCTAGTTATCCGTCTCCTCTCCTGTGGAACCAACTACCAGTTTAAGTCTGTGAGGCAGACACCCCGTCTATTTGTTAGGATAGGCTTAAAATTTTCATTTTTGGTAAAGCTTATAGTTAGAGGGGCTCAGGTTATCCTGAGCTATCTCTATAGTTGTGCTGCTGTAGGCATAGCCTGCTAGAGGACTTAGGAACCCCTTATCATCCTCCTTCATTCATTTGAATTCAGTTTATTTATATTGCACCAATTCACAACACATCATCTCAAGGCACTTTACAGAGAGACAATTCAACCAGACCATCCCTTTAGATTGGTTTATTATTTCCATCTAGGGAAAACCAGCAGATTGCATCCACTTATTGAGTCAGGCCGATGAGTTCCCAGCCAGCTACCATGTCAGAGGATGAAGAGAGCACATGCATACATGCGTAGTAAAAGAAACAGGACACTGAAAAACAGGCCAGGTTCCAACAAATGTATCCACAAAGGTGTTGATGGCAGCAGCACAGCTGATATCTCTCTGGGATGGTCTGGGATGGTGTCACAGACAAACAGGAACAGACCAGATGAAGCTACTATGACAAAAAAAGCAGACAGCACATAACGTTGGAGATTGAACTAACAAAAAGTGCTGAATTGGAGGAAAGAGGTACTGTAGAATGCAGCAGAATGTTGGTCCTATGTTCTCCAGCCTGTTCAGCTGTGACATCATCCTGGAGACAAAATTCAGCTGTGCTGCTGCCATTGACACCTTTGTTTATAGATGTTCGAGCTCTGCCTGTTTTTCAGTTTAGTCCTGTTTCTCTGACTGTGACTGGCTGGATGTGCTCTCTTCATCCTCTCACATGGGGGCTGGCTCGGAGCTCGTCTGCCTGGCTGTGGGCTTCCTGGATGCGGCCGCCTGAAAAACTGGTTGACATTTGCCTTTGTTATCTCTGCTTCTCTCTGTTTGTCTGCTGCTGCCTCCTTGAACCCCTGTTGGCCTCAGCTGATGGCCACTCATATCGAACCTGGTTCTGCCAAAGGTTTCTTCCTGTTAAAAGGGAGTTTTCCTCTCCACTGTCGCTACAAACGTGCTTTGTGTGAGGGATTGTAGAAGAGTCAATGATTCGATGCAATCAGCTGGTTTTCCATAGATAGAATATTTTGAACTAATCTCACTGTATGATCTGGTTCAATTGTCCTTGTAAAGTGCATTGAGATGTTGGGAATTGGCACCATATAATTAAACTGAATTGAATTAAATCTAAAAAATATGCTTTAATAAATATTTTCAAATTTCAATATTAGTGCATGGCAGTGTTTGTAAGGGATGATAAATAATTTTTATGAACATTCACAATTAATTTATTTAATCCCCACCATACCAGCAGAGGGAGCACATGTACCAAACTAAATATACCTAACTTATATGGCGGAAATATCACCATTGAACATTTATGATTACATCATCTACTTGATTTTACAGAGATTAATTGGCGACACAAATACTTACAATTACAGGAATGATGTCTAAAAAGGAGATGTTTGAAGAGATTGTGTGATTATTTTGGTCACATGTCACTTTTTATACTTAATTTAAATACAAGGTGGTTTACTTAGACAGCCCAAATAAAAGTTAGTTAAAAGCATTAGATAAATAATGTCTTCTTAAAGCTACAGTGTGTAATTTTCAGCGTCATCTAACGTCCAGACTGCAGACCGCAGCAACATGAACATCTCCCCCCCACCCCCCAACAGTACGGCGAGCGTTACGGGACAAAATGTCTTCCACGACGTCCGCATCACCTACCTTCTCAAGTGATGAGGTTTGTTTACATAGATAATTTTACAGATAGTATTTCATTAGTCTGTGTAGGGTAGCCTATAGATTTTATGTAGACTTAAGATAATAAATATACCGTATATATAGACTTAGACTTAGACTTAGACTTCTTTATTTGTCATTTTGTATGCACAGGGTGCATACAGAACGAAATTGCGTTACATACAGCTTATGAACGTTGCATTGATATTTCACAATGGCACGAGTTATAGAAAAATACAAAAAGTGCAGCAGTGGTCAAAGTGTGAACAGTGCAGAGGATAAGAGACAGTGTGCAAGTTGCAGTGGTTCAGTGCAAAATGGCATTTGTGCAAAAAATGCGTTATTGAAAAATACAATGAGATGAACAATTTAAAGGGCTAAAAGTTAAAAGTTCAGCAGCATTTGATGCCCGATAATGTGCAATAGGTGCAGAGTTCGGATTGTGGATCAAAGGTTCAACAGTCTGATGGCAGTGGGGAAGAAGCTGTTGCACAACCTGGTGGATCTGCAGCGGATGCTGCGGAACCTCTTTCCAGAGGGCAGCAGGGAGAACAGTCCATGGTGGGGGGGTGAGGGGTCTTTGATGATATTACGGGCTCGGGACACACAGCGCTGTGATGAAATGTCCTTAATGGAGGGAAGAGGAGCCCCAATGATTCCTTCCGCTGTCCTCACCACCCTCCTCACATTCTTCCAGTCAGAAGCTCTGCAGCCTCCACACCACAGAGAGAGACAGCTGGTCAGAACGCTCTCTATGGTGCTTCTGTAGAAGGTTGTGAGGATGGGCGGGGGCAGGCGGGCTCTCCTCATCCTCCGCAGAAAGTACAAGCGCTTCTGTGCCCTCTTCACTAGAGATGAAGTGTTTACAGTCCAGGTGAGGTTGTCCGTGATGTGCACCCCCAGGAACTTTGTGCTGCTGACCACCTCCACAGCTGAGCTGTTGATGAGCAGTGGAGCATGGTGGGGGCGGTTTTTCCTGAAGTCGACGATGATCTCGCTATCTCGCTATATATAGCGTAACGGGCGATCTCGCTAGTTTGTTGGCTCTGCGCTGCCGTAGCGCAAAGATGTCTGCCTCCATGGCTGCGAGACCCGCTCCTATGTAATTATAAATAACGAATTCTAAGGCAACGCAAATATTAAGGTTAAGAGGCTGAGCTCGTAGATGATGATAAATAACATAGTTATGTACAATATATTACATTTCTGACTGTATATCCCTGTAATTATTACACACTGTAGCTTTAATAAATGCAGTAGTATAATATTTCATAGAAAATTTTGGAAAATTCAATGAATATTTAAAATGATAAATATAATATTCATATACAGTACAGACCAAAAGTTTGGACTCACCTTCTCATTCAAAGAGTTTTCTTTATTTTCATGACTATGGAAATTGAAGATTCACACTGAAGGCATCAAAACTATGACTTAACGCATGTGGATTTATATAATTAACAAAAAAGTGTGAAACAACTAAAAATATGTCTTGTATTCTAGGTTCTTCAAAGTAGTCACCTTTTGCTTGGATTACTGCTTTGCAGACTCTTGGCATTCTCTGGAGGAGCTCCAAGAAGTACAATTTTCATAGTCATGAAAATAAAGAAAACTCTTTGAGAAGGTGTGTCCAAATGTTTGGTCTATACTGCACAAAATATATTAAGAAAATTTTTTAAAAATAAAGATTTAAACAGAAACCAAATAGTTATTTTCAACCTCATTTCCTGAGGTAAAAATATAAAACCATTTTATTTATTTATCTACTTCTTGCATCTAGAATTAGGGCAACAGCTACACAGTGTCCGACACCCTGAACTTCAAGGAAAAAAGTAAATAATAAATATTCATGACCTACCAATACTTGAAGTTTAATGCAAATCAGAACAATCTTTTTTAGAATTAGAGCATTTTTTAATAAATTTTTGAAATATTTAACAATAATTGCCTTGTTGCCATTTATTCACACCATTTAGTAGAGGGCAAAAGTTTTATTGACGTTATAGCAATGAAACTTACCAGAGATAGCATTTGTTTTTAGTAATACTCACACTGATTTAACACCCATAGAAAACTCTTTGTTAAAATATATAGAAAAGATTAATAGCTATTTTTACTCTTGGTTAACAATAACTAAACTTATGGATATACATCCATGTAGTTTTTGTTTGCCCATTCCAATTACACAGAGAACCCCAAAAACTGCCTGTTAATGCCAAGAACTTTAATTAATCATACATAAATCAAAATGTCAAAATATTTAGAGGAAATTCAAGTAACCCTTTATATGGTGATAAAACTCAATGTTTACTTCCTATTTGAATAGCAAGAAACAGAGGGTATTTGAGAGTGAAATAATCAAAGATGGTTTATGTGCCTTTCAATTTGGGTCTTTATCTAAAAATGAACAGTAAGAAAGTAAAATATTTATTCTAAAAATAATATAGGAATTTCTTTGGTTGAAATTAAAGAAAACTTGCTTCACCTCTTTTGAGCTTAAAAAAACATCTTGAAAGTAAGATAAAAGTATTTTTTATACTTGGAAGATTGTGTTGTTCATCCACATGTAGTTCATTTTGTTCTGTATGTAGCTGTTTTGCAATTGGACCTGCTGATTATGAACTGGAAGTTATAGTTAATTCATCTGTTATTTAAATGAGGGGTAAAACCAAGTAATGGTTACTTAAACTATTATAACTGGAATCCGCTTATTCACTATGTCATGATCTTGGCGCTGATGACTTGCTTAATTATACATTTCATTCTCCTTTCTAGCTCTGCCCGGGTTTTTCATCACTGCTCTTCTGATCCACCTGCTCCTGCCTCTATTTAAGTTGCTCGCATCCAATTATTAAGCCAAATTATTCTTGTTCTCTTTAGCCTGTGGTGAGAGTGTTTTTAGCATACCTTACTGTTTCTGATTTCCTGATCCTGAGCTGTTATGCCTCTCAACCTCTGAGCCTGCATGTTCCCTTTTGATCTGTCTGTCTGACCTGGCTTTTAATTCCTGGACCTCTTAGCCTGCCTGTTCTTTTCTGATCTGTTTGCCTGACCTGTCTTTTGACTCCTGCTTCTTCTCTGTTTTCTAGGGCTTCAACATCTGTGACACTGGGCGGCAGCCCACCAGCTGGATCCCACTGTGTTCTCTGGGCATGGACTGAACTTGTAAACCACTTTAGTAACTCACGTTCATAATCTTCAAACTAACTCTCTGGACAAAGGGAAAATAACAGGAAGAAGAGAGATGCCAAGCAGTGCTGATCGTTCACACACTCGTAGCCACACAATCATTCATACACATACTTCATATAGCTCAACGTTCAGTTCAGAACTCTTTGATATAACATCATCAGGCGTTGAGTCCAATTTCGGTTCGGAAACCCAGGCTGTTTCTAAATTTACAAGAACGTGAGTATGGACTTGGTTCTTGACAAGAACATAGGAAAGTATGTTCTCAGGGAGAGAACAGGAGAACTTAGATTAGATATGGGTCAATTGGACAAGAAGAATACTCATGACATAACCATATTCAAAGCTAGGCTAGAGCTGGATTTCACCTGTTATTAATAGTCTCTAGATAATAATAAATTCTTACTTTTTTCATTTAGTGGGGGAATAATGATAAGTGTTGTGATTTTATATTCAATGCCCATCCAGGTAGGATGTCACATTAATGTTGCAATTTTATATTCTATTCAATTCCCAGCCAGCTGGGAATTTATATTTCTGATACTTTAAGACATTTTTTGCCCTCCCTGGTGGGGGGGTAAAATATCTTATTTAATCGGATATTATCTCGGCTTCTATATACTGTTTATGACACACACACCCTACTAGCTGTATGTCTGGAAAGAAATAGACGAAATAGTGATTTGATGGTTAACAGTTAATTCTGCACATACATGGAATAAATTCACCACAACTACTGTTCAAACTATAAAAGTTTATTTAAAAAAATCATTCAGCTCCAAGTCAAACATATTTCAGTATAAAACTCTTAACTAAGACTAGTGAAACTCAACTAAACTAAACTAACTACTATGTACAAAGAGGGAAGGGAAACATGGTTGAAAACCATATTACAGTTTAAGATGGATTTTGTGTTTGAAACCAAAGTTTATCTGGAAGAATTTGGGATATGATCAAATTAGCTTTTCACTACTTTAGAGAAATTTGAATGTTTTCAGACCAATTCACAATGCAAATCCTTGAGGTGAATAAAACATTCAAGGATTTACTGAATCAAGAACTAGTAACCTTTAGTCAAATGATTCTTTACCCTCTTTGAAATAGCTAGCAGCGAATAATCATCAGGATTCCACTAAATGACTCTTGGTCCTTCTTGGTAATTGAAATGTAATGGGCATCTGAGGAATACATGAACACTAATGTTACATCTGTGTTTAAACCCTTAGTGAAATAAAGCTTGTCCAAGCTTCAGCAACAGCAAGCAGTCCATTCTGTTAGCGTTGTCTTTACTCATCAGTAAACACATGTTGTTTGTTCTGTCCCTAATTATGCCAGACCTGCAAACCTTTTTGTCCATTTGGAAAGGTTGAGTTTCCATCCAGCTGGAGTTTTGCAGGCAGGCCACAGCAAGGCAGGCTATCTCTCTGCCCCAGTGGCTCACAGCAGGGGTCCTCTTTGTCTCAGTGGTTCATCAAGGCAGTCCTTCTCTCCAATCTGGCTCTATACATTCTGAAACCCAAGAGAAATGTGTTGGTCTGTTTTGTAGCAGTTATGTTCTGAAAGGGTACCACAATGACCCATCCTTGATGATTCTGGAGATCTGGGTCCCCCCTGGGCCTTGGTTCTCCAACACAGTGGAGAGCCAGGCCGAAGCGGACCCCAGCTTCATGGGCAAGGGAGAGGAGGCAAAGAGAGAGAATCCTGTGTGCTCTGTGATTTTGCCTGTCCTCACACAGAGGGGGGTGGTTGGTCGCACCTCTGTGGGCTGCCATGTGACTTGCCTGTGAAGGCCTTGGCTGAAAAGGGGGGGCCACAGAGGTCCCCCAGCTGTTATTCACCAAACTTTTATTTCCTTCTCTGGTCATCATGTCGAGATGAAATATGGACACTGCGTCCCAATGTCCAAAAACCATGATCATGGCATATGGCACAACATTAGCATAGTAAAATAAACACAAATCAAAGGAACATTTTGCAAAATAAAACAAATAAAACACCATCAGAGCCAGCGGTACTTCTCACATGGCTTTGCAGAGAGAGGGCTGCTGAAGACGGGCTAACATTAATCTATCTTTTTTTTTTTTTTCCATTATAGCGCAAAGGTTTTCATCTTGCATTAAGTAAGTAGTGCTCTCTAATCTCACCCAAATTCTCCTGGACCTGTGGAGCACAGTCTGCAAAGCTCACTGAATCAAACCCCTACAGATCCCTGCTACCTCCCCTTCATCCCTAAAGTAAGCAAATCAATCAGTCATCCGTTGTCACCATCCAACTCCTTTCTGATCAGCCTGCCTTCTCCCTTCAGACCAACCAGAAAGTATAATTGACTTCCTGCAGTTCTCTGCTTCGAGATTCTTGATGCTGTAGTAATAAAATGTTAAAACTCACTGGTTCTCTATGTGATTCTGCATATAGGTTTAAAAAAAACTACAAATCAACATGACAAAATACGCTCTGAATTAATTATGGAGGGGAAATCAGTTAAACTGAGATTGAGTGAAAAAAAAAATTACATTTCTGGGTTGAAGCTGAGCTATTGCTTGACACTTACTGTTGAGTCGGGTCATGATTTCCATATAAAAAAAAGATATATCTTCCCCCACACTATATGCTTTTAAAAAACCATTAGGCCAATGCTTACGCATGCAACCCCAATTTATAGCTTGCATTGTGTTTGTTCGTGTGTGGGTTTGAGATAAAAAGCAATTACCGTAGCTCCCATAGAGCCTAATGGAAATATACCACACCAAATCAATAGAGATTAAACCTGCATACCCATGTGACATTGGTTTGTGAATCCTTTTTGAAATCTATCATGATGCAGGTGGATTCAATTTCCTCTATTTATTTACATCTGATTTAACTGCATGCAGGAAGATGAGTAAGACTTTGGAGGTTTTCTGGTTCCACAGAGGATAAATTATCCAGATTTCTTGCACTGCTCATTTGTGCATAAATGAAATATATATATACATATTTTAAGCAAATCCTTTACCATGTATCTTTCATTCTTTTGATTATTAAGGGATGAAAAATCAATATGATTTCTTTCTTTTGTTTTAAAAGGTTTTAACATCCCATTTGAATAGAGTCGTAACAGCGCAAGATTTTGCATTAAAAAAAACACACAACTCTAAAAAGCATCTTTGTTCTATACAGACCAGAATGAATCTCTCTTCTAGTCTATTAAATATTCCTGTTGAGGGTTTTGTCTGAGTTTTCCTCTTTCAAATGAAATGTGGTTATGAATGATGAACCCTGGGGAACCTTGTACTAAGACAAGTCTTTACAGCACCATCTGTAGATGGCATTTTTGAGCACACATTTTATAGACCTAAATAGCCCTACTGGGGCCTGCTGATTTATGTTTTCATAATATGTCATATATGTTATCACTTTACAGCTTCGGCTGCTCCAGAACACACATAAAGTCCCCAGGGAATCCAACAGAGGAGGGCAATATCTACGTGTAAATGGACAAGTAATAACTCAATCTAACTCTAATCATTTAGATTTCAGTGTTATTTTTCTATGGACCCACAGTAGTTTGAGTTGACATTCAATGGAACAAAAACACTTGATTAGAATATAAATCTATTTTTATAAGAAAGGCATTGCTTTTGTCAGGTTTAACAATAAACCCTTTACAATTGCAAAAAAGAGCAAGTTGGAAAAAGGAAGTCT
Source organism: Cyprinodon tularosa (assembly GCF_016077235.1). Taxonomy (NCBI): domain Eukaryota; kingdom Metazoa; phylum Chordata; class Actinopteri; order Cyprinodontiformes; family Cyprinodontidae; genus Cyprinodon; species Cyprinodon tularosa. The sequence goes on along the minus strand of NW_024038427.1, from coordinate 743,055 downwards.
TGAAAAAAAGATATATATCTACATGAACAGCATCAATAATATCATTTATACATAAATAAAAATGGGATCAGAACATATATATATATATATATTGGCTTTCACAGATTAGTTAGAACTTATTATTCTGTATTTCTGATTTTAGGAATACATTTTCTCTCGAGCAAGCTCTATGTTTTGCAGTTTAATTTCCAGCTTCTGTGCTATGTTTGCACCTCGTAAGGTAAAGTGAATATTGTATGCACATCCCCATCTTTACCCTTTAACAATGAAACTTCAAAGTTCAGGGTGCATAATTTTGAGTCCTACATCAAACAGCAACTCTCATTGGGTAATGACAGGTAGCAGCAACATCTTAGACGATTGAGTTACCATGGCAATGCGTTGAGGAGAGCAGCATGCAGAGGCGACAATAGCCTTCTGAATAGATTACTTTTTTTTAAGGAGAAATGCCCCCAGCTGGCTATTTCAGAACATGGAGGCTCAGGAGGGAACTGCAGACTTTTGTATATTTGTAAGGGCAGTCCAAAATTCATCAGACATGTTTGTCCCATTAAGGCAACTGTAATTACATAGAGACAACCCAATATGTGTGCACCTGCACTATATTTATGAACTCTTAATTCAAAGTTACAAGAATGCGTTTATTTAAGATGGGATGTTATTAGACTTTGGAAGAACATGTATTTGTAAAAGCGATACTTTTTTTGCTAAAGCCAAATAAGTTACACATTGTCCCTTTAAGTATTCAAAGAGGACCGGCAGTTCTCTCTCTTAGACGAGAGTTTGTTTCTATCAGAATACCCAACGAGAGCAACTGCGATTATACATTTATTGATTAAACTAATTTATATTGACAGTTAAAGGACAAAAGGACTACTAAAAATGACATCAGGGTTGGACAAATTGCCTTCCACCCCATGCATAAAGCTGTAGAACTGGACAGCTCCTTCAGTGAGAGACTGTTAAACTCTTGGTACACAAAGAAGCGCTTTCGCAGATCCTTCCTCACAGCTGTTTTTAGACCTTAAAATCTTCACTAAACTTCTTTGCTTTTAACAGACCCACAGAGTTTTTAACAACACTGCCGCTAGTTGCACAGCTTTTATCTGCTCTATGATTGTTTTCATGGCCATGCTCTTATTTTGCATTTTTTCTGTAACACACTGTGGTTCTGGCGTACATTCTTCTTTTTTTCATCTGACCTGAGTATTTCTTTTAAACTGACTGAATTGTTATATTTTCTGAGATGTGGATTTTCCTTTGTTGGACAGTCTATTCTAACTTTTTTGTTTCATAGTTTTCAATTCACACATGTACCTATTCTATTCTATTCTATTGTATTCTATTCTATTCTATTCATATAATGCTGATCCAAATTTAAAGAGATTTTGCTAGAATAATTAGAGAGAAACTTCAACCACTCATCATTTAACCAAGGGAAACAGCTTTAAGACCTTTACAAACGTTTGTAAATCTACCTATCTCTCAAAGGATAAGGACAAGAAGAAAAAAAAGAGGGCAATGACCTCAAATCTGATCACCAGTATAAGCAATTCAATCTATTTGGCATAGGAGTTTGTGCTCTCATTTCCAGGACTCCTGATGTCCCTCTGGCTGTGGGCTTCAGTACATACCCTCCTTTTCTCAATAGTAGAAATATTAGCACAATATCCTCTAACACAACCTTGGGGATTGACTCCACACTTATAGGATCATGAGACATCTGATGCAAAACTCCAGCTGTCAATACACCTTGAACAGGTCACCAGGTCGCCACAAGTCATCACAGAGACACCTAGGGAAAAATAACCATGGTCATAAACTTAGACTTAAGAGCAAATTAAAAGAGCAATTAACCTAGCAGTCATGTTTTCAGGAAACTGGAATACCAGAAGAGAATGTGCACATGCATGGGGAAAACCTGCAACTGCATACTAGAAAAGCCCTTTTGCTTTGACAAACCACTCATTTCAGATGCATGTCAGCTCGACAGGAGAAATGATAAGTCTTCATATTCTTAGTCTGACTCGACTCATAAAAACCAGAGACATTCTGTTACAAATCACAATTTATTAGAGGAGTTAATATGATTGACATGAAAGGGGAAAGAATATAAGCTTTTGAATCTCTCTCTTCTCTACAGACACAATAACTAATTTATCCATCCAGCAGAAGACATGGGATTCGTTGGAGCGAGCAAATTATCTAAAATGCAAGGAGCAGGTTATGCAATCACATATTTCAATCCCAATATTTTCTGCATTAAACCAACTCAACATCAATGATATTTTCCAAATATAAATCCAATTACTGTGTTGCATATTTCTATTTGACCATCTTTTTGAATGCACCCAAAAGGATTTCTGGTTAACCAACTGCCTTCAAAACCAACCGAATTATTAAATTGAGTCCACTATTGCATAATGTAGTCTAAATAAAAACCCAGCCATTCTGTGAAACCCTCAGAGGTTGGCTTAAGAAAATGAGAAAAACAAAAACCAACTCATAATGAAGATAAAGAAACACATCAGACAGATGTGTATTTCTTGGATATCCGATTAACCAACTGCCTTCTAAACCAACCGAATTATTAAATTGAGTCCACCTTTGCATAATGTAGTCTAAATAAAAACCCAGCCATTCTGTGAAGCCCTCAGAGGTTGGTTTAAGAAAATTAGAGAAAAAAACTCATCATGAAGACAAAGAAACACATCAGACAGATGTGTATTTCTTGGGTTAGGTTATGAAACAATGTCAAGACTGAAGCACAACTTCATCCTCCATTAACATACCAGAGCTGCGATCGAAAAGTTTAATTGAATGCATATTTATATGTTAGAAAGGCTCAGCTACTTGTTCACAGATGCCCTCTGCTGTATCATTTTCCCTTTTTACTTGGGTTTGTCTATCACAAAAAAATCCCAGAAAGTGCGACTTTAAAGATGTGATAATATGCGGAAAAAGTTGAAAGGGTGTTTATAAAGAACTCTACATCTTAAAGCTGGTTGCTAGAGCCAAAAGTAAAATGGTGAATTTCCTTCCATTGTCTTCCTACATGGCAGCTGGATAACCTCTGGATGATGAATTAATGAGGCATTTGTGTGCAGACCTGTGTGAAAGAGAGAGGGGTGAGAGAGATACAGTATGTTTGTCTCTGAGAGAGTGAGGGGGGGGGGTCAACTGGGAGAGCAGTCCCATTTTATATTCAATACTACAGCCTCTTCTTTGGTCCAGGGGTGTCTTAAGAGAAGGAGAAGAAAGCAATTTGACATAAAAAAATGGAAACAAATCAATGGTAGATGTTGTCAGGGTGTGGTCAGTGAAGACAGAGGGCGATAGAGGAGAGGAAGGAGCTGGAAGGGGGAAAATGTTAGATAGAAATGCAGAGATAGGGGGCATGACATGGTGATGGATGTAAAGAGAGAGCGGACAGCAGATGAGCAGCAGCAGAGGTGTAAGCCAGTGGAGATATGCATAAAGGCCTGAGTTAGAGTTAGAAAGAGGTGGGGTACGGAGAAAGAAAGGAAGCAATGCGTGGAGTGAACTAGGGAGTGGAGGGAGGGGGGGTAAAGGATGAGCTCATTGCAGTCGCTGGGATGATGACACGAGGAGCGGAGGCGAGGGATGCAGGAGGGGAGGGGTTCGCTGCTTGTCTGCAAATCGATGGCCAGCGTCTGAGTGCAGCACACGCACACAGCTGCAGACAGCTCTGCCGGCAAAACCAGCATCTGCCCTCCTCTTAGAGGTCCCAACCATCCCTACTGGGAGAAAAAAAAATATATAAAAAAAAAAATTAAATATCAGCTGATGGTTTTGAAGGCTTTAGATCACTCAGTTTTCCCCACATTGAACTACAAACTGATAGAGGAGCAGAGAGAAGCAGCTGATTCTTATGTCTGCTGCCTCCCCCTCCCTCCCTTCCTCTCTTCCTCTTCACTCTCTCTAACTCACACATCCACACCCACACCCAAGGATACCCTCACTGCTTCACTGCTGCTGTTTCCCACACACTGCCTTGCTTCTTTCCTTTTCACTTTCTGCCTTTAGAGAAAAAAATTATTAAAGCTCTCTGGGGAATATATGCTCACCTGACCCTGTTGTTTAGACTTTTTTGGACACTCTTCATTTCTCCATCCTTTCTCTCCTACTTTGCTGCTACCTGTGGAGGTCCCTCGGTTCTCCGGTTCTACAGCGCAGAAAGGAACCATGCTGGGTTTGGACGTGTGCGAGTTCGGGGGTCAGGTGCTGGAGCTGCTGTGGCTGACCATGTGCTATAACGGTGAGGTGATGGAAGCCACAAGTTACTCTAATTCTAGCCATTTACTTATTTCACTTGCATAATATAATCTTATTCTTATTTGGATTGCTTTGAAAGGGTGTGGGCATTTTTAGGTTTGCCAGAATAACCTAAGGAGATCAAAAGCCATCAGCCCAAACCCTCCTGCTTCTTTTTGTTTTATTTACAAGAATCTGTCTAATTTTTAAATATATGATTTTATTTAAAAGGATTTAAGAATGAGAAATGTGGATGTAAGCATGCTGAAACAGCATGTGCAGGAGTCAAATGATGTCACCAACATCTGCTTTCACATCTGATGGTTATCCCTCCTTCTGTGTCTGTCGTGCACTCAACACAAGGCAGATGTGTGTGTTTTACTGCGCGTGTGTGTTTTGTGTGATATACTGCAGCAGTTCCTGAGAGTGGCAAATGAAGAACTGATGCCAGGGTTCCCCCCTCTGACACAGATTTAAAGTGTGACAGTTTGACTTTTCCTCCTTTAGCAATGAAAAGGAAAAAGAAGCAGGGCGGAGAAAAACCTACTTGAGGTCATTTGAAGACAGATTGTTGAATGGTGGTGAGGGAGCTTTTTATATGAGCGGCAATGAATTAGAAAAGTCATGAATTATCAAAGCACATTAAATTTTTACTTCTGCTGAGCTCTAATTTTGGTGCAAGTTAGACTCTGCTTAAATTTTCCCATTCATTGTAAATCCAATTTCCGGTGCTATACACACCTTTAAGTGTTCCCATCAAGGGGGCAAGGGTTCTCCAGTTTTATTGGTGATGGAGAGGGCGATGATATGATGCTGTCTAGCTTTTCAGAGATGCTTAGATTGCTTAAAAAGAATACACTAACTTAATTCTGCCTTTATTATTGTAGCAACCCCTGTGCAGCAGGCCAGGTGCATAGAACGCATGCATCCCTGCTGCAACACAGCTGATACAAATGAATGGCTCGTTACTCAGCATTAATCAGCTGTATTGGAGCAAAGATGCATGTAGAATCTACAGAGGTAGGTGCACTTACGTATGAGCATGAATGTCATTCAATGTAATTTATTTTCTAGGTTGGAAGCATAGTACAACAAATAACCTTAATAAAGCATTAGGAATTTGGTGCTTCCTTAAAAACTATACACAAAAGCTCAAAGATCTTTGTTTAACCCAGCTAGTATTTGGATAAATGTCCTTTAGGTGGTTGGATGTGCTTCACATTCTTTTTGTTGCCAGATCTGTCTCAATATTTGATTACCTTTTCTTCTTGCTAGACTTCACAGGGTTGACTCCCTGGCCCCCCGAGTGGTTTTAAAATTCTTAATAAGATTAATGCTTGCATGCTTTGTGCAAAAAAATTAAAACTACAGTAAATACAGACACTTAATATATGATAAAGATCCTTATCATGCCTTAATGAGGGCAAGTTTCAACCGCCTGGCCCAAACTGTCACCTTACAGATGAAAGGTGATTGGTGTTCAAGAACAACCCAGCAACCACCAAAACTTATGCACTGGATGTTTCTGAGGCCTTTGATCATGACTGAAGGATAAATACAACCTTTGAATGTGAAACCAACCTAAATTATTTAGTTCTCTGTTCAGATTGTCTAAAGCAATTACATTTCATAATTTCATCATCTGTAACACAGGCTTTATCTTGCTTATATTAGATGTTACTCTAAAATAACTTGTAGGAAAACTATATTCAAACTTTGGCTTAATAGCCTTCAAGGAAATTAAGGATCTACCAATATGTATATTTATTATGACTTTCTAATCGACTGTCGTATATAGCCACAGAAACCAAAAAAAGAAACTAAAACACTATACAAATTATCTATATTTATCACCAAAAACATTTGTGAAATAGTTTATTTGTTAAGAATCGAACAGGATAGGTAAATGTGAGATGTAAAAGTGCCAACTCAGAGATGCAAAAGCTTTGAAATGGAAATAATTGGTATGCAGAAATTGACGCAATGAGTTGTTGTCTTGGTACACTTATGCAAATGCTTTGTTTGCACTGATTAAGATTTAATCACATCAGCATGCATTCTTTGTAGAAATTATTAACATTTAAGCCACATTTCCATCCATTTTCCACGCTTCATCCCTTCTGGGGTTGCAAAGGGAGCTGGTACCTATCTCCAGCTGTCTATGGGCAAAAGGCAGGGTACACCCTGGACTGGTTTCCAGTCCATCACAGTAAATTGCCTGTCCTTATATAGTGCTTTTTCAAGTCATTCAGTCATTCACCCATTCATGCACACACTGATGGTTGCAAACTACATTTTAGCCACAGCTGCCAGACAGAGGCCAGGCTGCCGTACACTGGCACCACCAAGGCCTTCTGACCACCATCAGTAGGCGATGCAGGTGTAGTGTCTTGTCCAAGGACACAACACTGAAAGCCAGAGCTGGGGCTTCAACCGTCAACCCTTTGATTTCAGGGTAAACCCCTACATCTGACGCCACTGTCGCCCCATAAGTGAAAAAACATTTAAAGAGAAATAATGTCAGAAGGTACTTACAATGGAAATTGATATGAAATTCATTCTAACATGAGTGGCATATATAAAATGGGCTTGCTTGATAAAGTTTGCACATATAGTCCCATATAAAACACATGATAAGATATCCCAACATAGGAAACGGCAGCCTTAATTTCCTTTCTTGTCCATTTGAGTATAATGTAAACACTAATTATCTCCAAATACTGCCAATGTCTACTATAGACAACATAGTGACAGGTGTTTAGGACACCTCAATCGCTGGTGTAGATCTGTCCATACGTTTATCAAAGATGTGAACAACTATTATCTACTGCTGTTTTTTCCGCTGCTTTTTTTTTTTTTTTTTTTGCAAAAGATTAAATATCTCTGCAATCTTAATGATGCTTTTTTGACAAGATTTGACTCATCAAATAACATCATGGAGACTTGGCAATGAAAATAATTGGCAGACCGAGGAGAGAGCAGTGGATTTTGATTTGAACGTAGGAGGTGATATGATCAGAAGATAAATGACATGACTAAAGAGCCAGAAGAGAGTGAGGGGGGAGATCTGTAGAATGCTTTGGTAACAAAAAAAAAAAAAAACACAGCAAAAAAAGATTATCTAAGAAAAAAAAAAGGAGAGCGAGGGCAGGAGGAAATGTTGGACATTCGAGTGTGTTGCCAGATACATTTTATAAGCTGTCAGTCATCAAACACAAGCCCCCACAGCCAGAAGCATGCCCTTATAAAAGGCTGAGTGACATCTTCTCCTGTCCATCTTCATTTCTTTTATTTCCTTTTATTTACAAATGTTCCTTTCCCTCCAATTTCCTTGTTTCTTCCCTATTTTTTTCTACTGGCTAGAGCATACTGCATTTTATCTATTGCACGTCTCTTCAGTTATCTTTACCCTATATCCCAGTCTTAGATTGTCAACATTTATCCCCTTTTTTTGTCATTTGTGTTTAAGAGCCTGAGTGATCCGCTTATCGCTTCTCTGCTGCATCACCTGGAAAAAATAAATGTGACTGAGTGGGTGAGCAGACACATACGAGACCAATCAAGTCAGTCAATTAGACAACCTGCTGTCTCATCAAGACTGACTGAGCGGCTGAGGAATTGCTACTGCTTTCGTCTGGCTGTTTGCAGGAAGAAGTTGTTTCCTCCTTTAGCTGACTGAATCTGGTGTAGCCAACAGACAAAGCATGCTTAGACCAGCACTAATATGGGTGTTTGTTGAAGAATTACATATTTTTAGAGTCAAAGCTGATTGGTAAATAGCAATTTATGTTATTTTCTGGGTGAATACTTGATTCTGATTGGCTGCAGTGTCCCTGTAAAGAAAGTGTTATAGGAGACTTTTAAAATGGTTCCTATCAAATAGCCTCATTGCTCTAAATCAGGGGTGGGCACAGGGCCGGTTCTAGCCCTTTGGTTGCCCTAGACGAGATTGAGTTTTGCGCCCCCCCCTCCCCTGTGCTGTGAATTGTGCCTACAGTTGTGCAAAGTGTGTGTTACATAATTGCAAATTGAGTGCAAAGCAGTGTTTGTTCTTTTAGTTTTGTGAACTCAGTGAGTGGATTTGCTATAAGTATTAATAGTTCTAGAAATTGTGCTATAAGAATCAAGGTTGTGTTTAAGCATTCAGAAAAAACTGTAACTTAGCATGGAGTGATGCATAGACAAATACCAGAATAGGTTTAAGTACCTTTTCTTTTTTATTATTTTAAATAATTTATTACACACTCAAAGTTAGGACTGTGCAAAAACACTTTCAACCATCTGTAAGGACACTTAGGTAAAGTATAGCTAAAAAACTGGATTGAATCATTGAATGAATTTATTTCAGACAATTAACAAATTTAACACACATTAAACAAATATTAAATAAATCAATTTCAGAAATTACCAAATAACAATAAAAAATAATAAATTTAAGAAATTCTTCAACCAAGGACTACATAAAAAAGTAATTGATAAACATAAAATTAAATTTTCTGTTCCAGTTCAATTAAATCATTTGAACATAAATAGAAATGAGATAAACAAAAATTTTCCTCTAAATAAAATATATCAGGTATATTTACCCTGATTTCTGACATTGATTAGTGATTAAAGAAAGGATTAACCCTCTACAAACAAAAGTGCTTTTATGAATACCATTACAAAATTAAAAGTTTGAAGTTGTTGTTTTTATTTTTGTTCACATATTCTATGATGAACAGCCATAACTTCATATATTTTGATGATTATTTGTACATCCCTTTTGAATACTCAATGCAGATAATCACTACAAAATATTTTATTTATATTAGTATCTTCTACCCATTCTCAAGCTAATAATATAGCACATAATTCTGAGAAAAAAATGATGTCAACATTAGGGATGGGGATCGTTAATATTTATTGATATCGATACCTTTATCGATACTCCTTATCGATCCGAGTCTTTATCGATACCACTATCGATACTTTTCTGTTATTTGGTGGAAAGACGATGCACAAATTTTTTTTAACAGAACTGGTATTGCTTCTATTGCTTAACAAGTGAGCATAACAAAAACGTTTCTAGCCTTCAATAAACATGGCTAATGTGATAGGCCACTTCGAAATGACATAAAACTAACTAGAATATATTTTCACAATTGTTGGTTAATGTATTGTCTACTGTCACTTTTCATCATGTTTTTAGTGATTAGGAAAATATTTAACAAATAAATAATTGTATTTTAAATTAAATGTAATTTTTAATAAATGTTGGCATCAGTAGTTTAATTATATATAGAGCAATATACAACTGTATTACTCATGTTTCTCGCCAAAAACAAAATTTCCTGTTTTCTTTACGTTACACTTGAACGCATCATGATAACCTAATTGTCGTTTTACTGAGCCAATCTGAACACATCATCACGCAGCACGTCTGAAACTTTATTTACTTTTCAAGCTAACTTATGCTTCCGATTACAACACGGATTTCACAATTACTATTTTTAACTGACCGGACAAGCTACAAAGTCTGTGTGCGCTTACCAGTGGTACTCTGAGTGGATGATTAAGATGGGCCCGACTGCGGCGGCAGGAGGAGGAGGAAAAGTTAAGTGCCAGACTTCACTTGTTTTACTTTTAATATCTGTTTGCTTACAATTTCATTCCAAAATATTGGTGTACATGCTGCAGTGATTGACGTCACGACTTCCAGGTTGGAGGGCGCTTGAAAAGTGATCAGAATCTTTTCCAATTTTCTGTTAAATGTGAAAAAATAAATAAAAAAACTGTGGTATATTTATTTGTTCATATTTCGCTATTTATATATACGTAAGGTTAAGTCAAACTGACGGACGCTTCATAACCGGTTTAATTCGCTTTTTTTTTCTAATTCTATGATTAATGGGAAGTGAGCCTAAGGGCGACGCTAAAGGGCGCCCCCAACACATTTGTCGCCCTAGGCAATTGCCTAGCTCGCCTATAGCAATCGCCGGCCCTGATCTATCCCAGTGGTTTTTTTAACCGTGCTCCTCAACTATCACTGTCCTGCAGGTTTTTGACGTCTCCTTGGTATAACACACCTGACTTATATGGAGAGATGATGAACAAGCTCCTGCAATACTTGATTGCTGCTGAGGGGCTCATGCAGTAATTTGAAGGTGTGCTGTGGTACTTGAGGACCAGAGTTGAGAACCAAAAAAACAGACAATTAAAAAATATATATATTTGCATCCAATAAAACGTAAAATTTTATAATTCTAAATCTTCAGACTATTGTTTCTTGTATTACCAGAGAAGGGTTAAACGTTATTTCAAAACAGGTAACGGCGGATGCATAAAACCTGAGCTATGTCTAAAACATATAGTGAAAAGGTGTAAACACTGCTATGGAGAACACAGATTTCAGTGCTTTTAATGTTTGGCAGTGATGGGTTTTTATTTAATATTGACGGATTAAAACGTTTCTCAGATATGCTTCAGGCGACACATTTATAATAAACTTGTTCTGTTACCATAATCGAAGCCCCCATTCACTTTATGCTGCAGCGCTGAATGTTACTTTCATCATTTCTGCTTTCCTGCATTTTCTTTCATTGTAAACTCTGATACTGAGACCTTAAAAGCTTCCCTTTGCCTTCTGTTGTGTTCTTTTTTGTGTACAAGTGTGCATGTTTTCTTTTCTCAGAGGTCTTGTTAAAGTATTAGAGCAGAGCGGTGACAGTGAGACTCCAAGGACTATAAAAAATAGTATATCACTGCTCAGGGCACAAACATACTCCCACAGAATCCCGATATAAAGAGAAAAAAGGTGTTTTTCTGAAGTAGAAATCTGGGTTAAGGTAGGAAGAGGCTGACAGAAAGTAATCATGGAAACAAAAAGATGAGGACAGCAGGGGTAAAAGGAGACAAAATGTTTGTACGTTAGAATGTCCCCGATGTCAGAGAAAAGTGAATGAGTGATATTCCCACTTAACTGGCAACCTTTCATGATTTTGCAAAAAAAAAAAATGAAGGTCAACCACTTCTCCGTTAGATTCTGATAAGCAGATAGAAATATCTAATTTAAAAGTTGTAATTTAACTGATTTACAGATTTATGCAACGCTAACAAAACTAGTCCAGATGCAACAAGCTGCATCTTGTTCCTGTAATCCTAAACTCATGAAACAAAGAAACAGGACTCATCCCGGCTTTGAGCTGTTGCCAGGCAACGGATAAAAGTCATAAATTAGAAACTCATCCAAAAAAGGCAACATTTGAAAATATGAAATGGAAAAAGCAGGCCAGCTTTTTTACCACACAGGGCAGATTTTTAAGGTTTCTAATAAACATCTGAAAAAGGAAAAAATTGTTTATTGTCAATCGAAAGCCTCCTTTATACAGAAACAGAGGAGAAGGACTCAGTTTGAATAATTAATTCACAACCTGGATGATTTTGCCTTTGACTTCTAGTCGGGGATTGCAAAGAACAACTTCTTCCAATTTGTGTTGATGTCTGTGATTTGTTTCAGGGTGTTTGTGTGCAGGTGGAATTTTCTGTTCTCATGTGAGCGGTGCTTCCGCTCTGTGATTTCCCCTGAAGCTTAACAGATTGTAGTGTTGACTTTCCCTAAATGTATTGGTTTAGCTGCAGATTTGCAGCAGCTGTAAAACTGGCTTCATATTTGTGCTAAAATGAAAGTGTGATTCCATGTTTTTTTAAAAATTTTTTGGCGATTGCATTAGTTGTTCGGGTTTTTCTTAAGTTTCAACAGTGCATCCTACCAGCATCTGCTTTAGAATGTATGTAGTTGTAAGTGTTTGATTTCACTCAACCCACCGCAAAACACATTTCTTTTACATTTTGTAGAGTTAAAGATTTTTCTCTCACACGTGTGTTTTCTGCCCACCAGTGGAAGATTACTCAAAGGGACCCGAGACTCAACATTTCAAAATGATTTGACAGGTCAGAGTTCAAAGAGGAGCTTTTGGATGCTGATGGGAACTGACTTTTTTAAAAGCACTCATGCTGGTTTAAAACATGCAGTGTGTGTAAATGTGTGCATTTGCATGTTGAAGCAGGGGAGTAGTGCTGAGTTTGATATGTAAATCCAGCTCGGTGAATCATTTATGAAGTCATGCAGTATCCAAGAAGGAGGATATCTCTGTGGCTTAGAGATTTATTTAGTGTTTGAAAGTGTGAAATATCAGCAGTTTTTTTTCTCTTTTGTTTTCTATGTCGAGAGAAACATTAATATTAGTCCAATTTTATCTGGATTTTATCACAGTCTTGGTTCTGTTATGTTTTCTTTTGAGTTTTCAGTTTTACTTTGCCCCATGTTTTTCCAGTTTTAGTGGTTTGATTCTTATTTTGTTGTGTTCTCTGGTTATTTTTCAGTTTTCAGGTGCCCTCTTGTGTTCTTTTTCACTAGCTCCTTTCCTGTCTGCTCTGTTCTCACCTGCTCCCAATCTGCTTGTTAGTCCTCTCTTTGTTCAGTCTCCTATAAATACAGTCCTTGTGCAGTTCCTCAGTGCTGGTTCCTCGTCTAACTTCCTCCAACTCCGTCTCACTTTATTCTCGAGTCTTACCTCGTCATGATTGTTTTCCCCTGATGTCCCCATGGTTTCTGGGTTGTGTAACTTTTTTCTTGTTGGATTTTTTTGGGGGATTTTTGGATTCCTGCCTCAGATGCTTGTTTACCTCACATTAAATCTACAAAAACTCACCTCTGCCTCCCTGCCTCTGCATTTGAGTCCTCAAACCACAACCAAATCCTGACAGATTTATGTTCTATTATTTCTATTATAATGGAATTTGATGTTGCATACAGCATGTGGCTGATTCATAACTAACAGGGATGTCTTTGAATGTCTAAATTACCAACCAGTGCAATTGGTTACAGACCCAACAGTCTGAGGAGTCATGTTATTCTTCATTACCAAAATATGCCTAAAGTCTTTAATGGTCTGCGCATGTTTTCAGGGAAAGCAACTAAGTTCAAGTTCAAATAAATGTAGTTCATTTAGACTACATGGCACACTGACCTTAGTTTTCTAAGTCCCTTAAACTAGGGGACTCAGACCCTAACCCTAAATTGGGACAAAAGCAGACCGACCAAACAGCCTAGTTTTCGACAATGATGACAATGATTAGCCTAAAATTCTACGTCTAAATAACATCTGGTGTTCGGGGGGAAAATTAATGAAGAATGCTGATAGATTAGTTCTAGAAACAAACTTCAGATATATGCTGTTTCATGACTAAAGGGTGAAATCAAGGCTGAGGTCTTCCACTGCTCCTTGTATGTAGCTGTGTGGTCTACTCAAATTTCCCCTCCTAGACTTGAAATCATAAATAATAGGTTGCTTGGCCGCAATAAGTGGAAGCTTTTTGCCAAACCAGTTCTGGGTCAAACACAGGCTCATCCAGGTGGTTTGATGTAGCATGGCAGGATTAGGTTATAAGATGGAGCTACAATACAAGGTTGTGACCCACTACTTGTGATACATTATCTGGTGCTACCTATCCAGATAAGCACATCCCATCACATGCAGGAGATTGGAAAGACATGATTCAGCATCCACAAAAAATGTGGTCTTTGTTTTAAACTTCACATGTTTGTTCCTGACTGTTAAAATGAGAGTGAACCCCAAGCTAAGAACCAAAGGTTTTCAAAAAAGGTTGAATAAGGCATATAGGTTTGGTTAGATATTTAAAGAGGTCCTAAAGGGGTTTAAAACCAGCAGCTCCTTTTTTTTTTTTTTTTTTTTTTTTTTTACGGAGGAAGGTATAGAAGTGGAAAACATTAAAAACTCCTGCCAGTATGCCCAGCTATGTCTGTCTAGACAAGATCACTCAAAAAGCAATGCACAGAAGGCCATAGAAAGGAATCTAAATGTTATCACCAGACTAATACCAGGTAACCTTGCCTACAAAGTTAATTTTCACTGGGTGTTTTTTGCATTTCTTAAAAACAAGAGAATCCCTCTTGAACCGCACCCACTTCAACCCTTCAAAACAAGTCAGCCAAACACGCTTTTTGTATTATGGTTTAGTAGGGACTTATGGCTAAGATGGAAGAAGTGTTGAGCCCACAAATTAAAGATGGCAGCGCAAAAGGACACATGCATAGCTTCTGCTATTACATCTGTTTTGTCAGAATCCCTGATTTCATGTTTGAATGTGGAACAGCAAGAGTATAACAAGGTCAAGATGTGGTTTCTGAGGGGCTCAAGCCAAATGCATTAAGTTGCAGCTCCCACATCCTGTTCCTTGCTCCAATCGCCCACCTTTCTTGGGGTCCGAAGTAAGAACACTATCAGGGGCATGAAGGGTTCTCCAGACAGCCTTCAACCCTATGAATGTCATTTTGCGATGGACACACATGAATGATGTTGATCAACTTGGGACTACAGCCTTGGGGAAAAAATAAGTTACAAATATTTAGCATAAGGATGAAACTCTCCATGAACTCTACATGAAGATGAGGATATTAGCATGTTTCACACACGATATAAATGAAATAATGTTTAATTATTAATAATGTTTAATTTTTTTCAACTTTGTGTAGTGGGCTGTGCCAGTTTGGTCAAGGATCATATAATTCTTAACCGCCACAAGGGAGTTCAGAAGGCCCCTCTGCTGAATGAATTGATGGAAGAAAGCATCCTACTTCCTGGTTCTAGCTCCTACCTCACTGCCAGCACTATTTTGGAAAGCACTACAGCGACATCAGACACAGTTCTGCCGTGGATTAAGTGTCCTTACGATTTGAAGTATTTGGATTGAACCGTAGCGTCTCTACGGACATTTTCATTTGTGACCTTGATTGCAGCAGCGGCTGGTGGAGTTTTCAGTATCAGACGTATACTAAGTTATCACACCAGTATTTCTTTATAAATTAGCAGCAACAAAAAACATTATAAAACACTTTATAAAAAACAACAAAATAATTTCATGTACAGGTTTAGGCTTTGTGGAGGCAAATGTGTGTAATATGGTGTCAAAAACCTATAAACATTATGTACCAGTATAAAAATGGAGAAGCTATTCAGTCTTTATATTTTTTATATATAACAACTGTTTATTTTCTGAGAATGTGTTTATTTAAGAGCAACTATGCAAATTAACAAACACCTAGAAAAAGTACAATATATTATGTTATTTTCCATGTGAATCCCAGATTGTTCATTATTCTTTGCTTTTTCTAAAAAGTGTTTTAAATCACTCCTACCTGTCTTTATCTATGCTAGGTCAGATCCTGACGTTTTAAAGAGGAGGCAGGAAAGCAGAATAAAGCTTTAGCCTCGCTGCATGCAGTTAGCCAAGCCTTGTAGCTAAACTAGATCCTCTCCAAGGAGACCAAAGAGAGATTTACCGTCTCCATCTCTCTTTGGACTAACTACTGATTAATTTCAATGTTTGGCTGATCAGGTCCAAAGCCTTTTACCTGGAGCTTCTCTTGGTAAGTTTGCTTTAAGGGACCTCACTTCCGCTACTCCACCTGTCAATCAGCTGCACTACGACTGTGACGAAAGTTCCTGTCAGCTCTCCTATACCTTTGCATTGCAGGGGAGCTACTGCGCATGTACAACTTTAAATGAGAGTCTATGGACAAAGAATTTTGCACCCCAGGGTGGAAATACGTCACCAATGCGACAACAAACAGCTTACCATGTCCTTAAAGAATATTTATCTTGCACATAAAAACAATGACTATATTTCAAAATATTGAAATTTTATAATTTAATTATCTCTATTGGCCAGCCTCCACTGCTTGATTGGCTAAAATCAAACTTTGGCAGGAGGGCACTATTCGCTGCTTTTGTCTTACTGTCCTCTTGACAGGCACCCTGACGATGTCTTTACTAAAGCTCTGGTCTATAGGCTGGTATAGAATGATTGGATTGTTGACTCTCCCTAATGGTCTGGAGTACAGTTGTTATTTAGACCTAGTTTTCAGCTTTTTTTGGTTTGGCTACTTTCAGCATGTTTCCTTTGCATGTGGTTTGTATATTTCAGTGTATGCAGGTTCCATTTAGTGCTTGCAGTACTTTTTATGCTTTCAAACTACATGTTTTGCAAATTGGATTCAACTTTAAATTTGTATTTAAATTGCCTTTATGTACTTGAGGTGTGTTTGCACCTCTCAGCCAACATAAAAAAAGGTTGCACAAGCTTAACACTTCATGGGAGGTTTGCAAGAAGGAAGATATTTCTCTCTAAGAAAAACATTAAAGTAGGGCTGATAACTAAGGGTGTGGGAGACAATAAACCAATTAAACAAATTATTAGATAACTCGTACTCGTCATCTCCGGAACCGGGTCGAGGGGGGCAGCAGACTAAGAAGAGACTCCCAGACTTCCCTCTCCACAGACACCTCCTCCAGCTCTGCTGGGGGAAGCCCTAGGCGCTCCCAGGCCAGCCGAGAGACGTAGTCTCTCCAGCGTGTCCTGGGTCGTCCCCTGGGCCTCCTCCCAGTGGGACGTGCCTGGAACACCTCCCGAGGGAGGCGTCCAGGGGGCATCCGAAGAAGATGTCCGAGCCACTTCAACTAACTCCTCTCGATGTGGAGGAGAACCGGCTCTACACTGAGCCTCTCCCGAATGACCGAGCTCCTCACCCTATCTCTAAGGGAGAGCCCAGCCACCCTGCGGAGGAAGCTCATTTCAGCCGCTTGTATCCGGGATCTCTTTCTTTCAGTCATGATCCAGATTTCATGACCATAGGTGAGGGTAGGAACGTAGACCGACCGGTAAATTGAGAGCTTTGCCTTTTCGCTCAGCTCTCTCTTCACCACGACAGACCGGTGCAGCGTCCGTATTATTGCAGCAGCCGCACCGATCCGTCTATCGATCTCCCGCTCCATTCTTCCCTCACTCGTGAACAGGACCCCAAGATACTTGAACTCCTCCACTTGAGGCAGGGACTCTCCTCCAACCTGAAGGGGACAAGCCACCTTTTTCCGATCGAGAACCATGGCCTCGGACTTGGAGGAGCTGATTCTCATCCCGGCCGCTTCACACTCGGCTGCGAACCGCCCCAGTGCATGCTGTAGGTCTTGGCAGGAGGGAGCCAGCAGAACTACGTCATCCGCAAAAAGCAGGGACGAGATCCGCTGGTCCCCGAACCAGACCCCCTCCGGTCCTTAGATTATTAGATAACCAAAGTGGCAAAATGAAAAATAAATTTACAGTAATTATTTCTTGACAAACACAAAACTGAGGAGACTTTAGATATTAATTCAGATTTTCCAACTCCAACGTTTGCTAAATATTTATTTAATCAAACCTTTATATATAGTTCAAATGTATATAAGGTATTATTAAAAGAGAAAAGCTGGCTGTATTCCAGAAAGATAATGTAAAATTTTACTCTTTTTGTCATCATGGCTTTGATCATCTAAACACAAAATGTTGCTGCAACAGCAGCTGCACTGGTACTAGGCGGAGGCAGCTGTTTGGATCTAGATGGTTTTTACTGCCATTAAGTAACAGACACTCAAGCACAGAGGAGTTAGTGGAAATGTTTGTGTCCTTCCCAAGTCATCAAATTACCTCTCTACACAACTCGCGGGTGCTTTACACAGTGTCATCTCATTATGAGCAGTAAAATAGAACCAGAGGATGTTAAACAGAGCTGTTAGAGTGCAGAAAAACATCACAGAGTGTCTCATGTTCTTCAGATAATTGGGAGCTTGGCACATGCAGCTGGAATCCAATGAACTGATGCATGCTTTATGAGCAAACAAACCTTTTTGATCGACATGAATATGGAAATTCTCATCACACGTTTACAGAAAGCAACTGAATTTACCTGTATTATTACTATTGTACCATCATAATACTGGTATTCACAAACTTGTTCAGACCTTCAGATGCAGATAGTAACAAGAGCTTAGAATAAAATAACAGGTTATAGAGAGCTATCAGTCCTGGATCAAATTTCCAGATAAAATCAAACCTATATCGGTACAAATTGCCTGCATAAAGTAATGAGTTATGCAGACAGTGGGCCATTTTTCTGCTTACTGAACCTCTTAAATCTTGCAATACTTAGAATTTGATCTGTAGAAACAATTGCTTTATTAAATTGGTGTGGATCAGTAGTTATCTTCATTTCTTTTTTAATATTCCCTTTGGATTTTAGGCACTTTTCAACTAAAACACAATGAATCCAGGGCCAACTTGAGATTCCTGCACAGTGCTGTAAATACTGCTTATGCTAGATGGTAGAAGCATATACAAACCAAGCATAAGAAAAAAAACACTGTACAGTACAGTATTTAATTTGTTCATTTTCTGAACTCTGTCACTTATTCTGTTATTTTTATACACTTTTTTTAAAGGTCCACATTTGTGTGACGACTTTTGCTTTAATCTAATCTACTAAAAAACTTTGTTCTTCTCTGAAAGCACACATTTTCATAATAAGTCAGTTAGTAAAACCTGTATGATTTTTTACAGCATAATAAGAAATACTGTAGGATGCAAGTGTTAAAACCAATCTGCTCCTATCTTCTTCTAAGGTCTGCTTGCTGACAAGACTCATTTGGCCATAGAGGAGGAGGAGGATGACAGGAACCTCAACTACAATCCTCCGGCACAGAAGACACTGCAGGAGATTCAGGAAATGGACAAAGATGATGAAAGTCTGGTGAAGTACAAGCAGACCCTGCTGGGGCCAAAAGCAATGACTGCAGGTCAGTGAATGTGTTTTATTTTTTTATTTATTTTGCTTACCTGTTGTTTGCTTTGGTGTCTGTCCTTACTGCAGAGTTCATAAAAATACACCCTCACTATAGGATAATTGCATTGTTGCTACCTCTCTAACACACAATGCAACATCAGACGTGCTCTCCTCAGCATCTCTAAGCCAGGAGCCAGGCTGTGATGTAGCTCTGATTCCTTGATGGCTGTAACACAACACCACCTCCTCTACAGACTAACAGCTCTACAGTATATTCAGTCAGCATCACTGTAAACCAGAGTACGGAAAAGCAAAGATGGGAGGAGATATAAAAGTCTACATTGTGGCTTTTAAGTATTTGTAGGAAAACTAGTGAGCCGCTAAAGGACACCCTCTGAACAAACTATTATAGTTTGAAATTAAAGCAAGAGTAGCTTTTACATTAGAGTTTATAGAATATGAAAATAATATATTTTTTATCCTTTACCTCTAATTTCATCTAAAGTTTTTAGTTTGTAGCTCAATTGAAAAAGAATGAATGAATCTTTTGTTTCCACTAGATGCCTCTGAGCCTAACGTCAGAGTGACCAGACTGGTCCTGCTGTGTGACGATACTCCTGAACCGCTCGTCATGGACCTCACAGGTACCCCATTCCTCCCTCCTCAGCGTCTTGGGTGTAACCGTTCTTGCTCTCTGATCTGATGTACTTCGCACTCTGATTTCTAACAGCAACTCTCTTCAATATACAGTAATGTATTATTTTTTCCTATAATAGAAGAACACCATAATCCCTAATTGTCAAGTGGGTAAAAAATAAAAACTCTGTATTATTCCTCGCTCTATAATGCTACCACTACCGTACTTCCCAATGTGGATGGTACAATTAAGGTTAGTTTTCTGCTCCAAGGACTGTCTGTGTATGTTGGACAATAAATGCAAGTTTTTCATCATGTGACCAAAGCATCTCCTGCTACACGTTATTTTACCAACATAGCTTGGTTTGTCTTATATCTTATACATGTTCTTTCCATAATGGCTTTCATCTACACCTGGTAGTGGAGCTGAGGATTATTTCTGTTTTAGTTTGTGCCTTCAACATAGTTAAGGAGTTCTTTAATTAGGATTTTAGTGCAGTTAGTGTCTGAGTTAGCAAAAGGGGTTTTGGGGGTCATTTCTTCATGCATAGTGCATAGATGCTTGCATTGTGTTGATGACTTTCTATCAGTCTGTCATACTAAACACGAATATGGCAACAGCAGAGAAGAAAAACTGCCTTATAGCAGTAATAAACCTCAAATCTCAGTGTGAACGGCCTTCTGCCCTTGGACATTAATTTTTGCATATATTAACTGTCATTTCCTCGGTGAGATTCACCCCCTTCTTAATCACAAATACACATATTTAGCCACAAGCCACACAGCCCTCAGCTGGGAAAGGTTAGCTGGTTGCTAGGCATTGCGAAGCACTGTGGTGGTTTTTTTCTAGAATACAAACATGGAGCGATTGGATATGAAACATTTCAGTATGTGATGGAAAATCTGTACCATATGGAGTAAACAAACTGTTTAAGCCAGACTTTTCTACAGCTCTAAGATCTCACTTAGATCAGATAGAGGATGTGACAAAAAAATCATTTGAGTAATCGTCTGCAGATCGGTTTTAACTTCAGCTGAGATTTTACAGTCTGGCTGGAATTAGTAGTCTGATCAGAGCTAAAGGAGCCTTCGTTGCAAACTGCAGCCTTTTTTTATGGATGTGTTTCATTCAAACATTCGGATGGGTTGGCTTTAAAATATGACAAATATGTAAAAGGTTGATCTAATGTCTCATGAAGGGAATCACTATTTCTGATTGGGTTTATTGGACAATAAAATGGTTTTCCCAATCAGGTGTGTTACAGAAAAGAGCACTTTGAGTGTTATACATGTTGCACACTGATGTGAGAATAAAAGCCACTATGGTGAAAATTGTAAATGTTGCTGCTGTCATATTTAGGGGTTCCCGAAGCCAGTCGGTACAACTTGCTCAAAAGCAGGATTCTGACCCAGATTCCCCAAAATAACAGTAAAGATTTAAACCACTTAGATTCTTAAAACTAAACAACTTCACTTATAGATGCTTACAACTAAACTACTAACCTTAAAGAAGAAGCTATGTTTCCCAAAACAACCTAAAAAGCCAGATCATTGTTTGCAAATGCTAACTATGTGAAAATCGTGTCAAGAAGCAGTTGCCATAGTGATCACCGTTGCTTATGAAGGAGAATCTGTCTATTCAAGCTTGGGAACACTTTCCCAATGGTGGGTGGCATTATTATGAAATTCAGGTGTTATGCTGCAGGAGGGACTTATGCTCTTAATAAATAGAAGTAATCAGAAGGAAAGTAGATAAAAACTGAGGCAAAAACTCAGGATATCAGCCAGAACATTGAAGTGGTTACATAAATTAATAGTTCACATGGAAATTTCCATTTACTGCCATGTATTGTTAAATACATAGTGCATAGATATGACATGAAGGAAGGAAGGAAGGAAGGAAGGAAGGAAGGAAGGAAGGAAGGAAGGAAGGAAGGAAGGAAGGAAGGAAGGAAGGAAGGAAGGAAGGAAGGAAGGAAGGAAGGAAGGAAGGAAGGAAGGAAGGAAGTATTTCAAACTATTGAAAAAGAACACAGATAGAAAGTCACATAGAATCCTGAGCCTAGAACTATTTTTAGAAGGGAAACAGGACTGAACACTGAAAAAGATATGAGAAATTTGATGTCTCTTTTCAGTTTTCATTAGAACTCCGGCTGCAGCATTTGAGATCAGCTTAAGGCTGTTAACTACTATTTGTGGCCAAGTTATTTCTAATTCTTTTTAATAATCTAGAGGTAAAAAAAAGGAAATACTACAAACAAATTTATTATGGGAATCAAATGACCTGATCAAAATTAATGGCAAGGTTTTTTTATGGTATCATTGGATGCCAATTTAAGGCCAGATAAGGTGACTGACTGAACAATTTTGCTTTTTAAAGACTCTTGTCTGTCATCAAGGTGTTATGGGGTCAGACAAATACATCTAAGTATCCTTAGCATAAGGTTGGAAATTAATCCCATGTCTTCTTTAACAAACTTAACGCATATTGTTGCACTGACCTGCTAATTGGTGGCAGCCCAGGGTGGGGCTTATAGTGTGCACACCTTAATTGCTTTGCCTCACATTGGTGAAGGCATGGGCAATAGAAGCAGCAAAACATTTTCCTTACATATTTTCTCTCTCCAGTGAAATAAAACATCTATCTATCTATCTATCTATCTATCTATCTATCTATCTATCTATCTATCTATCTATCTATCTATCTATCTATCTATCTATCTATCTATCTATCTATCTATCTATCTATCTATCTATCTATCTATCTATCTATCTATCTATCTATCTATCTATCTATCTATCTATCTATCTATCTATCTATCTATCTATCTATCTATCTATCTATCTATCTATCTATCTATCTATCTAATATATAATGCCTATAGCCAGATCAAAGCCAAACACAATCAGACTAATGCAGAATAAAAAAGAACAAGAGAGCTAAGCAAACACCTCTCTTGTGTCTAATGATTACATGTCTGTAGTCTCTGCATGATTCTACTATCAGACTGACAGCCTGCCATGTTGTGAGATACTTTCAGACATTAGGAGGATTTCCATTGACTCTTTACTCGTGCAAGGAATATACACTATATTGCCAAAAGTATTTGCTCACCTGCCTTGACTCACATATGAGCTTAAGTGACATCCCGTTCCTAATCCATAGGGTTCAATATGACGTCGGTCCACCCTTTGCAGCTAGAACAGCTTCAACTCTTCTGGGAAGGCTGTCCACAAGGTTTAGGAGTGTGTTTATGGGAATTTTTTACCATTCTTCCAGAAGCGCATTTGTGAGGTCGCACACTGATGTTGGACGAGAAGGCCTGGCTCTCAGTCTCCGCTCTAATTCATCCCAAAGGTGTTCTATCGGGTTGAGGTCAGGACTCTGTGCAGGCCAGTCAAGTTCATCCACACCAGACTCTGTCATCCATGTCTTTATGGACCTTGCTTTGTGCACTGGTGCACAGTCATGTTGGAAGAGGAAGGGGCCAGCTCCAAACTGTTCCCACAAAGTTGGGAGCATGGAATTGTCCAAAATGTCTTGGTATGCTGAAGCATTCAGAGTTCCTTTCACTGGAACTAAGGGGCCAAGCCCAGCTCCTGAAAAACAACCCCACACCATAATCCCCCCTCCACCAAACTTTACACTTGGCACAATGCAGTCAGACAAGTACCGTTCTCCTGGCAACCGCCAAACCCAGACCCGTCCATCAGATTGCCAGATGGAGAAGCGCGATTCGTCACTCCAGAGAACGCGTCTCCACTGCTCTAGAGTCCAGTGGCGGCGTGCTTTACACCACCGCATCCGACGCTTTGCATTGCACTTGGTGATGTATGGCTTGGATGCAGCTGCTCGACCATGGAAACCCTTTCCATGAAGCTCTCTGCGCACTGTTCTTGAGCTAATCTGAAGGCCACATGAAGTTTGGAGGTCTGTAGTGATTGACTCTGCAGAAAGTTGGCGACCTCTTCGCACTATGCGCGTCAGCATCCGCTGACCCCGCTCCGTCAGTTTACGTGGCCTACCACTTCGTGGCTGAGTTGCTGTCGTTCCCAAACACTTCCATTTTCTTATAATACAGCTGACAGTTGACTGTGGAATATTTAGGAGCGAGGAAATTTCACGACTGGATTTGTTGCACAGGTGGCATCCTATCACAGTTCCACGCTGGAATTCACTGAGCTCCTGAGAGCGACCCATTCTTTCACAAATGTTTGTAAAAACAGTCTGCATGCCTAGGTGCTTGAATTTATACACCTGTGGCCATGGAAGTGATTGGAACACCTGATTCCAATAATTTGGATGGGTGAGCAAATACTTTTGGCAATATAGTGTATATGTATATCAGGAAGCATGATTAGGGAAAAGAACTTTAAAAAAGAAAAAAGGACTTTAAAAAGAAAAAAAAATAACAATATAATTTATAATAAAGGAAATAAATAATAATAATAATAATAAAAAAGCTTTTTTTGTGGTGTGGTGTGGATGTATACAATATGTTACCAAATGATATTCATCTGAAATGGATTTTTCTATTGGACAATAAATGCATTGTGGTGCTCTCACAACAAAAGTGATTTCAGCAGCCAGAGCAAGCAATTCCCATTATCGTTTTGCAGAGGGCTTTTAGGAACACAGCGAAGCAAAGGAAAGTAAAGCGATACAAAACAAGGTGTGTATCTCTGGAGGATCCAGTGGAGAAGGAACACTGCTGCTGGCACCTCCTCCACTCTTCTGCTATTCATAATAAGCCAAGCACCATATCTCAATCTGTAAAATCCTAATCTCTTATGATAAATTACAACAAAAAACAGTTAGAAGCTAATTTCATTTGATATCATGGAGGAGAATTATCGCATGCGAGTTGCTGGCAAAAGTTTAAATGAGCAACAGAACCTAAATGTGACGAGAAAGAAATCCTGAAATTGGTGGGAACAAAACTTTGGATCTTATTAGAGCCCTGTCAGAGACAGATGAGGCAGAGATGTGCATGCTCATCATTAAAGTGTAGAGATTTAATGATGAGCTAATGATGATGATAGAGATATTGCCCTCTCTGCATATTACTGGAGTTGGAGAAAGAATTTACCTAATTTCTGATACATTTCTTGTTGGGAGCTGGAGAAGTTCCACCTTTCTCCAGCAGAGTCTGCCGTGGATCCTCTGAGGGAGCCTCCTGCACAGCTGCAGTTCATCAAGATCATCAGAGGATCCACTACTTAAGCTGTCTTCAGACCTTGCCTCAACGCCGCAGTGTTGTTCCAGTTGGTCATCGCTTAAGCCTAGATCCTCAGTGAAACTTTATGACTTTGAATCCAGCCTGGATTCTAACCATTGTCTCTGTCTTCCAGGAAACCAGTGTCTCCTCTGTGAAGCTCAGGAAGAGCTAACCTGCCGAGCCGACCCTCTGAGCCAAACCTGAAGAATCCTAGAGAACCTCCAAGCAGCTCAGGGCTAAGAGCTGGAAAACCTAAAGCCAAGGTCTGTGCATTACTAGAAGTGAGACGCTGAAGCAGCTAGCGGACTCTGCTGATGAACCCCTCTCCAGATCCAACAGAGACTCTCCCAAAGCTAAACCTCAAGAACCCTCAAGGTACAATCAGTAAGCTTCAGGAAATCAAACCTCTGTTGGCAACGCTAACTGAACTGTCTCTCACGCAGACTCCGGTGAACCAGTATCCAGGCCCCGAACCCGAACCAGTACATTCTGTGTGCTTGAGCAAAATAAACTTGTTAAACTTTCATCCCTGTGTCCGTCAGTGGTGTTCTGCATACTTGGGTCGCTTTTAGTGAACCCATCATGACAGAACACTGCGGCCAAACTCAAGGCCCAGCAGATCACCTCACCCGTCGATTGGAGGAGCAGGATGCCCAAATTCAGGGACAAACCCAAACGCTCCGTGAGTTATACCGCCTGGTTGACACTCATAACCACATGCTACAGAGCTATGCGAATTATCTGAACAGCGCTAATGCTGCACCACAACCATTTCCGGGTCCAGTTCCACCTCCGAGGTCACCAGCAGTGACGTCATCAGAGTTCCGTCCTAGTCTTCCAGAAAGATTTTCTGGTAACATGAAAGATTGCAAGGGATTTTTATTTCAATGTCGTTTGATTTTTCAGAACTCCCCTGGCAGCTTTTCTACGGATTACAAGAAGATAACCTTCATCCTTTCTCAGTTAACAGGAAGAGCCTTGGAATGGGCTCAGGCAAGATTTGCCGCCGACGATAGCTTAAACTGCTATTACTCTGATTTCATCTCTGAATTTACCCAGGTATTCAACCAAGAAACTGACCAAACTATTGATTCTAGAGCTCTTTTCAATCTAAAACAGGGAAACTCTTCGGTGGCTGAATTCTCCATCAACTTCCGGGTTAAAGCGGCAGCTTCCGGATGGAACCAAAGCGCTCTGAAGGGAGCCTTTTTCATGGCATTAAATGAGCACATTAAGGATGAGCTTGCAACCCTCGACGAACCAGCTACCCTCGAAGATCTAATTCGTCTCTCCATTAGATTGGACAATAGAATTCGTGCCAGAAACAGTTCAAAGAAGCAGGGGACACTTTCTTCTGCCTCACATAACGTGACTGTTTGTTCTTCTTCTACAGAGCAGCCGTCCATTCAGAGACCTAAGTCCCAGTCTCTACCGTTGCCCATTCAGGCCTCTCATTCGGGCGAAAGAGATGTCGAACCCATGCAGGTGGGACACACTAGGCTCACCCCAGAGGAAAGGCAAAGGCGTTTTCTAAGCAAATTATGCATTTACTGTGGTGAGAGTGGACACTTCATCGCTTCTTGCCCGGCTAAATCAAAAGCCTGGGCCCGCCAGAGGATCTGAGGAGTCTGGCGGGCCAAATTAACACTAAGAAATCTCCTCGACTGTTACTTCCTGCCACGTTGTTCTGTGCTAACCAAAGCCTCTCTTTTTCTGCATTCATCGACTCAGGCTGTGAACGGAACTTAATCGATTCTAACCTCGTCCAACAACTCCAAATTGAAACCATTCCTCTGACTCAGCCTCTCAGTGTATCCGCTATTGACGGAAAGAGACTCCATCAAGTTACCCATCAAACTCAGCCCCTCGAGCTACTTCTGTCAGGTAACCACCGAGAGACAATAACATTTTTGTTTTTCCCTCTGCATGTTCCCCGCTGGTGCTTGGTTTCGAATGGTTGGAGAAGCATAATCCTCACATAAATTGGACTGAACGTCACCTGGAATCGTGGTCCATCTCATGCCATGAAACATGCCTTCGTTCAGCTGCCCCCTTGGTGGGGTCTCCTAGAGGTGGGGGGGAGATGGACTCTCCTGACCTTTCTTCAGTTCCTTCTGAGTACCATGACCTAGCCCCTGTCTTCAGTAAGGTCAGTGCGACGTCCCTACCTCCACACAGACCATATGATTGCGCCATTGAACTTTTACCTGGTGCTCCACTACCTAGCAGCAGGTTGTACAATATTTCCAAGCCTGAAAGAGAAACCATGGAAAAATACATCAACGAATCATTAGCTGCAGGAATAATCCGCCCATCTTCCTCTCCTTTGGGCGCCGGGTTTTTCTTCGTGGGGAAGAAGGATGGTTCCCTGAGACCATGTATTGATTACCGAGGTTTGAACCAGATCACAATTAAGAACAAATACCCACTTCCTCTCCTCGCCTCTGCATTCGAACCCGTACAGGGAGCCACAGTGTTTTCGAAACTGGATTTAAGGAACGCTTATCATCTCCTTAGGATCCGAGAAGGAGATGAATGGAAAACAGCCTTCAAGACACCATTGGGCCAATTTGAATATTTGGTAATGCCTTTTGGTCTAACTAACGCTCCAGCCTGCTTCCAGGCCCTCGTGAATGATGTTCTCAGAGACTTTCTAAATGTATTTGTTTTCGTGTACATTGACGACATACTCATTTACTCCAAGAACCTCGATGAACACAAGAAACATGTCCGCCTTGTTTTGCAGAGACTGCTGGAGAACAAGCTGTTCGTGAAAGCCGAGAAGTGCGAATTTCACCAGCCTTCAGTCTCCTTTTTGGGGTTTGTGCTCGAGGGCGGCCAGGTAAAACCATCTGAGGACAAGATAAAGGCAGTTTTAGACTGGCCAGTTCCAGAGAACCGCAAACAGCTACAAAGATTTCTAGGTTTTGCAAACTTTTATCGTCGTTTCATCAGAAACTACAGCCAGACCGCCCTTCCATTAACTTCTCTGACCTCTGTCAAACGCACCTTTCAGTGGACTCCTGAGGCTCAGGCTGCGTTTGATAAATTAAAGTCTTTGTTTTCCAGAGCACCAGTGCTTATGCAACCTGACCCAGCGAAGCAGTTTATTCTCGAGGTGGATGCTTCAGATTCTGGAGTTGGAGCAGTCCTATCCCAGAGACTAGACTCGGATCAAAAGATCCACCCTTGTGCATTCTTCTCCCGTAGACTTTCTTCAGCAGAGCAGAATTACGATGTGGGAGACCGAGAGCTTTTGGCCATCAAACTAGCGTTGGAGGAATGGAGACATTGGCTGGAGGGAGCTGAGCATCCAGTTCTTGTGTGGACCGACCACAAGAACCTGGCTTACATCCAGTCAACCAAGCAAGCAAATCCTCGCCAATCCAGGTGGTCAATTTTCTTCTCACGGTTTAACCTCATCATCTCCTACAGACCCGGATCCAAGAATGTCAAACCCGATTCTCTCTCTCGTCTTTATTCTGTCGATCATCCCGAGACGCCTGAACCTGTTCTTCCGGCTTCCTGCACAGTGGGGGTGGTCAACTGGGAAATTACTGACCTCATCAACTCCGCCCTGGCCACTGAACCCGATCCAGGTAACGGTCCCACTAACCGAACCTATGTTCCATCTTCCGTCAGGTCCCGTCTCATCCAATGGATGCATGCCGCCAAGTTCTCTGCTCATCCAGGAGTCAGCAGAACAATAGCCCTGATCTCAAGACGCTTCTGGTGGCCCACCCTCCATAGAGACGTCAAGGAGTATGTGTTGGCTTGCTCCACATGTGCCCGTAATAAAGCCTCACACCAACCTCCTTCTGGCCTGCTTCAGCCGCTTCCTGTTCCCTCGCGTCCTTGGTCCCATATCGCCATTGATTTCGTCACCGGCCTCCCCGTTTCTCGAGGTATGTCCACCATTTTCACCATTGTTGACCGTTTCTCGAAGGCCTGCCATCTCATTCCCCTTAGGAAACTCCCCACGGCCTTTCAGACAGCCCAGCTCCTCATCAAACACGTCTTTCGTTTACACGGCATTCCCCAAGAGATCCTCTCTGACCGGGGTCCTCAGTTCATTTCCCAGGTCTGGAAGGCTTTCTGATCAGCTCTATGCTGCAAACCCTCTCTGACCTCTGGCTACCACCCCCAATCTAATGGTCAGACTGAGAGGATGAACCAGCAGTTGGAATCAACCCTTCGTTGCCTCACATCTAACAATCCCGTGGACTGGAGCCAATTTCTCCCCTGGATCGAATACGCGCACAACTCCCTCAGATCTGCATCCACTGGTCAATCCCCTTTTCAGGTTAGTCTCGGCTATCAACCTCCACTTTTCCCCGCAGACGAGAGAGAGATTTCGGTCCAGTCCGTTAATCAACACATCCGCCGCTGCCAGAGAATCTGGAGGGAAACCATCGCCACCCTCAACCAATCATCTGAGTCCATCAAACGCTTCGCCGACTCCAGGAGACGCCCCGCCCCCGAGTACACTGAGGGCCAGGAGGTATGGCTGTCTACTCGAGACATTCCCCTCAAGGGGATGTCTCAAAAGCTCTCTCCTAGGTTTATTGGCCCCTACAAGATCACCCGAGTCATCAATCCCTCAGCCGTCCGTCTCCAACTACCTCAGTCCCTCCGAATCCACCCTACCTTCCACGTGTCCCAGATCAAGCCTGTCTCCTCGAGCCCTCTGTGCCCACCGTCCGACTCCCCGCCACCCGCCCTGGAGGTCGATGGTCATCCGGCCTTCACTGTTCGTCGCATCGTGGACTCCCGTCGACGAGGTCGCGGATGGCAGTACCTCGTCGACTGGGAGGGCTACGGACCGGAGGATCGCCAGTGGGTTCCGGGCTCGTACATCCTCGATCCTGCCCTTATCGAGGAGTACGAGCGTTCCTGCCCTTCGACCTCTTCCGGACCGCCAAGGGGCGGTCGTTGAGGGGGGGGTACTGTTGGGAGCTGGAGAAGTTCCACCTTTCTCCAGCAGAGTCCGCCGTGGATCCTCTGAGGGAGCCTCCTGCACAGCTGCAGTTCATCAAGATCATCAGAGGATCCACTACTTAAGCTGTCTTCAGACCTTGCCTCAACGCCGCAGTGTTGTTCCAGTTGGTCAGCGCTTAAGCCTAGATCCTCAGTGAAACTTTATGACTTTGAATCCAGCCTGGATTCTAACCATTGTCTCTGTCTTCCAGGAAACCAGTGTCTCCTCTGTGAAGCTCAGGAAGAGCTAACCTGCCGAGCCGACCCTCTGAGCCAAACCTGAAGAATCCTAGAGAACCTCCAAGCAGCTCAGGGCTAAGAGCTGGAAAATCTAAAGCCAAGGTCTGTGCATTACTAGAAGTGAGACGCTGAAGCAGCTAGCGGACTCTGCTGATGAACCCCTCTTCAGATCCAACAGAGACTCTCCCAAAGCTAAACCTCAAGAACCCTCAAGGTACAATCAGTAAGCTTCAGGAAATCAAACCTCTGTTGGCAACGCTAACTGAACTGTCTCTCACGCAGACTCCGGTGAACCAGTATCCAGGCCCCGAACCCGAACCAGTACATTCTGTGTGCTTGAGCAAAATAAACTTGTTAAACTTTCATCCCTGTGTCCGTCAGTGGTGTTCTGCATACTTGGGTCGCTTTTAGTGAACCCATCATGACATTTCTTTTTTGTTTCAAAGCTTACAAATTAAGATTTTGTACTGAACCAACTCCTGGAAGTTTTTAATTCAGTTTTCATTTAGTATTCATATGGAACCAATTCATGACAAAGGTTTTTGGACTGGGTCACCGGGGTGACGGGTCCATTAGGTAACCCGGGTCGTCCATTTTACCATCAACATCCCCTAGCTCATTCTGGGGGATCCCAGGCCATATGAGATATCTAGTCCCTTTAGTTAGTTCTGAGTCTCCCCAGAGCAAACTAAAGGGAGAGAACTAACCTGTGGGATAAAAATGGAAATGCTCCAAAATGAGCCACGCAGAGAACCTCTTGATCGGTTGCCTGAACCACCTCCAACCACTTGTTCAATTCCAAGAAGCAGCGACTATTCTTTGCTCTGTTATTTAGATATTTACTTTATAAAAACCCTGCTTTCTATTTACATTAAGTTTCCTTCCAATATAAGTTTATAAAGTCAAGCATTGATGCCTTGGGAAGTTGCAGCAGTTGCAGCAGTTCCAGAGCCTGTTTAATTAAATATTATCTAACCAGAACAGGAACTTATAATAGTTCTGATGGAGTGTGCTGCCGAGTTCGGCCTGCTGCAGAGTGTGAGTCAGTATCCTTGACTGTGAGGTACAGCGCTGGGGCCCCCTGAGGCCCAACAATGACTTTGGTGGGTTCTTGTGTTGCAGGGGTTGATTTGCTGAGTCAGCACCCTGCTGCAGATCCCTGCATCTTAACACACTTGACACCAAACACACTGAATGGCAGTTTTCCTTTATAAAGGTGCCTTTTTATTTGTTAGTTAGAAAAAAGTCGTGGGTGTTTTAACCATGTCTGATTTTAGAATAAATTATTATGAAGCACAAACAATGTATGAAATATTAGTTTTACTTTTTTGTGGACCGATAGGTTTGGTTTGGCTATGAATGACTAATAATAAGTGCCAAAGGCAGTTGTTAATGAGGTTAGTCATTTTGTGAAAATGTTATTTTCACAATGTACTTTTGCATCTCCTTTTCCTCCTGTTGTGCTGCTGCTGTCTGAGTCTTTTATTTGATTCAATATGTGTGAGTCTAATCTCATAGCACTGCATAAGCTGCTAAGAGGGCTAATAGCATGGATTAATGTTTGTCCAGGGGCTCTGCACCCCCAGGACCATCTACCAGTAGTCAATTTGATTTTTATAAACATTTTCTATGTCTGTTTCTATGTTTTTGAACACCGATCAGCTTTGGCAGAGGGCCTCTGACATACTCTGCTCCTGTAAAAAGGGAGTTTTTTTTACTGAATTGAATTGAATTGAACTGAACTGATCGGATCAGTACCAAACAAATATTAGCATTAAATTAAATGAAAGCCAAAAGCTTTACTCACTCACTTAGTCCCTCACAATCAAAACACATAGTTGTAATGAAACATACTAAACCAAAATGAGCCAAAACTGAACCAGGAATGGTGAATGCTTTAAAGTAAAATATCCCATATACAGTAGAAGTAAACAGATCATTTTTATAATTTCTTTCTTTTAATTCTGATGGGAACAGCGCTCTCAGGCCCCCCTACTGACCAGCCTAACATAATTTATGCAGATTAGTGAGAGGAAATAAAAGGAGAACATGGATAAAACTTGCTTCATAAAACTGAGTTTCACCTATCATTAGCAAATTTTTATCCACCCAGATACCAGACAAATGCCTCTACAATTGATGTAGGCCTGTACCAGTATACCTTCTGAAGCAATAGGAAAATTCAACTGCAGTAGTAAGACATCTCTGAGACAAAATTCCCATGAAATGTAAAATTTACATCAACATCCAGTTCATTCAAATTTAACGCAAAAAAAAAAAAAAAGTTGATTTTGGGGTGAGTTACACTTTAACAAAAGAAATAGGAAGGATCAGTATCATTTGCCTCTGGGTCCTCAGCAAATTAAGAACCACAAACAGAGCAAAACCCTCTAAAATAAATTACATCTAAATAGTTTTTTTAGACTATTTTTCTCTGCCCAGACACAGACATTAAGGTGAACTGCCAGGGCCAGTGGATTGTGTGACGGGTCTAATATGTAGAGAAGATGTAGCAGTTTGGACAAACGGCTGTTGGAATCGTGGTTAATCCCGTCTGTTTCAGGCGGTGGGGAAAACCACTTCCACAACATTTTTAGGGACAGTGTCTCTAATTGGTTATCTCTAGTTCTTTAAGAACCTGTCTATTGTAAGTTCAGGAGGCAAGCCTTATTTGTGTGGGGGATACAGTCACTCAGACTATAGACAGCAGATTGTGCTTTAATTATGATTAGTTATTATTTTCAGAAGCATTCATTTAAACAATTTGTACACATATTTCAATTGTGCTTATCATAGTGAAAGAAAGATAATTACAGCTGGAATTCATATGTTCATTTGGGAGCATAAAGATAGTTATTTTAGTCCTGGGTGCTGCATGACTCAAGGTGGTAATAGTGGGAGCGTCTGCTCTCTGTAGTGACTGATAGGCTTTGGAGCTGCTTGATAGATGATCAGAGCGTTTGCTGCAAACATGCATTCTTTTTTTCTTTGCAAGGTTTAGTTCAGTTTAATCCCTGTTTATTTTGTGTAATATAATCAAAAACCCTGTTATTCAATCTTTTTTCACTTGTTTTTATTAATATGGGAATTACCCCATCTGCTTACCTTTTCATCATCTATATAGTTTTTTTTTATTCATATGCAAAAACAAGCTTTGCTCTGGGTCTGCTTTGAAGGATATTAGCCCTGCTGCCTGGGAGCAGCCTGGGGGGAAGGAGGCAGACGGCTTTCCCCCTCCAAGGTTCCTGAGGGAGGCCAGCATTTTTTCTTCTATCATCTGTCTTGACTGGCAAAATAAAGTGGAGGAGATGAGTTAGAATATGAGGAAAAGGGGAGTAAGATTGAAGTTTGTGGTTTTCAGAGCAAGGCAGGTGAAAGAAAATGAAAGAGCAACAAGATGATTCAACTCCAAATCATCAGGAACCTGCTAATTAGATTTGCTGAGTGATTTCAGCTGGATTTCTTTGCAGTTTATCTCTCTTTATGAAGTTGACTGATCATTTTGTTCCAGCAAAAATCAATGAAGATAATCATTCTCTGTATTTTTCTGACTAATTGCACACATTGCAAAATAAACAACATGCAATCATCTAGCAGAATAAACTTAAAGTAGATTTTCTTCACTAAAACCAAATCTGTAAAGTTGAAACTGAGATTAAAAACTTTGGGCTATGCCTGTTCAATAAGAACATCTGTGTTCTATGCAACCAACCTAAGAAAGCTGTTATCATCCAGCTGCTCTTTCCTCTTCCTCACATCCCGTCGTTGCTTTTTCTCTATCCCCTTGTGTCTTTATCTCTCCTTCATCTCTTCCTCCTCTTCTTCCTTTCTGTCTCTCCATTAGGAAGCACTCTGGGCACATGGCTGGCTTTAAATTGAGATATAAAGTGATTAGATGGTGGATGCATTTCTGATTGTGATGTGTTTTGTTTTGCCTTTTTTTTTCTCTCCGGTGGTCCATCATGCTTTTTTGCAGTTTTGGTATAAACTAATTAAAAAAGACTGAAACAAAACTGAAATCTGAAAACCACAGGATGCATAAAAATGGAAACCCTTCCAAGCATAATTTAATTTATCTGGATTTTACTCTAAGAAGATGAGAGAAATCCTTAAAATGTATTGAGTAAGGGAGCGACTAACAGCTGTGTGCCATGTCTGTGTGCAGGAGACCTGAATGCTCTGAAGGAGACCGCCTTCACCTTACAGGAAGGAGCCAAATACAGGCTGAAGGTTTACTTTAAGGTATGATATGATTCATGATTCATGATTTGGTGTCAAGTTTAAGAGGAAAAAAAGCCTTATTTTTTAGATGAGATGCGTTTAAGACATGAGAATATGAAGTGGGTTTTTTTGTTGATGCTAAAAGATTTGATCAACATAGTTAAACTCAAGTAACAGCAGGATTTTTTTTCATATTCAATTTCATATTCAATTTTTCAAGTTATCTGTACAGATCAAAGTCTTTAATAAGACCTGGTCTAGACTCCAATAGTCCCTGCTTAAAATTCGACATTTGTTTTTGAAATTATTTGTCTTCAACCAGGAGAGTCTCCCCCTAGTGGGTCTTGAAGGTTCTCCAGGGGGGTTAATTGATTATTTTTAAAAGATTTTTTATAAATTTCTTTACAAATGTATCAAAAATTCTCATGAAGATCTAATAGCAGAGGAATCATTCTTTATTTTCTTTTAAATTTAGGGGACGTTTGTTCTAAAATGCTCTGAGCTAAGCAGGTGAAATCTAAATGCACCTCAACCACATATCTGAAGTTAAACCCTGGGTTTAATGGCAAGGGGTTCTTCAATTGTTGGATCCCTGGTCAAAAATGTATTTTATTCACTTTTGACTATATGTTTTGTAATTTTATTACTTAAGTTTAGAGTAGCTTTAGAGACACTATTTTTTTTTTCCATATAAACACCTATTTCCTCTTTTTGCAACATCAGGGGACAGAAAAACAACTTTCACAATACATCCCTGAAAAATCTATTTCTTTCTTCTCCAATATGTGTTACTATTTTGTTTTTTGGTACAATGATAGCTGTTTGACGGTCTTAACATATAAAGGCAAGTTAAAATGGGCAAGTTAACAGTTTTAGGGTGAGTGGTTGCCTTGCGGTTAGGGCATGCGCTTGGATCCCAGAGGTTCTGATGTTCAAGCCTCACTACCACTCTGGGTCGCTAAGCAAAACCCTTAACCCCACACTGCTCCCTTGGCGCCACACAATGGCCGCCCACTGCTCCCCAAGGGATGGGTTGAGTGCAGAGAAGGAATTTCGTTGCTTTGTACTTCTGACATTGTAATGACAATAAAGTTTTATTCTGTTCTTCTATTCTAAAAACCTCACAGGTCATTTGTGTCACATAATTTTTGGAGTTTTATCCATTAATTTAATTTTTCAATTTGTCACAGTTAACTGTTAACACGTTAAACAATTTTTTTAAATCAATTTAACCTGACATTATGATGACCTTTTAAGGCTGTTATAAGTAAATATCACTTTAACATGGAGGTTTCAAGGACCATCCCAAAGCCCCCAAAGCTGGACCCTTGATTGCCCTGACATACATTTACATTTCCCTTCATAGATATTTTATTTTTTTGCAGTTCTGGCTTTAATGTTTGCTGTATAAATATATTTAAATAGCAGCACTATTGGGAAAATAAAATGATAATATTAATTAATTAAGAGGAGCTGTGCTGTGGGGACCCCTCCTGGACAAACTGGTTTACAGTCTTTGTCAAATCGGATTTCCTGAATTGCACAAAACCTTCCTCAGTCTCAGAGAAAATGGATTTAGAAAAGAGTTAAAGAAGTGAGAATGATGTATATGCATGTCTGTGTTTTCTTCAGGTGAACAGAGATATTGTGTCTGGCTTGAAGTATCGACAAGTGACCTACAAGAAAGGAGTAAGAAGTAGGTTAAAGTTTTTTTTCTTTATGTTTTAGATGTTAGTAAGCATCTCTTTTTGCCTTGAAGCCTAATTTATATTTTGTGTTTGCCCCACAGAGAACACTGCAGTCTGCATGATGGGAAGCTACGGCCCACGAGCAGAGGAACAGGAGTTCCTGAGTCCAGCTGATGAGGCACCTAAAGGGATGATGTCCCGAGGCCAGTATGTGGTCAAATCCTGCTTCACTGATGATGACAAGAACGTCTACCTATCTTGGGAATGGATCCTCAGCATCACAAAGGATGGAATTTAACAGGGAGTGGCGGGAAACTGATGGCAAACATTGCTTTTTATCCATCATATTTTACCCATGTCAACATTTTCCTCTCTAATTGCATTCGCCAAAAAATAAAACTCTGTTCGCGGTTCTGTTTTTACATAATTCTCCATGTGTTCTCCATCAATCCTAACTAATTTTTTTCTTTTACCAGATTTTTGCTCCTATTTGCCTTATATTATCATCATATGGAGTCAGTTTGGTCAGTGTTGAGCACATGGCAGGATGATATTTACCATGAAAATATGTAAAACAATGTGGCTGCCTCCAAGATCAGCTCGGTTTTTGTGCTTGACAGTCAAGAGGGTGAAAAAAAAGAGAGAAAATAACACACTCTGTAAAAGAGAATAAGTGATTGAAATAAACCCTCTTAAACACTAAGGAAAAACTCTGGAAGATAAGACTGTCATCTAAACCTAGGTTCATATGCTGGGACACAGCTCACGGAGGCAGAATGGTGTTATTTTTAGTAAAATGTAAAATATGCTGTACTCTAAACACATACAGGTGCTGGTCATAAAATTAGAATATCATGAAAAAGTAGATTGATTTCAGTAATTCCATTTAAAAAGTGAAACTTGTATATTATATTCATACATTACATACAAACTCATATATTTCAGATGTTTATTTTGTTTAATTTTGATGATTACAAATGACAACAA
Source organism: Cyprinodon tularosa (assembly GCF_016077235.1). Classification (NCBI taxonomy): domain Eukaryota; kingdom Metazoa; phylum Chordata; class Actinopteri; order Cyprinodontiformes; family Cyprinodontidae; genus Cyprinodon; species Cyprinodon tularosa. The sequence continues at coordinate 706,156 of NW_024038427.1, read as the reverse complement.
ATGAAAATCTCAAATTCATCATATCAGAAAATTAGAATATTACTGAAGACCAATAAAAACAAAGGATTTATAGAAATGTTGGCCAACTGAAAAGTATGAACATGAAAAGTATGAGCATGTACAGCACTCAGTATTTAGTTGGGCCTCCTTTGGCCTGTATTACTGCAGCAATGCGGCGTGGCATGGAGTCGATCAGTCTGTGGCACTGCTCAGGTGTTATGATAGCCCAGGTTGCTCTAATAGTGGCTTTTAGCTCTTCTGAATTGTTGGGTCTGGTGTATTGCATCTTCTTCTTCACAATACCCCATAGATTTTCTATGGGGTTAAGGTCAGGAGAGTTTGCTGGCCAATTAAGAACAGGGATACCATGGTCCTTCAACCAGGTACTGGTAGCTTTGGCACTGTGTGCAGGTGCCAAGTCCTGTTGGAAAATGAAATCTGCATCTCCAAAAAGTTGGTCAGCTGCAGGAAGCATGAAGTGCTCTAAAACTTCCTGGTATGTGGCTGCGTTGACCCTGGACCTCAGAAAACACAATGGACCAACACCAGCAGATGACATGGCACCCCAAACCATCACTGACTGTGGAAACTTTACACTGGACTTCAAGCAACGTGGATGAAGTGCCTCTCTTCTTTTCCTCCAGACTCTGGGACCTTGATTTCCAAAGGAAATGCAAAATTTACTTTCATCAGAGAACATGACTTTGGACCACTCACCAGCAGTCCAGTCCTGTTTCTCTTTAGCCCAGGCAAGACGCTTCTGACGCTGTCTGTGGTTCAAGAGTGGCTTGACACAAGGAATGCGACAGCAGAAACCCATGTCTTTCATACGTCTGTGTGTGGTGGTTCTTGAAGCACTCACTCCAGCTGCAGTCCACTCTTTGTGAATCTCCCCCACATTTTTGAATGGGTTTTGTTTCACAATCCTCTCCAGGGTGCGGTTATCTCTCTTGCTTGTACACTTTTTTCGACCACATCTTTTCCTTCCCTTCGCCTCTCTATTAATGTGCTTGGACACTGAGCTCTGTGAACAGCCAGCCTCTTTAGCGATGACCTTTTGTGTCTTGCCCTCCTTGTGCAAGGTGTCGATGGTCGTCTTTTGGACAACTGTCAAGTCAGCAGTCTTCCCCATGATTGTGTAGCCTATAGAACTAGACTGAAAGACCATTTAAAGGCTTTTGCAGGTGGTTTGAGTTAATTAGCTGATTAGAGTGTGGCACCAGGGGCCATCAATTTTGAACCTTTTCACAATATTCTAATTTTCTGATATGATGAATTTGAGATTTTCATTTGTTGTCATTTCTAATCATCAAAATTAAACAAAATAAACATCTGAAATATATGAGTTTGTATGTAATGTATGAATATAATATACAAGTTTCACTTTTTAAATGGAATTACTGAAATCAATCTACTTTTTCATGATATTCTAATTTTATGACCAGCACCTGTAGTTACACATATTATTTGCTATTTACACCATTAATCCGGATGCCAAACTCTAATAAGTGTGCATAATGAAAGCAGGAAAAGAAATCCTCCTTACAGCTGTTGATCGCTTTGTGCATCATTGACCTATGTAACATTTAGATGCTTCAGCGAAGGAAAGTTCCAGCGATATTTTCTGTCACATGTCTTTTAACTACTGTACATAGTGTCTTTTCAGTAGAGTTTTAGCGGTGTATCAGGGGTTAGGGTCGGGAGAAAATAGTCTATTGTACTTATTTTATTTGAATTATGTAAAATAGGGACTTCCAGATATTTTCAGGAAGTTAAATAAGTAAACTCAATAGCACAGCTAAAAGAAAACTCTGCCCCACAGAGATATTCACACTGACAAATATTCACACTGACAACAAAACTGTAGCACCTGAAAGAACTTACTTAGTACTTTTTAATTAATAGAACATGATAGATTGCAATTCTCATTAAAATCAATTCCAAAACACCTTTTTAAACCCAAAGGACATTAAATGTTGATACAGGGATTTATTGACTGAATTGTTGTAGATGTGAATAGCTGGAGGCAGGAAGAATCTCCTGTGACGTTCAACAGTATGATGAAGAGGGTGCACAGGGTTATCCATTATGTTCCCCATTTTATACTTATTTTCTAAATAACGTGGAAATGAAAATCAAAAACCGGCGAGTGAAAAACAAATCGCAATATATTAATACATTTCTGTCCTGCTTAATCATGACTTCATGGAACTCAACTTTACATCATTTTCTAAGGTGATACAAGCAGGAAGCAGAGAATGGATATAATCAAATAACATAAAGCATGAGTCAGATGTAGTTTGGTCTGTAGCAAAAACAAGGATTTCAGGGTTTAATAATCTGACTTTCCTAAAACTTTCCTATTCTCTTTTCCTCCAAAATTACCTTTTTAAAGCACTTAATGTAAGACATGATATTTAGAAACCCCATCAGGCTTGAAATGTATAAACAAACATGTTTAGTGTAGCACTATTTTTGTAATATTGCACTAAATGAACTGAAGGGAAGCAGAATATAGCAGAAACTAAATGGCCCCAAAACTGGACTCTGAGGAACACCATAAGGTAGACCTGTCAAAGATTTGTAATTCAAATCCTATGAACCATGGTTTTCAAGAATGTAGCCTTTTTTCCACTAGATTTTTTTAAGGGAAGTATCAGAGCACAAGGGGACAAAAACAATAGTCTTTAACTTAAAAACACTCTATTATTTCTATCTCAAATATATGTTAGCTTGTATTCCCTAATAAAATCCTTGGCTTTATGGCTGTGATGTTACAAAATGTGGAGATGTTCAAAGATTATCGGTTGTTTTTCCATGCTTGTTCAATATTATAACATTGCGAAACCTTCCCGATGTTGTCCAACATCGTGTTTCAGATCAACGACACGTCAAACATCCCATATATTTTACCAGAGCATATGTTTTTCTGTGCCAATACAGTTTAATAGTCTTTCATCATCTTTTTTTTTATGACTTTCTTAAGCATCTGGGTTTTACATCATTTTTGTGTAATTTTTTAATATATATTATTAGCTGAAAATGCAGACCTCCTGTTAACAGGGCAAATGTGATTACATGTTGCAAATAGAAAACTTCCAAACTTAAGAAGTTATTACTAAATCCTAATTTCAAATAAATTGTAAAATAAACTTTTATGGTAGAAGGAGTCATTTGAATCGAATATGTCACAACTAGAACAGATAGCTCTAGTGAGGAGTCAACAGCCAGACTGCTGGGGAATGCAGAGTTGTTTTTTTTTCAAGGTTAAGGTTATCAAAAAATATGTTTTTAACCTTTTATGTTTAATCTGTCAGTAAACATTAAGAGATCCTTTAAAACAAGTGACCACTATTTTCATAACCTACCTATATGTTTGGTAGCAAAATTATTATCAGCTGCGATTTGTTATGGTAGAGAGTATTTGGTAATAATCACACAGCAGGCAAACTCAACCCAAATCCAATCTTTTTACCTATATGCGGCTCATATCCTGCCTTTTCAAAGCAACTCAAAAGCTTCATTCCAATTGTTTTTTATTTCAGCCCTTTCTATAGGTGCTACTAAATTGGATTTATATCCAATAGTTTTCCCAGGTAACTGCAATCTGAATGTTCAGGCTGCATTTCATCCAGCTTCTACATTATTCGCCTTGCTTCTGCTGCACATCCAGGCATCTCTGCAGCAGCAGTAGTTTCCGGCTGCTTTGAAAACGGTTGTAAATAGCTCTACATTGTTCTTTTTTTTTTTACTTACCTTCCTTTTTTGTGAATGATGTGGTCTTGCTTTTTTGTTCCTAACAATTATTATTGTTATTGTTATTATTTTGATGCCGTCATTTCTTCCCATAAACAGTGTGCAGCTGTGTGATATCTACATTCTCCTTCTGCACATGCAGGTCACTGTGATGTCTTGAACACTTCACTACAGAATTCTGATCGCATCACATTTAATTAGCAGCATGAAAGGCAATGCCAAAAAAATGGTTTTCAGAAAAAAAGTGGAATTGAGCATCAAGCATTAGCTACCCTTTTATCCATCACACATGTAGCCTTTTGCTCTAAGAAGATTTAAAGGTCAAAACAGCATGCTGCTGCAGGTAAAATCATTTTGATAATGCATTACTGAGGCTCAATTAAACCTTTATGTGAAAACTAAAACAGTAAGACTTGCACAACGGCTGCTAAGCTCAGTGAAATGAAATGAGTTTTGTTCTTCGCTTGAAAGGAGCAGGCTGATGAAATTGAATCTATTGGAAGAATAATAAAATATATGATTTACATATTTTTTTAACAATAATAAATTAGCCACTCCAATGAGTTACAGGCAAGCAGAGTGCTTTTAAATCCATATACAGGTTGCCGGCATGAAAAGTTTCCACTTCGATATTTCTTAATTAGCCTAAACTTTAAGCCTGAACAGAACAGAGAGGGAAACTTGTAGAAATTATGATAAATGCCTTTTAACAGATATGTCTGTCTGGTCATTTTAAAGCAGGATAAGAAAATGATTTAATTTTAATTTATTTTATTTCTCTGGCCCTTTTTGAAAGAGCACACAAGTAAAAAAAAAAAAAAAAAAAAGTTCCTGAACTGTGTATAATGTAGAAAGAGATGCATGTAGGTCCTTTGATACTAGTCGCATAACGAAAAATACGAACCAAATCCTTTTCTATGGTAGATTTCTTGGGTGCAAGTTGTAAATAAAGTTTTGCTTTGTGGCTATGAGATCTTTGGAGATCAGAGATTTCCCCCTTTGAGATACATGGTTATCTCATGGAAAATGCAAAATACCACTACTGTGCTGTGTTTGAGTATGCTGTTGTCATTGTAGGTGAACATATTTGAAGTAACTGATTAATGAAGCTCAATCTGAGTGATTTCTTGTGGTTTGAGGCTAATTGTAAATGTTGGCTTGTTGGGTTTTGCATGATTTAGCGAGATGCTTTATTTGCCTTTTTTTTATATAACTCCCTATGACAACTTAATGTCACAGGGGGAAAAAAATGACTAGCACATTTACTGCGATGTCAACACCTGCTAATTGAAGCAGGTATAGTTGGTACAAGGTTAGGTTGAAATAGAAGAAACCTTGAAAGTCTTTGTATCTCCTGCAGTTAACAACCAAATGCTGCATCTTCAAATATTACTGTCGAATTCTAAAATCATGTATTGTTTAATAAAGTCAATTTGAAAAAAACGCTAGGATGTCTTGTTTGAAATGCTTATCCTGTCAAACCATGTAGAAGAGAGGAAATATGACAGCATTTTCATACTTTATAAAGACATTTAAAAAAGGATACATGTGGACTTAAATAGAGCAGATGCACCACTGATCTCCTTTTCAGTTTGTGGCATTTTGGTTGAAAACCTTACAAAAGAATACTTGGGTTGATCTGCATCATGTACATTAGACCACACGCATTAACAAAACCTCACTTCTTTTCCTATTATAAAAGCTGACCAAATATGGCAGATGTCTCACCTCTTCAGAGAGGAAATAAGAACTTATAAGGGAAATCTCAGGCACTGTGACATATCCATGCTTGGCACAAAACACCAATGTTTATTTACAAAAAAGAAAGAAAAAACAGCTAAAAGGACAGAAATGCTTTAAATATGACAACTATTGTTAAATCGAAGTAATAGTGGCCGTTAAACACAGGTCAAACATTTCTTACTAGAAAACTATTATAGTAAAATCATTATTTTGGCATAATGAGATCAAATTCTTAAGACTAGAAAACTACCCAAAGGGCGCAGATCTTTGCTAAGCTTCTTTTCCCAACATATTATGATTTCCTCCCTAATTTAATACCTGTATTCAAAGAATCTTTAAAAACAATCCTTGATCCAGATGGTGATCCGGATCATCACCAAAATCTAATCAACATCCATCCAGACAAACCAGTGCCGATGAAAACATAACCTCCATTGCAGAGATTATAAATACCTTACTGTATATGAAACTCGATATTCAATATGCTGCACAAAACAATCTAACTTGGAGTCTTTAATGTAACAATTCCACTATAAAAAGGCCAGTTTGATGTTTTTTTTCTACTTTATTCGCCTTGTGAAAATCCCCAAATGAATACATGATGGGCAGCAAAAAGGTTCAGGATAAATGCTGTAGAGGAGCAAACAACTACATTCATAAACAGCTTTGAGAAAAGATGTAAAGCAAAAAAAAACAAAACAAGCAATTATGGAAAGAAAATATCTCTCAAGAGGAAGTAAAGATGGATAAATAGAGATACATCTATTTGGTGTAGATGGTGTGCAAAATGCTTTAGAAGTGAGTCACAGGATGCAAAAAAAAAAAAAAAAGGAATGTTCTTTACCTATGCTGTCAGGTTCATATTAATCGCATTTCCTGACGGGAAAAAATGATTTAACTCCTTCTGATTGGGACCTTCTGTTCAAAAGGTTTGAAAGGAGGGAAATAAGTTTGAAACAAGGAGAGGCTTTGATGTGCTGTTTCCATGCTTCATTTACTCTAGAATGCCTTCTGTAGACAATAAAAGTCTCCAACATATACATTTCGTTTCCAAAATTAATATGGCTGCTTTTTTTCAGTAAAAACCCACTTTTCTATCGATGACTTGAATAAGAATAAAGAAAAGATACCAATAACATATGCTGGTAATTTCCCATCTTTACTCATTTTATCAATTGGGAGCATTGATCTACAAAAAAAAGCGTCTGCTGTTACATTTTAATTCATACAAACCCTGTATATATGTATATATATTGGTTTATTTGATGGATTTAGGAGGATATTTGATTTTCTGATTTAATTTATAATACAAAATCAGGCTCTTAACAGCTGCTCTTCTACCAGCAAAAGACAGAAAGTACAATCATAACTAAAATAAAACAAAGGGCATTTTAAGCTTTAGATTCAGTTGACTTTTTCTCATAGAAATTAATATATTGTCTCTTCAACAGATTTTGAGACACATTTAATGGGGTAATTTTATTTATTCAGCTATCTATAGATGCATTTTCCTACAAAAAAACAAAACATTAAAATACTTCATGGTTTAATTTTCAACCTACATTAATTTTCTTTCTATTGAAAGATGAACATGTTTCAGCAATAACAAAAAAATACAAACAAGAAACTTAATTTTTTTAAGTCTCCTTCCTCTTTTCTTCATTTCAGTTCATAATTTGTCCATAAGGGGAACAAAAACACACCATTTGCATGATAACAAAGACGTCAAGTTTGTCCTTTGACAAAAAATGCATCCTTGTCCATCAGTCCAGGTCATTTGGGAGTTCCAACAGTGGTGTTGTTGCTGCTGAGAGCCTGTTCCAGCAGGGCTCGCTGGGCCGTGGCAGGGAGGTACAGGAAGGAGTAAAGCAGTGCCAACAGCAGGAGCGCCAGCAGCAGAGGGAGACCCCAGTCCGAAATCATGATGGGCTCATCGCAGCGAGCCTGCAGGAATGATTTAGGCATGATGGACCGTTTTCATGCCAGTTTAAAAATGCATGCCTTATTTTGCAAAGTTGCATTAAATAGATGTGATTCAAAAAAAGTCCTTCAAGGCTTTAAGAATCCAAAGAGTGAAGCAAACGCAAGTATGTCGGCTCTGTAAAAAAGTCAAGAGTATACAGGCCTTTCTTCAGGCGGTGAACCAATAAAAAAAGAAAAAGAAGCTTCAGTTTACAACTATGATTCAGGAAAAATCAAATACAGAAACAATATCCTTATTAAGTTGATTAAATTGCTATGGATGCTCCTGTCCTTCAGTGACACATGTCACCCTCTGTTCTTTATCTGACTTAAACTTCCGTGATTTGCAGTGATGACGTTGGCCTGCTGAGTCACATGCATCTCTTTATTTCTAAGAGTTCAAAGCTTTCCATAGGTGCACACAAACACAAAAAGAAGCAAATTGTGTTATGAAATATGGCTTATGTTGTGAGCTTTAATCGTCCTAGCCCGAGAACAGACCCATACCTGCAGAGTGATGGGATTGGTATGATGATCCAGGACAGTCTGTCATGAGCTCTGGGCCATGTGAGGTCGTCACTTGACATTGGAATGATGTTTTCTCCTAAGAGCTTACGTAAAAAATGACATATGGGTTTTAGTGCAAACAGTCTCCACTATCTGTAGATTATTTCCAGGTATTTAATCTCTTGTGGGGTCAGTCGCACTATGAGAAAGACTGAGGTCACATGTACAGGTGCTGGTCATAAAATTAGAATATCATGAAAAAGTAGATTGATTTCAGTAATTCCATTTAAAAAGTGAAACTTGTATATTATATTCATACATTACATACAAACTCATATATTTCAGATGTTTATTTTGTTTAATTTTGATGATTACAAATGACAACAAATGAAAATCTCAAATTCATCATATCAGAAAATTAGAATATTGTGAAAAGGTTCAAAATTGATGGCCCCTGGTGCCACACTCTAATCAGCTAATTAACTCAAACCACCTGCAAAAGCCTTTAAATGGTCTTTCAGTCTAGTTCTATAGGCTACACAATCATGGGGAAGACTGCTGACTTGACAGTTGTCCAAAAGACGACCATCGACACCTTGCACAAGGAGGGCAAGACACAAAAGGTCATCGCTAAAGAGGCTGGCTGTTCACAGAGCTCAGTGTCCAAGCACATTAATAGAGAGGCGAAGGGAAGGAAAAGATGTGGTCGAAAAAAGTGTACAAGCAAGAGAGATAACCGCACCCTGGAGAGGATTGTGAAACAAAACCCATTCAAAAATGTGGGGGAGATTCACAAAGAGTGGACTGCAGCTGGAGTGAGTGCTTCAAGAACCACCACACACAGACGTATGAAAGACATGGGTTTCTGCTGTCGCATTCCTTGTGTCAAGCCACTCTTGAACCACAGACAGCGTCAGAAGCGTCTTGCCTGGGCTAAAGAGAAACAGGACTGGACTGCTGGTGAGTGGTCCAAAGTCATGTTCTCTGATGAAAGTAAATTTTGCATTTCCTTTGGAAATCAAGGTCCCAGAGTCTGGAGGAAAAGAAGAGAGGCACTTCATCCACGTTGCTTGAAGTCCAGTGTAAAGTTTCCACAGTCAGTGATGGTTTGGGGTGCCATGTCATCTGCTGGTGTTGGTCCATTGTGTTTTCTGAGGTCCAGGGTCAACGCAGCCACATACCAGGAAGTTTTAGAGCACTTCATGCTTCCTGCAGCTGACCAACTTTTTGGAGATGCAGATTTCATTTTCCAACAGGACTTGGCACCTGCACACAGTGCCAAAGCTACCAGTACCTGGTTGAAGGACCATGGTATCCCTGTTCTTAATTGGCCAGCAAACTCTCCTGACCTTAACCCCATAGAAAATCTATGGGGTATTGTGAAGAAGAAGATGCAATACACCAGACCCAACAATTCAGAAGAGCTAAAAGCCACTATTAGAGCAACCTGGGCTATCATAACACCTGAGCAGTGCCACAGACTGATCGACTCCATGCCACGCCGCATTGCTGCAGTAATACAGGCCAAAGGAGGCCCAACTAAATACTGAGTGCTGTACATGCTCATACTTTTCATGTTCATACTTTTCAGTTGGCCAACATTTCTATAAATCCTTTGTTTTTATTGGTCTTCAGTAATATTCTAATTTTCTGATATGATGAATTTGAGATTTTCATTTGTTGTCATTTGTAATCATCAAAATTAAACAAAATAAACATCTGAAATATATGAGTTTGTATGTAATGTATGAATATAATATACAAGTTTCACTTTTTAAATGGAATTACTGAAATCAATCTACTTTTTCATGATATTCTAATTTTATGACCAGCACCTGTATTATGTTTTTCCACTCTGTAGGCAACAAGCTGCTCAGAGGATGCTTAGATGAATTAACCTAGAAGCTTTATTTATCTATACAAACAACATTAATTTACTGGATCTTTCATTGATTGAGATCATCACCAACACTAGAAAAGGCATGACTTTATGCCCACTTATAACCAGGGAAAGAATACAAATAGACTTAGACAGATTTAATTTTGTCAAAAGAGATTTCATTTAAAGATAAATCAAATAGCACACCCAGCTAAACTAAATGACAATATTCATAAATACCACAGTAGATCTTTTAGAACGGAGGTCCTACAGCACCAGTTTTAGTAAACTGGGAAAGTTTTTGTGAAAAAATGCCTCTCAAATGATCTATTAGAGGACGTCAATAGGAAACATTATGAAGGCTTTTAGAACTGCTGTAACGCAATAAAGAACATTACAGTAACATCTTATATAACTTTTTTATTTTATTTTATAGGTAGTGGTGGCCTAGTGGCAGGGGCGGACTTAGGAAATTTGGGGCCCTAGGCAAAGACAGGCATGGGGCCCTCTGAATTGAGAAGACAACATATAGAACAGACCCAGTATACAGATACAGAAATTATAATAGAATAGACTTAGATGATTTGTTCTACCTTTTGTCCCTCTCTTCTTATCCTTTTTGTTGTGGTTTTCTTCTGTGTTCTTTTGTCCCTTTCTGTAGTAGTCTAGGCAAAGGCAGGCACGGGGCCATCTGAAATGAGAAAACAACAGGTCAATTATACAAATTGACATTTTAAGGGAATAAACATGCATTGTTTTACCTTTTATCCCTCTCTTCCTGTCCTTTTTTCATGTTGTCCGTTTCATTTGACTCTTTTTTTCTTTTGTTTTATTCTCTTCCTGTCTTTCTTATTCTTTTGTTTCTTTTACTCATATTCCTCCTTGTTTCCCCCTTTTCTCTTCCCATGCTGTCTCAAAAGGGATGAAGGATTTTTCCAATCACTAAGCCCATTCTCACTTAGCTGATTGCTCCTTCCTGGGTTTCCGAAAAGGCGACAGCAAAAGCAAAAAACACAGTCTTTCACTATAGACAAGCCAAGATCTGCTTATTTGTTCACCATTTTTCATTTGAATGAAATAATAGTTTGAAGTAAATCTCCGCCCGTCTCCATTTTTTGGAAAGATCCTATCCTTCACCTGGAGTGGTCCTCTACGTACTATCGAGCAGCATGCTCGATCAGACAGCTGCTTTGGCCAGAGTGCTGGGTCATCTTCGAGAAGTACAGTGCTTACTAGCTGAGTGGTTGATGCTGGATTCTCTGGTTGAACAACATCATCATGAAAGTCTGGCTGGATAATATTGGAATTCTCTCCATCACAGCCCATCTCCATCTCATGCTGCAAACAAACACACATAAAACACAGTATAAGGCTTTTACCCAATGTTTAAATATAAGTATATTTACTCAATCGCTAAAGTAGAAATTTGATATCATGTATCTTCAAGTTTGTCTATGTCACTGTAACTCGGAAAGAATCTCTCTCTCATATATATATATAAATAAATAATATATATATATAAATAATATATATATATAAATAATATATATATATATATATATATAAATAAATAAATAATATATATAAATAAAATAAAAAATGTATATATATATATATATATATATATATATATATAAATAAAAGATAAAAGGTGCATGTCACAGGAAAGACTAGTGTTGTTACAAATATGACAATTGCTTAAACTACAGAACAGTAAATTATTTAATCTATAATTAATGTGACTAGGGCTGCAACAACGAATCGATAAAAATCGACTTTTAAAAGTGTTGGCAACGAATTTCATCATCGATTAGTTGTGTCGCGCGATTATTGCGTCATCCGCCACGCCGTCATCACTGCCTCTTGACTGAAAGAGGAAGAAAAAAAAATATGGCAGAGCGAGTCAGCGCCGCAGGAGCAGTGTTGCCAACTCAGCGACTTTTCAGACCCCTCCAGCGACTATTTTTCAAAAAAGCGACTAGCGACAAATCTGGCGACTTTTTTCGGTTTCACTGGCGGCTTTTGGAGACTCTTACGTGAAAGCATGTATCGTTCCTACTCTGCCGTGGGGCGCCTCCCCCCGCTCCCGCAGGAGTCCCTCTTAGCGCTGCAGTCAGAGCCTCAGCGTCCAGACTGCAAATGAAGCGCGCATGCACCGGGATTGTGCGGCGCAAATTGATCACAATAATTAAAATAGCCTGCGCTTTGTAAAGCGAAAAAAGTGATCACATGCAACTTTTTTCAAAAGAAATTAACATGGCACGGAACCACCATGTTTGTTTGGTTTTAAAGTGGGGAAACGTAACGTTAGTTTCTCAGGTAGCTCATCTGATGCTTTCCTTACCGTGTTAGTAGGTTACAGACAGTGATAAGGTTGGCTACTTATTTTACTTTTAATTTCATTTGAATTAGCTTAAGCAGCGTTTACATTTACTTTATAAATAAATTAACTTGCAAATTATGAGGGCAAGGCTTTTAAAGTTTAAATCTTCTGGTGAAGATAAAGTAAAGAAGATCCTGCAATTTATGGAAGTAAAGCAGAATAAAATCCAGCAAGATCAGTAATATGTCAATTAATTATATGCCACATTCCCATGTAAATATCTGTCTTTGGAGGATGTGTTTTTTAGCACCCCTAGTTCTCTCATCCAAATACAATTTATAATTTGAATCACAGGGCTATTTTTATCTCTATGGTTAAGTATTTTCTCAAGTAGCAACTTTAACTGCTATACTTTCCTGTCTTAAAAGGCAGAACTCTTCTAGTCTAAAAAAACCTCATTTGTTGAAATGGGGGGGGCCTATTGTTTGAACCCCTTAGGGGCTTTAAAAACAAAAATGTCTTTTTTTGCGCTTTATGAAACAAAGGAGCCTATATTTTGTGGATGTACAGCCACATTTCTCATGTAAGTTTGCGTAGTTTTAACACAAACATTTATTTTTCATATTGCACCAGTACAGTTAATGAGCAACCTGTACTTGTGTGCTTGTTTGTTCTGTTTAAAATGTTTATTTTGGAATAAAGAGGTTAATATAAAAAATATTTTTTGTCCGATTCATCGATTAACCGAAAAAATAATCGTCCGATTCATCGATTTTTAAAATAATCGTTAGTTGCAGCCCTAAATGTGACCCTTAACATCCCCAGCTGTGCACAATAACACATATCAAATCAATGTAAATACAAAGCTGTAAAGCAGAGTGAGATGTTGGTAATAACTTCCTTATGTTTTTTGAATGTATAACTTAAATTATTAAAGACTAAAACACCTAAAACTTATGGGTGATTTTACAACATTTAAAAGCCTGAGATTTTCCTGAAATTCAACATAAAAAAACACCTAAATAATTGATTTTTCATCGTTCTAGCAAATCCAAATGAAATTAGAAACTTACTTTAAAATGACCCATCTTCAATAAGGTAAATAAATAGTTATCAATATAGGGGGAATGTCCCCTTCGACAGCTTAATACTCACTAGTTGTTCAACTCCACACGATGGATCCTCCTTAACAGGTGCCAGACTTGCAGCTGTTTGCGGCAGGTTACTGCTGCTGCTGCTCGCCGCTGCCGCAGTGAAGAAGCCAAACTCAGTCATTTTTGGTAACTTTGAAAGCAGCTTCCTACCTTCATTCTTTTTTTCTCCTCTTTTCATTACCGCTAGGGTAACTTCTTTTCATCTTTTTTCTTTCCTTTCTTTTCTCTTCTCCGCTCTGCTCGTCTCGTCTCTTCGCGCCGTTTGTTTTTTCAAATAGTTTGCTGCGGTGTGTTTGGACCTTTCTGCCCATGCGCATCAAATGGACTGAACCAATGTAGTGGAAACTGTAGGGGGGGCCCCGAGACACACTTAATATTATAAGCATTCTAATGGCATTTTAGCGAAAGGATTTTTTTCAAAAACATAATTAATGTGCACAAATAAGTAATTGCTGAATTAACCATACATGTAAAAGGAGTTTTAGGGGGCCCCCCAGGAACTCGGGGCCCTAGGTAACTGCCTAGTTTTGCCTAATGGTAAGTCCGCCCCTGCCTAGTGGTTAGTGCATAGAGCATAAATCCCTGACCTATCCCCTTGGGGAGCAGTGTGCTGCCATTATGTGGCACCCGGGGAGCAATCAGACATTTAGCGTTTTGCTCAGGAACCCAGAGAGAAGGCTGTGGGGATCGAACCAGTTACTTGCAACCTTCTCAGAGCACAAGGGCACTGCTCTAACCAAGTAGGCCAACACTCCCCCAATGGTAAAAGTAGAATTCCAGTAAAGAGCATTTCCATTACCATAAATGTCCCATTTGTTATTTAATCCAGGATATTTCTACACAAAGTGATCCCACTCTACAAGACTGTGGAAAAAAACTCCACTTTACTAATTTAAGGCCTATAGTGTTATTGTCAGGGGTTTTATTCAAAAAGTATTAATTCAAAAGTTCACTAAGTCTGTTTTAATATGTAAATGAGCAAATAGTCAGTAAAGGCTAATACGGTATATAGATCTACAATCTATGGCAATAATAAAGTTAACTCAGAAAATAAATAAGAACATCACTAATGTTTATAAAATTAAAGGAAGCATTTTACTCTATTCGTCTAAACAAGTCATCAAAGGAATTGTGACTAAGCTAAGCAGAGCCAAGCAAAGTAAAAGACGAAACAATAATTTTTTTCAAGCATTGTTAATTTGATTTGATTGTTACACTGTCGGCTGCTCAGTGGCGCAGTGGTTAGCACTGCTGCCTTGCAGCAAGAAGGTTCTGGGTTCAATTCCTGGCCCAGGGTCTTTCTGCATGGAGTTTGCATGTTCTCCCTGGGCATGCGTGGGTTCTCTCCGGGTACTCCGGCTTCCTCCCACGGTCCAAAAAACATGACTGTTAGGTTAATTGGCTTCTCTAAATTGTCCTTAGGTGTGAGTGTGTGTGTGAATGGTTGTTTGTCCTGTGTGTCTCTGTGTTGCCCTGCGATGGACTGGCAACCTGTCCAGGGTGTACCCCGCCTCTCGCCCATTGACTGCTGGAGATAGGCACCAGCACCCCTCGCGACCCCAATTGGGACAAGCGTGTAAGATAATGGATGGATGGATGTTACACTGTCTCATTTTAGTTACAGTTACTTTGACCACTGTAGTTGTAAGGGTTATTGGTTTAAAGAAAGACAGAGTTTAAGTGATGAACTGCACTAAAATCTGCAATTCTTGTATAAATAAATAATTTTCTACTAATAGACTCCCATGCAGATTAAATAAAAATACCAAGAGAGCTATCTGCTGCATGTGATGCATATGATATTGAATGTTTTAGACATTTTAATGACAAAGCATAAAGAATAAAATTAAAACTTTTCAAAAATCCAAATAATTTTCTTTGATCGTTAATTGATACATGATATCTAAGAGAAATACCTGCTAATAGTAAAACTGTCATTAATGATGACAAAATAATGCCTTAAATTAGTTGAAAAGATGTTGAAGGTCTTTTTCAGGATCTTCCGTTTCTCTAGCTTCTTAGACAGATTTATTTTGTCATTCTGTATACATGTGTATACAAAAAGAAATTTCATTTAAACAGCTCTAGAAAATTTCATTTTTTACAGTGCCTTGAAAAACAGTAATAAATACATAAAAATATAGTAATATAAACATATGACTGTATATTTACAGTTCTTACATTAATTTATTATATATATTTATTTATTTTTTCCTTGCATGGATGAACAACACATGCAGGTTTGGTTCACTGGTGACCCAAATTCTAAGAGAGTGTACTATTGCCTATCTCTGTGAAAACACAAAAAAGAAGAATAAAATTAATTCCACAGAGTAAATCTTAAAATCAGTATTCATTTTTCTGAATTCCTGATTTATAGACATAGATTTTACAGTTTTAGCAAACAGTATAACTCTGATTCAGTGGTCCTGGAAATTAGGTTAAAAGTTGCCTGAAATATTTGTTTTTTCTTACATCATTGAGAATATTGCAAATGTGTTGTCAATAAAGTCTTGTGTAAACACAACAAGAAGAACTTTGATTAATAATTTTGAAATTTTAAATCCTAGTTGTATTTGGATGGTGAATATGCAGAAAAAAAGATAAATTAAAGATAAAAGTTAAATTATTTATGGTATAAATGAATATTGTTTTTTGTGTGTAATTATCCTATACATTTATGTTTTAATATAATGAAACATTTTTCTCTTTTAATAAAAATGTTTGAGATTATTATCAATGCAAAAAATGTAAAGATCTGATGTTGAAAAAAAGAATTTTTATTATCATAACACATTAACGCTCAATGTGAATTAGTGAGACAGATATCATAACACAACATGCTTAAGTAAAAACATCGTCTTGTATATAATCAAGCCAGAAGCCGTCAGTTGCATTCATTTCATTTGAACTATACAGGTAAAAAAAAAAATTATAATTTTTATTCCTGCTTTTTCAGTCCTCCAAACCTACAGGTGGCGACATAATCCCAAACGATGGCCGGAAATCAGGAAGAAAAGAAATCATAATCTGCGAATGCGCAGAAGTGAGCTATGAGACGTGTTTCTGTTTACATGCTTTAGAGATGCTCTGCTCATCTTCGGCCTTCTTTTAAGTCAAGGTAAATTATTAATAGCGGATGTATGAACGTGTTTTCTTGAGGTGCAAATGTCATTTTTTCGACACTTTTAGCTAAACGTTGTTTAAATATATGTTTAAGAGATAGTGGTGGAACAGGAAGTGGATGGATTTATTAAGGATGAGATTTGATGAGGATACGATAGCACGCTTAAAGTTGTAACAAAAAAACAACATAAAATTGATTCAAACATTCAGGATAATTTATTTTTTTTTTTTTCTATTAAATACCTGCGTAGAAGTTTTGGGAATTTATTAATCCGAAAAATTTCAGAAATTGCTTTGGATAAATTGTTGAAATTACTCCATAAAAAATACTTGCATGACTTTTTCATAATTTTTCAAATTTCGATTACATGTTTAGTTTGATTATAATGCACCTTCATAGTGTCAGCATGATTTTCTGTTATTCAGGTATGTGCTTGTTAAACCCCAATAATACCTACCTGTCACATGTTAAGGCTAATGTTTTACCCAGCAGTTTATCTAACTGTGACAGTTCTTCTGTCAGGATAAAAAATGATACATAATAATGCAAATTCAGCCTCTTTATGTATTACTGTCTGTTGCTTTTATGTTGGCTCCCCTGAAGTACAGGATCACAGTAACAGAAAACTTATTGAGACAAAACAAGAGATTTAAATTTGGAATTATAGCAGTTATGAAACAGAGATGTCAGAAGTTCAGAAGTTTATGCAGTCGGAGATTAAACACTTGATATTGACTATTGGAACAGATTATAACGCCAAGTCATGTTTGCATCTTTTTTTTCTTCTTGTCCTGATCCAGGCTCTGCATGATTGGATTGATTTGACAGCTGGTCAGGATGAGCTCAGAGCCAGCAAGCGTTGAGAGCCTGCGGGTGTTGTACCAGAGCGATGACTACATTATTGTGGACAAACACTGGGATATCCGCATAGACAGCAAGATGTGGTACGAGAAGCAGACGGTGCAGCTTCAGCTTCAGCATCATTTCCCCCATCTGGCAGACCCCAGCACCTACTATGGGTTCAGGTAAAGGATCACATCCGTTTACATTTTCCTTATGCTTCGTAAACAGTTGTAGTTACACCTTATTAACGTCTCCTCCAATAGGTTTTGTCACCAGCTGGATTTTTCCACCAGTGGAGCTCTTTGTGTCGCTCTCAATAAGGCTGCTGCTGGAAGGGCCTACCGCTGCTTTAAGGACCGCACTGTTACTAAAGCCTATATAGCTTTGGTAAATCCTACATAAACCATCTGTGACTCTTACAGAAATGGTGTCAGCGAATGCCAAAAAACATTTGTTTATTAAACACATTTGATGTAGACTAAGCTACTTTATTCTACATCCCAGGTTCGTGGATGGGTGGAACAGGAGACACAAACTTTGAATTTTGCCATTGGCAAGAACTCCATGGAGGGAAGAACACATATGATGTGCATTGAAGGAAGTGAAGGTAACGGCAGTCTGAAATCAGCTTAAATTGTTTGGAATTGGATAATTTTTATGTTTATAATTCAATGTGACTTCAGAGAATGTACAACCTTGGATATAAAGACAATCGAAGACAATTTGCTTTAAGGTTTGCTGCATTTTTTTCCTCATTTTTGCTCCACAGGTTGTGAGAATCCAAAGCCTTGCCAAACTGAGGTGACGGTGTTGGAATACGGGATGTATGACGGAGACCCGGTCACCAAGGTGCTGCTGCAGCCACTCACTGGTACCCAACCTTATTTCTGTCCTTTCATTTTTTTAAAGAACTACATTTGCAAAAGCTCAGCTTACAGACAAAAAACTAAATAAAATAAAAACAGAAATCTGGAACGTGTTTAATGCATTTATTTTCAACAACTTAAGATAGTGTCACACTCTTAATGTCTCCCAGACTTCCATTCAGTCAGATAGGAACTTAAATTAACTTTTTGAGCCTAAAAGGAATATTCTATATGTGAAGGTAAAGCTAACCATAGGAAAACACATTACGGTGAGACGTGGTGGTGGTAGCATCATGCTGTGATGATGCAGGTACTACAGTTTAAGCTGATGGGAACATAGATTGTTCTTCATAAGGTTATTGTCTGCGTTTTGTTTAATATCTGTATATGTAATTATGACTTTAAAATTCAGCATCACTTAAACTTATTATTTTAGATGCATTTTAGTTTTATTTAATCACATTTGTTTTGGTGAGCTTGGGTGTAGCCAAGTCTTGGTTATACATTTATTGGATGGTTGGGGGAACCTTTAGTTTGAAACCCTCTTCAACCTGGACCACATTAAGTGCACCAACAACCTGCCATTTAGGTCTGGATATTCCATTCTTCACCACTTGAGGATGCATGGCAAACTAAAGCTTAAACCCTGGCTAGTCTATGTGGCAATTATTCAGGTTTGCAATCGCGCTTTTAATAGGATAAAAACGCATAGAGGGCTTGAGGACTCAGGCAAACCTGAGGACTTTGTCAAGGTTGCCTGATGAAGCGCTAGTACCGAAACGTTGCAAATAATTATCGTCTTCTGCAAGTTGGACAGCATGCAGGAGTCCTCTTTAAATGTTGATCTTTTTATCTCTTACGCAGCTGTCAAGTAATTTAAATGTGCAAAGTGCTCTGTTATACTTCTTAATACAAGAAGGTCCTGGATCGAGAGCCTTTAGAGGTGTAAAACGTAGTCACATTCCAAAAGCAAAAACATAATTACATAGTAGTTTTTGGTTCTGATGAGACAAAAGGATTCAAGTCATTGGTAAGTTGTTGCTGTTTTGAAAGCATCCATCAAACTTGCTTTTCCTGTGAGCCGATTAGTGTCGCAAAACAAAATGTTTACCTTGAGATGCTTGGATTATTTATTATATGTAAACTGTTTGCTTTGAGCGGTGTCTTTGTCCAGGTCGAACCCACCAGTTGAGGGTCCACTGCAGCGCCATCGGCCACCCAATCGTCGGAGACTTCACCTACAGCTTGGGAGCAGATGACTCTCCGTATCGTATGATGCTGCATGCCTACCTCCTCCACATCCCCCTGGAGCCTCAGGAGCTTCTTGTCACAGCCGGAGACCCCTTTGTCCCTGCTGTCGACCCAAAATGGATTTCACAACGCTCACTGAGGACACTGGAGGCCACAGTTGATGCTGTTTTGGAGCATAGAAAGACTAAAGAGAAGGAAGAAGAGGTGGCAAGAAGAGAGGGGGAGAAGAGGAAGCAAAGCAAGCAACGAAGGATGGAGGAGCAGAGCGAGGAGCAGAGGAGGGCTTGTCAGGAGTGGCTGAGTGAATGGGCGGGGGATTGATAGGACCTTAATGTTTTAGTTTTATTTTAGCTGTTCACACAAACTAACATGCTGACCATTGAAAACATGAAGTACCACGCAAAGTGAGAAGAAGAGTATGAAAGAATGAATGAAAGCGGTAAAACTTAAGGTGTTCATTCCTGCATCTTTGTTCATTAAATTGCATGTATTTTACTGCAGCTAAAAATGAAGTGCCTTCACTCACAGTCAGGAGTTCCCTCTTTAAGAGGTTTTTATTTACATTTTGTATACAACAATGAAAAGAAAACACTTCTTTCATGCAGATGCATTTCCTTTTTCATGAAGGTTTTAAGCTGTAGAGATTTACTTGGCCCATATTGTCATATGATGTATGTAGTTGTGGAAATCCCAGTCTAAATGTGCTCTATGCATTTTTGCTGTTTGATATTTTCGAGTCTGTTTAAGATTATTCACTCCCACTTGGTCTCATGCTTGAAATGACCCGAATCCAAACAGATTTGTATCATTATTACATCTTGGTTGAATATACCAGCAGATGGTGGCTGCTCAGTGGGGCAGCGGGAAGTACTGCTGCCTTGCAGCAACAAGGGGTCTTTCTGCATGGAGTTTGCATGTTCTCCCTGAGCATGCGTGGGTTCCCTCCGGGTACTCCAGCTTCCTCCCACAGTCTAAAAACATGATTGTTGAATTAATTGCCTTCTCTGAATTCCGCTTAAGTGTCAGTGTGTGCATGAATGGTTGTTTGTCTCTGTGTTGCCCTGCGATGGACTGGCGACCTGTCCAGGGTGTACCCCGCCTCTCGCCTGTAGACAGATGGAGATGGGCACCAGCACCCATTGCAACCCCAGCAGGGATGGAGCGTGACAGAAAATTAATTGATACCAACAGATGGAAGAAACTATAACACATATTTAGACAACATCTAAAGTAGGTTAAACGTGCTTAAGAAATGCTTAAAAACACTGCTGATGAGTTTTTTTTTATATGTCCTCCTCTGTTTTTTCCGAAACAAATCCAGTTCATTGCAGTCGAATCATATTGCCAGACCAAATTGCATGCAGTTCACTTGGTTCAATCATTAATGCAATGATGTGATGGATTATCCGTCTAAAGAATCACAGCTAACTGCTTTGTTTTTGGCTTTGTGGCAATCTCTAATCTCAAGTAACATGCAGGTTGCAGCAGTGAAGATGAACCGCTATTTATCCAACGATAAATGACAGCGCAGTGAGAGAAGCACGGCTAACCGGGGAATCAACGGGCCGGGACTGATTATCTGGGAATGTATGAAACTGCTTTTTTTTTTTTTTTTTTGCTTTTAAAAGGGAAATAAACATTGTCAAAGAAACAACTGACTGGGAGTTGCTTTCTATGGAATAATAAAAAAAAAAGAGAGAGAATACAGAGAAAACATAATATATCCCTTGATGGCCTGGAAACAAAGCCAAAGAAACTTGTGATCAATTTTAGCTGATATCGGACGTCTGCCAATATTTAGTATAATTCACCAATATATAAGGGACTATTTTATGACAGAAAAGTTTTCTTTTCCTGCGGTTTTAATGTCATTACACTTCCACAAGTACAGAACAATGAAATTAACTCTCTGCATTTAGCCCATCCCCTTTTGAAGCAGTTGGCTGCCACTATTCAATGCCAAGGGAACAGTGTGGGGGTTGAAGATCTTGCTCAGGGTGGCAGTCTGTGGGAGTGGGGCTTGAACTCTTTTGATACCTTGTGCAATGCTCTAACCACTAGGCTGCCATTCCCCAAAGTAGGCCACACTGGCAGCTCATTCCCAGCTGGGATATGAAGGCTTCCTGTTTGCAGGATGGGTGACTTAGCACTTGAGCTAGCGATCTGCTAAAACGTGAAGATTATGCCTGCTCCAGCAGGTCACATACACCCAACTGATACATGAGTCTCAGAGGAAATGCTGAAGTAAAAAAAGTCAGTGGTATGAACTTTTTTTAAAGTTTCAGAAGCCTTTAGGTGAACTACTATTTGCAATGGCTGCACAAGACAGAAGGGGGCATAAAAAATTACACAGTGTCTGTAGCTCTAGGGAAAAAATACTGCTATTAGTTATTGGCCAGATCTGTTGTAACATATCAAGATATTGGCCAAAATTCCAATATTATGCATCCATAATTTTTTTGGGAGTTAAAACATTGGCTAAAGGCCCCCTCAGTTTCCTCAATAAAAACTTTCTAACGGCGGCCAAGGCTGCAATTGCTCAGTTTAAATAACTTTGGTCAGGACAAAGAAAAAAATAAACAGATGCACTTGGCTATGAGAAGTGGAAAATAAAAAGAGTTGACTGTGATTGGCTGCAAAAACTCCACAAATTGCTCTATCAATAAAAGTTGTAAAAATTTTAATAAAAATAGGAGTGTAGTAAGTTTGCTGCAGGAAGGAATAATTACTTTGTCCTAAACAGAGAAACACAGTGAAAAAAGCTGTCTAAAGTAGATTATTGCTGAGATTTAAACATTGAATGTGATTAAAACTGTTGATCAGGGAGGTGCGCGTGAAACTACACTACCCAGGAAAGATGGCAAAAGCAGTGGGAAGAGGATAGAACTGGAAGGTGGCTCTACAGTATTCAAATAAAAGTTGGTATAATGAAGAAAACAGGAAGAAATAGAAAAGAGGAAACCATTATATCCAGATTATATTTTGAACATACAAGGTTAAATAGTACATTATTTAAAATGGGAAAACATCCAACAGGAAATTGTGATATTTTGTTTTCAAGGAGAGACAGTAAAACATGTTTTGTTGGTCTGTTCTAAATTTTTTACATTTTCTGTTGAGGGAAGGGGATTAGTTGATGACAAGAAAATAAATTGTAATTGAATATACAAGATATTTTGGACAAACTTTCATCTTCTAAATGTTTTTTTATTTATTTAATGAATTACCTTAATAGAATATAAGATTTATTAACTTAATTATTATAATTTTATATTATTTATTTATTTATTGTGTTGTGGGAGAATTTATATATATCCCGATCCACACTCCATTCCAGTAGATGGCGGTAATGCCCATCAATAAGTTGCTTGAGAGAGAGAGAGAGAGATATTTTTACAAAACATTTATTGAACAATAATTTAACAAAATACAGTTAACAATTCAGATCTACAATACATTATTACAATAGCAGATTGTTATATTTTAGCTCTCCCTCATCAGAAATGGTGCACAAAACACTGTTAAAACCCCACAGTTCAAATCAAATTAAAAGAAAACTGTTGATCATGGAGGCGCGCGTGAAACTACACTACCCATAATTCCGTTCGGTGGAGTCACGGCTTTGAGGAAGTGCGGATAAAACAAGCCAGCGAGCCGTGAGGTATCCGAGCGGGTTGACAGCTGTTAGCGGTAAAACAGAAGCACTTTTTCTTATCATCTGAGCTACTTTGTACCGAGACGGCAGCTGAAATGTCCGCGGAGGTTTTCTCCTATGAGAGTTTAGTTCATGCTGTGGCAGGAGCAGTGGTGAGTTACCTTCACTTTCAATCTCTTTCCCTTATTTACTTTAATGGAAGCTTTTTTTTGTCAGTTTACGCAATTTCGACTTGATGACACAATATATTTCTTTAAAAATGCTTAAAAATCCCTTTTTTTAGGGAAGTGTGACTGCAATGACAGTATTCTTCCCATTGGATACTGCTAGATTACGACTCCAAGGTAAACAACATTGACCTGCTGTTCAGTTTAAAGACATTTCAATTCTAGATTTTAATGACTTTTTTTCTTTGAGTTCAGTGGATGAAAATAGAAAGGCCAAATCTACACCAGCTATTCTGGCTGATATTGTCAAAGAAGAAGGACTGTGAGTATTATGATGTTAATAGATCACAGTTAAATTATTAAAGAATAGAAATATATGAGTTTAAAAATGTTACTGCTGCTTCTATGTAGACTAGCTCCCTACAGAGGATGGTTCCCTGTCATCTGTAGTCTGTGCTGCTCCAACTTTGTCTACTTCTACTGCTTCCACTGGATAAAGAATGCCTGGCTCAAGGGCAGGCTGTCAACTCCTAGCACTGACCTCATTGTCGGCATTGCTGCAGGTGAGCTGATCTCCATCTATAATTGGTTTTAAACATTTTGTTTAAGATTTTTATCAGCCAACTTGCTTTTCCAGGTGTTATAAATGTTCTACTGACCACTCCTCTGTGGGTGGTCAACACCAGGCTGAAGCTGCAGGGATCCAAGTTTCGCAATGCCGATATCCGGCCCACAAACTACTCGGGCATCCTGGGTAAAAAGAGACACTTTCAAGTTTACACATAATTCCTTGAATGGTTTCTGTGCAGGTCACCATTTTCTTCTTTTAGGGTGGGTGTTTTAAGGGTAACAGAACACATTTGATGTTTCTATGTCTCCCTTGGGACAAATTAACTGAGGCTTTCTTATGGTTTCTGGGTTTTATTTTCATGCCTGTCTTCTGCTACCCTATTTGCTGAGTGTGTGATCTCTGCATCTCCACAACAGTAACTGTCTGCCTTCCTAAAGTGGCTTCTTAAAAGACGTAACATACACACAGGTGGACTCCACTAAATAGGTGCTATCTGAAGGCATTTTTTTAACCTGAGTAAAAGAGACTGATTTAAATGCAAACCATACATTTTATGTGAAATAAAAAATATATAACATATCATCATGATTTTAATCTCACCATCAAAATAAGCACTTTGTGTTGTCTATCAAATAAAATACTTGTGATGTGAAAACATGAGGAAAGGTTTTTTGTCATTTTTTGCAGATGCATTTGAGCAGATCATCCGTAAAGAAGGCGTTGGAGCCCTCTGGAACGGGACCTTCCCATCCCTGCTGCTGGTGATGAACCCCGCAATCCAGTTTATGATTTACGAAGGTCTGAAGAGGCAGCTGAGAAGAGGGGTTCCCAGGGAGGTGGGTTGGAGGGAGGTCGTAGCTTTTGCATATTATCTGGATGAGAAGATGGTTTAAATGCAGGCAGGCTTGAACCATGGAGGGCTGAGGTGTGATCTGCTTTGTTTGGTAACCCTCCAAGCTTTCGTCGCTGGAGGTCTTCATCATCGGAGCTGTCGCCAAAGCTGTTGCCACCACTGTTACATACCCACTGCAGACGATCCAATCCGTCCTCAGGGTGGGTTTTATTTATCGGTCTTGTTCAAAGGCTTGGACTTTTGGCCTTAATTTTTTTTTTCTGCCTTACTCTCTTATTAGTTCGGTCAGTTCAACACACCAAAGGAAAGGTCCAAACTTCTGTCCAGTCTACAGACCATCAAAGGTCTACTGGTAAACAGAGCAAGGTGAGGATTAAAACAAAACATATTCTTCACTTTGAAATCTGGTTTCTCTAAGTAACGCATGTTGGAGCACATGTATAAACTTGCAGGGAAATACACTGGAAGTTCTTGAGAAAAGTGAGGAAAAAAGTGGGGCAACCAGTTCAAAACGAGTTGTAGCACTTCCAGGTTAAATCTTTGCAGAATAATAATAACGCCCTTTGAAACTTTTTTTTTTTTTGCACTACAAATAAATGTATTAAATGTGTTTCTTAGCATCAATTCTGCCATTGCTATGTTTAGTTGCAGGGATACTGGTTATTCAGACAAATAGAGTTCATTTGTGTGAATTCTTCAGTCTTCATTTAAGACCAGTTTTGTTTAGTGTTTCCACTAATGCTGCATTCACACCGGACGCAGCAGAAGCAGCGAGTTTACATGCAGTGTCAAGGGCTGAAGCGCATCAAGGCGCAGCAAAATGTCCCACAGCGCGTTTTGAGCAGCAGGCGCAGCGCGTCGGGAGCGTTTAAGCATCTGATGCACGCGACGCACCGCAAACGCGCTGCTGCTCGAGATGGAAAATTTTTACTTTTGCTGCTTGACGCGCCACATCAACCAATGAGAGACACTGATCTGGGAGATGCCAGGAAGAGAGACACATCGTTGATGATACAGAGCGCTGTGATCACTCCTCTGAAACAGTTTATTAAAGCCTAAATTAACTTAAAATGCTAAAACCTGCCGACAAAGCGTGTTCGCTTTTATTATCCTGGTGCCTGCAGTTTGGATTATGTACATGAAAACCACCTTCAACCACCAGCCATGTGTCAGAACTAAACTGGTACAAGCAGCAAAAAGGAAGCAGCAGACGCGGTTTTGCTGCTCCTGTTGCGTCCGGTGTGAACGTAGCATAACAGACTACGATCAGAGGCCCGTACCAGGAAGCAAACCTAACCTATCGGGATAACTCTCATCCAGTTTAACAAATCCACAACAATGGAATTCAGGATCAGCAGTACCAAAAAACTGGTTATCAACTTGCTAACTCATTCCAGTTTGAATTGATCATGAATCTTTGAACGCACACACATAAAGGGGCGGGTTCAAGGTAGCAGAACAATCACAACCATGAGCGCAGAAGGGAGAGAGCCATATTTCTC
Source organism: Cyprinodon tularosa (assembly GCF_016077235.1). Taxonomy (NCBI): domain Eukaryota; kingdom Metazoa; phylum Chordata; class Actinopteri; order Cyprinodontiformes; family Cyprinodontidae; genus Cyprinodon; species Cyprinodon tularosa. The sequence continues at coordinate 679,997 of NW_024038427.1, read as the reverse complement.
CTGTGAGGAACAAAAACTCATCTTACAGACATACAAAGAAGAAAAAAGTCTCAATGAAAAGTCAAACATGGTGGTGGCATTCTGACTACGTTAATGAGCAAATTGGAGATCAGTGACATTTAAATCAGACTGCATCCCAGTCACTGTACAGCATGTTAATGACGTGCCCCTCTGGAGTGAAGAGGACTTGCAGCAGATAACAATAAAACACAAAAGCATTATTTCATCTGGTTAGTTGGACTTTATAATATAATTCAATAATGTATTTGCTACAATGGAGCTGGAAGCTGATGCCAGGATTGCATCATATTAATACAAGAAGTGATCAGTCTGAGTGAAATCAACCTGATTTTTGAGCTGTGTCAGAAATCAGCTCACTTAAATTAAATTTTGTAGCATTTCTGTTACAGTCTCAAATAGAGTCTTTGCTTTATATGATCAATGATCCATTTCACAAGAAAATGACAGCCTTCTTCTTAGTGTTTTATTTTTATTATTTATAGCTGGCGTTACCATTAATCCCCCATCGGAGCTGGTTCAGTGTAACATTTCCCCTTTTCATTTATACTGTTACAGCCAACAAGACAAATAGAATAGTAAATGATTGGTATGTCAAAAAAGAGGCAAAGGCAAAAAAACGACTTCATTTGTCAAGAACATATTCAATGTGATGTTGTTTTGTTTAATTTCGTTTTTTTCCTCTGAATTAAATTGGGTCTTTAAAGAAAGGGCATGTCCTTGTTTCCTGGAGCGCTTAATAGGATCAATCCTGAAAGCGAGCCTGGTTCTGAGCAGGTTTGTCGTTCAGGGTACGTTACCATGGTGACTGGCCTCGCTAAGAATGAATCCAGCTTCATGGTAGCAGAAAGTCAGGGTTAAAGGTGAAATTGTCATGCTGACCCATTAATCCGGGTCCGTGGTACAGGGCTTATATCAGTTAAGATTATGGATCCAGAAGCACAGCTTGTCTTTACTGTTTTAAGGCATCATGCTTTAAAAAAAACAACCTTTTTAAGAACAACTCTGTTGGTATCAAAATATATGATTTTTGGTTATATTGTCAACGTCATTGGTCTTCAGTGCAGTTTTGTTTCGACCTGGCTCTCTGCTGTAGGAGACATGGAGTGTTGGGTCTGTTCAAAGGCCTGGAGGCCAAACTACTGCAGACCGTGCTGACTGCGGCCCTCATGTTCCTTCTCTATGAGAAGATCGCCAGTGGTACCTTCAAAGTCATGGGACTGAGCAGCAGCCACTACAAGAAACGCTAGCCAGCAACCTGAGAGACAAACCTGGACACTTGCCAGCATAAATGCACTGTTATGATGACGAGATGGGACCTAATTTTAGTCTATTTCATTCCTCAAAGGAAGCCGACGTCCTGCATAAACCACTACTGATGTCTCACTGTGATTTTCTTGTGTTTCATCATAAATGAAAATGAGGATGTGAGAAGTTGGGAAGGCGGCATTTCTCATTAAAATTTTAATACTAAATCCCTAAAAGTGTTGTTACTCATTTGTTTTCCATGTAATCTTTTCTTTTTCTTTTTGATCAACAGCTGCTATTTGCTATTGAAGTCTGCATGGAGTTTGCATGTTCTCCCTGAGCATGCGTGGGTTCTCTCCGGGTACTCTGGCTTCCTCCCACAGTCCAAAAACATGACTGTTAGGTTGATTGGCTTCTCTAAATTCTCCTTAGGTGTGAGTGTGTGGATGAATGGTTGTTTGTCCTGTGTGTCTCTGTGTTGCCCTGCGATGGACTGGCGACCTGTCCAGGGTGTACCCCGCATCTCGCCCATTGACTGCTGGAGATAGGCACCATCACCCCTCGCAACCCCGCTCAGGACAAGCGTGTAAGAAAAATGGAGGAATGGCTTGTTTTTAAAAAACTGAATACACAACATTTTTCTTTTTCTTGTTTTTCACTTTTATTGTCAAGGACTGCACAGTTGTTTTTATGAGTCCATCTTAAATAATACATTGAAAGGAGTTCAAACGATCTTTTCTGAGAATAATTATTTGCTTAAAATGATTCCAAAACCTTTGAAAAGTTTTTTTTATTTGAGAATCAGTTGACATTAACCAATCCAGGAGGTCTTCAGCAGTGGATATACTTTTATCCAGATCTATGCACATTCCAAGTTTTTTGCCTATATTTCCTAGTTTCTTCTTATAAATGCAACTTGCAGAAGCTGTTTGTCTAGTCATGATAGGAAGCTTTTAGGCCTAACTCTTTTAGAATGTTCTCGAGTGGACATTTTATAGAGAATAGGTTAAAAAAAATACAAAGAAAAACGGAGCGAAAAAGGAACAGTACCAGACTGTTTTTGCTTGCTGCTGTAGAAAAACTTGTTAGATATTTTTACACTTCTAATTAATTGTCATTTTTATGTGTTAGAATGTCATAGAAAATCCAAACTGTAGGCAGAGCAAAAAATAAAAACATGAATGGCTTATTAAGTATAAGTTTAAAAGTAGTTCATCATTTGTTGCATTTTCTTTTTAAAACTCTGAATTCCTGAATATCTCCAGCTCTTTCTGAATGTGCACCCACTGACCACTGGACATTAGGAGCAGGTCCCTGCGAGCCTGAACAGCAATTCACAGATTTAAACAAGAGATTGATGGAAATGAAAGATTTATTATAATATTATTTGCTATAACCAGCACTGGCTCACCATGATCGCAAACACTTTGAGGGTTCCTGCCACCTGGTGGACGAATGCACTACATGTTTTCTAAGTGGAAACATAATATGAACACAACTATAGAGCCTTCTTCATATCTCTATACTTTTTATGATGCCATGTAGATATGTTTGCATCTTCACATAGATGGAGATGCCTTACATAGTGCTACCTGTAAGCAAGGAACCCTCTTGGTCTTGTAGACGTTCACTTGAGTGCAGACAGTTTTAATAATAAAGGACTTAGGCACATGAGTAATTTTCCTAATGTTTCTGGAGTTAGCTCTTCTGGATTGCTTGTGCATCAAACTCACTGGTTTCTTTCCTCTGTGAGGACATGAGAACAGAATCACTGCATCCGATCAATAGCTTTGCTCTCAAAGTGCAGAGCCCTAAAATCTGAGCTCTAATTTGTCGAGAAATAACTGGCATCAACTAGCTACTTAATGTGATAAATATGTGAATCAATAAATTCAAGATATGCAGCCAGACACCACAAAGACTGAATGATGAGATCTTCAGCATTAATGGCAAAAAATACCTTAATGCACATAAAGCAAGCAATAACAAACTTGTAATGGTACAGGATTGATGTACAATTGCAATCATGCATGGGGGAATGCCTTAGTACCGGTATATTAAGGGGCCTGTCTGCTGAAAACCAGCATGTAAAAAGCAGCAGTAACTGTCGAGAGAGCAAGGATAAAAAAAATAGAGAAAAAAAGACAGAAATCACTGAGAACTGAGGGGAAATATAATTAATGGAAAAGAGGAATAAAAAATGAGGAAAGATTTTTTTTTTATGTCTGCCAGGATTTTAATGCCAAATTTAAGCCTGATTCATATTTGACTGACATTTTAGATGTTTTCTGGATCCAGCAACAACAGAAGCATCACCTTTGTTAATCATTGTTAGGGAAGTTGTGCTTATCTTCTGTGAGGTGGAAATCTTTCAGTGTGGGTGATGACAAAACTCTTTACTTTTCACAGATTTAGATAAAATACCATACAGCAGATATGTTAATGCATTGATGGATAAAGATTCTTATTTTATTTGTAGGCCCATGGTTACGATCTATGACTTAAAATGATAAGTGTTGCGTATTTATATCGCTATATTTTGTGACATATTGTAATACTTAATTTGATTTGTTGCTACTAAAGTAAAATTATATTAAGTAGCAGAGGTGGGTAGTAACTAGTTATTTTCACATGAATACATTTACTTGAGGAACTTTTTGACCAAAAAAACATACATTTAGGAGTAATTTTACTGCATCGTATCTTTTAGTTTTATTCGAGAAATTATCTTTAAAAAATATTAATACTCTTAATTGAGTAAAAAGTATGTCTACTTTATCCACTGTGATTACCTTCACCGCATAAATAACAAAAAGGCTAAAGACAAAGCCACAAGCTAATTTACAGTGAGGAATAAATCATGTCACTGGAGGTCACTTTTATTTTATTTTTTTATCTTTACCAACAGTGAATAGTTTCATAGGTTTCATATTAAAAAGAAAATTGAATTGATAAAGTCTTACTTGTATCTAAATATGTTATTATTTATTATTATATTTTTTGTTATAGTATTAAATACCAGAATTTGCACATACCTTTAAATTCTGATCTTCCTTGTTACATAATTTTAAATAGTAAATGAGAAGTTACTCCGTACTTGAGTAACCTTTGTACCAAAGACTTGTCATTTCCTGGATAGCTGCTTTTTTACTTTTGCTTGAATAAAAAAAATAATGATGAAGTATTACTACTCTTGACTGCACATGTTAGGTATTCTACTCACACCTGTTAAGTAGTTTGAATTAGGGATGGGCAGATCGATAAAAGTATTGATGATATTGATATGGATGTCGCTATTAATATTAAAAAGCAGATTCATCAAAGTCACTTGGCTCAGCTGTACCTTGCTTTGAAACTTTGTTTTGTTAATTTTCATTTCTAATAATAAAGTAAAAATCACAAAAAAAAACCCAAAGGTCAAGCTTGAATATAAAAAGTATCTGTATCAATATCAGCGATTCTGATCCTGTAATTACTTGGTATCGGATCATACCAATATTTCCTGTATCAACCATTTCTAGTTTGATTAGTCTTGAAGGGATTTACTTCATACTGAAGCTACTCTGAGGATTTATAGTGGAAATTATAGGAAGGTTGCAAATAAATTCTATTAGATGCAAATATACAGAAGAAAAATATGGAAAGGTGTTAGTTGGCTATTGTCAGAACCTTACAGTAAATGAAAAATAATACCAGTGCAGTGTGGAAAATTGGGCTGAAACAATTAATTGTGATTAATCGATTATTGAATTAATAGTCAACTAATAGAGTAATCGATTAATCATTAACTGGAGAACAAACTCAAAAACATGCCTTAAACTAACAGAGAAACTCAGAGCAGTAACTATAAAAAAATTGTGAAAAAATATATAAATATTTTGCAAGATAAAAACCTTTTCTTCTTTAAGGAACCATTTGCTATCTGATTATTAATAAATGAATGGAAAAATAATTGACTGATTAATCGATTATCAAAATAATAGTTATTTGCAGCCCTAGGAGGAAAATTCAAGTGTTGAGTAGCCTACATGAATCGGCAAAATAAAAAAGCTTTTATTCCTCTTATTTATCTTTAACTTATACTTGGCTCCAGGCAGGGGCGGAGCTAGATGGGGGGCCAGGGGTGGCCATGGCCACCCTAAGCCAATCATTGGACAGTGGCAACATTAGTACTCTCAAGTGGAATATTCAAACCATTTAACTTTTTCATATATTTACCTTTACTTAACAACAAAGACACTGTGGTTAATTATGCACATAAATATACTGAAATTAAAGATAAGTACATAATTCGTGCTCTTTTCAAAACTAGATTTTGTGTTATATGGGGTAAAGAGAAAATAATGTGTCTCTGCAAGTCATCAAGGAGTCTTCAGTGAAATCATAAATAAATAACTATTTTAATAAAAAAGCATTAAATAATCAATTAATGTAGAGATTTTTACTTGTAAATATAATTTTTTTGCAAAATGATTATTGATAAAAATAATGAATGAGAACGGAAAAGATGTTTGCCCCAGAACTTAAAACTGAAAGAATTGTATCCACTATATATCTGTCTATTTGTCAGCAAAGGAAATATGGATGTTTTGCTCATTGATTTTTCTGTTGGAACAGTGTAGCTTAACCCTGAGGTTCTGTCGCCTATCCACTTTCGGCCACCCCTCAACATACATTGGTTATTGCCTGGCCACCCTTATAAAATGTTCTGTCTAAGCCCCTGGCTCTAGTGGAGTCGTCCCTGAGTTTTCCAGATCTCTGGTTTCTAGCTGAAGTCCTTTAGTACCGATGAACAGCACAGCACACGTGGATCAGCCATGACAGCCTGCCCAGATCTTCAACCGGAAACACGCGACAGCAGCAACTCTGTGGTGCTGCGGCTAGGTCCATCCTCATGATATAACAATCTATGGTACTCCGACAATCACGCGACACTACAACCGGTAGTACTTCACACTTTCATAGTTACGTAAGCACTCCGCTGACGAGAGACTCTCCTAAACAAATTGAAGCTTTAGCTCGTTTTTTTCATCAACATGGATCCAACAAGCGCTAAAGAGTCCGAGAAGACGTGCGTGTTGTGCTGTCAGGACATCGACATCTTTGCTTTGGGTAAATGTGACCACCCGGTGTGCTACCGCTGCTCCACCAAGATGAGGGTTCTCTGCGACCAGAAGTACTGCGCCGTCTGCCGCGAGGAGCTCGACAAGGTGGGCTTTGCTCTGTTACTTTAGCACGGGGTCGGAGCTAGCTAGGCCTCAACGTCATTTTACCTTCCCTACTTATAAACAAAACCCCTCACTCTATAACAGTATATTCTGTAAATTGAAAACGAGGATAAATCTGCGTGGGAACTACGTATTTTAGCTATATTACACTTGAACTTGTCGCTGTTGCCGTCAGTCGCCGGATAGAGCAGTTAATGCTAATAGCTGCACGTCAGTAGGTGTAGGTTTAGCAAGTTATATACTTATACTACTTATACAAAATATGTATACTCTTAGGTTACAAATTGGCTTCAATGTTTACCATTAAAATAAAGAAGTTATTATAATCCTAAATAGTGCTGGTAGCCCTGTCAACTTTTGTGTAACACATTGCTTAATTTGAGTATAACCTCCAAATACCCAGCTAGTAAACTATGATATTTTGAAATATTGAAGGTATTAGAACCATTTTCATAAACGGTTTGTCTGTTAGTTTCAAGCTTTAAAGATCATTTTAGATGTGTTGAGTTGTAGGTAGTGTCAAAGGCATTTTTTTTGGGTGTCTGTCAATATATAAAGTAGTAATATGAGTGAGAAGAGCACCCATAAAAAATGCAACAAGTAGGGGAAACTCTCACTGCTTCTCAGTCTCACTGCTTCTCTTTGGCAACATATAGTCAGAACTTTAAGTTGGTTTTGGAATCAATCAAAGAGATGAGGTGACACAAGCATAAAGGAATCAAAACTTGGTAAACTGTACCAGTGTTGTTGATGTGTTTTTATTGTTTTTTTTTTTTATTTTTAACCCTGGTCTTTAAGTCACAGTATCCTGTATGTGTTAAAGTTTACCCAGTTTCAGCACACCTGATTTCAATTGTTGGATGATTTAGAAATAGACTTTACTAATATATATATATATATATATATATATATATATATATATATATATATATATATATATATAGGGGCTGAAACAATCGGATTAATGATGGTTGATCTATTATTGAAATAATCGAGTAATCGTAGTAAAGAGACTCTAAAACATGCCTTTAACTGACAGAGCAACCTACCTAGACCAATAATTATAGCAAAATTTTAATAAAATATCAACATTTTGCATTCCAGATTAAAAATAAAAAGACTTCCTTCATCAATATGCTCTATCCAGAACTCTTCAAAAGGAAAAGTTTGAGTTTCCCCTGGTTTAATTTAGTAAAAAGTCCTCTTCAAGGAATCTTTGGCTGTTTATTAATCATTAAATCAAAAAAATTATTGACAGATGAATCAATTTGCAAAACAGTAATTAGTTGCAGCCCTAAAAAAAAAAAAAAAAAAAAAAATATATATATATATATATATCTTTGTTACCATGTTGGAAGCTGACCTCTGTATTTAGGTAATTCATGATCTATAAAACATAGATTACCTACGTAGAACATACTCAACCCCAAAATGTTTCCCAAAAACCATTTAATATTTTCACTGAGTACCTGATCTATGTTTTCTGAATTTAAGCAGGATAATTACATAATTTATTTAGACTTAGACAGGTTTTCTTTTTTTTCTTTTTTTCGTTAAGAACAGCTCTCTAGACTATTTCAGTTTTTAAAGTGCAGCTGTTTCTCTGAGTGGATGTGCTCTCTTCGTCCTCTGGCATGGGAGCTGCCTTGGAGCTTGTCTGCCTGGCTGTGTGTTTCCTGGACGGGACCGCCTTTTACAGCTGCTTTTTGTATCTCTGCTTCTGTCTCCTTGAACCCCAGTCGGCCTCGGCAGATGGCCGCTCACACTGAGCCTGGTTCTGCTGGAGGTTTCTTCCTGTTAAAAGGGAGTTTTCCTCTCCACTGTCGCTTCAAGCATGCTTAGTGTGAGGGATTGTATTTGAGTCAATGAGTCAATGCAATCAACTGGTTTTCCTTAGATAGAAAACTTTGTATCAATTTGACTGTATGATCTGGTTGAACTGTAAAGTGCCTTGAGATGACATGTGTTGTGAATTTGGCGCTATATAAATAAACTGAATTGAATTGAATTGAATTGAATTGAAAAGGTAAGCAGCAGTGATAAAAATATTGTGATATTATTGAGCTTGGAATATCCTTACATCTAGTTATTAATATTAATTAATAATATTAATATTCTTTGGGAGATTATAAATAACTGCTCCAGGAAGTTGGTGTTTGCTTTGCAGCTTTAGTTCATGTTGAAAGAAAGCTGTGAAAAACAATTATCTAAGGATGCATCCTCTGCATTGGTGTTAGTGTTAACCATGTGTTGACAGCAGATATGTGATTATATGTATTTGTTTTGTTTTTTCACTAAATTAAATTTCTTTTTTTTGTATCAATAGTTGAACCTTTTTCTCTCATGCTGTTCCAGGTGGTGTTTGTTAAAAAGCTGAAGACCTTTCAGTCTCTGCCTTATCAGCAGTTCCCCTGTGAGAAAAAGTATGACATATATTTCATTGACGAAATGACTCACTCTCAGTACAGGTATGCAAAAACTTTATTCATATTGTTTCTGTTGCCTTGAACAACTGATATTTTACACACCAAATGTCAAAGTTTGAGAGGCCTGTTATTAATTTGTACACTCTGTAGTTTACAAATGCAGTAAGCTTACAGACCTTTTCCAAATCTTATGAGTTATTGGAATACTTTGCTCTTATTACAAAAAACTTCCTGCACATCAAATGGTTTACTAATGTTTCTGGTGAGAAGGCTAGGGGAGGCCCGTGTTTAAAAATATCTGAATGTCTAGTCCCTGTTTATAAACCACTTCTGCTTTTTCTTTTGAATATCTTTTAGTGTCACAAAAAAATTCTAGCTGTGAACAAAATAGGCAAATGCAACAGATTTATTTTAGATTAATTCTTGTAATTGCTATGTAATACCCTGTGCAATAACCTCTGCAATAATCCTGTTAAATAAGACTTCAGCTGTTATAGTTTCGCACTACCTCACTGTTGTTCTTTACTTTAAATCTGTCTTTTTTTTTTTTTTCATCCACTGTATATATGTGGATGCCTTATATATACTGCATGCACATTTTCCTCCTTTTTTGTACCTTCTTTTTAATATTGAGCCGATGTTACAAGTGAATTTCTCCACTCTGAGATTAATAAAGTTTATCTGTCTTATCAGATAGTTAAGATGAATCCCTGTTTTGCCAAATATCTCAGTGGGTGCTCTATCATTTATTCATCAGTATGTGTCTGTCTAGAATCGTCTCTTAAGTTTATTGGATTAGTTTGCTGAAGGCTTAAACTAGCCTGCTTACTTTCTGTTTTGGTATTGCTGGTTCATAATTCTGCTCATAACACATCTCCCAGCAGTTCTAGTTATTGTTTTTACAATCCTAACAGTTCTTAATATGACTTAATATTTCAGGACTTGTGTTTCAGCTGTCTTCTTCATCAGGGACTTTCTCTTTTTATAAGAGGGATCACATAACCTGGGCAGTCAGGAAGCTTCAGCAGCCTCTTTCACTCTAAATGAAACTGAAAGAGGTTAAGTCTTTTGATCAACAAAATGATGTTGTTAATAGCGCAGATTGTGAGCATGGTGTGCAAAAGGCAGCTGTTCCGTTATCTGGGTTGCAGCTCATTAATAGCAGACCACAAACCAGCGAAGGGTATAGGGAGCCGAGGCGACTTAGGTTAATTTAGACCAAATATTGTATTTAAAAATGCCCTGATGAGCCTCACCCCTGGCCTGATAGAAATCAGGCTGAACATTTTCTAATTTTGACACAAACTTTTTTATTACACAGCTCTTGTTAGAAAGTTGTCTGTCTGACTTATATGATTATTTAAGACCATTGCATGATGTTGGGATTTTATTTCATTTTTTTAGCCTTTTTACTACAGAAGACAGCTCAGCTGTATGATAGTAACCTGGTTATAATTTTTCTGAGTAGCTTTATTGGGCTTGGATGTTTTTCTTGATGTCTAATTTTGCTTATCAGGCGTCTGCTGCTGTCAGAGTGCGTTCGGTGTCAGGAGCCTAAAGTTTTCTCCAGATTTGAGGAGCTGGAGCAGCACATGAGGAAGCAGCACGAGCTGTTCTGCTGCAAGCTATGCTCGAAACATCTGAAGGTATGCTCAATGATCCTTTTCATTTCTGTTGTGAGAACTGCTCATGAAATCAGACCAGGAACCATAAAGTTGTTTTGGAATAACTTTAAGATTTGTGCTCTGCCAAAAAAAACAAACATTTTAGTTTTTTGCATGTGGTTGTTTACTGTCTAATAACATATAGTGGAGGATTTTTGAGAATTTTTGACAAGACCCACTTAAAAAAAAAATGCATGTGCACAACCCTGTACCCGCTCCAGAGAGGGACACCTATTAAATGCGTGCGAGAGCATGCATGAGCCCATCTCTCCTTGTGCACGCTCTCTTTAAAAGTTGCTGTTTGCATCATTCATACAAGCTTACTTTCCAAAAGAACATTGGCAATTTTTCCACTGTCAGACTCACCACCGTTAAGTGAAAATGTGAACAAGCACGTAGGACAGCCTTACGTAAATATATCACCAGAATGATTGAAAATTAGGAGGACCACTTATTTTGATGATCCACCCATGAAAAGAACATCATGCACTATATGTTTCAATTGATTTTATTTTATTTTTTTTTACTGAATTTGATGCTCTTGCTAAAAATGTTTGTGAGATAGATTTTTATAACACGGTTAGCTTTATAACATGGTTAGCTTGTTGATATATAGACAGTGCGGCATCTGCAAAATATTAAAGGTAGCATAACAAATTTATTTTGTGTTTTTTTTTTTTTTTTTTTTTTTTACTTGAACCCTCTCCAGATCTTCTCTTATGAGCGGAAGTGGTACAATCGTAAAGAGCTGGCGAGGCACAGAGCACACGGAGACCCGGATGACACGAGTCATCGAGGACACCCGCTCTGCAAGTTCTGTGATGAGCGTTACCTCGATAACGACGAGCTGCTTAAGCACTTACGCAGGGACCACTATTTCTGTCATTTCTGCGACGCAGATGGCTCACAGGAATACTACAGGTGTTTATAGAAGGAGAAAATTATCCTCCTTAATGATGTCAGTGCTTTACAGGGTTCTTTCTTTAGCTTTTATGGATTTCTCTGTCCTCAGTGATTATCAGTATCTAAGCGAGCACTTCAGAGAGAGTCACTACCTGTGCGAGGAAGGACGCTGTGCCACAGAGCAGTTCACCCACGCGTTCCGCACCGAGATCGACTACAAGGCCCACAAGGCCGCAGCGCACAGCAAGAACCGAGCAGAGGCTCGTCAGAACCGCCAAATCGACCTGCAGTTTAGCTTCGCTCCCAGGCAGCAGAGGAGGAACGACGGTGGGTCCCTTTATTAAGTTCTGGAGCTAAAAAGAAGCTTGTATGCAGGTGAATCTGAACAGTTCTGTTAATGGTTAGGTATGGTCTCAGGCGAGGACTATGAGGAAACGCGGCATAATCGAGCAGGTCGGGGAAGGCTTCAGATGGGACAGAAAAGCTGGAGGTACTCCAGGTAAGTTTGCATGACTAAATCCATTAAAGGCTCCAGTGGCTTTAAATCTTCTTTACATTTTATTTCATTAGGATTTTATTCGATTAACCAACACAAAGTGGTGTAACGGGAAATTTACTTTAATTTATGTAATATAATTCACAACTTTTTTAAAGGAATTTAAACATTGTTTTTTAAAGACTTTTTTTTAGGTCTTTTAATAGTTTTGCTCCTTATTTCTCTGGTTCACACTTGCACGCAAACAGGCACACACACACTTCATAAATAAAAAGAGACGAAGCTTTTACAGCTTTTCTCATACAGTGTGCAGTGAGCTTCCACTACAGGTTTAAAAAATTGTTTCCTCTTTGGTTTTAAAACCCGCGTGTCTTTTCTTAAAGTATAAATAAAAGGTAGGCAGCTCCTAGAGACCCATAGGACCAAGAATGAGAGGTGAGGTCAAGAAGTGAACTTGATATGATAAAATAATATAAATACCTTAAACAAAATGCAATGCTGAATATAAATTATAATGCTGCATTTAAATCAACAATATTAGCTCAGAAATAGTAATTTTAACCTTTCATTTCCTGCCTCCAAGTTAAATCTACAATCAACCAGAACACAGAGCTGTGATGTAAACATGTACCAAGCTGCACGTTCAGCAAATCGAGCAATTTAACTGATATTTCAACCCATAGAAGGCAGCACTGTGATAGTTTTAGGGCTGCTATTTCCAAATTTAACAAGCTTAACTGAAGATTTGCAAAACAACTTAAAGATAACTTTTCAGCCTTCATAAAAGCTTTTCATAACTTTGGTGGTTATATGTGGAATGACACCTCTATCATGGCCCGACGGGGTCTGTATTAATTTCACCGGCACTAAACAGTGCACCAAGAGCTTGAAGCGGCAAAAAACCTTCTGCTTCATTTTAAATGCTTGTTCACATTAAGGTCAGACGCGCGTCAAGAGCATCTTTGACTGCCTTCAAATATTATCTTGCTGTCGGAGCCCCATACACCGGCGGTGCACTGTCCCTGGAATTCCCGTTCAACAGCAGCCTCTGGCCTGGTCGCCTCTTATGCTGCGTTCACACCGGGGGCAGCTGGCGCGACAGAAGCAGCGAGTTTACATGCAAAGTCAATGGTTGACGCACGTCAAGGCGCAGCAAAAGGTCCTGCAGCGCGTTTCGAGCAGCAAGCGCAGCGCGTCTGAGCAGCTGAAGCAGCGCGTCGGGCGCGTTTTGGCATCTGACGCGCCGCAAACGCGTTGCTGCTCGAGATGGAAAAATTGAATTTTTGCTGCTCGTGGCGCCGCGTCAACCAATCAGAGAAGCTGATCTGGGAGCTGGCTGGGAGAGAGACACAGCGCTGATGACACAGATCGCTCTGATTACTCCTCTTAAACAGTTTATTAACGCATAATTAACTTAAAATATATACATCTGCCGGCAGAATATGTTCGCTTTTATTATTGTGGTGCCTGCAGATCGGATTATTTAGATGAAAAACACCTACCAGCCGCCGCGGTAAACCGCGAGGAGGCGACCCGCCAGAGGCTGCTGATGAATGGATTCCTTCTGTCGGCGCACCGCCGGTATGTGGGGGTCTGAGCGGCTCCGACAGAAATAATATTGGGAGGCAGGATTGTAATCTGGATGAACTGACTGCACTGATGAAGTTTTCAGGTGTATTTTCTCACTTAAAAACATATTAAAACTACTTTATTCCCACTGATCACAGCAAATATAGCTGCAAGGCAGAGAAAGGATAGTGAAGCTCCGCCCAACGCGCGTCAGAGCCACTTTTGGACCGCGCAGGCAGAGCAGCAAAGTTGCTTCAGCCGCGCGTCAGAACTCACTGGTACAAGCAGCAAAAATGAAGCAGCAGACGCGATTTTGCTGCTTTTGCTGCCCCCGGTGTGAACGCAGCATTAGGGGTTTTCATCTAATTTTTGCAGCGGCTGGAAGCAGATATTAATGCTTTTCATGTATGTAATCCAAACTGCAGGCACCAAAATAAAAAAATCTAACATATTTTGCCAGCAGGTGTCGACATTTTCAGTTAATTTAAGGGTTACTGTTTCAGAGGAGTGATCATAGCGATCTGCATCAGCAGTACTGTGACTGTCTCCCTGCCAGCTCCCAGATCAGCTTCTCTGATTGATGCAGCGTGTCGAGCAGCAAAAGTTAAATTTTTCCAGCGCGTCGGATGCTCAGGAGCTCATGAGCCTCTGCTTCAGCTGCTCCAAATGCGATGCAGGACCTTTTGCTGCGCCTTGATGCGCAACCATTGACTTTGCACATGAACTAGCTGCTTCTGCTGCCTATAGCGCTTGCAGCCTGAATATAGCAAAAAGCCTATGTATGTTTTTTATTGAATGGAAAAGGAATGAAATAGATTAAACTTTTTATTTCTGAATATGATAAACTGGAAAGGTTCAAATGGTGGAGATGGCTTGTCATCACACCCATTTAATTGTCCGGGTTTTAAATTGTAGCTCCTGGTTGTTATTGTGCTTATTCTTACCTACTACTTAATTGAATTGTGTTCCCACTGGGCCTTCAGTCATATTTCGGTTGTGAAAATATTGGTATTCTAGCTTTAAATTGTTTTTCTTATCTGTGCAGAGAACGAGAAGAAGAAGACAGACAGGTGGAAGCAGCTTTAAGAGCATCAATGGCGGTGCAGAGACAAGCAGAGCAAGCTGCGGCACAAAGACAAGCGCAAGCAGAGCGAGCTGTAGGACAAAGACAAGCGCAAACAGAACGAGCTCCGGGACAAAGACATGGAGAGCGAGCCATGGGACAACGATATGGAGAGCGAGCTCCGGGACAAAGACACGCAGAGCGAGCTGCAGCGCAAGAAAGAATTAATTCAAAACAGTGCCGAGAAGAAAGGACTGAGAAAGCAGAACCTGAGGAGCCCAGACAACTGACAGGGCAGCAGCAAACAATGAACAAACCCCCCGGTAACAAAATTTTAAAAAGCATGAAGTTATACCAGTAGTGAGATTATCTTCCTTAGATTTACCAGGATTGTCTTGTGTTTTTTTTTTTTTTTTTTTTTTTTTTTTTTTTTTTTTTTTTTTTTTTTTTTTAACAGTAAAAACGATGAAAGGCTCTAATCCAGGAGATGAGGATGACTTCCCTGCTCTGGGAGCCGCAGCTATAGCACCAATGTAATCCTCAACTCTCATAATGAACTGATCACCTCATGACTGTCTGGTTTTTGCTCAATTGCCTTCTCTGTGTTCTTGTCCTTTCAGCATGAAGCCGGGTCCAGCAGCTCCTCCTGCAGCTCTAAAGGAAGAGGAGTTCCCAAGTCTCTCCAGCGCCGTGGTTACGTCCCCCATGACCCCTGCTTATTCTGGACAGCCAAAAAATACTTCCTCCTTTCAGGAGGAGGACTTCCCAGCTCTGGTGCCCAAAGTCCGGCTTGTCAAACCTGCAGCTAGCTCCAGCTCTGCATGGTCCAACAGCACTGCTGTAGTTAAACCCAGCCCTCAACTTCCTATGTCCTCCAGAGCTCCCTCTGCTCTCTCAGCTGCTCCCTCAGGGCCTCAGCTCCTCTCGTCATCAAACTCCTCATCCTCCCGGAAGAAGAAGAAAGTTGGCGAGAAAGGAAAAGCAGCACCTTCTCATTCTCCCTCTCTGTCCGATGATGACAGCGGGGGTATGACGCAGCAGGAGTTTCGCTCGGTGCCCACCATGCTGGACATCTCCTCCCTGCTCACTGTTAAAGGAGGCAACAGCAAACCCTCTGTGACCTCCACTAATCCAACTCCCAACATGGAACCCCCCTCCTCTAAAGCCAGCAAGAAGAAGAAGCAGAAGAACACGGATGCTCCCACTGCGTCTGCACCAGCAGTTTCAGGAATGGCCTCAACTGTAAACACGATCTCAGTGGAAACGGCTGCGCAAAAGGAGAATGTCCCAGAGAAAACCTGGAGCAAATCCCTTTCCAGCACCGTCTTGGCAACCAGCAGTTCTGCTGAGCCGACAGCTGCTGTTTGCAGCGATTCGCCGAGGATAACTCCACCACCAGGCGTCGCTCCCGCTCCGGCGCCGGAGGAAGACTTCCCTGCCCTCATGACCAAGATTCCTCCTCCAGGTATAATAAACTGCCTTCCTTTGTTATTACACAGAGAACTGAGCCCTGCAAAGGATTTTAGAAATATCAACATTTCTCTGTTACAACAAGAAGCTTTAAGTGTTTCATTTATCCTCCGATTTTAGTAGAAATAAAGATCTAGAATTAGGATGGAATAAAATTGACACCCACAAAGTTAAACAATTCATGAAAATTAAAGTCCAACTAAAGTAAAAAACAACAACAACAAAAAAAATAAGATGTAAAAGTGAAACTTAAAACAGCATAATATTTCCATCCAGATGTTTGAATATTCTTTACCATTTACCCATTGAGATAAATTCTTTTAAATGTTGGTTTGTGATCGAGGGGAGATTACTTGACTATGGTTTTATTTGAGCTTTTTTTTTAGATTTGTTAATCCGAAGAAACCATCAAAACAAACAAAATCATCTGAGCTCGTTTTGGGAATAAAAAATTTTATTTGCAGAAGGAAAGTGGTCCAACGATGGCTTTACTTTTCATGTAATGAACAGTGAAACGTTTCAATTCTCCAATACAACAGGGATTCATTTGATACTGAGATAAAAGGAATAAACTCCGTTAATAGTCATTTGATCTGTGTTTATCTAACAGGATTTAAGACCTCCTTCCCAGTGAAAGCCACGGTAACAAGCTCACCCACTGTCATGCCCCCACCCCCACCCGGCCTGGGAAGCTCAGGCCCAAAGCCCCCCCCAGGCTTCACAGGAATCCCCCTGAACAGCAATGTGGTGGAACCTGCTGTGAGCCTGTGAGTCCTGATGACACAATATTGGCTTTGAATTAAAATTATCTGTGCTGAATCCGTTTGGCTTTATTTATTTTTATTTTTTTGCTGATGTTCTATTTCCTCTCTTGAAGGCCCCCCAAGATGCCGACGAATGGTTACTTAGTGCCAGACGACTTCCAGCAGAGAAACTTGGAGCTTATCAAGTCTATCAAAAAGTATCTCCACAACGATGAGTCAAAGTTCAACCAGTTCAAAAATTATTCAGCTCAGTTCAGACAGGTAAGCTTTACATCCAGTATTCCTTACATTTCTCCATCCATTTCTCCCTGACCGGTCTGCTGTGTCTCCATGGTTCTGTCTGTATTTTAATGTTCATTAACAGTCCTGAGGCCTTTATAGGGCAGCTGGATTTATTCTGAGATATTACACACAGAGGGATATAGGGCCTGATTTTAAAAACAAACAAAAAAACTTTGCTGGTGATAAATTGCTGTGTGACTATAAACCTGTTTTCCAATGCGATTTAAAGATTTTATTCAGTGTTTACCTCAAAATAGATGTGCTTTACTATGTAAGAGCGTCTCTTTTCCTGTCAGACAAGTGAAAATTGCTTCTTCATCTCTAACTCAGTCGGGGCTTCGCAAGCCACCTTCTAGAAATTACATCTTTAGTGTTTATCCCCATTGACTGTCAATAACACTAAAACGCCACAACCTCATCTGACATGATTTTCTGTCGGATCAGGTGTGTTCAGGGAAAAGCACAGATCGATATACCAGAGTTAAACTTTTTGCCATTCAGACCCTGTAGAAGAAGGTGGAAACAAGGGGGAGAAAAAGCACACAAACGAAGATTATTGAGCACATTTAAATCTAGGATGAATTAAAACAGGCCTGGATTGACAAGTACTTGCTTACTGGGTGCCTTCTGAAACTAGTTTGTTCAGCTGGGTTTTATTTAAGGGAATCAGAGTAAAGAAGGAACACCACATTTTTCATTTTATATAATTTTATTTTTTATTCCTCCTCTTTACCTCCTTATGTCAGTCTCTCAGATAAACATCCATTAAATATTAAATAACCTTTTTTTTATAATGTAAGAAAACTGTCCTAGAACGGTAGAGGTTATAGTTGGAAGTCCTTTTTTTTTACCGTATTTTTAGTTTTTATTAACCTTTTTTTTTTTTTTTTTTTTTTACCTTGTGCTCTCTGTTTCCAGAGCGTGATGTCAGCAGCCCAGTACCACCGCAGCTGCAAGGACCTCCTCGGAGACAGCTTCAACAGCATCTTCAATGAGCTGCTGGTGCTCCTCCCGGACACTGGGAAGCAGCAGGAGCTCCTGACCGCTCACGTCGACTGCAAGGCGCTGGAGAAACAGTCTGGCGCCGGCGGGGGGAAGAAAAACAAGAACAAGAAGAACGCCTGGCAAACGCCTGCCATGGCGACCAACTCTGCAGCTGAGCTGGACTGCCAGGTGTGCCCCACCTGCCGACAGGTTCTCGCCCCCAAAGACTTCAACTCCCATAAGACCCTGCACATTAATGAAAGCGAGGAGTTCCCTTCCTTGCAGTCGATCAGCCGGATCATCAGCTAGCCCCTCCCCTCGGGTCTCCTGCTCCGTTTGCCATAGTGGGGCAACACTTCAGCTGTCCCTGCAGCTCTGTAGCAGCAGCCTCACTGCTGTTTAACCCAGAGGAGCCCGAGATCTCTTTAAGAAGGATGTTGGTGTTTTTTCCCTTGGTTGAAGATGATGCTGATTGGTTGGTCTAAATGGTTTTCCAGCTCGACGCACGTCCCTCCAGGATGTCTACTGCTGGCACTCTCGCTCGGAGCGTCTCTAATCGGATCTCTGAATCTAAGAAAAACGGAGGAAGTGGTTTTGCGGCCTAACAGGGAAATCAAATATTCTTTTTACTTTGCTTTGGCTTTCACTTAAACAGAACCGCACTTTGTGTTGGTAAGATAATTTAATAGAGCATGCATTGCAGCAGTGCTGCGTGGTTAAACAACTAAAACATGTTCAGTTCCAATAATTAGAAGCATATTTATTAGATTTAGCCGATTATTTAGTTTTTGCTGCTTAATCCAGAACGGTGCAAGGATATTGTTCGATTTTTCTTTTCTTGATTATGTGACAGAAGAAAAAAAAGCTGCTTCTGATGTTGGAACAGATTTTTGTTCATGTTTCAAATGTTATTTTTTATCGTATACACTCATTCCTATAAGGTAAACTTAGCATGTTTGTTGATAATCACCAGCACTGGTGTGCGGTATGAGGTTTCAACAGAAACACATTCAATCATATGCTTCTTTACAGGAATGGCTGGGAAACATGATTTAGCTCCAGCTTTAACTTATTGCACGTTTTCTTATGATTTGTGAGACTGAAGTAATATAACCGCCATCGAAGCACCTTACAACGTCGACACAAGTGCCAGCGCTTTTTCTTTTTGAGGTCTCTGGTTTTGTTTGGTCCAAAATCTTCCCATGTTTTCTATCTGGAAATCCCTCACCGGTGCGCTGTTTTCCATCTACATCCAATAAAGCTGCCTGCATTGTATCAGTAGTGTTTTTTTAGTCTTTCAGTCATATTTTTGCTGTATCAGACTGAACAAAAACACTAAATTACAAGATGAACAAATCTATAAATTTGTGTCCTCTTGTGATTTTTCTGTTTACCTTTCAGGTTTTCTGTTTGATTCAGTAACTGAAGGAGGATCATTTCTGTAACTCACAAACCATTTTTATAAATTCAACATACAGCACCCCGTTATTGCGATAAGTTTTTCAGATCGTTACAGATTTATAATTAGAAAACTAAACAATCACTTTTAAGCAAATATTCACAGCCGTGAAGCTTCAGACTTAGCTGCGGTGTATACTGTTTCTACAGCATCAATTGTGTCCACCTGTGTTAAATCTGATTTTGACATGATTAGGATTGTGAATGTGACGTTTTCACCAATGCTTCATAAAAGCATGTTGATTCCTCAAGGTAGGGGGAGAAGAAAAATCCTGGATGCTCCAAAGTGCTTTTGACATGAGGACCCAAAGATCTTAAAGGAGGGAATCAGAACCAGTTTATGAATGTCCTGGATTGGCCAAACTAAAGTCCACTCCACACACTAATCCAATTAAGCACCTCTGGAGAGATCAGGGCCCATTTTCACAAATATTCTCAAAAACTCCCATTACAGCCTTAAAAATCCTGCCAAAAAGTTTTAAGTTAAAATCGGTTTGACTGGCAGCTGAGGGCAAGTCGGAGTAAGAACGGATGCAAAATCATATTTTACTGAGGAGGTTTAGTTTCTGAGACTAATTTCTGACTCTAATTGGTTGATATGAGACTATATTTAAAAAATGCCCCTAGTTAATGTAGTGAAATAAACTTATTAGAATTCAGAATAAAGAAGGGAGTCATAACAGAAAAACTAAACAATGGTCACTGCATCAAAGTCTAGTAGCATCATTTTGATTTGCTTCTGTTTTCTCACTGCACTGGTCACTTACTACATCTATGTGATATTAACGTGGACTCACCTGTCAGCATTTTCCTGGTTGCCTGCTTGTATTCTGGAAGGAGACTAAAGGAGCGATGAAAGGTAAATAGGGCTAAACTTCAATGCATCTTTTTTTTCTTTGACCTGCCTGGAAAGAGAAGAGTTGCGTGCAGCAATCAGGAACCAGAGTGATGCCGTCACACAAGCGCATTTCTAGATGTCCACCTAGGCTATGGATACTGACAGCATCATGCACAATGCAGCAAAGAACTATCTACATCTTCATCAGTCTATAGGTTGTATTTTGTGTACTTTATCTTGTCTAGGGTTGGTATGTATATTTATATTTTTGGTTTTCCCAATTCTTTTTAAAATTGCTATTGGGAACATTTTACAGTCTAACTTATTGACATTTCTATGTACTGTACTGTTTGATTTTTTTCTCTGATTTTTAAAAACTTTTCATTAGTAATATATATATTTTTTCCATTTTCTATCTTTAATAAGATTATGTTAATGGAGTTGCACTTTTCCAAGCACTGTATATATTTCCCTCTATAGATATGATACATTTAATCCTCTCTCTGTATTAATAGTTTTATGAATACTATAGTTTATCTACTATTTTATTTCACAATTTTAAATGGTAGATCAGACAAATAACTGCCTCTGTTTCTTCCATGTCTGCTTTAGACAGTCCTATGCTCACTAAAGGGCCTCATTTCTAACATCTTTTTCACTTTAAAGAGCTCTCTTAAGGCCTAGAGAACTTTGCTAACATCATTTATATTACTGAGGTAAAATGAATATAAAAAAATCTTGAGATTCTAAGATTTTTCCTGAAATATCAACAAAAGCTACTTTTAGGATTCTTTGTTACTTTTGGCGCTGTTTCGTAAACAGATGTAGCTGCCTGCGTTTTATCAAGACTCCCAGGGCTTTTCAGACTTCAACAGGCCCTCTGCTTTAGTACTTTGCAGATGTCATGAGGGGCTTTTCCACATATTTTTACTGTTTAAGGTTTAAAACCCCTTGAAACTCTGAAATTATTTTTGATAGCAAATTTGTCTTTTTGCTTTTTAACTACAAAAATTTTAACTACTATATATGGTGTTTCAGACCATTAATCAGTTGTAGGGCTGCAACCAACGATTATTTTGCTAATCTATTCATCTGTTGAGAAAGTTTTTCGATTAATTGATTAACAGTCTGATAGCCAAAGGTTCCTTAAAGAATAATTTTTATAAAATTAAAGCAGGTGAAACCTTTCCACTTGAGGGGTTCTGGATAGAGCATATTGACAAAAACATTTAACATTTTGCATTAATCATAAATGCAAAATGTTCATATATATATATATATATATTTTTACAATTTTGATATAGTTCGATATCTAAATTGGTCGCTCTGACAGCAAAAAAAAATTATTTTGCAGTCTCTATACTCTAGTAAACAATTGATTACTAAATTAGTTGATTATTTCAATAATTGATTAATCCAGCCCTAATCAAATGACATCACACAGTGATAACTTGCGATGGGTTTCATTCTTAAAATAAACGACTCAAACAAGCCAAATAAGTCAAAAAGCAACTTCCCCATTAAGCTATTAGCGGGTAGTGATGGTAATGATCCTTGAAATTTTCTAATAGTGTTTTCCTTTCCCTCCGCTTTACTTTTAATTCTATGTCCTATTGGATAAAATCCATTGATGCTTTGGTTGCAGCATGACCAATGCTTATTCCAAGGGAAATAATGACAGAAACAGGCAGTCCAAAACCGACTTTATCTTTTATTGGAGTGATGGTCAGACTGCAGTCCAGATAACAGACAGTGACACACATCTCTGTACACAGCGAGTTTACAACTTCAGAACAGGAAGAAAACAACTTAGAAAAATGTTAAAGGGCTGGATCACTACAAAAAAAATAATAAACCAATGACTGCTTCATCTGTCAATGAGAATCCTTTTCTTTTTGGTAAAAAGGGAGGGGCTATATGGGTGTGTTGTAACATCCATGCAATGCATTGTGCCGGTACCACCGATGGTCCCAGCTTAACTACACCTAACAGCCTTTTCATCACTTCAGCTTCACAAAACAGCAGAACGATGGCGTAAAACATCAACTTCGGCCCCCTTATGAGTTTTCTCACAAAGTATTTGCAAAAAGGAGTGCAGTCTAGTTAATAAATAACTCTCATAGATAATATTTTCTTATTTTCAGTAGTACGGGACAAACCAGACCCTGGACACCATCACACAAGATTTTCATTTACTTCATAAACATACTGTTTTTTTTTGTTTTTGTAATTACATTTCTTTTTTTCTGTACAATCAACCAGTATCACAGTAGTGTACATAGGCCAGAGCACAAAACACAGAGAATGCTTGTATTATTATTAATAATCTTCTTCTACCACATTGACTGAATAAGAGACTGAAGCACCCAGAACAATAAAACATCCGGACCTGACAGCACCCCGAACTAATGACACCACCATCAAAACCCCAATCGCACCCAGACAAAAGGAATGCTAACTTATATTAACCTGACGTTTACATGGAGGACTACACGGCTGCTATATTCTCTGTCTCCTCATTCTGACCATTTCCCACCACATTCCATACACGACTTTCTCTTGAGCATCATAATAAAGATATAACAGCTTTTACTTCACTTTTAAAGTCTCAACACTTCATGGTTAATAGATTTTGCCAAGCTGTCGCAAACAGACACCTCGGGTAATTGGATTTTCCTGATTGATATAAAGAAGTCATAGTTCTTTTAAGTTTATAACAAATGCTTATTAATTCTGTGCATTTGACATTGTCATTGAAATTCAGTAGCGAAAAATGAAGAAATATAAGACTGATTACGTTGTAAAAGAAAATCACACAAGCAAGGTAGTGGCATGGTCATGCTGTGGGATTTTTTTTTGCCAAGGGTGCTTGTTGAACTTAAAAAAATAGATGAAAACTGTCTGAAATCCAGGTTTATGTCACAAAAGCCACCATTTAAACTGATAAAAGAGGGAAGGGTGAGATGTTGTCGCCAAAATTGTTTTAGCAGCTAGTAGATGACAACAGAAAGTGTGTGTTCAAGGTCTACCTATACTGTATAATCGATCTATCCTGGTTTGAATAAATCATTAGAAGAGACTTCTGACCAGAGCTGATGATAAACCTTCCTATTTTGTCCTGCTTGTTGAAAACAAACCTACCTTTTGACCTCATGCTTCGGACTTCAGACAACCTGACAGCGAAAAAGTGAGCAGAAATATTCAAACCTATTATAACAATATAAAGTTTGCTAAAACCGTCACAAATAAAAGCTGATGTCTGAGTGGAAACGTTTAGTCGCTGCACATGGACGCCCCACATCACTCTGATAGATTGTTACATTGGAAAGGTGACCCACATCCTCCCCACACCAATCAATGTCACCTCAGATACTAATTCAACCTAACCAGCCCACCCAGATCTAGAGGCAGGATTGGAAAAATTGATAAATCAGTTTTCAACTTTAGAGTTAGCCTTTATAAAGCTCATCTGTACCTTTGTCCCTTAACAAAACTGTGATTTAGCAGCTTTTTAAAAAAAGGAAACAACGTTGAACCTTATTTCTCCACAACATTCCCACACATCTTACGCTCAAAGGATGCTGCTTAAATAGCACACTTCTTCATGCACTATGGAACGATCAAAAGACGACTAGCTTCTAAAGCAGGGTCAGCCTGCGATACAAGCCACTTTTTTATTTCAACACAAGTAGGGAAGAGCTGAAAAAGTTGGTTAGATTAACAGTCGGACTTTACTTTCTGGAAATACATTTGCTTCCAAAAACCTAGTAAAAATACCAGGTTTTTGTCATTTAAAAACATTTGAAAAGTATGATGAGATATTTAGAGGGGAATTCCAAATATAATGTGACATAATATCCTGTAAAATTTGTTAGAGGGACAAAGAAATATGAAATAATAGTAAAATATAAATCTTGGTGTATAAATGTGGATGCTTATGAATTAATACTTTGTTGAAGCAGTTTTATTTTATTTTGGGAGTCTTTTTTTCTTTGGTAGGAGTCTGAGGGCATCCCATACCATGATTGGATAAAATTTATTCTTCCTTCAGACCAAAGTCTTCTGGATCTATTCGATGGTGAGAACATCTTTCATTTACAGCCCATTTCTAGATTTAGTTCTAGACTTTGACTAGGCCATTCAGAAACTTTTTATGTACATAAAGTCAAAAGAAAAGGAAAAGGTTTGGAGCCAGAACTGACAGGTATTTTACGCTGCCAGTTCTACCTCGAGAAATGTTGGAGGGGTGGTGCCTCCTATAGGGTGACCGGGTGTAATTTCATGCAGGTAAAGCAGTAGAAACAAACTGATTAAATCATCCATTTATAGATGTATTTAAACTTTGTTTTATTGCAATGTTGAATTGTGTTACACTGTTAAATAAACAGCTGAACTTAAAATAGCTACGCTTTTGGAGTGGTAGTTTTTTTATTTAAATGAGATTGCAGGTTATCTTTTTGCAATATGAAATATATTGCAGTGGACCTGCATTTGATCAGCTGTTAAAAACGTTGAGCATGACGGGGGGCACAAAAAGTTTCTTGTAAACTGTAAGGGGGCTCAGCAAGAAACCACTTAAACCATGATGCAACCACCACCAACTTGGTGTGTAAAAAGGTTTGGTTTCGTCAGACCATGATACGGTTTCTCCAAAGGGCCTTTAAATACGGCCCTTTTTTCCTTAAGAAAAAAAGATGCCGTGGATCTTACAATCCATCCTTTAGTTTAGAAACAAAGAATAAAGGAGACTGTGGTCACAAGACCACAATCAGAGCAAACCAGTAATTATAGGTGGTTCTTTAGAGAAGTGGCCAATTGACAGTCTACAACAATAATATGATTTCTTTTCAACCATTTTGAAAAAAAATATATACTGTTGTGACATATATCTTCCAGCTATTAGGGACTACATTCACAGTTTTATATTTTAAATCTAACTCATCTCCTGATTGGTACTTTTGTATAATCCTGTCCTTCCTCTGTAACCTTTGTAAACCAGGACTTCAACTAAGGGGTGTCAATGAGCAAAGATTCTACAGATTCTTACAGAAAAGTTTATTCCATATTAATCAGTAGTCTAAATACTTAAGTTGAAAATAATGATGCTTCATCAAAGTATTACTTCAAAGGTTTATCCAACCAAGTTGGTACAGCTTTTGAGTTTTTAACATAAAGTACAGGGTTTTTCACATAAACTTTAGAGGATATACATCACTTCATTTTTAAATAGAAGAGACATTTGGAAAACAGTGTTTACATGTTTCATGGTCACCAAAAATTATCAGATGTTTTATCATTTTTGCTTTCCACTGCTTCTCTATTTCTCTTCACTAGAGTAGATGTAAAGTGAAAAATCTAAACTGCTTCAACAACTAAAATAAAATTAAATCTACCAGGGAAATTAAAAAATGTAATGCTTAAAAAAAACTTTTTATCAAAATTCTACAATGAATAATTTGAAGCCACTGATGTGATTGTGAATGGTCAAGGAAAGCACCAAATGTTACAAATATCACTAACATTTTTCATTTGATAATAATAATTGAACTTTATTAATCTCTCACTAGAGAAATTTACCTCTGCATTTAACCCATCCTCTTAGGGAGCAGTGGGCTGCCATTGTGCGGCACCTGGGGAACAGTGTGGAGTTAGGGTCTTGCTCAGGGACCCAGAGTACAGGCAGTGGGGATGTAACCGGGTAGATGAAACCTTCTCAGAGAACAAGCGCACTGCTCAACACTCCCCTTAGCTTGGTACTTTTCTCCACAATAAGTGCAAAATGGAAAAGGAAACAAAAAGAAGAAAAATATCTGAGGAGCCCCTAAAGGATATTCTGCAAGAGGCCTCATTCAATTGGCTTGGGTAGAGTGAGAATTATAACGGCGCATTCATAAACTAAGTAATAATTGTTCACCAATGCGAATGATGGTGTTTCTCTCTATGAAAACTCCTAGAAAGTCTTCAATGGTGGAAATAATCTCTTCAATTTGATCAATACAGTATTTGAATGAGAGTGATTTTAAGAAATGTGTCATTTGAGACAGACCCTGGAGTCAACCTGCTCTGATTATAACGTCTTTACTTTAGTACAGTGCCTGCCTGCCTGCCTACAGTACACAAGAATATGAAATATTGCACTCTGTCATAAAACATTGCAGTTGTGTACAGCATGTGGAAAACCGACCGAACTCGGTAACGTCCTCAGACACACGGTAAGAATATGGCACTTATTTGATCTCTACGTTTGGAAACATACAGATTCAATGCAAATGATCACCAACTGGGAACACAGGAGGAGTTATCTATGCTGCTAATGAATGAAAACAAGATCATTCCCAGTTTTGGCAAGAAAACCGACACCTGAATGAATGAAAAGAATTAAGACCAAAGTGCTATAAGAGAACACTCCCTGCACTGCTCACTGTTGTTTAAAACCACTGTGGTGGAATTTGTTCAGAACAAAATGATTTTTGAACACTTCAAAAGGAACCTCCCTCTTTCACTTTTCCTCCTCTAGTTTTGATTTTGATTTATCTGCGCCGATGCAGGAGGAATATCCTTTCTGCAGGTCTAGAAAAAAAGGCAGATAAAGCTGGAATGTTCAGGAGGGGCAGGAAACGAGAGGAGGAAACAAAGAAGCAGAGGCCGGACGACTTTATTCTAAACAGCTATTGAAAACTGTTTCCCGGGTCGACTCATGAACAACTTTACTTGAAACAGAAATCACAAGAAAACAATTTTCTTTTATCTGCGTCTCTTCCATCAACACATCTGTCTGTCCTAGTAAATAGGAACCTGGTATGTAGGGGCTGTGTTGTTTTCGGTGAACGGCGGGCTCTGGTAGGGCTCTGTGGTGTCGGTTGGGGCGCCTCCTGGTGAATTGGACGGGTACGGCTGGGTTGGTGCGCCGCCGTCCATGTGCTCAGTGGTGAACAGGGTCATGTCTGTTCCCAGAAGGTACTTCTGGACCGCACGCACGGTTAAGCCGGCCTACAGGGGGCAACAGAGAGAACAGCAGAGTCACCTTCTTAAAAGATGTAACTCATTATATTCAAAGAAAGATTCTATCTGTTTTATGTTTAAGTTGGAACTCTGTATTATTTGGTATTCATGCTATAAATAGAAAACACAAAAATAATTTTATATAATCAACCTAATAATTCATAACAAATCTAAAATAACTCATATTGCCCCTTTTGGATTTACAAAAGAGTCTGAATAACACATTGTGAACATTTCTCATTCCCATAACAAAAAAGCTGATAAAACAATTAATTTGTGCACTTTATTTAATATATTTATGTGATTCTGCCCACTGGTTACTGTTTGTTATCCTTTTTCCTTGGTATTTTTGTTTATATGTATGTTAATAATTTGCCAAAGACAAATGATTGAATATTGCTTTGTTTTGATAAAATCTTGTAAATAATACAAAAGGAGAACAGTAGAGTTAATCAAAACATTGCATATTGGTTAGCATAGCTAATACTAATAAATTAGCTTTAACCTGGTAGCTTAAAAGATTGTTGTCTCTTTGCAGCTAAAACTAGAACATTAAAGCTGTAGAAAAAATATGATCTTTTCTTTTAAACCGGCTGACATTAAATGCATTCTTATTTTAGCTCATAGGGTTACCAAAAGGACTTCTGCTTTGCTTAATGCCAGAACAATAAACAATCAGACAGGCTGCATCACAATAGGCTAATGAAGTTTATCATTAACAATAAAAAAATAGGAAAAACAACATTAATTTTATATGTTTTTTTTGTCTGCATGTGCCTTTAGGTTTAAAATTTTGTACCTCATAGCAAAGAGTTTGGACTCGACTGTTTTAATCCATGGAAGGGTTATTAACTGGGAAAAAGTTGACTTTGTTTATTGTCATTATTTCTCTATACATTGACAGTTTGCTCAAGTAAAAACCGCCCCCCCCAAAATCCGATGTTGTTGGGTGTAGTGATTAAAACCCTCTGTCAGTAGCTATGAATCTGATATTGGAGTCGATGTTTTCAGTCAGTTGGATGTTAGGTATAAAACATCCTGCTTCATATCCAGAGCAGAGCTCTGGTATGAAATACCAACTGCCAAAATGTTTCCACCCAACACTGCTGAGATAAAGCTGCTCCACCAAGAGGAAATGACTACAAAACTCCCTAAAGCTGATGTACAAGACTGATTATCAGACACAAGAAACGGTTCAAATAATTTTCTGTTGCTCAAACAACTCTTAACCAACTGTCGCTTTCATCCTCTTTTCATTTTTTTGTATGTTTTAGTTGAGAGAGAAGTGTGTCAACTATGTCATGTGATGTCATGTGGTTGAAGCTATTATGAATTTTTGCATCCAACTTGACCATCTCAAACAGAGGTCCCCCACACGTACACCAGCTCAGTGTATTACTTTCAGTGTGCATTAACACTTCCTTTGCTCCCTCCAGGTGATGGTGCTCTTCTTTTCATCTCTACAACTTTTTTAGGCTTGATGCTTGCGCGTGCATGCGTGGGTTCCCTCCGGGTACCACGGCTTCCTCCCACAGCCCAAAAACATGACTGTTAGGTTAATTGGCTTCTCTTAATATTCCTTAGCTGTGAGTGTGTGCGAGAATGGCTGTTTGTCCTGTTTGTTTCTGTGTTGCTCTGCAGTAGACTGGCAACCTGTCCAGGGAGTACCCCGCCTCTCACCCATTGACAGCTGGAAATAGGCACCTGCACCCCTCACAACCCCAGCAGGGATAAGTGTGATAGACAATGGGAATGAAAATGGCTTGCATTAGGTCTGTATGGCACCTCATGGCCAAATTACGTCATTATCTCATCAAAACCCTTCTGCACAGCTTTAATCCTGCTCAGATTTTCCACACCGAGCACCTTTGAAAATCTGTAAAGATGAGGACAGTGCTGTCATGAACTTGGCGCTGATGACTGGCTTGATTGCTCATTCCATTCACCTCCACCCAGTTTCTCATTACAGTTCATCGGATCCATCTGCTCTTGCCTCTATTTAACCAGCCCTTTAACCAGTCATCGGTGCCAGATTATTCTTGAGCCTGTTGTGAGAGTTTCTCTAGCCTACCTTAGAGTTACTGATTGCCTGATCCTGACCCGTTCTGCCTTTGACCTCTGAGTCTGCCTGTCCCCATTCTGATCTGTCTCCTTATGTCTCTCGGGAACCTCTTCGGACCTGTGATCTCCTGGTTCTGAATCTTGAGCACATTCTCGACACCGTCTTTGGCTCTGTCCTCTGGATTATCCTGCCTTCATTCGCCTGCTCGGTTCTGATCTCCGGTTTGTTCTCCGGTCTCTGAGACTACAGCGTCTGGGACTCTCTGGGCAGCACCCGCCGCATCTTGTTGGCAGTGTAACGGCTAGAACCAACCTCGTCCTCTGGGCATGGACTGAATTTGAGGACCAGGTTAGTGACTCACACATTGATAATCTACTTCTGCCAGATCGACATGGTCACTAATCTGTATTCTCCCCCTGCAAGGATTCCAGCCTAAGATGCCTCTGCTGTTCACTGCAGATCTGTTGTTTTAAATAAATGCCTTTTTTGAGAGATCTGACAGTCTGTTTGCCTGAATACTGGGTCATCTGTTCTGAGCTCTGACAAGTGCAGCATGGATAAACAAGAGTTCCTACTGGAAGTGGTTTGTAAACATTAAAATCTATGGACATTTGGGTTGTAAAGAACACTGTGATCCACAGATTGCAAACAACTTTTTGAAAAAACTACTCTCACTGTAAATTATGTGTAAACAGAAAAACTACAGAACCACTTCATCTGCAAAGGCACCCTCCTTGCCAAGATTGAGATACCCTCCATCAACACCCAAACTAGGAGCAGCTCCCGAATCATACAGACGTTGGTAACAATCACAGTCTTGTGCTTATAAAATCAAAACAGGTCTTGCTTTGTTTCTACGAGGACTTGGTAGTATTTAAAAGCAACCAAGATAATCCACAGTTCTGTCCCAGCCCAGACATAATGCATCAAGGGACACGGTAGTAAGACAACTCCAGATACACAAAGGACACGTGGACCTGACAACTGCACAACCATGACCACCTCAGATGCTCAAGAAGAGTAAAGGTCTGTTCCACTGACCTACAGGAAATCGTTACTGCTACAAATCACAGACACAGCATCTATTATCTCCAGTGATATATTTAGCCTTACCCAAGTGATTATGGAGAAGAAGGAGAAGGCGATTGCTGCTCGTGCTGCATCAGCCCCCTGGTTGAGAGGCAGATCATCACCTTTGGTCCGAGACCACTGATTGGCCAGGAAGCAGAAACTTACAAAGTACAGAAAGGTCCAAAAACCTGCAAGACACCAGAAAACCCAACAAGTGCTTATTTCCTAGGAAACTCATTTGATACTGGCACAGTAACAACCTGTGGCTGATGATTTCTCATATCATACTTCCCTATATTATGAATAATTCTTTTAGAAAAAAACAGTATCATTTTTCTAATAGTTGTTACCAGATAATTGTTTCATTTCACCTTATGAAACAAACACCTTAAAAAAATGCCCAAACCAAGACTGCACTCTTGATGTTTTAGAAACTCACTTTCAGTTCAGGTGGTTTCATCACTTCTCATTCACTCTGAATATTGCTTCACTTTTTTTTTTTTTTTAATAAAATATCACTTTAACGTTTTTATTTTTCTCACTACTAACCTAAATACATACTGATCTAACTTCATGTTGCAGACCAAACTAGTGCCAAATTGTTAAACTGAAAAATTATACATGTTTCTCAGACTTTTTACTCATAAACATCATAACAACAATGCTTACAGTTAGGCCCCTTTTGATGAAATTACAGCTGCTCTCTAGAGGTACAACCTTTGCATTTTTTGTCCATTCTTCTTTGTTAATTAGCTGAATCTAGCTCAATGTGATTGGATGTACAGCCTCTCTTGCAAGAGATTCTCAACTGGATACAGATTTGAACTTTAACTGGGCCATTTCGACATGGATCTGATTTGACTGAAATGATTTGATCGCAGCTCTGGTTGTATGTTTGTTTTTGTGAATTGCATCACCACGATAATGGTGCATTCCACTCTTCACAGATTACATTCTCCACATGTTTGCCGTGTTCTCTAAATACCTTATGGAAGACTGCAACATTTTCCTGGATCTCTTCTCACCTGAGAAGCCAATCTCCAGCATCACAGCCTTCTTCCTATCTTTGACAGAGCTGATGGAAGAGAACTTGTAATCGAGCAGGAAGAAGAAAAAACATGCCAGCAGGCCCACCAGGCCCACGAACACGCCGTAGTTGCAGGCGTCTGCATTCTTATTGAAGACACAGTGGAGGCGTTCACTGCCCAGGTTAACATAACCCTCGTTCACGATAGAGGCGAAAACCACCAGCGAAAATATCTGTGTGCCAGAAAAGAGCAGATGGACAATTTAAACATGGGATTGTTCTCCCTGCTGCCCTCTGAGAAGAGGCTTCGTAGCATTTGATGTAGGACCAGGAGGTTCTGTAACAGCTTTTCCCCCACTGCCATAAGACTGTTGAACTGCTGAAAACTCTAATCAAGTCACAAATCGAGACTCTGCATCACACTGAAAACATTGCACTTGCATTACATGGTGAATATACAAAATATAATTCAACTCAGCGTTTCTACCACATTTTGCACCATATATATTTATTTATTTTTGCACTACTTTAAACCTTCCACATCAATGCCTTTTCCACCATGTCTCTCCTACACTGTTTACATTTTGATCAATGCAAATTCAGTCTCGGAAAGCTGTAAGATTTGAAATTTCATTTGATATACAATTTGCATACAAAATAACAATAGTTTGTCTAAGTCTAGGTCTAAATCTAAATTGTTGCAATAAAATATATGTATTTCGATGGTAATCAAGTTTGTCCTTTTGGTTTTGTCTTTGAGCAACAAAACTTAATTCAAGGATCATTAAAATCACACTGCCCTGTCTACATCGGCTTTTTCTGATTAAAGATATAGGTGCTTCAACTAATCTACAGAATTAAACCGCCCTGCATACAAAATGCCAAAACAAAAGTGATTTCTTTTGCTAAAGCCGCAAGGTTTTTCTGTTCTTGATCATTTTTCCCCCCCCCCGTTTTTTCCCCAGATGCACCTATTTCTTCACCCAGTTCGTGTTTGGCCTCTTCTCTGTGTTCAGAACCTTAAATCTGACATTGATCAGCTGACTAACACTGTTCAGAATAATAAGACCATGTGATGCACCAACACAGAGAAGAATGCACTCATACTAGGGGTCTGGGTCATATGATGACGAAAGGACACACAATGGGATAATGTCAGACCCCACATTCTGCCCTAATCACATGAGTGGGCGTAATCTGAGCAGATAGATGCTCAAGAGCTTTGGTTGAATCAGTGAAATGAAATGGCTTTTAGCATCATAAAGCTGCATCATTTAACGGATTTTCTCAAATTTCTCAACAGGGGTTTCAAATTACCGTACTACCTTAACAGCAGTATCCTCTCTTTTCAATGCCAAGTCAGTTTCCTAAACAGTTTGTAAGCATTTTTAAATGGGAATCTTTTTGCAAATGAATCTTGTGAAAATGTTAATTTACGATTTAGTCAAAAGAATGCTGGTCTTTGTCCTGGGGCGGGGCAATAAAACAATAACAATATATATTGCAATAAATACCTTATGAAAATCATTTGTATATTTATACTGAACTCTAATCCAGAACTGCACG
Organism: Cyprinodon tularosa; assembly: GCF_016077235.1. NCBI lineage: Eukaryota > Metazoa > Chordata > Actinopteri > Cyprinodontiformes > Cyprinodontidae > Cyprinodon > Cyprinodon tularosa. Next base: position 646,858 of record NW_024038427.1, on the reverse strand, counting down.
TTATGCTGGGGGATGTAGGCAAAGTAAAGGATTTAGCCGGAACCTCAGCTTGGTGGTGGGCTGATCTATTTTTTAAATGTTATATTAAAATAAGATCGGGGTTGTCATTTAAATTCTCCCCTTTACCCTAGTCCTTATTTCAAACAGGTAAAAAAACAGCAACAACAACAAAAAATACATAAATAATCATTGATATCAACTGGCTTATATCATAATACATTTTTCTGTCAAATCACACACCCTTAATTTGTCTCCTGACATGATTCTTCTCATGATTTCATGTTCCTTGCATTTTAATGTTAAACCCAAGTATATGCCAAAAGGTAGTACAAATAATCTAACCGACATGGTTCTATATAAAATAACAATTGGTTCTGCTTTTAATGAGGAAACATTGGGGAAATTGCAACAGTGGATGGCCACAACATGGAATTTTTCTCCAATATGAAACAAGCTAGAGTAATGCTACCCATACTGCACATGCTTAATAGGATGGCCACCACTGCAGAGGAATAGCAAGCAGATTCTAGATTTGCTACGGGATTTATTGGTTATAAAAAAAACAACAACAACAACAACAGTTTTTAGGGTATGAAAGTTTTTGCAAAGGGTTATTTTTTACTTTATTGTGGTCATGTTTTAGGGGGAATTTATCCCAAACCTACATAGTTTAAACAGATGATAAGTTTATATTTAGCAAATTGAGCTTAACAGGAAGGAGGGACAGCGGTTGCTTCTGTCTTCATTATTAAGAAACAGACCACAAAGACGGTATTTTTAATATTTGTTCTATTTTTTTTTTTTTTTACAGAAATATAACAAAGTGCATCATGTTAGAGGAGGAACAGCTTTGTCTGTGTCTGGGCCCGTGCCTTTATGAAACTGTGAGTTTCAAATCAATTTGAATCTTTCACTTCTGCATGTAAGGCCTACTCATAACTGTCATCTGATCAAAGCAAATGAATAACCCTTTAAAATTGCTTTGTCATATTTTAATCAAAACAGTTATGCATATTATAATGATAAGAATTATCACATAAACTATAAAATGTTTTATATTGGTCACAACTGATTTAAAGATACCTAAACAATTTAACTGTCCGGGGTCGATTGCAACATCTGTCACTTTGCATTCAGATGCAAATAAAATTCTTATATAAAATTCTTTTTAGTTTTTTTTTGTAATTAAGCAATGATTCAATTCTGCTTCAAATGTCTCATCCAGAGAAGATTTAAGGCGTTGATTAAACAGAACCTATCTGAAAACATGAAGTAGGTTATGACAGCTCAGAAAAACCACCAATGCAGACCTCAATTTAAAGTTGCCATTGATTATCTGCAAAAATATTGTTTGCTCACATGTTAGCTCTAAAACAAGCTGTAATAAACACATAATGAAGGCAACTGAAAGAGGGTTCCAGAAGTCAAGGGCATAGATTTGATCTCAACTTTGGTAGGACTCTATTGGTCTTAAGTTGAATTGGTCTGATGCCACTGGTCCTACGTATTATGCATGCTCCTATTTTTTTTTTAATGCTTGACGTGAGCATCAGGGCGCATTTAGTTTAAAGAGAAAACAGCATTTTTTGCTACATTTATACAAATCTTATAAGCATTACACACACAAGATGCTGTTTATCAATGTTTGAAGCATCAGTGGCTTGGAATAATGTAAAATTGGGACAACTTAACACTTTGAAAAGGGTTACATTTGAGCTTACCAATGTCTATGATGGAAGGTAAATACGTGACTTTTTAACCAAATATGTCTGTTGTATGTGTACTTATCCGGTGTTTTCTTTTGAAGAAATAGATGTGTGCAGAGGTAAACCCCTTCTTATTTTTTTTTTTATTTGATATGCTTGGTTCCACGTACTCAGAGATTCACTCCATACAGAAAGACCATATTCTTATCTTCAGGTAACACAGAGTACATGTCAGATTAAATAATACTACTTCAGGGATAGTATCTAGGTGTTACTTTTTTGTATGTCTCGTACCATGTCTTTCGGTTGTGCTGTTCTTTTTATATCTCTTTGCAGGTGATGAAGCAGACTGAAAACGTTTGAGCATTATCTCTCTTTCATTTCATCTCTTCTCCTTTTTTCTGTTTTTCCTCTTCTGTTCTACTTACATTGCAGTGTCCATATAATTTGTAAAACTCCCAGCATAATTATAATAAAGCAATTTATATGCATGAATCAAGCGGAACACTATGGCAATAGCCCTACTGCTCCACTTGTGAAAGTAAAATCTGGTGGGCTCTATTTTTCATCAAGACAATTATTGCTACATTAGCAGACAGGACACTTTATTGTAAAACAAAGCAAAATAACATATTCAAAGGACTGCAAATAGATTTATTGTATTTACATGGGCGCGGGAACTATAAGAGGAACTGTCACTGAGCATTTAAAATATTGACTTCAATATACAAGTTGTGAGAAAAGAAGCGACTGCTGCAACAACACTATATTGTAAATCATAAAGATGTTGTTCACATAGAATTATTAGTAGGGACAAGTACGTCGGGCCAAAATTTTGGTGGGGACATGTCCCTATGGTGAGTCTGCAAACCTACAACTGGAGTCTAATTTTTCCTAGGGGCCAGGTCTGCCTTGTTGTGGCTCTGGAATCACTGTATCTCCAGATACTGCTGCTGTGCAAAAATCCATTAGTGAGGGAAACAGACGCACACAAAGCAAGTCACCCATACAACCAGAAGCTGTATTGTGGTGTGAGCACTGCATGCACTTAAGATGCATGTTTCAGAAACCATTTCCCTGCAAAAGAGGAGCTGCTCCGTGGAACCCGAACGTCAGATCACGACGCATCTCCGTGGCCCCGCGTGCGTAATGATGGTGGCGGGCCAATCACAGGTGAGATGACGAACGACAACCGTGTAGGGTAAATCAGTAAAACCATCAGCTGGAAATAAAATCACTTCAAAAAATATAGAAGGATTTTTATATTACGCTGTGAGCATATTATAGGCTACGTAGGGGGAAAAAACACATTTTGTTTAAGAAAATGGGCTAATTTGCTGGATAATTAGGTTTGTGATTCCCTTAATCTGCGGTGTGTTTAAAAGCATGTGTAACCTGAGATTAGTAGCAATAAGGTCACTTTGGAGCCCGGAAAACATCTGTAGTGCAGCAGATATAGATGGATTCAGCCAAACAGCAGGCCCTGGTAACACCCTGCACCACATCTGTTCAATATACACAGCAATTCGCCTTTTTTTTCTATTTTCCTGTTTCCACACACACCCAGCTAATCAGCCTTCCTATTTCCACTGTCTACATTTACAGCGTTGGGGGTGCAAGTCACGGGATCCACGCAAATACACGCATGGACACATTAACGGGAGGAGGAAAAATGCAGCACAAATGAATCTCACCCAGGAGAGAATTCTCAGGATAGTCTGAGGCTGTTTAGCGAACGTGATCGGGTCCACGGTGGTCCCGGTTCTGCCCGCTCCGAACGATCCCACTCCGTCCATCTTCTGTGGCTCTCTGTCAGTGTGCGCTCTGCGCGGCTCCACGCTCCCCGGCTCCGCGGCAGGATGGAGGGACTGGTCCTGCGCGCTCCCAATGGCGCAGGGACGCGCAGGAGCCAGAGAGCTGCGATAGAGAGGGGGGGGGGGGGGGGGGGGGGGGGGGGGGGTGTTAAGGCTCTCAGCACCAAACCGTAGTGAACTTCTGCCTCATACGACTGAATCCAGTTGCACTGCTTAAAAAGGAAAGGCCTAACCGTTTTTTGTTGTTGTTTGTAAGTGTAAATTAGGCTAAAATGCAGAGGCGTAGCCAGAAATTTTTTATAAGGGTGGCCGAAAGTGGATAGTACATAAGAGGATTAGGGCCACTGAAAAAATAAAACAAGTTAACTGATTTTAAAATTTTATTTTAGTATAATATGGGAAAAAAGTCTGAATTCTGACTTTAATCTCAGAATTCTGACTTTTTTCCCAGAATTCTGACATTTTTCTAACAATTCTGACTTTTTCTCACAATTATTACTTTTTTCTCACAATATTTTTTCTCCCATATTATACTGAAATAAAATTTAAAAATTCAGCGGCCCTAATCCTCTTCCGTAGGATAGGCACCAGAACTCAATCTACACTGTTCCAACAATTATTAACGAGCAAAACATCCATATTTTCTAAATAAAGACAAACTATCCTTTTTTCCTACAGCCTTTGCTGACAAATAGACGCATAGTGGATACAATTCTTTCAGATTTAAGTTCTGGGGCAAACATCTTTTCCATTGTCATTACTTATTTTTATCAATAATCATTCTGCAAAAAATTATATTTACATGTAAAAATATCTACATGAATTGATTATTTAATAAGTTTTTATTAAATAGTTATTTATCTATGATTTCACTAAAGACTCCTAGATGACTTGTAGAGACACGTCATTTTCTCTTTACTCCATATAACACAAAATCTAGTTCTGAAAAGAGCATGAATTATGTACTTATCTTTAATTTCAGTATAATTATGTGCATAATTAACCACAGTGTCTAAATGTTAATATATGAAAAATTAAAATATTCCACTTGAGAGTACTACTGTTACCACTGTGTATTAGAGGGAAAAAGTGGTAGGGGTGGTCAATGATTCGCTTAGTGTGGCCATGGCCACCCCTGGCCCCTATCTAAATGTAGTCAGAATTAGAAATGTTTCTCTTTGGAAAATGCCATAAAAAATATCTTATGGTTTCTCCACTCCTGTCTACAAAAATGACACTTCTCTGCTACCAACTCTCCCCATGCAGGGCTGGCTGGTCCACAAATGCAAGAGGGACCGTCTGCAAATTATTCACCACAAAAATATGAGAAATATTCAATAACATCATGAAGGTCATGCTGTTTCTAGACTAATTTTACAGGAGGGGGCAATTTTTTTTATGGGGGCTCAGAGTAAAAGAATAACATACAAGCAGAAAAAACAAACATGGAAAGAGCACGGTTGCAGATTCCTGATCTAACAGATAAAAACTGAGATCCTATCTTGTGACTGAAGCTTATAATTAACTGCATTTACTAAATAATTGTTAAAAGGTGAAATTGAAAATTTTCCCAGGAACAAATCAGTTACGATTTCTTCTGTCTGCATATATCATCATAATTCATTTATCTCTGGAACTCTCTCCCAGATCATCTGAGAGCTCCACAACCACTGACTGATTTTAAAAGAGGCTTGAAGACTTTTTTATTTAAGCAAGCCTATTCTGCCTCCACATGATTTTTATTATGTTGATTTTTATCTTTGATTTTATTTGCACTGTGTAGCACTTTGAGATTTTTGTTAATGAAAAGTGCGGTACAAATTGGATTTATTATTATTATTATCTAGTATTAAACTATAAAAGCTGATTTAAAAAAATAATATTTTCTTCAAATAAGCATATTTGCCCCTTTAAGCAATCCATTATTATGATCTACCAAAGGTATAAGTATTTTGATTTTTAAATATCAAATATCAAAATACACCTTATTTGAAAAAAAAAAAACATTACTGAAAAATATTTCAATTTTTTTAGTGTAAGGCTATTTCCAAATGTCCACCCTAACCCCTAGATCCCTCATTCACTATATACAGCGGGGGCTATACAGTGGACTTTATAGTGAACTCAGTTGATTACTTCTTTACTCCCCGTTGGTCACGTAACTCCTCCTTCACTGCGCGGTGTCTGCAGCATCTTTGTTATTAGTCGCCGCTGATGAGTAGCGACAGCCTATGGCAAAAGCAAGCCGCTGTGACAGCAAATCATAATGCCTTGTGAGGAGAGCTCTCAGCGCAAAGCATTCTGGGATATATCTGCTCGTCTAGTGACCATGAATGACTACTTTTTAAGGTGCATTGTGGAAAATTTCAAGTCCCCTACTTTTTCATCCTCTTAAGTCTAGACTTTCCGAGACTCCTTTAAAATGGTGTGACCAACATATAGTGCCCTATATAGTGATTAGGGCGGACATTGGGACACAGCCTGTGTTTTCAGTACAGGGGCAGAGGCATAGCCAGATATTATATATAAGAGTGGCCAGGCAATAACTGATGTATACTGAGGGGTGGCCGAAAGTATACAGGCATCAGAACCTCAGGGTCAATCTGCACTGTTCCAACAGGAAAATTAACAAGCAAAACATCCATATTTTCTAAATAAAAACAAACTATACTTTCCTACAGCCTTTGCTAACAAATAGACGCATATATTTAAACATCCGTAATTTCTAGATAAAAGGTGTAGTTGATAAAACTCTTTCAGTTTTGAGTTCTGGGGCATAAATCTTTTCCATTGTCATTACTTACCTACTTTTATTAATAAACTTTCTACATAAAACTTATATTTACAAGCACTAATATCAACATAAATTGATTATTTATGTATTAAGTATCTATTAAGCTCTGTACTTATTTTTTATCTTAGTATATTAATGTGCATCATTAACCACAAAAAATGTAAATGTTTTGAATATATCACTTGAGAGTATTACTGCTGCCACCATCTGTATTAGAGGGAAAACAATGGTAGGGGTGGCGACCCCCATACAGGGGCCAGGACAAGTTCTGCAGAGACACTGTCCCCTATTGGCCCCTGTCTAGAACCGCCAAAAAAAAAAATGCACACCTCAAGGATCAGTAAAGCTGATGTCAGATAAATTGGGGTTGACCTCCTTTATATGTTCTATTAAAATCCACTATAAGCATCTTGAGGATGTCCATCATGATTTAATAAGTGGTCTTATTATTTCTATTTACAAATACTAAATTCCTAAATCCAGCAATTCCCTATACACCTAAGAGATTTGTTGTCTTAGAAAGAGTATTGCATTTCATTGTAGATTATTCCTAAAAAAAAAAAAAAAAGTTTGAATCCTCTTTATGATTAAATGTCTTTGTCCCTATTCATCCTTCAGCATTTATAGCCCAAATTGCCACATGCATGCATCTTTTTAAAAGTTTAAAGAAGCATTTTTAAAATACTATTTTAAATGCCAGATGTTCGTTTAAAAACCAATTTAGTTATTGAACAACCTTTTGATCTCAAAATGTAAGCAGTTATCTATTAATTTTTAATTTTTTTCCAGGAAGGACATTTTTATTATAATTAATTTCTTCATATAACCACTTATATTTTTCATTTACATAGTATTTTTCTTGTGAAGTGATTTTGTGAGGATGCCATCATACCTCATACATCGCTAAGGGGCACTGATGAGCACTTTGACATTTTCTATAAGAAATCTTAAAGCATAGGAAAGAAAAGAAAAAAAAAACCCACCAGGGTTTGTAGTTTGAACATTCATTATTAAATAAGGTGTCACACTATGAATGAGTAAAATGAACACAGCTGTTGGTATTCTGGATCTGCTGGTTTAGATCTGGAGGTAATAGACAGTTTCAATCTTTTTAATTCATGGTCATCTATCAGCAAAATTGTAAATATCTGCACTAAATACTTAGTTTTCTAGTATCATGACATAATATGTTGAGATATTTATATAGCAAGTAGTATCTAAATCAACATCAATAGCTCCACTAAAACACTTCGCTGCAATAGAGTGAAATGGTGACGCTACATTTTGTCTGTTTAGATCTATTTTCTCTTTATCCAACCGGGCCTTAGGAGGCATCAGCTGCAGGTTTGATACTGACTGCTCATTATTCCTCTAGGAAAATCGGACTAAAAGAAAATGAAATCATAAAAGTTAGAATGAATAACATTTTTGCAACAACATCTGTCATAGTAACACGAGAGGAGGTATTTAAGAAATGATCCCATAAACACATGTACTTATAACTTATTTTTATATTAATTTAAAAACAACAAAATATGATTTACAGAGATTTTATTTTACAATTAAACTTGTCACAAAACCTAATCACAAAACAACTAAAGGTAGAGATATATCACTCACTCGTCTACATTTTAGCATCTTTACAAAATAGTTCAATCAGAGCGAGCTGGGTTTTTCAGCAGGAACCGGTTTATTCAGTCACAGGAGCCGTCCTTCCAGCCATCTCTCCATCTCTCGTCCACAAGAGAGCAGTCGAACTCAGGCTTCCCCAGGCGGACGTTGACCTCATTATGTAAACGGCAGAACCACTGGGAGAGCGCGTGGCGGCTGCTCGTATCCGGGTGGTTGGTCTTTAATCTGCGGGGAGGAAATGGGATTTTTCTTAGAGTTGTCTTTTGTTTTTGACGACACCATCCTCTCATTATGTGTTAATAAGCTTTAAATACATATATTCACTGTTTTTCCTAGTTGGAATAATTAAATAATTACATGTAAAAGCTTCTTGCATATTTGCTGCTATATATCTGATATTTTAATCGTTTGTTTTAACGTCACTGATCGGATTTTCAAACAAGGTCTTTAATGTTCAGTGGGGCTGAAGTGAAGCTCTTGCATCATTTTCATTCACCTTATTGACGGCATCAGCAGAGTAACCGTCCCACAGCATGATGCTGCCACCAGCATTCAGTCACTGTCGTCAAATAGGTCAATCTTTGTCTTATGTGCCCAAAAAATGTATAAATATAATCTTCCCTCCAGTAGGTATGTGGCTTGTACAAGCTGGCAGCAGCAAACGTCTTAATTTAAGCTTAAAGGGATTAATTTAGGACAAGGTGTTTACTTCCTCTCCTCATTCCTTTATCACATGCTTCATTGATAACTAATCCAGAGCATTTCTGTTTATAGTCTTTATGAACCTTGGCGATTCTTCAACATCAAGACCAACTTATCTTTCTGCTTTAAAACTAATAAAGTTGGTTGGATGGTTGAAGATGGGACATAACTTGGTTTTCTAACTGTGATCACAGCCACATGTGATAAGGCAGGCGGTAATGTTATGGAATGATTCCAACCTCAACCCTTTTGATAAATTATGGACCATGCTCCAGAGCTGAGAGACTCGTTTAAATTAATTGATTTTGCTAAAAAACAAAACAAAAGAGAGTCAAACATCTAGATCGACTCCATCTACAGCAGACAACCATTCCAACTTAAAAAAAAATACAATAAAGCTGTCTTTAAAAGCTTCAAATATCTTTCATGTCTATGATGAGAGTATGCAACCTGCCAAAAACCATGTGTGGTCGTGTTCTACCTTCCCCTGAGATCTTCTGCACATTCTTCACATGGGTAGAACTTGGAGAAAAGGTTGATTAGCTGTCGCATATCTTGCTGCTGGGTGGAAGACGGACGATCGGGGTAATATGCTGCCATGGTGTGCAGGAGGGACCAGGTGCTACGTCCCAACTCCTCTCTGTCCAGTGGACACTGAGGCTCCGTCTGCTCTGTTTCTGGTGCACGCTTCTCCTGCAGAAAGGAAGGGACAGTAAAACCAATAAAGGTCAATTGGTTACAGCAGGAGTCTTAAATGTTTTCCAGGCCAAGGACCCCCAAAATAATGGCAAAATGGAGCAGGGACCCCATAATTATATATATTGTATGAAATTGTGTTATATCAAACTGGTCCTATATTCACGCTATTACAGATGGAATAATGTAACGAAAGTAATTTCACCCTGGGATTTTTAAAGTATATCTGATTCCTGGTTGATGGGACAGGTGTTGTGAATGAAACGGTGCCCAGCTTGAAAGAGCTCCTATGTGTCGCTGAATGTGTGCATTAATAACTGAAAGATCTTCTACCTTCATTTATCTGTTTACTACAGTGTGCTGAATTCATGTTAATGAGGATTTAAAGACAGTTCAATTAGTGGAAAAAATTGCAGGGTAGTATAAAAAATGTTTTTTTTTTTTTTTTGCAGTACCCTAGGGTTTGCAGACCCCCTGTAGAAGACCTCCGGGTTGTAGCATTTAACAGATTGAATGTAATTATGAGAAAAGGCTCCAAGGTCAACTAGTCCTAAAAGGGAGACAGTGGCAGTATTATGCCATTTGGGGATGTTTTGTAAATGAACCACTTGTTAAAAACTAAAAATATAAATTAGTGGATTTCTGTAGAGAACAGAACCCCCACCCCCACCTGAACCCTTTGACCCACCTTAACAGCTGCTGCTGTGGTTTGCTGCTTCTGCAGTTTCATCCAGGACTTAAAGTCCATACAGGCTCTACACGGTTTCTTTTTTGCCTCCCCGCTTTGCTCGTGTCCTTTCTCGGAGCTTTCCTGCTGCTGGGCAGCAATCGGGAAGGGAAAACCTACGAACTCCGATGGGGTGGCGGTCGATTGTCCTCTGGCTGTTGGTTGCTCAGCCATATTTTCGTCAGTTAGTACCTCTGAGTGACCGATAGATAACAAAAACGACTGCTGGAAGATATTAAATTAGTTACGACTGGAAACATCGCCGGTATCTAATTTCCTCTGTTCCGTGCGTTCATCTTCGGTGTTAATTTGGGTAACTGGAGCAACTCAATGGGGGGTCAAGTTTCGTAATTGCGAATTTCCTTCTTCTTCTTCTTCTTATGAGATTTTATGGCGGTTGGCAAACTTGTGAAATGTGCATTACCGCCACCAACTGATATGGAGTAAAGCAAGGAAACAGGAAACGATTCACCCCCCCCCAAAAAAAAAAAAAAAAAAAAAAAAAAAAAAAAAAAAAATACAATAAAATAACCTGTGTAACTTAAACCCACATAATACTAAATTATACTAAATTACATTTGCCCGTATAATTTTAATTTACTCTAGGTCATCGTACCTCTGCCAGTTTCTGATGGTCCCATTGGTCTTTCCATCATGCTTCCAACCATCTCCCAGTTCATATCTTTAACATCCAGATATTTTTCTGCAGCCTTCACTATTATTTTGATTTTTTCTGTTTTTTTTGTCGTCTGAGCAGTACAATTAATCACTTCCACCATGAAAAGAACAAAATTTGTCTTTTTAACAATTAGTGAGTCTTCATCAATTTTTGGAGATTTCTCTAGAGGTTTGAAATTTGCCGTGTGTTGAACTATAGGTTTGGGTTTTTCTGACTGAGATGGGATCCTTTTTGCAGCTTCAGCATAAGTTATTCCAAGCTCAAATTTCATTTTTTTTATTTCTTCAGACCTTTTGCTTGCTTCACAGCCGCGATAAGCAGCAGTATGTTCTCCACCACAATTACAGCATTTTATTTTAGCTTCTTTTCCACATTTACCATACTCATGTTCTCCTGCACACCTTCCACACCTCTGTTTCCCTTTACAAACTGCTGCAATGTGACCGAATTTTTGGCATTTGAAACATCTCAATGGTGGAGGATTGTAGATTTTGACATTATAGCTTATGTAACCGATGAATACTTTGCTTGGTAATTGCTCTTCTTCGAATTTAATTAGCACAGATAAACTGTCAGATCTTTCTCCGTTTCTTGTTGTTTTTAACCGTTTTACTTCTTTTACTTTTGCACCTCTTATGTTTTCCAGAATCTCTTTTTCAGAAATTTTCAGAGGAACTCCTCCAATGACTCCCCTGCTGATCTTTTTGTTCTCCATTAGGCTGCACTGAACTCTTATCCCGTCAATTTTGTTAATACGTATTGCTTTGCCTTGCTGGGCGCTGTCTCTGCAGTTAATTAGCAGGTCTCCACTGTACAGAATTCTGGCACCTCTGACTTCTCCAACAAGTTTATTGATGGTTTTTGTTAAGTGAACCGGATTCCAGTTTGTAAAAGAGTCTGCCTGATTAACGACTTTGAATATGACTTTGAATTCATTTTGTTGTGCTGTGGAATGTATGGATTGATCATCACTGGATTGTTCTGAACTAGATTCCCCTTTAACTGATCTCTGTTTTTTCCGCTTTTTCTCATTTTTTGATGCTGCTATCTTCCAACCTTCATTGTCACTATTTCCCTCTTCCATCCCACAAGAATCGCTTCCTGTTTCCTCACTACTCACGGCCCAGGACATTTCTCCACAAGCAGAGCAGCTTCAAAACACGCGCCATGCACCAAACGACCAACGTTCCTCCCACCCTCCGTCGAGCGTTCCCCAGAACTGGGGCTCTTCTTCTTCTGCTGTTATCTACAGCAGTACTGGAGCTTTTGCGCGCCCTCTTGCGAATTTCCTTGTTTCTCACGGACTTTTTATGGGAACGGTACTGCTTCCTGGTGTTGTGTCGAGGAGAGTCCCCCGCGATTTAATGCGTGTAGACAACGGCGCTGTGCGCTTCTATGCAGTCTGTTACGGCCGTATTTTAACTGGATGTTACTATTACAAAAAAATGTAATAAAAATCTGGGAAGCCGCAAACTAAATGACATTCACGAGGATTGAATAATAAAAAAAACTGACTTTTTAAATACCTAAAAAACAAACAAAAAAAAAAACCTTTTCTAGTCCGTTACAGGTGTACTGTTACAGGTGTAAGAACAATCAATCATTCATTTTAAATATTTCGAATTATTCTTAATTTAATGTAACTGTTATGGTCTCATTATGCATTTTTTTGTATTTCATTAATATTTCTTACTGTGGCACATGGGCGATTCTAGACAGGGGCCAATAAGAGAGTAAAACTGGTCCCATGTGCTGCACACATTCAAAGGTACAGTGGAGGATTTCCGTGAGATGCCTATTAAATGCGTGCAAAAGCATGGACAAGCCCTTTTCTTCTTGTGCACGCTCTGTTTAAAAGTTGCTGTTGGCATCACTCATACAAGCCTACTTTCCAATGGAAGATTTGCAATTTTTCCACTATGTCAGACTCACCACCAGTAAGTGAAAACAGGGATGGGCACATAGGGCGTCCTTAGGTAAACAAATCAGAATGATTGACAATAAGGAGGACCACTTATTTTGATGATCCACCCAGAAAAATAACATCCTCCAGTATACTGTTAAATAAAAGTGAGTACATTTTTTCTTTAAACATATTTTCACTTCATTTCAAGGGACAATTTGTGGATGGAATAAGACAATTTATGTTTCAAATAAAACTTCATTATCTTATTTCAAGTAAATTTAATCAAATAATTATATTTCAAGAGCAAAAATTTTTATTCCTTTAGCAGATTACCTTATTTGCCTGCTCAAATATAGGGCAAATGAATCTATTTTAATAAATGTTTAATTTTTTAGATTAGTTTTTGGTACGTAATAATACATTTCTTATGATGGTATACACAGACAGAAAAACAACAACCTTTAAACGATTTTATATTTTGTTTTTACAATTTACTTTAACAATTATTTTGAAATTACATTCAGCTACAAGCTTCAGCTCTAAATGTACAGGATCACAGTTTTCATATGTAAACACTGGCCCCAACCTGGTAGATTTATTCTAGAACCAGCGCGTCTATGGCCCAATGAATTTGTGCCTATTTATATCTTCTGAATTATTACCAGAGAAAGAGGGACCCATTGATTTCTCTATTTTTTCTTTTTATCCTTATGTAGAACAAAAAGTGTGACAGTGTGTTTTTTCAATGGCAGTAGAATGTTTCTAATTTTTAAGACATACAACACTACCTAAAAAGGACCCAATATTACATTGAGAAATACCTACAATTTCTGGTGACGCTTTAAGACAAAACTTATTTTTTTCTTCAAATAAACAATTTATTTTACCTCATTTTAGATCTTTTTTTTAATAAATCCCAACCTTAAAATGACACCTAAACGCACCACCCTTCTTACCATAAACCTTAGTGTAGAAGCGCGGTGACTTCAGGACAGTACCGAACCGGGCGGGGATTCATTTTAACGGAGGAACTCTGCGCTCCAAGTGTGCATGCTGTTGATTATACCCTCTGTTAAAGTAAACTTCTTCAATATTATTTTCATATGTGACTTTTTTGTATTATTCGAAAGCTTGTTAACACTTCTACCCCTTTAACCACGGCACTAACCGCTGGGTCTTAGCTGTCACCTCTCACTAGACTGCAGTTAGCCTTGGCTGGCTAACAAAGCTGACACGTTTCTCAAGTAATTTCCCTTTTTTTTCTCTTCTCCCCAACAGATTGGCTGCAGCAAGCCTGGGTTGCAACAATGGGTATTTTGGAGAAAATCGCGGAAATAGAGAGAGAAATTTCTCGGACCCAAAAAAACAAAGGTAAAGCAGAGCAGAGCTGCTAGCTAACCAACAGCTGCAGCTGCTGACCTGGTTAGCTTTGGCTCGGAAAATACAAACTAATTTAGTAATGAGGTCGAAACCTGCCCCAAAACAACAACAAAAAAGTTCAACCCCGCTTTAAATATCTAAAGACACAGGGTTGATATTGATCTTATAGTAACAAGAAGTTAAAATTCAGTGGATATTTTTTGAATTTTTACGGAATGACTATGACCTGGATGACTGAGAACCTTCATCAGCAAGAAGTTAAAAAGCTCCAATAAAGAGTAAAAACCTGCATGCTCAGCTGGGAATCAGATTTATTGCCAAGTAGGTTTGAACTTACAAGGAATTTGACTTGGTGTTGATGGTGCAGACAAATTATATATATATATATATATATATATATATATATATATATATATATATATATACACATACACACACACAGACAGACTCTATAGCGATATACATTATAAAACATACAATAAATAGTATATACTAGAAGGCTGTTAATGTTACGCAGGAGGTCTTGAGATGCTGCATTGGTGTAGCTTCTGTTCCAGGTCCTGATCCAGGGAGGGAGAGAGGTAGTGTCAGTGTGATACTCTGGGCCTTGTTGATAAGGCTGGTAGCGGATGGGAAGAAACTGTTCCTATGGCGTGAGGTTTTGGTCCTGATGGACCGCAGCCTCCTAGAGGGACTAAAATAGTTTGTGGCTGGGGTGCGAGGGATCAGCCACGATCTTCCCTGCACTCCCCAGAGTCCTGGAGGCGTACGGATCCACGAGCAGGCTCAGATTGGTAACTGTGATACTGGGCATTTGCCCGGTGGGCCGGTCCTAATTTCAGCGTGCTTAAATCATTCCGGCCCCAACACTTACTCTCACCTATCTGTGACAGTAAATATCTCCAGGAGCTCAAGAAGTAATACAATGTTAACTACCTAAGTCGGGCACCCCCAAAGTTGTTCCTAGAAGGCTGCTGTCCTGCAGGTTTTAGAGGTTTCCCTGCTTTAGCACAGCTGTTTAGGATGATTGAAGTTGAGCAACAGCCTGTTAATCAGCTTTCAATTAAAATCAGCTGTGTTGGAGCAGGGAACCCTCTAAAACCTGCAGGACAGCGGCCCTCCAGGACCGACTTTGGGGATGCCTGATAAATGATGCATGCAGAATATATATCCATTCCTTGTCATGCACATCCTTGTGACGGTTGGCATATGGTGCAATTTTATATTTCTTGAAACTGTAAAATCCTTGCAACAATCTAAATTATAATAAAACTAAATGCTTTCTTTAAACCGAACTACGATGTTCCTCTTATATTTGGCGAATTTATGTTTGAATATTTTTGCAAAAATATGTTGCGGTGCATGATGGGGTTTTGCATCTAAAGGCTAATGTTTACCATCCTACGTGCATTGTTGCCAGGTTGGGATGTTTCCCAATCTGGCAGTTTAGAATGGCCTCATTTACAGTAAAGCAGTATAATTATAATGCAGCGTATTATGGATCTGTGTGCATGTTAAGGCTTCCTGCAGGTCTAGAGCCTAGGCAGGTTTAAATTCCTTATGACATGTAGACGAATGTTTCCAGTTGGGCATTTTAGCAAAGGGAAAATTAAAAATCCACTATTTAGACCCCTCCAAAAAAGCAGTAGTTATCTCTATTGCTTGTGGACATTTCTTCCTTCCACTCAGTTTTCTATTAATATCCTTGGATGCAGCAATCAGTAAATAGCTGACGTCTAGCAGTAACCTTTGGCGATATCCCTGCGTGGTGCAGGATGTCACTGACTGTGCTGGATATGATATTAAAGGCCAGAACAGGTATAACAGTTCAATATAAAATATGACTTTGTTCGTTTATGTAATACTAACAGGTTTTGACCGAACCACCTTCATTTTTAAAAGAATTTATTCAATATATTAATTGTTATTTTCTAACTTATGATTTTTCCGGCCCTGGTTTAGGCCTAGATATTTATTTTACAGGGTTGCTGACAGGACATGGAGCTTGAGAGGGAGAGAGCGGAATCAGTTCTAAGTCATGACTGTCATATTATTATATCATGAATATGCAGATTATATTTTACAACTTCGTGTTTGATAATTATGTAATTTGTTGTACAGTTGTAGCTATTCAAAAAATCTCCACTTTCCTTGATGGGCCCTTGCCTGGTTCCCTACAATTCCTCCAAGATTTGTAGTAAAATATTATTTTTGTCATTATTTATGGACATTAAGATCTAAAGAGAAGTGTCATCTCCTGGTTAGACCCTTTATTTCATTGAAAGGGTGGAGTTAGAGTAAAAAGATATTCAACAGGGGGTCACTCCAGTGACTGGAAGTTGGAGGGGATTTTGCTGTGAGTTGGAGGGAAGTGGGCCGCCATTCAGCTGGCGTTTGACTGGGAAGGGCATGTTTGAATGGCTGCTACTTTTGGTTGACGATAGATTTGATGATAATTTATGCACCGTCCTATTCAGAAACATTAATCAAATTCATGTAAAACTGTCCAATGCTGGAGTTCAGAAACCTTTAAAGGAACCAGCTGACATGCAGTGATGATTGAGATGCTCCAGATGTTTCCCATTTAAAAATGTATGGACAACTTAGAGTAAATGTTGACAGCAAATTACAAATTTACTGTCTTATGACAACATTTATTATTATTATTGCATTTTCAAATGATTGAATGAAGCAGCTAATAGTGCTTAATGATTTTTTTTTTTTTTAACTCTGCAGCCACAGAGTACCATCTGGGTTTGCTAAAGGCTAAGCTAGCCAAATACCGAGCTCAGCTCCTGGAGCCGTCCAAATCTGCGGGGGCTAAAGGCGAGGGCTTTGATGTCATGAAATCAGGAGATGCTCGAGTCGCGCTAATTGGATTCCCTTCAGTTGGTAAGGTAGGTGGACGTAACCAGGGTTGGTTTTTCTCTTTTTGTTGCAGCTGTGAACTGCCTGCTTAAAAGCTCCCTGAAACATTAAAAAAATATATATTTTCATCATACATCCAGGCCTAGTTGTCATGTCCTCATCATGTGATGTTAACGCCACGGCAAGATAAAAGATGCATTTAAAGATACATTTTTTTTTGTCATTGATTCTCCCTCTTCAGTCCACGTTCCTCAGCTTGATGACGTCAACAGAAAGTGAATCTGCGTCCTACGAATTCACAACCCTCACCTGCATACCAGGCGTCATTGAGGTGCCTTTGGTTAAACTATTTTCTTCCAAGTCAAGCTTTAAACTGTATGGTTTTTATAAAAAAAAAAGAAAAAAAGTTGTAATTCTTTACTTTTTTCTATCTTCTGCTGTTATTTATTGGTCTTTAGTATAAAGGGGCCAACATTCAGCTGCTCGATCTCCCAGGAATCATCGAGGGCGCCGCCCAGGGTACGTTTTAGCTGCATTATGGCAAATTTTTCTCTCATGTCTGCAAAACCTTCATAGGTTCATGTCTTTGTCATAGGAAAGGGTCGAGGCCGACAAGTCATCGCCGTTGCCAGGACGGCAGATGTGGTCATCATGATGCTAGACGCCACGAAAGGAGACGTCCAAAGGTTTGATGATATTAAAAAGGTTTGTAACCTCGGAAGACCGTCGTTATAAACAGCAGATTCTTTTTTTTTTTTTTTTCAGAGAACTTCTAGAAAAGGAGTTGGAGTCGGTGGGCATCAGACTGAACAGGACAAAGCCAAACATTTATTTCAAGGTATCACTGTGATCCATATTTGGTTCTTTATTTTTATTTGTAGCTGTGTTATGAGCTGCAGGTGCTGTAGAGAGAAAGTTGAAGTTGAGTTTTGGTTAGCTTTGTAAATAAGACGTTCTTTTCTCAATCTTCTTGCAGCCTAAGAAAGGTGGCGGTTTGTCCTATAACTCCACGGTTCCTCTCACTCACTGCTCGGAGAAGCTCGTCCAGCTCATCCTCCACGAGTACAGTATCCTTCAATGAGATGACAGAAGAAAAAAAAAAGCTTTCCTTCCCACTTTCCCAGCATTTCTTTAACCTAACGTATTAGAAATCTTTAATGCAGAAGTTCTCTTCAGGGAGGACAGCACACCAGACGAGTTCATCGACGTCATTGTTGGAAACAGAGTTTACATGCCCTGCCTTTATGTACCTCAGCTCTTCTTTATTTGAAATGACACATTATGCATGTTTGAAAATCTCTTGCCTGATGCGGATTGGAGTTTACAGGTGTTCTTCTGTGCCATCAGGTGTACAATAAGGTGGATCAGATCTCAATGGAGGAGGTGGACCGTCTGGCTCGCAGACCTCATAGTGTTGTCATCAGGTTGGATTTCCACCTACCACCTCTTCCTTCAACCCTCATTTATTATATAAATGTGGAAATATTTGTAAGTCAAAGAAGCTTCTGACCTCTGCCTCTGTGTTTGTCCCAGCTGTGGAATGAAGCTGAACTTGGATTATCTCCTGGAGACGTTGTGGGAGTACTTGGCGCTTATTTGCATTTATACAAAGAAAAGAGGAGGTATTCTTTTTGAAGGACTCTTCCACTTTGGCTTGAATGTACAATAGATCCCTGAGTTAACCTCCTCATTCCTCTGCTTCCTGTCAGAGCGCCCAGACTTTAACGACGCCATCATCATGAGAAGAGGAGCATCAGTAGAGCATGTGGTCAGTAGATTTGATCAGTTAGTACAAGTATCAATGCATTTGATCACATAAAATAAGTAGTGAGTGAAAATGTGTGGGCATAACTTTTTTCTTTTTTGTTCTTCACCTGCAGTGCCACAGAATCCACAGAACTCTAGCCAGTCAGTTCAAATATGCCTTGGTGTGGGTAAGTAAGCTAACTGGGACAGTCAACATTTTTAAATGAGACGTTGGATTGATTTGTTTATTTTAATTTATTCTGAGTCTAACTTTGGATCCCTTACTTTCCGTTTCCCTGGTGTTACAACATAAAGCGACATATTAACCTGTTTTTCTTAGCTTCTCTTCAAATGGGGAAGATAAATAAAGGTAACTTTTAAGGGGATGCTTTGAGAATTACTGCCATCTAGTGGTGAAATGGGGGTATTTCACTCAAAAGAACACTATACCCTAGCTCTTCGGTCTGCATCCTTAAAAATCCAGACATTTTTACATTCAGTCCTGCTAATAAAACTCATTTAGAGCCACAAACATTAAAGACACCTTTTGTAAAGAGAGAAAATGTGAACTTATTTAATAATTATCTACCAAAGATTCTTCCATTTTTTTTTTTTTAAGAACTGCATTGCAATTTACAATTTTAGCTTTTAAAATGTAGGGAATAAGATTGTAAAAAAAGATAATTAAAGAATGGATGGAAATGGAGTGTTTGATTGGGCCTTTTGGTAACGAGGTATTCCAGGGATGTTTGGTATGAAAGAAAGGATATATTTGAAAGAAGCTGAAGTAAAGTGGAGGATATGTGATGCTGTGGGCCTGTTTCTATTTCTAACATCCTGGGAAACACTTTAGAGTTAATGCAATCAATAAGTCATTGAAATAGCAGAAATAAGAAGAATTCAGCCAGAAACTAATAACATGGTGATAATACGCAGAGATAGTTCGCTCCACACCTACGTCTTAACGTGAGAAAAATGGGTTTCCTCTTTCTCATACATATATAAAATAAAAAAAAGTGTAGATGCTCATTTTTTTTATTTAGGACAGAAAATTCTAAATTTTGACTTTTTTTAAATTTATTTTCAAAATTATTACACAGCATTTCGGATTTTTAACAGAAGACAACATTTGTTTTCGTGTTATAAAGAGGTCATACCTGTGGTTCTTATCATCTTTAACACAAACTGTAATTGAGGTTATTTTAATAAGAAATTTTTTCTGGCGATTTGGCCTCTGCAGCATTGATTGCATATTTATATTATTAATGAATCCCATTAATTCTGATTCTGTCACCTATTACAATGAGAAGCAGTTTGGGCATTTAATACAATGAAAACCTTTTTTGAAAACTGCTTTGCAGATTTCTGTGGGTTTTTATTGTCCACTTAATGTTCTAAAAAAAATTATTGTATGCCAAAAATAACCAGAGAAAATACAAAACACAGCTTTTAATTGAGTGAAGTCAGGATTTTTTAAAAGTCCAACCAAAACTGCCCCTCTTGATAAATCCTGATTAATCATCAAATGGCTCCATCATGTTGCAGACAGGTTCTAATTAAGCTATTTGATGATTAATCATCAAATAGCTTAAATAGATCTGTCTGCAACATGAAGGAGGTTAAAGGATCCCAAAAAGCTGTGGTGAGTCCCCCCAGGATTGTCCAGCCTACCAAAATAACTTTCTCCTCAACTTTCTCCCCAGTTAAGGTTAGAAATTGGGCAGAAATGGTCTCAACGCAAGAGCACATAGGCCTGTTTCACATTAGAACAGATGGGATACATCGATTCACATCAGGTTTAAAGATGAGGCAGCATTTCAGAAAAAGGATGTCAGTTTTAAAGAATTAGAGCTGGTGGTGGTAGAGTGGTGATCTGGGCCTGCTTTGATGCCAAACACTCTCATCTGGTATTGAATACTGTTTTTTATTTGCTCAGATTATCTCTTTCTGATTTGAACTTTGTGAAAACACTTCCTCTATCTCTGTTTAATCAGCCACATATTGGACAGATTCAACCGGTCAGCTTTCCAGGAATTAAAGTCCTCACCTTTAACATTGTCTTGTCATTTCAGGGAACCAGCACCAAGTACAGCCCTCAGAGGGTGGGCCTAACCCACATCATGGAGCATGAGGACGTAATCCAGATCGTTAAGAAGTAAACCTCTTCTGAATGGACGGAAAATAAACTGTATAATAATTATACAGAAAAGACAAGAACCTAGCGTTGTTATTTTGTATATGAAATCTATCCATGACCAGCAGATTCTGGACTAAAAATGTAAGATATTGTCATCAAGAGAGGAAGCGATAAAAATAAATTCCATAAAACATTTTATAAAGTCTGTTTGCTTCATTTGTACAAAGACAGGAGTTTTTGTTCCCTCTATAAGGTTATTAGAGATCCCTTTAGGTGTTCATGATGCAGAACCTGATGCTTGGTGTCCTTTGACCCCAACCCCACTGCCAGCATCCCTGCTGTTGGTGCTCCATGGCAGGCTTGCCACTTTTCTCTCCAAGAATATATGGGCTCCCATTGATTCGCCTGCACACACAAGCACAATAGTGCCTTTAAATATTAACAAGCAGATCTTCGGTCCAGGAGAGGGGCACCGAGTGGGAGGCTTCACTAGAGGGAAAGTGGGCTAAAAGATGTGAAGAAGATGCCTCTTCAGACTGTGCTGTGGATGAAGCAATGGTGTTTGGATATAACCTGACGTGGAAAGAAGAGATGGAGTATTCTGGAGCCTAACCACAAACAAAGGTAGGGTTTTAACTGGGCGGGTGTTGTGAGCAGGCATGACACTTGATGCTGCTCGGCTCCATATGGCGGGGCAAAGCGGCAACAAGCACAGCCAGGTTTAAGAAAGGGAATCTAGGGTCATCTTCACTCATAATGCTACTTTGTATGATTGCTACTTTTCAGGAAATCAGGAGAAGAAGGCTTTTTAATTTGTAGCTGTTAAATAGGTTCAGTTAATAAAGTCGGAGAGGCATTCTTCACCTTTAACCTCTTTTACAGGAAGTGATGCATGATTGAGAAGTGGAGGAAAAACATGAAACCTTTTTTGAATTATTTTTTAAACAGAAATCTGAAAAGTAGTTTTATTAATTCCTTATATCATGAACCCCCACATCCCATTTGGCTACAACTGAGTTTGCTGGTTTCTGAGGCGTATCTACAAAGAAGTATCTGTGAAACTCTATTTTTTATGTATTGGTTAATTAATTAGACTTTTGAATTTAGCCTGAAATACTCCATTATATCTCTGGCTTTGTGATAAGGGTCATTGTCCACCAGTCCCATCACCTTTGACCAGCGTTTCTGTTCCAGCAGAAGAAGAACACTCCTCCTGCCACCACCATCTTTAATTCTGCAGATGGTGCATTCAGGGACATGCAGTCCTAGTTTTCTATTACCTAATGGCCTAATCTTGGTCTAATTAAAGGATCTTCTGTCATATTCTAGATGTGCCCCAAGCTTTACATTGGACACCTTACCATTCTTTTATCACTCCCTTCTTTCATCTGGTTTCTCATAAAGTCTAGATTTTATCAGCACACGATTAATAGATTCCCCATCTGTTTATATTGCAGATCCTCCAGAATGATCACGGGTGGATTTTATGTAACAAATCAAAAAGATAAACAGGACAATAGCTCATTATTTAGTCTGTTACAGTATATGAGCCACAAAGCCATAGTTGCAGACTCCTTGGGTAACAGAGGAAAAGTGATCATAGCTTGTTATGAGTGAAGCTTATAGCTAACTGCTATTTCTAAGTGTTTGTTACATAAAATTTCCAAGGTGAAATAATTAAAAGTGGTCCAAATGACAAAGCAGTTACGGTCTGTTCTGTCAGCACATATAATAATAAGAAATTAACTAGTATTTCACTATAAAAACTGATCAAAAATGTAACATTCTCTTAAAATTTGTGTATTTTCCCTTAATGAGCAGGTGATTATGATGATCTACCAAAGAAATTTAGTGTTTCTGCCCTTAAAAATGAGATAGTTATCATGCACCTGAAATAAGGTAATAGTCATTTCTTGTTATTTTTTCCCTAAATCAAGGTAGGGCAAGTTTATTTGTATAGCACAATTCAGTACACCGACAATTAAAATTGCTTAACATGAATTAGATAATAAAATAGAAGAAAAATAAAAGCAAATAAAGATTTTTAAAAAATGTATAAAACAATTGGTCTATAACCTTATAATAATACCTCAGTTAGCAGTTAACTTCAGCAGTAAAAGGCAGCTGTGAACAAATGGGGTTTTATTAACTTTGACTGATTATATTACTCTCCCAAAGGAATTGAGTATTTTTGCTCTTAAAAATTAGATAATTTTCATGCACCTGAAATAAGTTAATAGTCATCTGTTCTTATTTTTTCCTAAAACAAGGTAAAATACACTTATTGTTAATTAAATCTAAACTTTTTTTAGTGTATGTTTTCAGTACAGGTGACAGAACCAGTTCTACAGGGGCACTGGCCCTCCTTTTGGCCCCTGTCTAGAATCGCCCTTGCTCCTCTCCCCTGACCTGTTAAGTTAGGCTAACAGGAACGTCTTTTTTTCAAAGCTTAACTTTGTTCTATACCTCTATTTCTCAGGCAATGCATTGGTGTAATTAAGTATGGAAAATAATGTAAAGTGCCTTTAAGCAACTTTGATTTACAGCTTTATCATGGGATGCTGATTTCTGAGAGATGGTCATGGAATGTAAACAAAAGAATGGTAGCTTATATATGAAGTATATAGATGGTACCGTTTATTTTCCACTCCTGAACACAGAACTCAGAACATTTTCTTAGGATAAATAATAGAAATGCATTGGATACATGAATAGGGCAAAAAAAAAAAAAAAAAAAAAAATATATATATATATATATATATATATATATATATATATATATATATATATATATATATATATATATATATATATATAAGGTTCAACGTCTAATCTGCCCCCTTCTGGTTCCTTCTGCTCATCACACGATGCTGCAGTTCCTAATGTTCTACTGCTGCTTCACTACAGCCAAGTTACCTCTCACTAGAAAAACACCTCTGATACATTAGAGACACACATGTCATTTTAATCTGATTAAATAGATTCTGATCGTTGATTTATACTTTTTTTCCATCATAAATTTGATATGCATACAGTTTATTTTTTATTCAGAAATGCGTAAATTCTTTTACTTTTCTTACCCAGTTTCAGCCAGATGCATACAGGGACAAATGGATACAGTCCGCCTTAAGTAAACAGAGGAGCGGCTGTTTTATTGTCATATCAGTTCAAGCTGATAATGACTTGCAGAGATTAGACATAATTGCCTCTTCATGGGATACATCTACATTGCTTTGAGGATTACATTTATATATATATGCTATAAACGTTGTGTCTATTTTGGACCATTAAAGGTACAGCTTGCAGCAGGAAGAAAGAATCCTGTAACAGTAGATCCATTATTATTCTCCAGAGCAGGTGATCTGCTGTTCTGTTATGGTGAGAAAGGAGATTCTTTTGTAGGTGATTATCAGTCAAATATTCTGACTAGCTCCTAAAACAAATCTGATTATCTTAGTGCTGGATTGATTTGGTTATTTGTGATTTGAATCAGTTTATTTGGGTTAGGAGAAATCCCAATCTATATTTTTAATATACCTCCATGACCTCTGCTCTCTAGCAGTATATCCGGGTGTTTGTATGACCACAATTATATGAATTAAAACCTTAATTAAGCATACTTATGTTAAGCAGCAGGATTTTGAAATAAAGCATACAAGCATGTCCAAAATTAAGACAAAACAGAAAAAAAGAACAACCACAAAATTCAATGATTCGGATTGCTGGTGAAGATTCTCAGTCATCCAGGTCATAGTCATTCCAAAAAAGTTAAAATAAAAAACAGTCCACTGGACTTGGTTTCCAAGTTTGAAGACGGTTCGCTTCCCACCCAGGAAGCTTTTTCAATTTCAAATGTTAGAATTGCAGTTGAGTTTGAAGCTTTATATAGCAGCCCAAAAACTTGTTTTGGCCTGGAAAACATGCAAATTGAACCGGAAGAATGGGTCGTTTTGGGTGCTTTGTTAGCCTGCAATACCTGATACTGGTCTATGCCTCTGAAAGGGGGGTTGTTGGGGCAATTGCTGGCTTGGCTGCCAAATCAAGAAGTTTTGTCCCCTGTATGGGGGTGGGGGGGTTGAAAGGATAGCGGGAAGGAATAAACTCTATCACTGCATTGTAGATTTTCGAGAGCTGAAACCTGAATCCTCCTCCTCTGTTTAATGTTAATTTTTCTCTCTAAACATAAATGGCTTCCTTCTCACCCTTTTTCAAACCACCTGTCTTCTTTCTCCAAAATGTGAACAGTCTGGTCCTCAAATGAGTGTTCCTTGTCCTTAAGGTGGAGGTGGTAGCCCATTTGTGTTGGGCAATGCATCTGTGGAGAGGTTGTTTGTTTTATCCAATATAAAGATCAGAACATTCCTCACTGCATTGAACTGCATAAACTACTCCCCTTATCTTAGGTCTGGGGGTTTTGTCTTTAGGATGCACTAGTCTATGTTTAAGGGTCTTGTTTGGTTTGAAACGTGCTGGGATTTTGAGTTTTTCAGACTTTTTTGGAATTATTTGGATTGGCCTGAACTTAAATCTGACTGAAATACTGGGATTACCTGATGAATGTAGCTTAATTGAAACAATTCTGCAAGGAATGGTCTATAACGCCACGGAAACGGGAAAGCCTTGTTACCATAAACAGTTATTGCAAATGCTTGATGGAGCAATCAGTCATATATAGCATCTTAGGGGGGTTCTACATAATGCTCATTGTTCTCCTATATTATTGTGATCTTTATTTTTTTTAATCTGTAAAGTTGTGATTAATTTCTACTGTTTATTTCTCCATTGTACTACTTTGCTTAATTAAGCTTAAACATTTTCCTAAATAAAAGCAGATAGCATTTTCAATTGGCCTATAATCTTAAAGCCAAGGTATGGTCTTTTTTAAAAGTTGTTCTTCATGTAGAGGTAAAACCCTCCTTGACATGTTAAAATTCGAACTGATTGCTTTTTCAAATATAGTGCTGTGAAAAAATATTTCCTAATTTTACAAGGAGCAAAAACTATTGAAACCAGTTTGATATGAAAACAACTGACTGCAATCATTTTACACTTAATAAGCATGTAACTGTTTTTGGCCTAAATATCCTGGAACTCATCCTGGAATAATCATTCAGTGCAATCAGACAGTTAGATATTCTCTAAAATAAATAAATAGAAAGTTTTTCAAATACAATTATTTTATGTAACCATCAATATGGGTAGCAAATTATATATATAAAAAACTAACTTTGTCTCAAAGACGTGCATTCATATTTAAAGAAGACATATAGATCACATAGCACATGTACACTCGTGTGAGCAGCACTGATAAGTCCCTCACCGGCCGTTATAAATGCAGGCCTTTTAAAACAAATCCCTTCTCTGACGTGCAGAAACGACTGTTGCTTGGTGATAGCACAATGCCTCTGTTTTTGTATGTTTGTTTGTACATTAAAAAGCTGCCATTAATGCACAATAGACACCTTAAATTGTTTGTCCGGAGACTCTGTGGCAGGAAAGTTCGTGTGCCAGTGCTGCACAGGCATAAAGAACTGCAAAATGTTTTCATAGTAACCCAATCGCAGCAATACTGATGCATGAATTGATTTGTAAACAGCTCACTGTCATACATTCGTTGGAATAGACACTGAGCTTTTGCTGAGGCAGAGGGTATCTGCACTTATGTGGGTCTTTTGTGTGCGCTAATCCTGCATCATTAAGAGCAAAGTGAAATGAATGTTGCCTGTTAGTCCACACGGTCTCAGAAAAGGACTAGAATCAGTGGAGCTGCACACAGAAGCCTGTTGATCGGATCGTTTCCCCTTTTACTTTGAGGATTTTCTCATCAGTTTGTTTTTTAGAAATTGAACATCTCAACATATTAACCCCCCCCAAAAAAAACAAGGTAAGAGACATACAAACTATTTTTCTCTATTAAATTTGTCTTTTTTTGTCATATATATAAATTCAACATTATTCACATTAGATCTAATTTTTAAAAATGGAAATATATTATGACATTATTATTCATTGTTGATTTAAAATGTTATTTTAGAAAAGTAAAATGGGTATAAATATTCTTTTCAAATATAGACCTCTAGCTATCTTGAAATACTAACTCTGTGTGAATAGCTTTTTAAGGTCTTCCCACAGCTTCTTAAGTTCACACTTTGACTAGGCCAACCAAAAACATTTTTTCCTATGCCATTAAGAGGCTGACTTGGTCAAGTGCTTCCACTTATTGTCACCGCTTAAGACCAGTCTGCTAAAACCACTCATACTCCTTATGTCAAGCTCAGAACAATAGGAGTCGAGGCAGATAAAAAGTTAGATTTCTTCAAATTTTTATTGGAAACAGAACTGCAGTGAGCGGCGTCGGCTTCTACGGCAGGAACCTCTGCAGGAGGAGACAACGGTTTAGTGACCAGTCAATCTGGCGGAGGATAATAATGAACGTGTGAGTCACTAACCTGGTCTTATAGTTCAGTCCGAGCCCAGCGGATGAGGTTGGTTCCAGGCTCACCACTGACTCGAAACAATCTGGCACTGATGACTGGTTGAAGGCTGGTTAATTAGAGGCTGAAGCGGGTGGATCAAACGAACAGTAATGAGAACTGGGCAGAGATAAGCAGGTGAATCAAATGAGTAATCAGGACAGACTTCACCACCAAGATTGTGGCTCCTTAAGGATTTTTTGGCTCAAAAGCAGCAACCATTAATGATTTTATCATGGAAAGCTCGTAAAGGAGCCTCAGACCATCATCTGACCACCACATCTTTCTGCCATTATTGAATCCTGAACACCAACCTTAACAGAGACAAGTGAAGTCTACCTCAGATGTTGCCTTTTTTCTTTCTCTCCCCTTGAATGAGCCATGATGCACTCTTCTGGTTGGCCATCAATGTTTTGAAATGTTTAATGGATCTTATGGTTTGTAATGTGTGAAACAGGGAAACTTGGAATACATTAGCAAATTATTATTCCATTCTTTGTATTCCTTTTTAGGAATTAAGATCCTATACGTATTTGTGACATTTTAAAAGTCTATTGTCTCCTCTGTCAATTCACTTCTCTCATTCTAACATCAAAAGTAGTACTCATTAGATGACCACATCTCTGGGGATATCTGTATATCTAAACATTGCTTAAGCTTTTTGGGTGTGAGCATAAAGAGACAGAAACTCTTACTCTTACAGTACAATACATTAACTCAAAATCTCAGTTTTAGTTGTCATGTTACAACTGTTTGCTATCAGCTTTGGTCATGTAGTATAGATACTTTTTTCTTTCCTATTTTGTTTTCACTTCTTCCTAATACACCTTGGCTGTCTGATAAATGAGAAAAGTGCACCAGTTTACTCACTTATCAGACAACAAACAGGAGATTACCATCAAGCATGTTCGATTGTTTACATGAATTGCTTTACATGTTTGTTGAACAATAGTATTCAGTGAACCAATATATCTGATGTAGACAGAGGAACTTTTGAACTTTTATCTGTACTTGATCACCATGAATAACCTTATTGGTGTCCTTTGTTAAATGATACCAGTGTCTGTTGTTGCTGTTTGCCCAGCCTACAGGATATGATAAACACTTGTGGTCACTATGGGAAATGTGATACAAATTTGGGCTCACTTCATAAAAAGACCAAAACTATGTTTTTCCAGCTTTAACTTTTCATATTGCATCCAATAACAACCACTGATTTAAGGTATTTTATTTAGATTTTTGTCAAAAACACATAATCTAAAGTTTTGAAAAGGAAAGGTCCCGGTAATATTTGGATTCAACCCTCTTTACTCTTTTCCTGGATATTAAAATCACATGCAAACAATTTCACTGCATCACAGCTGCTTTGTGAAGCCCTAAGATATATGGTTTGTTCCTGACATTGTGTATCATATAAGTCCTTTGTTTTAATGGTTGAAGAACATAGTGCTAATCAATCATAGTGTTAATCAAGCAATGCTCCAACAATACCTAGTCACAGTTTTATTACAAAATAAGGAAAGAAGGGAGGTCTTAATGTTTCCAAATTACGGTAACTTTTAGGTATTTATTTTAACCAACGCTTGATTCAGCTCATAATTATACAACCACTTGGGGGCACTCATAGAGCTTTAAATATGTAGCTCAGTCCCGGAAGGTCAGCAATAAAAGAGTAGAATGAGGCAGAAATGTTATTAAAAAGGAGGGTACCTCATTCTGTCAGCACTAAACTTTTGAATTCAATTCCTTTTTTACACATCCTATGCTGAACAGCTTTGAATTGCATATGGCTACATTTTTTTAAAGAAATTTTAGGATGTCATGTTTTTCTGCTTCATAGTTATTACACAGTAAGAATGTGATTTAGATGTATGAATGGCACTGTATTAAGTCATATTAGGAAAGAAAATATATTTATTTTTCCCTATCTGCTCTTTGGCTCCTGGCTGTTAACCTTTGACTCAATCCTCTCTGTTTATTCCTCTTTGTCTGTGTGGGGTTGACCCTATTGTGATATATATAGAGGAGCAGATAATGAATGTTTCATCTTATCTGCGTAGGAGGAACTCAGGCCATTCATTAAACATTCATATCTGCCACTGAAATGACCTCCTGGTCATGTCAGGCCATCATTGATGAATTAGCATCAGCCAATCACCAATGAGCCATCGCTGACTGTACTCGTTCAATCACCAACCCCATGATTCATCCAGACGTTCAGTCAAACATACGGAGATTTTAATGGTTTAAAATAACTTAAGTGCTCCACAGGATTATAAATTGTGAACTATTAACAACTATAGTCTACATGATAATGAAATCAGTGATAACGACTAATTGAAACTTATAATGAAACTTATATTTATAGATGTCCAAGTTATGTAGAATGTTTGTTTTAGATGAAAAAAACAGATATATAATATCTTTGAATTGAAAAATACTATCATGATTCAAATCCTGAAGCTCTATAGTCTTGTACAACAGCTGTGGCTTCTGCATGCATTATAGTGTTGGATGGTTCAGTGGAGTACCATGCATCATTCTCAGCTGATGTCCATCCTACTAATGAGGGGCATCTTTTGGCTCAGAGTAACTTTGCCGCTCAGACACAGTTTAGCAACAGCTCAGCCGGCGTGCATTATTCATACACAGGTGAACCAGTAGATATGGTTACACTAAGGTAGCATACCTGCTATATTAAGGTGCCCTTTGCAGCTTTAAAAGGTAATGCTCACTCAGATTGCCCATGCATGTGAAGTCAGACAGTATACAGTCTCAATTGGGACTGCAGATACATTGAGAAAAAAGACAAGAGGTCAAACTGAGGGAAACTTTAGAATATGGGTTTCAGTAACCAGAGAGAGAGGCAGAAGGTTGCAGGAGGTCACAAAGCCAAAGCTGACGTGGGTTGTGGGTGGATACAACTGCAATGAAACACACATGGACACTAACTCTAAAACAAAGAGGACAACCGCGGCTCATAGTATTGCACTTAAACTGTCTCTCCTTGTTGGAGAGACTTGCTGCCAAAGTAGGTGCAACGGCCAAGATGAGGATTCCCTGCTGGCTCACGGACCGGACTTAGAATGAGAGTCAAACAAAGGACTACACTGTCTCTGTTAATGGAATGGAAGGATGATTTATACATCAGATGATTTTGGAAGGTTACTTATAAACATAACAAAATAAAGGAATATACTTTTTTTTACACTTTGGAATATACTTTTTAACAAGACGAGATGCACTCTACATCTTCGAGCAATACATGGTTAATCTCAAATTTAACCCGACCAGCTGCTATTTCAACCCTACCGGACAGATTTCTTCCTCCTTATGTACACAGCAAGTATTTTTCTGATAACTGAAGAACTGTAATCCAAGTGAATACAGATGGCTGAGATTTCAACTCCATTACTAAATCATGTTTTAGCAGACTGTGGTTTGAGTTTATCTTAGGGTGCTTCATAAAACAAATTATCTGGGAAGGGTGCATCTATGAGTACTTTAAAATGTTTTCAGAGGGACAAATCAGTGCTGGAAAAAGCAATGCAAACATGGGATCAACTCAGATGTAAATGAAAGAATGTTTATGATGGTACAACACACTAATTTTGTTACACCCACCGGATTCAGCAATATTTTGGGGAAATTGTTTATCTTCTGTTGAAGGATATAAGCATACAACATGCCACCAAAGAAAGGTGACCCAAAATCAGCCAAGAAGGGCAAGTCAGATGAACCAAAGAAAGGAGGAAAGGAAGAGAAAAAGGGAGCGAAAGATGACAAAAAAGGTGGTAAAAAGGCTTCTGAGCCACCAACAAAGGGTAAGGATGATGGGAAGAAAGGAAAAGGAAAGAAACCTGTTAGTGAGTCAGAAGAAGGTTCAGAAGAAGAGGAAGAGGAGATTTTGTCTGAAGAAACTGGAAGTGATGAGAGTGAAGAAGAGGAAGTGACCACAAAGCCTGCCAAGGGGGACAAAAGTAAAGGGAAGGCAGCTCTAAAAGGGGCTTCCAAAGCTGTGGCTATGAAGCCTAAACGCTCTTCTCCTGATGATGAGGAGGTAGAAGACGATCAGAAGAAGAAGCCACCAGTGAAAAAAGGCATGGATGTAGTTAATCTAAAAAAGATGAGTGATCTCAAAGGGGCCTCCAAGAACATGATGGGCTTGGCTGCAGCAGGGCAAAACAAGAATTTAGTCAAAAAGGTGGATGCACGATCTCACCTTAAAGGAGCCTCCAAAGTTCTCACAGGCATCACAGGAAAGTCCTCTCCTTTTAGCATGCCCTCTAAACAGGCAGAAAAAGCAAAACCAAAAAGAAACCTTAAAAGTACCTCCCGCCTGTTTCTAAGACTTTCCAAAAAAAAGAAGCCCCCTACAGGTAGTAAACCACTTCTTGGAAACACCAAGCTTTTTGCTGGCTTTGGGGGGAAATCTGGGACAGTTGACAAAAAACCTGGTCTGTCTGGTTTCAGCTTATTTAACAAAAAAGAGGATCCCCCTAAAGAGACCACATCTAAAAAGACAGTAAATTTATCAAACTTGGGGAGTAAGGGTAATAAAATGGCATCTGAGGCAAAAGGGTTAGGAGGGAAGTTTAAAGGAATGTTTGGAAAGAAGAAAACAGGACAAGAGTTTAAGAGTAAAAGTCAGATGGTTGGTAGGATGGCTGCAACAACTAACTGGCTGACTGGTAGGTTCCTGTCCTCTATGGGTCATGGTCGCCTAGGGGGGCGGGCAGGACGAAAAAAGAAACCCTCCTTTGCAACCCGGAATACCAGAGGGGGACTCAATGGGCCATATGAGTATGATGATAATTATGGATATGAAGATGACTACCAGAATAGGTGGGGACCACAAACCTTTGAAAGAGAGACATTTAACTATGACCAAACTGATCCTTATGGAGAGCAAATATACTATGACGATGAAGAGTGGGAGGATGAGTTTGGTTATTACGATGATGACGGTAACTTCTACTATGATGATGAGCTCTACTTTGAAGATGATGTAGATAACTATGGTTACCCATATGATTATTATGATGATGAATATGAAGACTACTATGGCCATGAAGGAGCAGAGTACTACTATGGGGAAGATGGATTTATGTACTCTGTAGAGCCAGACTCATATGGCTATTTTGAGGATGGATTTTACGATTCATATTACCCTGAGCAATATGTGGATTATTTTGACCTCAACATGCCTTCTAACTATGGAATTTCAAACCCATATGTTATAATGAATGGCACTCATGATGTAGTCCCAGGGCCATTTAATGACCAAATGCTGGCATATGCGCAAAGTGCACAAATGTACAGCCCTTATCAGCAACACGTCACAATGATCCCTGAGCAAAATTTAGCTGAGACAGGACAACTTTATGGTCAGGAACAGTTTTATTCGACTGTAGCTGAACCATTTCTGTCAGAGCAGTTTAAAGTCCCTAGGCCCCAGGTTGTGTTGTTTGGAAAAGAGGGGCTAGATGTAGCAACTTTACCACCACCACCTTCTCTTCAAAATCAACCACCTCCCCAAATGTTTGCCTCTCCTAATCCATCATTTGCACTCAACAATCAGGAAATTCTGTCAGATGTACAATATGACCACCAAATCCCAGCTAACTTTTCTGGACAACCTTCTTTGCCCAATGACTTAATTCAGCAATTTCCTGCAATGCCTACTGAGGACTCTATCTATCCAACAGCTATGAGCAATCAACAAGGGTACCTTCCATCTTCTCAGCTAACTCACATCCCTTTTGCTGTTCATCCAAATCACTTGTCTCCATCTCCCCTACCTGCTCAGTTTTCCCCGCAAGTATATCAAGCAGTCCAAGCACAGGATCCACATATATTTCAATTAGAGCAAATCTCACCTGGAGCCCAACAAATGCAGCAACAATTATATTCACAACTGCATTCACCAATGGCCTCCCCTGTGCCAGTGCAAAAGATTACTCCCCTGCTATCTCCCCAGTTATCATTGAGGCCAGGATCACAAGAAGTACGAGTGCCTCATTCACCCCACTTCTCAACACATCCAGTCGATTTCCAACAATTTCAGTCTGGTTTTCAGTCAGACCCCTACTTTTCTCCTCATCTGCCTTGGCACACTCACCAGGCCTCAATGGCAAGCCAAAGACGCCCGTCAAGGGGGAGGACAGTTAGAACTAAACCATCCTTTACAAAAGAACGAAGAAGAAATGGGTTACATAGGGGCCCATCCATTGTCAGACCCCATTCTCCACCCTCTA
Source organism: Cyprinodon tularosa (assembly GCF_016077235.1). Lineage (NCBI taxonomy): Eukaryota > Metazoa > Chordata > Actinopteri > Cyprinodontiformes > Cyprinodontidae > Cyprinodon > Cyprinodon tularosa. Next base: position 613,341 of record NW_024038427.1, on the reverse strand, counting down.
GCCCCCTGGCGTCTCCACGAGGATCAGTAAGAAACAGGCAAAGTCCCCCGTCATCCCCAAGGTTATCATTCAGACAGCAACCCCCTCCAGATGCAGTGCATCTGCCCCCACTGAGACCGCAATTGATGAATGGGAGAAAAAAAACATCTACGATCAGGCGTTCCCCTTCTCCACCACGTCCCTCTCCACAAAGCCGTAGCCCAATTCAACACGAAATATCTCATTCTCCACAACATTCATTCCGCCCAGCTTCCCCCCATCGCTCACCTTCACCATCACGTGTTTCCACTCGACCCCTCCCAACCCGCTCCTCTACCCGCAGGCTGAGAGGAGGGTCAGGAGTGAGAAGCCATGTGCCAATGGGAGCTGTGAAACCTTCACCAGCCAATCCCTATTTAAAAAGACACAGTAGACCTGGGCCCCCTGTAACTCAGCAAGTAGCTCCCTTTAGGGCATCTATACATAGAGGCCCTGCATCGCCTTCAAGGGAAATGGGATCTGGAACCAATATGCAAGGTATATCAGGCTCTCGGCCAGCAGGTTTAAGGGAAACCAAGAGAACTGGTCCTGCCCAAGGAGCCTTTCACAGACCTGTAGGTCGGGGACAGCCACTTGTACGAATGCCCAGAAACCAACCATCGGTACAGTCAAGGCAGTCATTTAGGGCTTCTCCAGTAGCAGCCCCTGTCTCTCCCCAGCCATCTTTAAAACAAAGTGGTCCTCTTTCTCCCCAGCCCTCAATCCGAAGACTCCAGAGTAGACCCCCATCTCCACAGCCCCTACATCATAGATCTCCTCAGCCTTCCCGCTCAGCCTCTCCCATGTACCACATCTCTCACCCTGCTTCTCCCTCACCCCATCGGAGACCTCATAGTCTGAGGCATGCATCTTCTCAGCCTTCTGTACATTTGCCTAATCATCCCCATGGCGTCCCCCTACAATTGCAAAACACTATTCAGTATGATTACACACTGATGGAGCCAGGCCCATCCCCTATGCTAACCAATGCTTTACCAGGTTCCCAAGTTCTTCCTCAACAACTACCACCATCCCCTAATATGGGGCGTACACTTCATAATCCTTATTTGCACAATTCTAGCAATACAGCATCTTTACAAAGGACTCCTTCTCCTTTGCCCAGAGTACATGGGGAAGAACCAGCTATTGCACAAGAGATCCAAATGGTGAATCCATATGGCCCTCTGGTCCCCTCGCCTCTTTCCTCACCACACCTGTCTTCTGCTGTACTTAATTCTCAGCTACGTAATGCTTCCTTCACATCCACTTTACAGCAACACCTCTCCGTGGCTTCAGCAGCCCCTGTTTCCATAGCACCCCCACCAGGAAGCAATAGAGGTAGCTCCCCACTTTTCTCTGGAGGACTACGAACTTCTCAGATCCAAGGATCAATGTTCAAGCTTCCCAGTGGTACTTTGACAATGCCTAACGGCTCTGTTAAACATAGAAGTACAAATGATGCTGGAGTTGGTGTTAGTAATGTAAGGTCTTCCCCCTCTGTGCTTTCCAGCGCTCTGCAGAACCAAAACCTACGTCAAGCCACTTATAGGCTACCTGATGGCTCATTGGTCACCAGAAAAGAACCTGCTGAACCTGCCTCAGGTCCTTCCACCATGTCTTCCTCTATGTTGTCATCTGCCCTTTTAAACTCTAATGTACGTAAAGCTACATATAGGTTGCCTGATGGAACTTTGGTTACAAGAAATGAGCCAGCACCTGTTTCTTCCTCCCCAATGCTCTCCTCGGCCATTCTTAATGCAAATGTTCAAAAAGCCTCTTATAGACTACCAGATGGATCATTTTTAACACGTCCAGGAGAGAAGACAGAGAGTGCTGCAAATTCTTCCTCTTCACCTGGACTGTCTAGTGCTTTGATGAATGCAAACCTCCGTAAAGCAAAATTTCAACTCCCGGAAGGATCATCACTGTTTTCAAGAAATCAACCTCAGAGTCCGACAAGCCCTCTCCTGTCTGGTGCTTTGCTGAACAGTAACATCCGGGGTGCTTCTTACACTCTCCCAAGCACATCATTATTGAGCCAGCGTGGTCCAACTGATACTCCTGAGCAACGTTCACTTAATCTCTCTAATGCCCTCCGCAACCAGAACATCAGATCTTCTTCTTACCGGTTGCCAGATGGAACACTCATGACACGCTCTCAAGCAACTACTTCTCCGCAATCAATTGACCTATCGAAAGCATTATCTAAGAACCCAAACCTTCGTGGAGCAAGATACCACCTCCCGGAAGGTAATATCATGACGAGGCTTGGGGCGCCCAGCACCCCACAACCCCTGAACCTTTCCGGTGCTTTACAAAAATCTCACTTACAGGCAGCTTCTTTTCGTCTACCTTCATATGCTGTAGTATCACCACATGTCCAGGGAGCTGGACCTGAACAACACTGGGCACATGGCTCAGGAGCCGAAGGCATGCAAGAAGATCTAGATGTGTGGGGGGCAGAGAGGGTTCTACCTCATGGTACAGTGCAGAACCTCAACAAGTGGTCCTTGTGTAGAGATGGAGAGCTCCCTGAGCACTCCCAGCATCTAATGAGGCACAGAGATGAAGGGGAAGAACCTGGGAAGTGGAATCTCAATAGAGATGGGGAACCACGAGGGCAATGGTTTGACAAGGTAATGATCTTGTTGGAAACAACAAATGCCTTAGACAACTAGTTTGGCTAAGGCTATTATAATACCCCTAAATTTGAATGATCATGTTTGGAATTTATCATGGATGGAAATTATTTTTAGCCTGTTAACAATTAAGCCTGTTAACAATTAAACAGAAGCAAACTTGTCCCAGTTAAAAGGTAATTGTTCATATTTTTGTGATTGTCAAAAACATTTAAGCTTTGAGTTGTTATGAGCAAATAAGGTAGAAACCAAGGCATAACATTACTGATGGGTGGTAAACCAACTGCGTCACAGGTAATATAAAATCCTAGATTATTTTAGGAACAAAAAATTAATTCTTTGAAAAATCCCATTGCAAATGTTTTTTATGCAAGTTTGTTAAATTGAGGCCTGTTGTCTTGCATCATTTCCTAATGGCTCTAAACATTTGTGTTAAAGATGTACTCAATCAGAAGAATGCCTACAATCACTCATCGGGAGTGCAGGGAGGAAGATGGTGTGGAGGATATGACTCAATTACAGTAAGTCATTTTAAAATATATTAAAAGGAAAGACAAAGTAATTTTTAAGACTGACTCAAAAAGAAAAAAAACAATAAAAACCGTCTAATATGAGGCAGAATCATACAAAAAAACACTATAAAAACTTCAAAGAAATTTCTCCATTATCTGCATTCTGTTCCTTTTCAGAGAGATGGACGAAGGAGCTGTTTTACTGAACTTAAGGCGAAGGTTTGACAGACATCTTATCTATGTAAGTATCTAAAAAAGAACAAAAACGATAAATTTCATATTTTTAAATAAGTATTAAGTACTATCAAACATTATTTGCCTTTCTAGAGATTTACCATTTTCCATGTTTGTTCTTTTCCCTTGAGATACTGTACTGGTTTTATGCCAAAGGGTGCTCTCTCTCCAATCCACAAGATATTTTCCTAAATGTCTTGAGCAAAAAAAAGTTTTTGTTATTTTTATGGTTAATTTTATATGGTTCTGGTTATTATTGTTGCATTTATCCTACTTTATTTTGGCTTTATTTCATATATTTCTTAGAAATAACTTCAGTTCAGTTTTAACTTACTTTACTTCAGGCTGTAATTTGCCTAGGAGTGTCTAGTAAATTTAAACCAAAAAAAGAAAGCCCATTTTTTTTATCACATTTATTTCATTATTTAAAAAATGGGGAGAATTCTTGCCAGATGTTTAAAAAGCATTTTTTAAAAAGCAAATAAAAATATAAATAATGTTTTTCAAAACTGCATGTTATATACCTTCCAAAATAATGTTTTTATGATAATAAAATATATCTGAATATAGAAAACAAAAAATAGATAAAATTGTAAGGGGTCAAACATGCTTTCAACCTTAGAACTATTGACATCTGTTAATTCAAGTGTTTTAAAAACATTTTTTATATGTTACTGTTCTCTTTCAGACATATATAGGAAGCATACTGGTGTCTGTGAATCCCTACAAGATGTACAATATCTACGGGACAGATGTTGTGCTGCTGTACAAAGGTCGTGCTCTGGGAGAACACCCTCCGTATGTAAAATGTGGTCTTTACATTTCGACACTGCAAGCATACAATGCAAACAAACTACATTAACGAGGATTTGGTATTATGCATATCTTTAAAACATTGTTCATAATACAAAATACATTTTGACTTTAATAAGTCATTTGCAAATAACAAAAACAAAACTGTTGCAGTATATTTGGCTTTAAAACGCACTAGTTAGATGGAGAAAAAAAAAGAGCATAAATCAGACAAGGGATCTCAATTTCAATGTACTTATGTGGACTAGTTGTCCATCCTACTAGTACTTACAGCATTTGTGTTGAAGAAGCTTCTGGCCATGACTTTTTCTCTTACAGGCATTTGTTTGCCATAGCAAATGCTGCTTACTCCAAAATGATGGATGCCAAACAAAACCAGGTCATTATAATCAGGTAAGAGTACATAATCCTTTTTACTTTAATACAAAGCAGGTGATTTCCACTTTTTAGATAGCCATTTTGCAAGTACCATGCTGTATGGATATTTACTTCAACAAGGACAGGGAAGATGAACGAAGCTATTTATAATGTGGATGAAGGTTTGTGTGTGGTGTGTGAGTGAGTGCATGTCAAGGGCTAACTGAGGTCTAGTGTACAGTGACCATTAATGGCCTGATCCTTAGCCAAGCAGCCTGTGAGCTGAAACCTTATGCTGGAAAGTTTTGAAGGTCACTTAGTCCCTAAACACACAAAAACACACAGCATTCTACCGTCCCGTAGTGTGGCCTGGATAATGGTGGTATTTAGTGCTAATCTGTTGGCAGTGGTATAGGTACCTGGATGTTGGTGTGTTGGTGTACTTGCATGTGAGACACTGCTTCAGATAGTTCCTCTCAGACTAGGAATTGAGACTTTGCGTAATGCTAGCCAAGGCTGTTCTCATGTAATTTAGTAAGGTAAACACTTAGCAAGCCCAACAGCTTGAAAACAGGGATTAAAAAGTATTTAAGGAACTAGAAAATAAATTCTTGTTCTTAGAAATCGTTTTTATCATTGGGGGAGATTAGTATTTATTAGGGTTTTTGAGGACAAATGTTATCTTCTTGGCAAGAAAGTCACTAAGCCCCTTTTTGGGCTTTAATTTAATAGTGATAAATTATCAATTTCAGGTTATAAATATACAACACCATCCGTAAGTATTATTTATTGTATTTATGGAAATCTAATAGGAGAGATCAACACAAAGTAGGAAGGAAAATACATTTTCTATGGAAATAGCTTTCAATATAAAGATTTATAAAGTGTAGCTTGTGTTTTTTTTCTCAGAACCTTGTAAATAATACTTCATAGAACACCTTTGCTCTTTGGTTCAAGCCACAAGTCACCTGGGTGTATTTCTACCATCTTTGTAGCTGTAGAGTGAAACATTTGCCTATTACATTTCTGGGAGTGTCTGTGAACATCCAGGTTCCTGCCATAGATTCTTAATTAGAGCGAGTTCTAGACCTTAACTAAAAATTTTTCAACACATGAACATGCTTTAGTCTAAGAGAACTGCATCGTCTTGTCTTGCGTTTAGCTCTCCTGTCCCTGCTGAAGAAATGCATCCTAACAGCACTACCTCCATATTTTATAAAATATATAAAAACTTTTTTTCGTTTTCCTTCCACCATACAATCATGCATTACTTTTTGTTGGTTTTTGCACATGATATATGAAAAGATATGCATTGTTCGCAGGACATTGTATTGAGTAAAATGTTTATAAGAGCAGTATAGATGGGCACATTGGAAGGTTCCTGCTCTCTTACTGTGTTTTAGTGGAGAAAGTGGGTCTGGAAAAACAGAGGCCACCAAGCTTATGCTCCGCTACCTGGCTGCAACAAGCCACAACTCCAATCCATTGCAACAGGTTTGAACACATACTGACACGTACATGATGCTTATAGAATATTTCATAATAAAGAGGATTTGTAATGTCTCTTTTCAAATATGTTTTTTCCCTTTTACTGCTTCTTACGACGTCTTTTCGTATGGAAAGATTGAGGTACCGGTAGTCTTTCATTCTGAATGTGTTAATCTTTACCTTAAACTAACCATCTTCACTTTCTTTAGGTAGCAATGGAGGTTGCTGTGTTGCTCTCCTTGTTTCATTAGCAGTACTGGAACACTAATGAGCTCGCCATTCATTTTGAGTTATCCCTACATTTTCATTTACTCCTTCCTATTTAGCTGTTCGGTAAAAAGAGATATTTTTCTGTCTGTCTGCTGAATTTGGGTTATTGACTTCTTATTCAATACCTCCTTGTGGTTTGCTCTTTATCAAAGCATGCTGGACATTTTGGGACAGAGAACTTAAAGCTAATTCATTTTTTTTGCATCTTTCTTCACAAAGTGAATGGCAGCTGAGTATTCCGTATAGACTTTTATGTATGGAATGGTTTAAAGCTATAGTGGAGGATTTTTGTGAATTTTTAAAAAGACCCGCCCTCTCCACTTTAGTAAAAAAAAAAAAAAGCCCCTCTCTCCTTGTGCATGCTCTATTTAAAAGTTGCTGTTTGCATCGCTCATACAAGCTTACTTTCCAATAGAAGATTTGCAATTTTTCCACTATGTCAGCCTCACCACCGGTAATTGAAATTGGGGACGAGCACGTACGACGGCTTTATGTAAACATATCACCAGAATGATTGACAATTAGGGGGACCACTTGTTTTGATGATCCACCCAGAAAAAGAACATCCTCCACTATACCTTTAAGTGTGCCATGGTAAGGAATTGCAGAGCAGTCAAGCAGAGCGCTGTATTTGTTCCATACCACTTGTTTATATGCTTGCTTATTATAGGAAGTAATTCTGCTTCAGAAAATCATTTGAAAACTATTTGATCTCCAGCTCGGCTTGGATGCTATGTCTATTTTAGTCATGCACAAACCTCTGCACCATATCTCTTGCATTCCATGTATAATGACTATGTACAATTGTTCTACTGCATTTACACAACAGCTAATAAAACTGTAGTAACCCAACAATATGGGTTGATTTCATGTAGCCTTGTAGCAAACCTACTTTTCTATCTGAATGAGTGTGCAAATTGTTTGATGATAGAGTTACAGCACTGATATGTGACTTTGCTTCTTTGCTGCTCATCTGATGAATTTGGATGAATTTTGAACATGGTAGATCCTGGAGGCAGCGCCCCTGCTGGAATCCTTTGGAAATGCCAAAACTGTGCGAAACGATAATTCCAGCCGCTTTGGGAAATACATAGAGGTCTATCTGGAGAAGTGAGTGCGGATCAGACATGTTGATTTGGACGGCAACAATTTTTTAATCCTACTAATGTGCCCCACCCCCTCTTGTTTCTGTTGATCTAGTGGTGTAATTAGTGGTGCCATAACCTCTCAGTATCTGCTGGAAAAGTCCCGTATTGTCTTTCAGGTAACTTCCACAGAATCAGACACAGCATGGCATCTTTATCTCATGTAATTGTCTGTAGAATGAAAAGCTAATGTTTGCTTCAGGCCAAGGATGAGAGGAACTATCACATCTTCTACGAGATGCTGGCAGGTCTTCCTTCTCAACAGAAGCAGGCTTTCTACCTGCAAGATGCTGAAACCTACTATTATCTAAACCAGGTAGAGAAAAAGTGTGCAGCACAGATTTTTTATTCCCAACCATGTTGATCAGTGCTCTCTTCAGTTTGAACCCTCTCTCTGAATTAAGGGAGGGGACTGTTTGATTAGAGGAAAAAGCGATGCAGATGATTTCCAACGTCTGCTCTCTGCGATGGAAATCCTTCACTTCGCCCCTGAGGACCAGTCGGCCATCTTTAGAATCCTCTCATCCATACTTCATCTGGGCAATGTTTACTTTCAAAGGCATGAGGTAATTCTCTGGGTTCATTCATTGTTTAAAATTATCCCTCTGTCTGTATTTTGTATTTACCTTTTACCTGTTTATGGAGTATGAAGTGAAGAAAGCAGTAAGAGCAATCCTGGTTTGGAGAGAATAGTTTTCATTGCATATTCAAGCTAAACACTAATCAGAGGGAAGTTCCCATCATCTCAAAAAACCCTATCTGAGACTTTCACCCCATTACAAAGGTCTGTCTTGTTAGGCTAGCCATTTGCTCTGTATCTTAAAAACACCACACCACCTGTTATATGAAACTACTAGAAAAAAAGTTTATCCTGCTATTAGATCTGCTTCTAAGATATAATGGATGAACCCTTGCAGTTTTCTATAGAAAACTGATGTTTCGCTCCCAGTTGAACGGCATTTCTAGCTGCAGGTTGGAGAACCAGTAGGATTTGAGTTTCTTTTTCCCATTGAAGTTTCAGAGAGCAAGTATTAAAACAGTTGGAGTGCAATTCAAAAGGCATTACATTTATTTTGTCATTTTTTGACAAACTAAAACCAAACCAAATACATGAGAGAGAAAACTGATCTGTAATACTTACAGCCAGGGGATTATTAGAGGTAAAATAAATATTTTTTTCTCCTATTATTTCACTAGTGGCCACAGGCTTTTAACTGAACACCTACTTCTAGTCTGTTTGATGCAGTAAGTTTAAGTTCCTGAACTATGAAGCCACATTTAGGGTAGGCTTAAACCGGAATCAGGCACAGGTACTCTACTGATGATATATGATCCTAACGGGTTCTAAATGATAAAACACACTGTAGCCTGCAATCATGAAAATCCTATTTTCTTTTACAACCAAATCATGATATTCATCTGCTTATTGAGCTTGGAAATAATCATGAAAAGGGTTTAATCTTATTGTTTCTGATTGCCATAGTGTTGGTTTAGAGCTTGTCCTTAAAATAGAAAAAGCCTCTTTGTCGTCGTATTGTCTGTTTATTTTTGCTGTCCTCCACTGTTGCAGACAGGAGGTAAATTGAACTGAAAATAAACTTTATTTATGTCAGCCATATTTGAAATTTAAATAAGGGTGGCTCAGGCAGTATATTTTCCTTGTACTTGAGCTTCAGATTTTCCCCTGTACAAAAGTTTCAACCAGGATACTGCCATGCATGCAGAATGTTGTTCAGGTAGGTAGCCTCTGTTTAAACTATTTATTAGCTCATCTGTTAGTTCGTACCTCATACGAAGCAAAAGCTCACATTGTGCTATAAAATATCTAATTATGAACACTTCTTTTTTTATGTTTGGATGCATAAAATAGAGAAAAAAATTATGATCAGCTTATATCTCTGACAATACTTGGCAGCTCTCATCTCATTAATACAAACCTTAAAAGTCAATGACAGTTTATTTCCAACTATTCAGTTCATTCAAATAACTTGTTTACCTAAAGAGGGTACATTCCATAGAGCTCAGTGAGTTAATTGTTGTATTCAAAGCTCATCTGTGCCACAACACGGGCAGTTAATGATGAAATAGAAAAGTCAGCCCTTTTTTATTAAGCCTGATTGTCTTGCACGGATTTCCTCTGCAGACAACAAACTGAACAAATCTTTTCTCTTTTGTGTGTTGGAGGCTGATGGCCAGGAGGTGGCATCAGTAGTGAGCGCACAGGAGATCCGAGTTGTGGCAGAACTGCTTCAGATCTCCCCTGAAGGACTACAGAAAGCTATAACTTACAAAGTCACGGTTAGTTTCATGCTAAACTACCCGTCACGTGTTAGTAGATTTTTGTTTTTTTTACAAATCATTCCAAGATTTCTTTTTTTTTTATGTTCTGTTCTCCTCCTCTCCTGATTGGTTCATTGTAACTGAGGTTTTACATCTTGTCTCCTCTGAAGTGGACTGGCAGGTTCTTTTTCTTGCTTACACAGGTGTGTTTACATGAGAGCATGTATTGGTCCCAGTGTCCCTTACATAGACACAATGGAAACCCATGTGTTGCCCCCCCACACACAGAGAAAAAGACACAAAAGAAACAAACCGCTGTCATTGATCTACCTCCACCGTAGACATGTACACTCGGTTCCTTGGGTGGATCTTTTCAGTAGAGTGGACTGCTTCTAACACGTTGTGATGAATCTTGAATCTAGCTGTTATTTTTTAAACAATTAAATCATAGTAAGCTAAAGTTGTTTTTGTTTTGTTTTTTACATTATAACCTCAAATGTCAATGTCCAAAGAAAGTATAGAGGAAAAATGCTTTCCAATGTTTTTTTTTTTTAATAACCATTTTATCACTTTGACAGGGCCTTTTTAACACATCCATTTGCTTTGATTTTAGTTATTCCTTTTTTACTGTTGCTGTATGCTTAGGGTTACCAACCTACTCTGTTTAACTCCGCTGCACAAAGTGTTTTAGATGTTTGCCCTGAAGCATTTCATCAGAGCACCTTCATCCAGATAATTGCTAAATACCCTTCACTACTTGTGACAAACTTCCAAAAGGTGTTTTCATCCCTATTTTAACAATGACTTTCTTCTTGGATTCAGAGAATTATTCAGAGAACAACTAATGCTCAACAGATTCTCCCACCTGAGCTGTAAACCTCTGCAGCTCCTCCAGAGTTTATATTGAAGTAGCATACAATTGGTTGCACCGAATTTGATTGAGGTTATGAAAGTAAACGGGAATATTATGTAATGCATGCCTCACCTATCAGATTTCTAATATTTCAGGATGTTGTTGATCTAAATGCAGACAGGAACAGCACAGCAAGTCAAGATTATTAAATGAAAAATAAACCATCCATCCATCCATCCATTATCTGACACGCTTGTCCCGAGTGGGGTGACGAGGGGTGCTGGTGCCTATCTCCAGCAGTCAATGGGCAAGAGGCGGGGTACACCCTGGACAGGTCGCCAGTCCATCGCAGGGCAACACAGAGACAAACAGGTCAAACATTCCATTCAAACCATTCACACACACGCTCACACCTACAGATATAGCTTTTTTTTTTTAAGTCAGGAGACGACCAAAGCGTAACATTACCCCATTCAAGCACAAACTGATGATGGTAAGCTACATTTAGCCACAACTGCCCTGGGACACATTGACAGAAGTGAGGCTGCCGTACATAGGTAGCCTCTGACCACCATCAGTAGGCAATGCATATGAAGTGTCTTGCCCAAGAACACGTAATATTGAAAGCCGGGGCTTGAACCGTCAACTCTTCGGTTGCAGGGCAAACACCTGCATCCCTGTGTTTGCCCTGCAACCACGGTCACGCAGTTGATTTTTGTTGTGTTGCAGAAACAAAACAAAACTTAGCCTAGATGCAAGCTTCTGTCAGCCTGTAGACTCTCCTCACCCAGGCGCTATTTCTTTATTAGATATAAGCAAATCTTTTATGTATTTTTCCCCTAATGTTTCTTCCATATGTATCTTGTACGAGAGAGGGAGAGAGACATCTAGCAAAGGACAACAGGTCCGATTCGAACCCGGGTTGGCCACTTCGAGGTCTCCGTTCATGGGTCGTGTTATCTTCCTTTATGTTTTGGTAGAATGTTTTCTTGGTATTCATAAATCGTTATTGCTCAAACTACAAATGTTTACCCCTCCCAAGATGGCGGTGATTGTGGCTAGGCTCGCACTAGAATGTGTGACAACCCGCATGCTTTCTATGCTAGCAGTATTTCACTGTAATATGTTTCATTTACAGACAGAACAGAGTGAAAACAGAACCATCCTGCAGTTTTACATGGTGCTATTGTAGACTCCTTCTATAAGTTACTGTAATTACTTTTGAACCATTATGCATTGCAATATACAGTTATGTCTTGTGAAATAATAAAGCAAGTACATACTGTATTTATATCACAGACATGAGAGAAATCGGTTACAGTGTGGAAATGGGAATTTAGTGAACTTAGGAAGAAAAAACATAAAGAGGACAATAACTGCCACAAAAAAAAAACACAAAAAGCAAATAAAAAGCCCAAAACACAACGATATGCAATACTTTGTTTAGTTTTTTTTTTTGTTTTTTTTAATAATTTATAACCCCTAGAAAACACATTTGATTACAGCTTGTGGTTGTAGCTTAAAAAATTGCAAGAAAGTGCAAGGGGAGTAAGTCATTGTTGAAGGAACTGTGCTTTCCTCATCATTTTACTTATTATATTTCTTTACATACCCACACTCTTCTAAAAAGATACTGCAAAGCCATTATATTGTATCATTTTTAGATGCTTAAAATGCAAAATGGGCATTAGACTGAATATTTTTATTTTCAATTAGCTGTGTTTTTCTCTAATCTCTGATTTCCTGCAATATTGAGAGAAAATCCTTTGAGATTCGTCTTCCTTGTCCACACTAAAAAACCTTTTCCTAATTAGATATGTTATTCTGTAGAAATGTCTTCAGGCCTCATCCTTAAACACATAAGCAAAACACAGAAGAAAAGAATGGAAGGTTTCTTATTTGGTGTCCTGACGTAATGACGTTAAAGCTTTTTTCCTCTTTGCTTAGGGTAGATCCAATTATTTGGTCAATAAAAGCTCACATATTCCACAGATGTACAATATACCCCTAATCTTCATCTCTGTAGAGTGAAACAAAACGAGTACGAGGTCTCTTCTACCCCTTTATGCTGATAAAACTGATATTCCAGTTGAAAATCTATGCATTATCCTTTGTTCTTCACTTGGATCCATATTGAAAATAAATGCCAGTCCAGTTCATCATATCCAATTGTAGTGGAATGCATCAAAAAGAAACTGAGGTGAAAGAAAAGGAGAGAAAAATCTTACATCTACCACAAGCACATGCTTATATACACGAGGCAAGAGTCTTTTGCATTATTCAGACTCTAATTACAAAGGTGCGTAGGTAACAGGAGAGGAGTTGGGGCTACCAGCTCTTTCCTTAGGCAAGAGGTGTGTGCACATTAAGAGGGTGTTTGTGCCGGTCAAGAGGATTTTGGCAAAGGAAGCTCTCAAATCTCAAAGCGCTCTTTATCTGAACAGACTGAGTCTTGGTCTCTTGCATCTATGAGGTAGAAATGAGGGGGCAGAGCTTCCAGGAAGCAACGTGTGTGATGGAGATGAGGAGGAGAAGGGAATGCTAAATAAAGTGGGAGAATAGAGCCCCTAATGCAGCATGAATAGTGTCCTACTCTGCTGAACTCAACTGAAATGTGTAAACTTAACTCTCTGTATGACGTCTGGCAACCTTTTTCTCCACAGGAGACTATGCGGGAAAAAATCTACAGCCCTCTGAGTGTAGAAAATGCTGTTGATGCCAGGTGAGGCAAA